>NC_142081.1:141517432-142181807 GCF_054644295.1 Miniopterus natalensis | reverse complement strand
TTATGGTTCTTGTTTCACAGGATCAATGACTCTTTGAAAGAGTTGAACCTACTTACAATACAAATATATGTGTAGAAGTTTCTCCAATTTTTAACAGTATTTTCTTTTGACTAATTCTTAACATAAGCAATATCTAAAATTCTTCAGTCATCCTGAAAAAAAATCTAAGCATAATTATCTATTTTGTGTTTTATTAACAAAATTGAATGTTTTCCCTATTAAACTGGCAGTGCTTTTGAAGTTTTTGAGTTGTAGCCCCATCTCTATAACAAAGCTCAGTTTATAACAGGCACTGCTCGAAGTCACCAGTAAAATAAACCAATCCTCCTCCTACAGGGATGAACGTTCCTCAAGATATAAAGGATGGAGTTGTCTCCAACAGAGGTCACGCATTCTTGTTTTTTGAAGTATACACTGTACTTTATTTCAGATGAGATCATTTCTGCTTTCTAACCACTGTTCCATTAAAACCTATACCTATGATGCAAAAGAATTAGCTTCCTAGTATTAGTACTCTGTATGGTTCTTTTTTCTCTCTGACTCAATCAGGAACCAGGTAACTTCTCAGCCACAGTCCATTGTTCATGGGAGTTTTCTGTCTAGTCACTGAACCATTCACTAGGTAGCGACCCAGTCATTTCTTCATTGAGCTCCCTTCCCATGTGCCTTATTTATAATCAGGTTGGAGCAGCACAGAGGATGCAGGTTTGATCAGGGAGCTCTCAGTACCTTTGTCAAACACAATGTCTTCCAACCTTCTCTGTTAGAAAATGCAAACAGTTGGGAACCGTTTTGACAATGCACTTTACACAGACAAATGTAGCCTATCACTGGAGGGTTCCACAGTGAAGTTCTGTGGAATGGAAGAACAATGCAGCCTGTTCTTGTACTGAAAGACCTCTGCATTTTCTTCCTAAAACTGAGAACTACCACATGGAACACAGGGCAGGTAGCTCATGCCATCCCGTGCATTCACAATAGATAATGGCATTAAGCTAACATTTATTGAGCCCTGTTCATGTGCTTAAATTCAATTCATTTAACTCCATTTAAAATCAATTCAGCTATCTCTAAAGCTATGAAGTGAAGATCATTGTATAGATGAAGACACTGAGGAATCAAAAGGTCAAGAATTTTGCCCAAGTCACAAGCAAGTGAGGGGCAGAACTAAGATTCAAACCCAGATTTGTCTGATTCCAGACACCAGACTCTTGGAAGTCTAGCTGAAGGATGAGAGATAACTATTAAAGCCAAAATTTTCTCAATGACACATTGGGATTGATTTCTCTAAACCTTTAAAAACACATTCAAATATTCATCCCAATTGGTCTAGGTACTTCCATTAGCGTAGAATACAAGGTCTAAAACTTTTTGTTTACACTAAACTCTAAAAACTTAAATTCTTTAAACTTCAGCAGTATTTGGAATTTGTTTTAAAAGTCAGTCATACATTCTTATTGAGGGGATCACTTTGTCAGTTATATAAATGTTTAACCACTTTGCTGTACACCTGAAACTCATGCAATATTGAATGTCAGCTGTAACTGAAAAACAATAATTTTTTAAAAGGCAGCCATACATTTTATAATTCTTAGATGTCAGGCAAATGCACCGTCAGTTTTGTCTTCCTAGACTGAAGCACTCTCATTTTCCATCACACAGCAGCTCCTCCATCCCTTCTATGTAATTCCTGTACTTTTCCAACATCTTTATGTATTTTTCTTAATAACATATGTTGACTAGAGCCACAAAAAATATTACAAGTTTATACCTTACAGGGCTTTGTTGAAGTACATGGGAACTTTATGTATTTTGTTCTTACTGTTCCTCTGATAATGAATCTTCTTGACCTTTTTGGCAATGAAGACACATATTAGCACTTCTTGGAAACCTGTCTCCAAGGTCATAATGAAATGTCTAGAATTGTGTAGTAGAAAGAACCCTAGCCTTAGGTGGGCAACTCACATACAATTCCGTGCTTTGGCAATTTACAGAAGTGTGACTATGGGGAAACTATTTAAAATCTCAACTTCCTCACTCACAAAATGGGAAAATAGATGAGCAACTGTATTATGGTGGTTAAGAGCACAGATATTGGAGCCAAACCATATGGTTCAAAACCTAGCCTTATCCTCTATGAGTGTTACCTTGGGCAACTTACTTCACCCTTTTGTGCCTTAGTTTCCTCATCTGCAAATGAAAATTATAACACTAGTAACTATCTTTAAGAATCACATGATTGTTACAACCATCTGATGAGTTAATAAATGTAAAGAACTTAGGACCTTAGAACATTGTCTGGGACAATCCCTGTTAAGGACATTGTGAGGATTCAGTGAAAAAACATGAAAGCTCCTAGACACTATTTCCTTCATGCACTCAGCTACATTGGGCACTTACTATGTGCAAGGCAACAGAGTGAGGCCCAGGCACACAGACCAGTGAAAAGATCCCCAAGTCACCTGCCCTCACTAATCACATTCTCATGAGAAAATGGAACAATAAACCAGTAAATAAATGCATCACAAGATAATTATGGCAAGCATTTATTTGGTACCTGCTGTGTGCTGACCATCTTCTAGGACAGAAATGCACACCTTAAAGACAAGTTGCTGACCTCTGGAGCTCTCAGTCTAGGAGAGGGACCAGGTTCTTCCCATTAAATCATGCCTCCAACCTATCACAGTTAACTTTAAAAAAAAAGTCATCTAAAGTTCTGAGGAGACCCAGGCTTTTTCCAGGACCCTTTACAACTTGTTAGTAAACAGATTATTTCAAAAAGAGTGATAAGTACCAGAATGAGACCTGCAAATGCATTTGCAGTTTAATTTTTCCAAATGTGTCTTATTTCTCTTGTCATGGGCCTCTCCTCAGGCAAAGGATGGCCTGGCCCAGGCATATCTGCAGCCAGCACCAGCACAGGCTGCTTTTCATACTGGATCAGACTTTAAAGATACATGCTTAAGAAGATAAGCATCTCATTAAATTAAAAAGTAAAATAATTAGCAACCATGGAAGGTGGTTTTATGTAACAAAAATCTTAACTTTAGGCAAGTTAAAAACAACCAAAGTTTTCTTTCTAATAAAAGCTATCTAAACTATCTGTTGAGGTACTTAAGTGAAAAGCAAATAGCAATTAAAGGGCACACGGATTAAGTAAGTGATCCAACTCTCTCTATAAGTTTATACATGAGAAATCTCAGGAAAAAACTTTAAAAAAAATCTGACTTCTGATAATCACTTTCTCTTTCAAGAGTTCATCACCACCAAACCAGCATTACATGAAATGTTAAAAGATCTTCTTTAAGAAGAAGGGGGGGAAAGATAAAAATATAAACAATAAAATGGCAATAGATACATACCTAGCAACAATTTAATCTAAAAATCAAAATAAAGGCATAAACAGACTCAGATACAGAGACCAGCTTGAAGGTTACCAGATTGGAGGGGGGTTGGAGTGATGGGTGAAAAAGGTTATAGGGATGTAAAGTACAGCACAGGAAATATAGTCAATAATATTCTAATAACTATGTATAGTGTCAGATGGGTATGAGATTTACTGAGATGATCACTTAGTAAGTTACATGACATCTAATCACTGGGGTGTACACCTCTAACTAATATAATATTGTATGTCAACTGTAATTGAAAAATAAAAAATGATTTTAAAAAGGCAAACATTTTAAAAAAGAAGTATTACAAATATTTTGTGGCAGGAGATCTTCCCTTAAATGTAGTGCCAGCCTACACTATGCCAACAAACATTCTTTTAAAGAAGAAAGCTGTGCAAACAGCAATGTTTTAATAGCCAAACATTGGTTCATCGTTAAAATTTTTCAATCAGCTAGCCCTAGAAGGGAGTTTCCCTTATAGAAAGCCCCCTGATTCACAGCTCAGGAGTAGGAATTCACAGAGTTTCTAAGCTTGAGCAAGCCTCAAAAAAGAAAGAGGGAAACAAAAATGTGAAAATTTATTTTTGCACAAACTCAATTAGAAAGCAGTGCAAAGTATAGTCACAGAATAATTTTATATAGGAAAAAGATCTATGAGAGAATGGATTTGATAGCTGCATGGAAATAATGATGGCAGCTAAGGTGCTTTAAAGTAATGCTTCTCAGACTCCAATGTACATAGGAATCACCTGGGAATCTTGTCAAAATGCAGATTCTGATTCCATAGGCTTGGGGTGGAGTCTGAGATGCAGCATTTCTCACAAGCTGCTGGTGGTCCCAGAAGCACACTGTGACCAGAACATGTAAAGAGCATGCAGCTGCTTACTGTAATGGTCATATCCATTAAGTTTAAACACAAGTTTATGAATTAATCTGAGGAATTCAGGCATTTTACCAATAAAAGGATTAGAAATTAATAATTCATTCAGTCAACATTATTGAGTTTACTACGTGCTAGGCTTTACGGTAGGAACTACCTATTCAACAACAACAAAATCTATGAGTGCCTTTGATAAATCTACTTTTTACTGTTCCCCCAAGACAGCAAAAGGCACATAGATTAAGTGACTTTTCACCACTCAATCACCACTCATAATTCACGTGTCAAAACTAAACAATCATGTTCTTTGTGTTAACTTTTTTTTTGACATAACTTTTTTAGGAATCCCAACGGTCAGATTGTTTACATGTTGAAAATAATCAACAACTGAATCCAATGAACTAGCATTGCTCTAGCTAGTTTGTATAAAAATGATAAAATTTTGAAAGTTCACATGCATGGTATAGTTTACTAGGAACTACATTATTGCAAGTGTTGGCAGATCATACCTATTAAAATTAAAAACAAATCTATATAGTCATCTAACAAGAACATTTTTGCCTAATTTTGGCTGAGCATAGCCAAGTGCTCTAGATTAAACCCATGGCTCTGCCTCAAACTTCTGTGTATAGTATAAACAGTAGGACATAAGCATCAATTACTATCCCAGCTGCATATGAAAGGGCAAAATAGAATCACCAAGTAAGTTTTCAAATTCCATTGGGTTGGACATACTAGGAGAACAGATGACCCACCCAAGATAGTTTTGTTCTCCCACAAGCAGCCCAAACTGCCTGACTCCGAGCAAGAGAGTAAACACACAACTGGCCTTGTGTGAGTAGTGTGGTGGCAAATAGCTCGTGAAGCAAGGCCTTTGCTCACCGGCTTTCATCTCTCCCAGAGATGCCAGCAGGTGGCAGCATGCATGCAGCTGTGTAACTGCGGGAACTGGCGCCTAGGTAGGTGCTCCGAGGGAAGGGAAGGGGCTGGGCATCAGATTCGGAGGGGAGGGAGGTGACCAGAATAAGGCGGCGGCAGTCTGACTGAAAAGGCATCAGGACAAGACTATAATATAATTTGGGAAGCGAAACAAACCTGGTGTCATGGGGTGTTCTTCCAACAAAAATTTTGGCTAGTAGGAAGAAACAGAAGTTACTGTAATTTTCAAACGACACGCAGAAGGACACAGGGAGGGATAGATTTTCATTGAAAGATATATGACCAAAGTGTAATTCTGGAACTATCTCCATGAACAATTTGCTTCATATATCATATGTGTGGAGGGTTTAGCAAAGTGCCAAGTACAGAGTAAGAAAACTCAATAAGTATCCATTTCCTTTTCATAATCCATTCCCGCTACTATGGGAGATTTGCCCCAGGTACTTCACCGACCCCTAGTTCTATTTTTTCTCCTCATACTTTTCCCACAGAAAAATCATTAAAAATATAATAGCCATGAGTGTCTGGTAAATAGCACACAAACCTGGCAGACAGATCATCAGGAATAAAGTGTGTTGGTTTTTTTCTGAGCAAGGTTTCAGACTAACAATAAATCTACACAATAATCACAATAAGTGATTATTATTCCAGTTGCCACAGCCCCAGATCAATGTTCAGGTTGAAAGTCTTCCCTTCTTAATACTAATTGGTCTTTTTTCCCCATGCTCTCATACAGAAAGATATTCACCATGTGTATTCTTGTTTTAAATTATGAATAGAATTAGAAAAAAGAAATGTTCTTAACTTATAAAAGAGTGACCTGTATTTATCCTGTTGAGAAACACTCTTAAAACTTGAGTATTCAGATTAAAGTCCCAACTATTCTTCTTGACCTACAAAATTCTACCTCATCATCATGTGTAATATTCTAATTATTAGAACCAGACATCAAAACTTTAAAGGGTAAAATTTATTCTGGGGTAATGGCTTCCCCTTTCTGCACCTTGTGAATTCTTCATTTTCAGTGAACGAAAAATGAACAATGAATCATATGTGGTTTGAAATGACTCAAAGTTCTAAAGAATAGGCATGTTAATTGTTATATATTATCCCCCAGAGAAAAAAATGTGTAAGCTTGTGACCCAAACTGCTTTTTAGCAGTCTATCAACTTCTACTTATATATTAAGGTTTCAAAAGGGACATTTAGAGCTAGAAGGGATACATAAGAGATCTCATAAGCCAACATGTTTACATGACAGATGAAAAAATTTAAAGAGTTCAATTAAAAATATTTATATGTTTAAATGTTAAGAATGTTACTTTGAAGTATTCATCACTGTTTCCACATAGATGATTATTATATGTATGAGAAATTTAAACTATTTGGGTTTGAAGCCTTCCCTTTTTTTAGGCAAAATGGCAGGCTACATTGTTAATTATTTTAACTAGGAGTTGCATGCGGCAATATGTGTCATTCCTTAAAATGGCTCTTTCATGAGATTCTATCTGGCTCAGCCTAGCAGACATTCCACTACATTAAGCTTAAAAAGTCACACCACCAACATCTACGTACCCGTGTAGCTTGAGCGGAGGGGAAAGTGCTTACAGTGGTCCAAGCGTTTACAAAGCAAGAAGAGATCAAAATGGAGTAATGCATTTTTGTGGTGTTACTCCACATAAAGCATAAGCAAAACCCTCCTATGTCACATTAGGAATTAGAGGTAGAAAGGTACTTCTGCGTTTTGTGGGTAACAATAAGGAAATTGAAGAGAGAATTTTTCAGGACTTTAGGAAGCAGGTTTGATTTGCCTAATATGGCTCCCTCCCAGCCTCCCATTAACACACCGATGAGTGCAGTTGATTTTGTTTTTAAACTTGAAATAGCTTTGTAAGCTCAGAAGACCTTAGGCCGAATTTGGGGTGGAATTTTTGGTAAAGACGGTGTCAAGGGAGATGGATGGACTATAGCAGGTTCTCCCACGCTCTGAATCTAAACCAGACAAGCTGTCCCTGAGATGGGACATACTTCAGCTCACCTTCTGTTTCATGCCTCAAGTGACCACATTCAAGTGTCTTCACAATGTAGCATCGAACAGGGGCACGTTCCCCAAGTCTGTAGAAACAGAGTGCTCTCCTGCCCTCCACCATGGTTAGAGCACAAGTGAGGAGTGCGCCCCAAAGTAGGATATAAAAAGACATATAAGACAAATTGTATTTGTACATTTCAATGAGTAATTTCTGTAAAAGGGAAATTAGCTTTTCAGATTATCAGTGTGCTTTTCTCTTTCTCTTTCAAGGCACACAACTTGTCCCTTAGTCTTCCCTAAGTAACTATTTTCCTGGGTTATTAAATAAATTCGAAATTAAAAAAAGACTAAGGTAATATTAACTGTTTCATTCAAACATAGAATTCTGGAGCAAGACAATAAATAGCCTTGTAAGTTAGTTTAGATCATAAGGTTTAACATCAGAAAAAAGTAAAGTCCTGGGCCCTGGGAAAAAAGAGGGAGGGAGAAAGGCAAGAGGAGCAAGAATATATTATAAATATTTTTTGAAATATGACAACTAAATGCAAAAGCCAACAAACTTGAAATTGAAACTGGCATATTTCTAAAACTAAAAGTAAATGTTAGACTCGGTCTATGAGCCCCAGTTACGTGAACAAAGACTGCATTGGGGTTGGGCATTTAGAGCTGAAAAGTCAAGTTCTGCCTTCCCAAGCTCTGACCACAACCCACAAATGTTAATAGGAAGGGTCGTGAGTTTAAATTTAGTCACAGGCTCAAACGCATCAGAAATACAACCTAGCTTATTTTTCTACAAATTTATCAATTTAATATCTATTTCAAGTCCCCATTCTGCCAGGACTCAGTCAGTTTAGGGCTTCCTTATGCCCTTTAACCAAGTTGTTCATGTAGGACCAAGATGACAGGCGGGGCACCTGCTCTTCAGTGTTGACGGACCTCACAGGCACCAGTTAAGACACCTGTCATCCAATCTGATCCTCCGGGTTCAAACGTCATCAATCCAAGCAAGGTGACACTGAGACATCACACCACCCTAAGGCAGTCTTCCCAGCTCTCCGATCCCTGTTGGCCTGGACTCCCTAGTCATTCGTTCCTGCTCCACTTGGCAGCCACTTCTCACAACTGTGCTTACAAGGCAGGTTAGACAGCTCCCACCGAACTCCAGCGACGATGTCTCCCATCTGTCCTCACTCTTTCCAACCTGGGAAATAATATAAACCTAATTCAGCCTGGCCGGGTGTGGCTCAGTGGTTGAGCAAAGACCTAGGATCCAGGCGATTGGGGTTCGATTCCGGGTCAGGGCACATGCCCGGGTTGCGGGCTCCATCCCCAGTCTGGGGTGTGCAGGAGGCAGCTGATCAATGACTCTCATCATTGATGTTTCTGTCTCTCTCCCTCTCCTTTCCTCTCTCTGATATCAATAAAGATATATTTTAAAATAAAGAAAATAAAAAATATAAACCTAATTCAAACTAGCATAATTCATGGAAAGAACTAGAGAGCTGGCAGAACTGGGGTTTCCAAAATATAAACGTCTTCAGCAAAGACTGGATGTAGGGCCCCAAGTGATGGAACTGGTACCGTCTTCACCTCTTAGCTGTGCTTCTGTCTGCATTTCCCAGGCAGGCTCGCTCGCTCTCTGTGGCAGCAAGACAGCTTCTGGGAAATCCAGGCTTACACGGTCCTCGCACGTTATAATCACAGGAATAGAGGAAAGGATGTGGGCAGGAAAAAAATGAGTTACCACTTTATCTTTCAAATCCTGAGATAAGGCTGTTAAATTTTTCTGCAACTATAGTATTCTGTCCATGTCCTAATGATTTTTGACTATATATGTTGATGCTACTTTAGTCAATGTATAAATGTTTATGATTTGCTATAACTCGATCATGCAGTGTAGTGTGCGTGATAAAAATGACTGTCTTTTTAACCTTTTAATGTTTTAACCCCTGATATCTAGATTATCTGAAATCATTAATTTCATCTCCATTTTTCAGTTTGCCTTATAAATCTTTGCCCATCTTCATGTATTTAAAATTTGTGTTTTGTTTTAGAAGTTCCCCTTGAAAGCAATATAAAGATGCTGGTTTTTAACGTCCTTATTTGGCAAAATTTTGTTTTAATTGGGGGCTATAGCCCACTTAAATTTATTATCATACTGATATGTTTCATCTTATTTTACTATCCTGGGTTATATTTCTTTTAAAGGCTTTTTATACCACATCCTTTGTTTTCTGTCACTTGCTATTTGGGTTGATTTTGTCTTTTGCAGATTTGGAATATATCAATCCACTTTCAACTTCTATTGATACTCAGTGTTTAAAAAGCTTTCCTTTCCATTCTTTACTGACTCACATAAGATTTTTTAAAATTAGCTATTTTTCTATATTCATACATTAAATGGCAATTAACAGTCTTCTCATTGATTTGTAGTCTTTATTTCATATTATCTGGACATTGAGACCCACATTACTATGATTTACTTTTATTTTATATAATTCTCTGTCAAGATCAATTTCTGACATTTGCATCATTTTGCATAAACAAACATACAAATATTTAAACCTCATATGATGGTTAATTTTACGTGTCTACTTAACTGGATCACAGGGTGCCCACATATTTGGTTAAGCATTATTATGGGTGGGTCTATAAGGATGTTTCTGGATGAAATTAACATTTGATTCAGTAGACTAAGTAAAGCAGATGGCCCTCCCCAATGCGGGTTGGCCTCATTCAATCCATGGAAGCCCTGAATAGAAGAAAAAATGTTGGGTAAGAGGGAATTTGCTTCCTTTACCTGCCTGTCTTCAAGCTGGGACATCAATCATCCGTCTTAGGACTGGAACTTGGACTGGAACTCACACGATTGGCTCTCCTGTTTCTCGGGTCTTCGAACTCAGGCTGGAGCCACACCATTGACTCTCCTGAGTCTCTAGCTCTCAGACTGCAGGTCATGGGACTTCTCAGCCTTCATAATCACATGAGCAAGATATATATATAGTTTGGCTTCTCTGGAGAACCCTAATAGACCTAGTTTTATGTCTGAATTATTTCAATTATTTCAATAATATTATTCCAATATTATATCTTTCTATAGCATATCTTACACATTTTTAAATTTTTAACTTCACAGTCATCTGAAATATGTTTTCAAGTAATTTTTAACAAAAAGAATGTGGATGGTGTGTTTTCTGAGACATTATATATATTTTTAAGTGCTCTCGTAATTGTCTTTGCAAATAAACGAAAACTTGAGTGGATACAGAATTAATAGGCCACAGTTTCATCCCCTTAAAATTCTGTAGAGAGGATCCCATTGTAAATTGATATTTACTACTGTGAAAGAACACGTTCACGTCAACTGACTTTTGTTTCATAGGTAACAAAATAATAATTTATTTCCAAATAATTATTTTGAATTTTTAAAATTATTTTTCTTTATCCTTAAAATGGAAGTTTTTGCCAAGATATGCTTCTCTCTGTGCTAATTTTCTTTGTAACACGGTAAGTCTTTTAAACCAATATAATGTTAAAGTTTTTTTTATCTGGTGGCCAGAAAAGTATTTGTTGGTTGCTTGGTTATTTTTAATCTTTAATTTTTGCTTCTGATTTTCTACTCTAAAAATTTATAAGTTGTTGTTGTTAATCCTCACACAAGGACATTTTTTCTATTGATATTTAGAGGGAGTGGAAGGGAAGGCGGGAGATGGGGGCGAAGAGAGAGAGAGAAAGAAACATTGATGTGAGAAAGACACATCGATCGGTTGCCTCCTGCACTGCCCTGACTGGGGCCAAGGATCGAACCTGCGACCCACAACTCTTGGGTGCACGGGCCAGTGCTCTAACCATTGAACCACACCAGCCAGGGCTAAAAAGTTGTAATTTTTAATATGGATCACTGTTCTCTATCTTCTCGTACATATTTTTTATCCTGCCCTTACATTGTGGAAAACTTTTTTCAAGTAACTCTGCTACATCGATTAAATTTTTTTGTTAAATCAAGTCTGCCTTTACTGACAGCATTGTTGATTTTAATTCTGTTAGAGAATTAATAGAATTTTAAATTTAATTAATTATGTTTTCTTGACAATTTCCTCATCCCAGGCAGCTGATTTTATTTCCAGCATGTTTCTCCAGCACATTTCACACTATGACCTCTTTAGGCTAATTTGTATTCTCCTCCTTAGTATTATGTTGCAGTTTCTTTTTTTTTTAATTATTTTTTTATTGATTGATTTGAGAGAGAGGAAGGGGAAAGAGAGAGAGAGAAACATCGATTTGTTGTTCCACTTATTTATGCATTCATTGTTGATTCTTGTATGTGCCCTGACTGAGGATGGGACCCAGAACCGTGGCTATCGGGATGACGCCCTAGGCAACTGAGCTACCCGGCCAGGGCTTATGTTGCAATTTTATAAAGTCTGTCTTTCCCAGCATTTTAATGACTATAACAAAAAGTTTTCTAAAACATTCTCCTGATTCTAATAGTAAATTATTTTCAAAATATGCAATCCCTCTGAATCTTCAGAGAAAAAAAAAAAAAAGGCTTCTTCTTGTTTTCATTTTTAAAAACTCATATAAGTTTTCCTCCCTCTCTAATTTCATTGAACAAGGAGAATTTTTTTTTTCAGTTCTTATCAATTCCAACAGTCAGAGTCTTACTTGTCCATGATCCTATCTCAGTCTCTTTTGGGAGGTTAATAGAACTCCCTTCTGTGCTATTTCTGGGAGGCAACTTGATACGCAAATGTACTGTTTTATCTTTAACTCAAAGGCTTGAGTTGGGGTCTTCTGAGTGAGCCCTACTGTTCTCACTCCCCCTTTGCCTAACACAATCAACAGAAGTCCATATATCCTGTCTTGTTGTTTCTAAGTGGTTATCTAAAGGTTGCAGTTTCAAAATGGATTTATAAAAACAAAACGGAACAGAAAGGAGGCTGAGATCAGAGGAGGCACAATCCTCTGAGTGCTTCAGAAATGACGCCTGGGTGACAGTGGGACAGTCCCCCTCACTTTTCATCCATTGGTACAGGCCTAAATTTTTTTTTTTTCTTGAGGGGGAGTGGAGAGTAGGTTTCTCCAGCTACTTTCAAGGTTGTAAGTTTATTCTATTCCAAGAGGAAAAAGCATAAAAAAAAAACACCCACATTGGCCACGAATTGTCAGCATGACTGTTGCCTGTGATTAGTCTTTGATTAACCTAAAAAGAAAAAAGTTGTCAGGCTTAGCTTTCACTGCTATGCATTTTCATCCTATTCTGTGTCTGCATAAATATTTCTGTAAGGAATTCAGAGAGTTACTGAAACAGTACCTGCCAGCCACATGCCATTTCAATTTAGGACTCTAGTTCAATATTTAAAGTAATACTGAAAAATTTATTTTCTTTCTTTTTCTTGTTATCATTATTGTTGTTGTTGTAGAGCAATAATAATAGCTACCACTTGTTGAATGTTTATTACCAGGCAGGCAATGGGGTAGGCCCTTTATATAAACTTTTTCTAATTCTCATGACATTAAACAATAATTACTACTAATCTCACTTTTCATAGAAAAAAATTGACATTCAATGAGTTTAAGTAACTTGCCTAAATTATCCTGTTAATAAGTTGTAACACCAAGGTTCATAATCAGATGGCTTTGATTCCATGATGATGCGCCACCTAGCAAAGGATCCTGTGGCCACATGAACACCACCACCGCCACTACAACCAAACTTTTCCTGCGTGTACATTTGCAGTACAACAAGCATTCTTAAAGTAAGCCGGCACAAGTTGCCGACGGATCTCACCAGTAATATACATGGGAGAAAAACAAGAAAGCAACTGATAGTACAACTAATTCAGGTAAATTAACACAAAGTTTTTGAGCCAGCATTAACGGCTGCAGAGAGATATATTTGATCTAGGTCTGCAATGCTGGTTCCGATGGTAGAGATAGTATTTTTTCAACACAACGCGTCATTAAATGAGTTATTTCCTGTATTCAACTTCCTTCAGCAAGATTTGAGCTCCTTGATAAAAACTGCTAACTGTTTGAGGGAGTTCAGTCTGCTTTTCATATCCTTTCATTTGAAGGCCAGATTTAGAGTCATTGGGAATGAATGAAAGAAATTATTCTGTAAAATAACTGATTTTAAAAGAGCCTCTTTTTAACTCTTCACCACTTCATTGTTATTTGTATTTAAAAATCTAATCTCTGAACAACCTCTACAGTACTGTTGTAAGAGTTTGAATTCCAAGCACTAAAATGTCATTAGTGCTTTATAAGAGGGAGGTTGGAAATAAATATTCCACTGAAAGTGTGAGCATGTGCTGTTCAGAATCACAGTTGCTGGCAGTGTGGAAGGCGTTTGGGATTGGAAGGGATCTTAGCTGGAGAAAGCCTCTAATCCACTCCTGACAAAACCACAATCCAAAGGGGTCAGACAGATATATCAGGAAGAATATATGGATATTACCACAGACCCTGAAAACATCGAAAGATAATAAAGGGGCAACTTTGTACACATAAATTTAAAAACGTAGGTGAAACAGATCCATTCCTTGAAAAATATAAATGACCACAACTCACCCAGTATGAAATAGATGGTTGAATAGCCCTATAACTATACTGAAATTGAATTAATACTTTTAAACCTTTCAAAAAAGAAATCTCCAAGCTCAGAGAGAATTTTACAAAAAGTTGAAATAAGAATGAACACTAATTCTACCCAATTTTTTTCAGAAACTAGAAGAGGAAGGAATGCTTCTTAATCCATTTTATGAATAAAGTAATTCCCTGATGCAAATACCAGGCAAAGACAGTGCAAAAAAAGAAACTATAGATGAATATCATGAATATAGATGTGAGAATTTTAGCAAATAGATTTAGCAATACCTAAAAGGAGTTATACACCATTACCAAGAGGGATTTATTCCTAGGATCCAAGTCTGCTTCAACATTTAATAATTAATCAATAGCCCTGGACAAGTAGTTCAGTTGGTTGGAGCATCATCCTGATACACCAAGGTTGTGGACTATATCCTGGGTCAAGCATATACGAGAATCAACCAAAGAAAGCATAAATAAGTGGAACAAAAACCAATGTTCTCTCTCTCTTTCTATCTCCCCACTCCTTTCCTCTCTCTCTAAATCAATAAAAAATTTAAAAGAAAATCGATCAATGTAACCCATCATATAAAAGACAAAAAAGAAAGATCACACGATCATATCAATTGTTGCAGCAAAAGTTGGAACAATTGGATATCCTTTTTTTTTTAATAAAAGGACTTCAGTCCATATTTTGCACCACTATTGGCAAAACTTAATTAAAAATGTATCATAGATCTAAATTTCAGGCTTCAGATTACAAAAGTTCTAGAAGAAATCATAGGAGAAATCTTTGTGAGTTTAAATTAGGCAAAAAGTTTTAGATATAAGATTGAAAACACAATGCAATAAAAAATTGATAAAGTAGACTTCATCCAAATTAGAACCTTCTGCTCTTCAAAGAATGAAAAGACAAATTCCACAGACTAGAAGGAAATATTTGCAAATCACATATCTGATAAGTTTATCCAGATTATAAAATAAACTGTCAAATTCAATGATAAGAAATCAAACACCCTACTAAAAATGGACAAAATATTTGAACATACATTTCACCAAATGGCAAATAAGCATATGAAAAGTGGTTCATCATCATTAGACGTTAGGGAAATGCAGAAGAAACCACAGTGAGATACCACTACACATACAAAATAGAATGGTTAAAATGAAAAAGACTGCCCATACCAAATGTTGCAAGGACATGATAGAACTAGAACTCTCATAAGCTGCTGGTGGGAATATAAAATGATACCACCTCTTTGGGAGAACAGTTTGCCATTTCTTAAAAAGTTATACATGTGCTAACCATATGCTCCAGCCATTTCACTCCTGAACATTTGCCCCTGAGAAAAGAAAGTATATGTCTATACAGACAATTATATCAAATGTTCTAACAACTTTATTTGTAAAGCCCCAAACTGGAAACAACCCAAATGTCTATCAATAGAGGAATCAATACATAAGTTTGTAGTCTATCCATACAATAGAATCCTCCTCAACTATAACAGAAATGAACTGCTGATACATACAACATGGATGAATCTCAAAATAATCATGCTGAATGAAAGGAGCCAGTTAAGAAGGAGTACATACTTAATGATTCCACTTACATAAAACTCTAGGAAATACAAACTACTCTATAGTGACAGCAGGTAGCTCAGTGGTTACTTGGGAATGGGCAGAGTGAGAATGAGGGACGACAGAAGGCCATGAAGAAATTTCTGGGGGAAGGGAATGTGGGCATAACCCAATTCTGACTAGTGATAATCAAAGAAAAGTTTGCTGAAAGCTTCTGGGAAAGTTCTTCTTTGATCTTAAAAGAGAGCCATATGAAGATAACTTCCCCACCCCACCCACCTCTTTTGAGGTCTCAATGTGAAAAAAAACAAGTGTGTTGTCCATTGTACAGCTGGAAGCCATCTTCTGACCAGGAAGAAAGCCTGCATGAGATATTGCTAACCCAGACAGAAAAGCAAAAACAAACACCTCTGAGAGAAGCAGAGTCAAAGTCCGGATTGCGCTGAATCTCAAGTCCTCTTAATCTAAGGATTTTCAACTACACGACCTAATATTATCTTATAATTGTTAAATCATTTTCAGTCAGAATTCTATACCTTGCACTGAAAAACACCCTAACCAAGATAAGCACATTCTTATTCGAGAACCATATTAACAATTTATAATATGCAATCAGAATGGAATTCTATTCCTGATATTTAATTAAATTACCTATTTTTTAAAAATCATAGTCTAACCCGGCCAGTGTGGCTCAGTAGTTGAGCATCAACCAGTGAACCAAGAGGTCACCAGTTCAGTTCCTGGTTGGGCATGTGCCTGGGTTGTGCCCTTGATCACCCCATGGGGGGCGTCCAGGAAGCAGCCAATCATCTCTCATTGATGTTTCTATCTCACTTTCCCTCTCCCTTCCTCTCTCTCTAAAAACGTAAATGAAAACATTAAACAAAATTTAAATAAAAATCATAGTCTATGTATATCTATAGTGTGTAATGTTTATAGGTGCCACAATATAGAAGACATTAGATGTTTATACCGTCCCATCACCTCTTTTTCCTTCTTTTGAGAACAGCACTCCAATTTTCCCCTAGGAAGCTACCTCTCTGGCACTCCTTAGTTCACATCTTTCAGATGAGACAGACTCTCTTTGTCATTAAGGGTGAACATGTGATTCAAAGGGCATTGTGAGAAGATGGTCAACTGAGCACTGAAGTCCCTTCCCACCCCCCTCTCAACTACTTATCAAAAAAAAAAAAATTGGGGCAGGTATGTGGGGGCACCTGGGTGAGGCACTAGAGGTCATAGATTCCAAGATCTTCAAAAGAAAATACACATAGTCACTTTCCTTTGTTTTGGGCATGCATAAAGCAAAAATCTGAATTTCATGGTTCCCACTGAAAGCTAGTTGCAGGGAACCTATGAATCCCTTTACGAAACAGCTACATTTATTTATGTGTTTGTTTGTTTGTTATAAGGGTTGACCTAATCCAGCTGGTGACAGATAATATGGAAGAGAGCTGTACCCATGAGATAAGTTGCTCCCAGCCACTGAGGCTAGGAAAGAGCACTCACTTGCACCCAGGGAGATCTGGGAGTGGAAAAAGACTCCTTCCAAAGCTTCATCTGGATGTTGACAGATTGCCAGTTGGCCCAGCCCTAGACCACAAGAGTAGAAACTTTCCCCTTTGCAGATTTGCCATTGCATAAAAGACCCTAACTACTTGACCTATAATTATAGGTCAGTGTATTCAGAGCCTGAGGTCTGAGCAGGAAATGGAAAATAACAACTTGCCCTAGGGTACCAGCAAGCCAGAAAAGAAAACCAAGATAAACACTTCAAACAGGTGTTCCATTGAAACAGACTGTTGGAAGAGTCAGATGAAAACTTTTTTTAAGTAATAAAATTACACAAGAAGATATAATTAAAGTTTAAGAAACTAACAGTTAAATATATGATAGATGTTATAACTAGAGAAAAAAATCATTTAAAATATATATAGTAACTCCATGTTTTTCTCACAGTGTGCCTTTCCTGATGAAATAACTAAAATAAAATAAATGATGGGAATAATTGATTGAAATGTTATATAACATGTTTTAAAACTTAATGCACTGCTACGGTTGCATGAAAGTCAAGAATTCATATATTCCCAAAACTGAAAGGAAAAAAACCCACAAAAAAACCCTGAGAAGTTTCCTCTCTAAACCTTCTCACTGTGTAGAAAGAGAAGAAATTCTCTCCTGAGAATTCATAATCATTCACACTATATGTGGAGGTCAAAAACTCTTGAGTGGCGAATTTAATTTACAGTGTTCCCAAGTTAATAATGAACCCAGAGTATAGACCAAAAGAAACATAAATATTCCTTGGAGTATTCAATTTCAATACAAGTTTTAAAGAATTTCCAAAGATACAGTTTCAAGAAATGTAAACATTTATTATTTAAAACTCAGTTGATGTATTAAGTAGCAAATGAGATATAGCTAAAGAGAGAATTGGTAAACTGGAAGATAAATATGAAAAAGGAAATTAGTAAATTGGAAGATAAATTTAAAGAAATTATCCACGATGCAACCCAAAGGGAAAGAGATATTGAGACAGTAATAACTTTTATAATAGTAATTATGGTATTAATAGTAGCAGTAGCAGTAACTAGTACCACCTAATTAAAATTCCAGAAGAAGAGACTAAAGAAAATGGAGAAGCAATATTGGAAAAGATAATGGACTATAATTTTTCCAGAATTGTTGAAAGATATTAAATCCTGAGACCCAGGAAGCCCTATTAGAAAAACAATAAACTCCAAGTAAGACATATAAAAATAAATCAAAAGCAGCAATTAGGGTGATCCAGGCTGACTTCTTAAGAGCAACAATGAAAATTAAAGAGAGCAGAATGAAACCTTTAATGTGTAAAGAAAAGTAACTCCTATTTTAGAATTACATGATCAGTGAAACAATTTCTTAAGAACAGCAATAAAATATAGATATGTATAACTAAATGACACTAAAAAAAACTCTCAAGTATAAGATTTGCTACTTGAACATAGCCAGATGCACTATGAAAAATAAGTGACTCATATTAACAGTGTTACTAACTTAGATATAAGTTAGTAAAAGTTGAAGGCCTGGCATTGCTATTTTATAAAATAACATTTGAGCAGAGACTTAAAGGAAATGAGAGAGTCAAAATGTGGATATTCCTAGGGAATTCCAAGCATGGAAAAGCAGCATGTGCATAAGCTCCAGAGGGAGTAGTGGAGTATGCTTGGTGTGTTCAAGGGGCAGCAAGGAGACCCTTCCTGAAGCAGAGAGAGTAACCAGCAGAGTGGTAGGAAGTGAAATCAGAGAGTCAGCAGACTATGCCAGACTATGAAGGGCCTTTCAGATCATTATAAGGACTATGGTACTTGTGCTGAGTGATCGAGGAAGCCATTGGAAGATTTGAACTAAGAAGCAGATGAAATTTATTAGAAATAAATTGGGTCCAAATCACCAATCATTATTCCTCCATGAATTAATGCAATCTGGTACTTAGGAGGTTTTCTCCTGATCCAGATTGATATAAGAATAGAATTTAAGAGGGAATGGATATCACACATCTCCTTTAGGGTAGGCTCTCTTCTCTGTTTATCATTTCCATCTAATAGGCTTTTAAAAGGAACTGAATTGCTGAGTAGTTAAGGTCATATTCTCTGATAAGGACTGTGTTCTCTGTAGCACCTCCACCACATAATGATGTTTCTAGGCATTACTCCATTCTATGCACCACAGCTTCTCTTTTGCCCCTGTGAGAATGAATTAGCTACAGAATGAGCCTACATGCACCATGTAAACTGATGATCAGTTAAGTTCTTTTAAATTATAGTTATTGTGTATCTGCATTCTCTTCTGGATACTCTGCATTTGCTCCTCCAGATCCACTCCCCACTTCTCTCCATTCTGCTTTGTGCCTCTGGCTTCCATTTGGGTCCTCTTCCTGGGAAACACTAGAGATGTGAATGGTGGGGGGAGACGTTGGGTAATATATTCTATTGGCTCCCTCCCTGCCATGTGATAAGTTGCC
This sequence comes from Miniopterus natalensis, assembly GCF_054644295.1. Lineage (NCBI taxonomy): Eukaryota > Metazoa > Chordata > Mammalia > Chiroptera > Miniopteridae > Miniopterus > Miniopterus natalensis. The sequence continues at coordinate 142,162,396 of NC_142081.1, read as the reverse complement.
CATGGTTAGTTTCTCTAGTGAAGTGCCCAGCTCTTTTCTAAAACTCTTCTTCTACAGCTATGAGCTCTTTCTTGGTTCCATGCACCATTCTCCCTCCTTGGCCCTTCAGGCTCCTGGTTCTTCCCATCCTTAGGATGGTTTGCCATCCCTTGTTGGTGTCTCTTAACTCTGCTCCCAGTCCTCTAAATAATTCCTTCATTAAAGTCTAATGACTGCTGAGGATGCCATCTGTTTTCTGTCTACACTCAGAGTGATTCACAGATTAAATTCAGCTAGTTTTTATTTATCAACTTTGCTTTTCTTTTTATATGCTTTACTTTTCAAATGTTATGACATTATATTTTGAAATTTTCTCATTTTTCACATCCAAAATTAAACATTGACTCAACAACCATTTACTTAGCAGGTCTAATGACACCTGCCTACAACTGTGCAGATACACACACACACACACACACACACAGATACACAGAGCAGTTTAGCTGTTAAGACTATGCAAGAGGGGTTAAAACAATGTCTTTTCATGAAATGAGTGCAATTTTAAATCATACTGAAAGTAAGCTTTTAAAAAATTATTGAAACAGTGAAATAGTCAACAGATAAGCAGATTTGTTTGAATTTATACAAGTTCCGAAAATGTTTTCTTAGATTTTGCTGCCAATATGATGAATGGAGATCTGCTAAAATGGTTATTATTATTATTACAGAATTCTTTCAGATTTCTATAAAAGCTAGTCAGGAGATATATGTATGAAAAAGCATATTTATCCTATTAAAGATATACAAATACACACATACACACACACACACAGGGGTGGGCAAAGATAGGTTTGCTGTTGTAATACAAATAAATAATACAATAATTAATACATAATAATATAAGAACAAAGTCTATGTTTTGCATGCTCACAACTTATATTTAGTTTTTCCCACCTCCTCTCTCTGACATATATATACATATATATACCAGTTCATCACTTATTTATAGCTTTGACAGCCAGATATAGACTCTTTTGGAAGACAGAAGCCCCCTCCATAAAAACAAGTAATTGGCAGCTGTCTAATGGCATGTGTACTAACCAGTCTGATTTCAGTCAAACCAATTTTGTTGGCTTCATGCAGCCTGACCAATCACCCTGGTTTATTGAGGACTGAGGGTTTTCTGCACAAAGTGATTTCTGTGCTAAAATCAGGGGAGTCCTGTGCAAAATGGGAGGAGTTAGTCCTCTTGTTCTTCATGCAAATCAGAAGATATCCTTGTTATGGGCTGAATTGCGTCATTCCAAAATTCATGTGTGGAAGTTGAAGTTCTAACCCCAGCAGCTCAGAATGTGACTATATTTGGAAATAGGGTCTTTAAAGAGGGAATTAAATTAAAATGAAGTCATCAGAGTGGGCCCTAATCCAATATGACCAGTGTCCTTATAAGACGGGGAGATTAGAACACAGACACGCTGAGGAACCTACGTGAAGACACGGGAGAGACAGTGATCCACAAGCCAAGGAGAGAGGCCTCCGAAGGGATAAACCCAGCTGACACCTTGTCGACAGACTCGTACCTCCAGAACTGTGAGAAAAATGAATTTCTATTGTTCGAGCCATCCAGCCTATGGGATGTTGTTATGGCAGCCCTAACGCACTAATGCACTCTCCAACAGTTATCTTCAGTTTTGGTTTAATGCATTTCACCTGCACTGAAGATGATTTGAACCTAATCTCCTCCTCAGAGCTTCCCTTCTCTTCATTCTTCCCCCTCGCTCCTCACACAGGGAGGCTCGTCCCCCTATCCCTTTACCTAGACTGTGACCTCCACACACCCCACTTCTCTTTTCTCCTGGCACCTTGCTCCTTTACTAACCCTCTTTCTCGTAGTAATTCAATTAACTCATTAAGCTATTTCAGTGCCCCTCCAGACTTTCTTTAAACCTGGCACTTCATAAATGTTAGCCAAGTAAATGAAGAATCACACCAAGTTATTTTCCTTTCTTCTCACTCCCAACGCTTTGTGAGATTCTTTTGAATTTGCTGACTTCTCTTGTCCATTCGCATTCACTGGGAGCCCCCTGTACTCTGGTTCTTAGCTCTCACCCTTTTATTGATCTACTCCAAAACAGTAACCTGGAGCCGCAGGCACCGCTATCAGGGCCATTTTGAGAATGAGTCAAGTTTCCTTTCCTTTCAAACAGAGAGAGCAGGGTGAGCGGGTGCGAAGAGTGCCTTCTTCCCTGAGCTGCACAACCCTCCCCTGCAGCTCTGTTTGGAAGTTGATAGTTCACAAATGCAGCTGTCTCTTTCACCTGCACCTTTTAGAAACTGGCTGCAATGTGTGACACCATCCAACACTCTGTAACCCTTGAAACTTTTTCTTCTCTGACTTTCCAAGCCTTCTCCTGCCTTTGATGGCACCTCAGAAGCCTTTAAGCATCTCTCTCCCAAACCCCAAAACGCACACACACACTCACATGCGCATCCACACACACCTCCCAGAAATAAACTTATTCATCAAATTTCTGTCCTTGGTCTTCTCTTCCAAATTTCTATCTATGGTCACTAATGTTTTAGAAACACTCTCATGACAACTACCACATCTTTGCAGCTATCTCTCCACTTAGATCCCCGACCTTATGTCTCCCTGAGCATCAGGCTTAAATTTGCAACTGAACATTAGCCGTTTCATCTCGTTGAGCCTATCGTACTTAACACATCAAAAACTGAATGCCTCATATTCCCACAGATTATTTCTTAGTTTCGATGTTATCATTCTAAGCACCAGACTAGAAAACTCAGAGCTCATTATCTCTCACTCAATCTGCATATATAAACTGTAAACATGTCCTATTAACTCTTTCTCGCCTGAGTAGTTTATTTATTTAGGATATATTTTGCCATGAAAATATTTGCCTTCCTTATTTATACTGTTGGCAAATTCCACGATGTTTGTCTACAGACAGCAAAAGAATACTATTGTGTGATTCCCATTAAGAGGAAAACAATGGATACTCCATTCTTTCTTTACTGCCTCAAGTAAAGGATAAATTCCAGGATTTTCATACCTTCCACAAACCACAAGTTCTCTCCCGCCACCTGCATCTTAGCCTCCTGAATGTAGGTTTCAAATTTACTTAGGTTCAAATCCTGGCTCTCCCATCCCCTCTTCTTCTTCCCAAGTCTCCCCATGTATGGGATATGTTTTTATGGCCAATTCTTTGGTGAAACTATATGTATTTCCCCTCTTTCCATCAAGCCCAGAGTTTCCTTAAAAAAAAAAACAAAAAAAAAACACAATTGGTCTTTTTGCACATTTCTTTATTATTTATGAAACATATTTTAAGCATTATGAACGTGCTTTAGAGAGGTGATATTAGACCAAAAAAATGTTGGCTGGTGGTGTCTGGGGGGAAAAAACCTAGGTTTTTTTAAATTAATAATTACATCATAAAACTCCACTCACTAAGTCTTTTGTTACAAACTGTGATTTAAACCCAGATATAATGTGTCTCATTTTCACTATGCCTCATCTGTCAGATTTCTTTCTTCTGATCATTTCACCATTCTATTATAGCTACCATTCCAACATCCACTAAATTCCATCTTATTCATCAAGTCTTTCCCTGGAGAAACAACAGCACTGCCACTAACCAACATCAATGGGAGTTAAATGTGAGTCTCCTGAGCTTCTGGCACCTTGGTCAGTACTTCACGCACATCATCTCATTTGACCCTACAATTCCACCATGAAGTAGGCATAATTAACATTCTATTTTACAGATGAGAAAGGGAAGGCTAGAACAGTTGTGCACCTTGTCCAGGGTCACACAGCTACCTAGGGCTGCTACAGCAAAATACCACAGACTCAGTGACTTATAAACAACAGAATAGCAGTGAACTATTTTTTGTGAAGGCCACAGTCAGGCACTGGCTTCAAATCTGAAGGTAACACCTGATTCCACAGTCTGAAAGCTTAACCTCTAGCCATATGTAAGCACTGTGGTCTCTCTCCCTACCTATGGCTAAGCATTTGATTAAACTTCCATGAAGGCATTTACTGTACTCTGCCTAGTACTAGAATTACATGCACTCCTTTGTGTTTTGTGAACTCGTTGAAGTCAGTGATGCTAGTACGTAAATAATCATTTGAACTGATAGAAAAGATGTTAGTATCTGTAAGACTGGTGATGTCTCCTTTTAGTGTGTTCATTTCCAACAGGATAAAGTTCTGAATTCTCTTTATAATCTGAAGAGGAAGATGATTTCCTTGTCCTCTCCTGTTGGTTTTTCTATTGCTGATATGATCTATCACTGTACAAATCGATTTTGTCCTGCTTATTAAATAAGGGGTCATTCTTTCTGGCTTTGATCTTATGAATAGAGATTGCATCTTCTTTTTCTTTTGTAACCATTTATATAGGCTAAATTGAGTGTCCCCTTAATAAGAACTGCTAACTGTAAGCAGGAGACAGAATATACCAAGGGCTTTAATGGGGGTATAATAAAATACTATCAGCAAGGAGAGATGCCATAAAGATGAGTGTGTATCCAAGTGGTCAACAGTGCAAGTATTTATATCCCTTAAACCTATTTGGAAATTAATTTCAAGTATTTTTTCTCAGAATAGCTGTTTACATTTGTACAGACTTTTTAAATTCTTTCTCTCAAATTTGTCTCTTGACCTTTGTAAGATAGAATTGTTATAATGTAACATATATACATAATACAACATATGTGTTGTTAATATGTAAGAATATATAATATTTTAATTTGCTAATTTGGGCTGCTATAACAAAATACCACAGACCTGGTGGCTTATAAACAAAAAAAATTTATTTCACACAGTTCTGGAGTCTGGAAGTCTGAAATCAGGTGCCAGCACGGTCTAGTGAGAGCCCTCTTCCAGGATACAAACTTTTTATTGTATCCTCATGTGGTAGAAGAGAGGAGCTGGACCTCTTGAGTTTCTTTTATAAGGGCATTAATCTTAATTATGAGGGCTCTGCCTTCATGACCTAATCACCCCTCAAAGGTCCCACTTCCTAATACTACCACCTTAGGGGGCTAGGAATTCAACATATGAATTTTGGAGGGATACAAACATTCAGACCATAGCAATACAACATATAAAATGTAAAAACATTATGTAAAGCTATTATACAGGTTATAATACAAACTATAATGTTATGCTTATTTTATAGGCAAAGAAACTGAAATTCATACAACATATTACATCAGGACCAGTCAGAAATGAAGAATACAATACCTGAAATAAAGAATACACTGGAAGGAATAAAGAGTAGGTTGGATAAAGCAGTGGATCAAATCAGTGATTTGGAAGACAAGGTAGCAGAAAACACCCAATCAGAGCAGCAAAAAGAAAAAAATTATTTTAAAACATGAGGATAGTTTAAGGGATCTTTGGGATAACACAAAGCATAACAACATCTGCCCAACAGGGGATCAAAAAGGAGATGAGAGAAAGAATCGAGAACCTATTTGAAGAAATAATGACTAAAAACTTTCCTAACTTGGTAAAGAAAAAATACACCAAGTCTAGGAAGCACAGAGGGCCCCAAACAAGATGGACCCAAAGAAGCCCACACTAAGACACATTATAATTAAAATGGCAAAGGTAAAGACAAAGAGAGAACCTTAAAAGCAGCAAGAGAAAAGCAGTTAGTTACTTACAAAGGAGCTCCCGTAAGACTGTCAGCTGATTTCTCCACAGAAACATTTCAGGCTAGAAAGGAATGGCATAAAACATTCAAAGGGATGAAAAGCAAGGACCTATAACCAAGACTACTTTACCCAGCAAGGTTATCATTTAAAATTGAAGGAGAAATAAAGAGCTTCCCAGACAAGAAAAAGCTCAAGAAGTTTGTTACCACCGAACCTGTATTACAAGAAATGTTAGAGGGGTTGCTGGAAGAAGGAGGAAAAGAAGGAGGAGGAGAATAAGGAGGAGAGGGACCAAAAAAAAAAAACTAGAAGAACATAGTTAAGAGACTAAAATGGCAGTAAATATGTACCTATCAATGATCACTTTAAATGTAAATGGTTTAAATGCTCCACTCAAAAGACATAGGGCAGCTGAATGGATTAGAAAGCAAGACCCATATATATGCTGGCTATAAGAGACCCACCCCAGAATGAAATATACATACAGACTAAAAGTAAATGAATGGAAAAAGATATTTCATACAAATGAAAAGGGGAAAAAAGCAATATTTGTGTCTGACAAAATAGACTTTAAAACAAAGGCTATAGTAAGAGACAAAGACCAACACCAAATAATGATAAAGGGAGGAATCCAACAAGAGGATATAACCCTTGTAAACATTTATGCACCCAACTCAGGAGCACCAAAATATGTAAAGCAAATCTTGATGGGCATAAAGGGAGAGATTGACAGTAATACATTTATAGTAGGGGATTTTAACACCCCACTGACATCAGTGGATAGATTTTCCAGACAGAAAATCAAACAAGGATTTTGATTGTGGTTTTAATTTGCATCTCTCTGATGAAATCATCAAGTGGCCTTAAATGACAAACTGGATCAGATAGATTTAATTGATATCTTCAGAACAATTCACTCCAAAGCATCAGAATATACATTCTTTTCAAGTGCTCATGGAACAATTTCCAGGATAGAGCACATGTTAGGACACAAAGCAAGTCTCAATAAATTTAAGAAGACTAAAACCATATTTAGTATCTTTTCTGATGCTTGAAACTAGAATCAATCACAAGAAAAAAAATAGAAAAACACACAAAGACATGGAAAGTAAACAATGAATGGGTTAACAATGAGATCAAGGAAGGCACCAAAAGGCACCCAAAAAACAAGCAATCCAATTAAAAAATGGGCAAAGGACTTGAATAGACACTTCTCCAAAGAGGACATACAGATGGCCAATAGACATATGAAAAGATGCTTAATGTCACTAATCATCAGAGAGACGCAAATTAAAACCACAATGAGGTATCACTTCACACCTCTCAGAATGGCTACATCAACAAATCAACAAACGACTTGTGCTGGTGAGGATGTGGAGAAAGGGGGACCCTAGTACACTGCTAGGGGAATGCAGACTGGTGCAACCACTATGGAAAGCAGTACGGAATTAACTCAAAAAATTAAAAATGGAACTGCCTTATGACCCAGAGATTCCATTTCTAGGAATTTATCCCAAGAAACCTGAAATAGTAATTTGAAAGAATATATGCACCCCTATGTTCACTGCAGAATTACTTACAATAGCCAAGATTTGGAAGCTGCCCTAGTGTCCATCAGTAGATGAGTGGATAAAAAAGCTGTGGTACATTTATACAATGGAACAGTACTCTGCCGTAAAAAAGAAGGACATCTTACCCTCTGTGTCAGCATGGATGGACCTGGGGAGCATTATTCTAAGTGAAATAAGCCAGTTAGAGAAAGACAAGTACCATATGATTTCACTCATACGTGGGATCTAATGAACAAAATGAACTGGCAAGCAAAAGAGAATCAGACTCATAGATAGAGAGCAGGCTGACAGCTGGGTGGTGTGGGACTGCTGGGCAGGGCAATAGAGGTATTGAGTAAAAAAGAAAAAACTCAGGGACACTAACAACAGTATGGTGACTGCCAGGGGGGTGGTGGGGGGCATAGGTGGAGGAGGGTATAGTGGGGACAAATGGTGATGGACAGAGACTTGACTTGGGGCGATAAACACACAATGCAAAACCTGTACAAATTTGCTAACCAATTTCACCCCAATAAAGTCAATAAAAGGGGGGAAAGAGAAAAAGAAAAGAAATTGAAGTTACATAGCTAAAAGCCATGGAACACCAGGGATTGTTGGGAGCCACCAGAAGCTAGGAAGAGGCAAGAAAGGGCTCTTGCCTAGAGACTCAGAGGGAACATGGCTATGCTGACACCTTGATTTCCAACGTCTGGCCTTCCAGAACTGTGAGAGAATAAATTCCCATCGTTTTAAGGCAGCCACCCAGTGTGTGGTAATTTTTTAAGGCACCCTTAGGAAACTAAATACATCTGCCTAACACCTGGATCTCAATTTTAAGTCTATTCTATGGGATAATTTTAAATGTACCGTAATTATTTTCACTAATTAACACTCTTGAATTGTTGTTCCCAAAATATGTCACCCTGGCTCTACTGTTCTAACAATCTGACCCTGTCTACCCATTCTTTCGGCAAAGGGTATTCACTCTCCCAACCCTCAATGCAGAGTGTGAATGCTCATACCTACTTCATAAAGAAATAAAACCACTCCCCTAATACTTTGTTGTTTCATGCGAGTTTGCAGTTTATACTCATGTCAATGACAAAAGTCATTTTATATAAACTATATATTAGTCTACTGAAATATAGTATTGACACATTTCCTAACAATGTCCCATACATAATAACACAGGATTTCTAAAAATCATTGTTTTCAGTCTTTATAAATCATCTGAATTCCAGCTGTTCAAACAGCCTCTGGAAGCTAAACCAAATCCCTTGAAGGTAGATTGTTGGTCCCAAGGTCACTGTGGGACCCAATCAAATGGATCTCTACTCCTCTGCCAAACACTCCAGCAAGGAGATTCTTAGAATCTTAAGAAGGGATGGGGGCAGGGAAAGAAGGTGGCACGAAAGGAATATGAAAAACCTGCTAGGGGCAATCTAAAGCCACAGCAACACTGCGTGGTGATTGCTTGATTGCCGATGGTTTAAAGTAAGCAGTTGTCACTGAACTCAGAAGTGAGATAATGAACTATAAAATAGCAGCTCACGGTTTCTCATTTGGGGAGCTAATCTACCTTCAAGGCACCCCCAGCCCGAGTCTAGTACAGTGCCTGGTACACATAAAAGTTCAAATCTGGTGAATGATGGTCATTGGGAGGCCTGTTGTAGTTATGTTCTTTGGGGGGGGGGGGCAGAGACAGAGACAGAGACAGAGACAGAGACAGAGACAGAGACAGAGACAGAGACAGAGAGAGAGCCTCTCTTCTGGGAAATGAATATTTCCTTATGAGCTGTGGCCCCAAACCATCGCTACCACCAACACTATAATTCTGTCCACAGTGATTATCACAAAGGCCTAGCACTGCCCCGTAGATGAGAGTTCAGTCAAACCGGGGGATTTAAGACCTCACCCAGTTCCAGCGCTCGGACGGTCAGGCTGCCCTGGACAGGAGTCAGTTATGACACAGGAATTCCAGTTTAATCTTTGAAGAGACCCGGGTGTGACAGACAATTTGAAGGGAACGCAGAGATGGGATTTACTTTTTTACACCGCATGCTCGGCGCCCCGCCGACCCAGAGCCCCTCCCGATGCTGGGGCCTGTCCTCAGGGGCTCGGGCCGCACGACCCGCACCGCCCCGCACCGCCCCGCACCGCCCCGCACGCCGCCGCCTCCGCGCCGCCCGCTCCCGGACCCGCCGACCCCGCGGGCGCTCGGGGGCGTCCCCGCGCTCCAGCCCTGGCGGCTCCGGGGCGCCTCCCGCAGAGGGGGCTCCGCGGGGCGCCGGCCGCGCGCTCCCGCGCCTCCGCCCGCGGCGGCCCGGGGGGACAGGAGCCCAGCTGCGCGGCAGGGCGCCCCCAGAAATGCGGGCTTTCCCCACCCCCGGCGGCGACCCCACCTCCCGCCCCCGCGGCGTGAACGCGTGTGTCCGTCTGTCTGTCTTGTCTCTCTCGACGTCAGTGGGAATTTCCAGCCAGGAAGTGAGAGAGTGAGCAAGAGAGAAAGACAGAGAAGTGCACCCGCGAGCCGGGCAGGAAGAGGAGGTTTCGCCACCGGAGCGCCCGGCGACGCTCTGACAGCTTCCCCTGCCCTGCCCGTCCCGCGCCGCCCGCCGCCGCCCTCGGCCTGCGCCCGCCGCCGGCCCCGCTCCGAGGCCCCGCGCCGCCCAGGCCAGAGCCGCCGCGGCCGGGAAGGCGGCGCCGCCGCGGCCCGGCCCCCGCGCGCCCGCGCTTCCCTCGGCCCGCGCTGCGACATGGCGCGGCGCTGACCCGCCGGCCCGAGAGACGCGGCCCCGGCCCGGCCCGCACCCGGCCCCGCTCCAGCCCCGGCCCCGGCCCCGGCCCCGGCCCCGGCCCCGGGCCCGCGCCGCCCCGGAGGGCAGCCCGCAGGCGCAGGAGGCCAGCGCCGCCCCGCCGCCAGGGTAAGCGAACTCGGGGAGAGGGGCCACGCGGGGACCGCGGCCCGAGCCCCCGCCTCCCCGCCCGCACCCCGCAGCCCCGCTCGGACTTCCTCATTCCCGCGCCAGCTGCCGGGCGACCCCGGAGGAGGGGGCTGGCAGGCGCTGGGAGGCACTTGGGATTGGCGACCGAGGGGCCGGGCACATCCGGACTCGGCGGGGCCGGTCGCCCGAGGCCGCGGCCGCCCCGCGGTCCTTTCCCTTCCCGTCCCTCCGCCGGCGCGAGCGGGGCCCGGAGGGGAACTCCCGCAAACTTTTTTCCCCGTCCCCACCCCCACCCGCTGCGGGGGGGACGGCTGGACGCTGGCGGTGCGCAGGGGCTCGGAGGAGAGAGGGGAAGGTGGTTGGTGCAGTGCTGAACCAGATTTCACCTCAGGGCGTCCCATGAAATGAAAGCAGAAGTGCCCGGCCGTCCTCGGGCCGGGAAAGCCCTCCCGGCTCCCGCAGATGGAACCGGGCGCCTAGTCCTCCCCCTCCTACTTCAGAAGGAAGCCCCCGCTTCGCACACGCACAGGCACACACACGCACAGGCACACACACGCACAGGCGCACACACACGCACAGGCACACACACAGGCACACACACGCACAGGCGCACACACACGCACAGGCACACACACGGGCACACACACGCACAGGCACACACACAGGCACACAGGCGCACACAGGCGCACACACACACGCACAGGCACACACACAGGCACACACACGCACAGGCACACACACGGGCACACACACGCACAGGCGCACGCACAGGCACACACGCACGCACACACACGCACAGGCACACACACAGGCACACACACGCACACACACACAGGCGCACGCACAGGCGCACACGCACGCACGCACACACACGCACACACACACAGGCGCACGCACAGGCACACACGCACGCACGCACACACACAGGCACACACCCAGGACGCAATACATTCCCCTACTACGGGTCCCGTACATTAGTTTTCAAAATAAGAGCTCGATACCGACCCTGCAGGGCCTGGCGTTTACGAGGGAAAAGAAATTACCTACTTGGAGCATATGTTTTAGACGCTGATTATGTAAAACGCCTGAGCAAACGGTACCGGGTAGTGTGCATGACCTCTACAACAAAAATAATGATATAAACAAAGCCTCGCCTAAACACAAGTCTCCCCATGGTCTTTAAAACTAAATACTGATGGAGATGTTTGCCCTGATTTATTGGTCTATCCTGGAATTTAAATGGGACTTAATGATACAGTATCTGGTTATCAAGATTTAAGATGTTTTCATGGACTTGTTAAGTAGGGTTGTTCAACATTGCAGCTTCTTAAATAAGTGTATTTAAGTTAAAGATTTTTGTCATAAAGCCCATAATCGGAGAAAATGACTGGTATTACTAAAACACTTAATAGGTCTGGCGTACAAACTGGTGATCTCTGGTAAACATTTAAACGTGGGATCAAGATGTTCAATGCTTATTTTTTTTAGCAGAATTCCTCAGTTGAATATTCTTGAGTACTTTAAATTGCATTAGTGTTTGTTAAAACGTTAAAAAGGATACTTGATTAACCTAAAGCCCTTAGTTGATATTTCGCTTTCCTGATTTTATATTGTGCTTTCTAGAGATGAGTTCTTTTGCTGTTTGAAGTGCTAAAAAAAATTATGTAAATGATTTAAAGCAAAATATTTTTTGAGCTTATGAATTTGGGGAGCCAGAAAATAAAAGGATTTGTTTCTTGCCGGCCTTTTACGTTTATGATGTAATTAAATTGCTGAGGTGAGAAGAACATGTATGATACATAGAAACATGAAATCTCCTGAAATTATTCCTCTATACTGAAATACCTGCAGCTCCTCAGTGTGCTCTGGAGCTTGTTTAGATAAAGTGTCTTTCTGGGCCACAGCCTGCTGGACAGATGTGAACACAGAGGAAGACTCATCATGTGTAGGATTAATGCCAGCACTGAAACACTGCTTGCTGTGGAGAGTCAACCACGTCTAACCTGTTTGAAAGACTTTTACAGAAAATACTATAATCCACTTAGGGGTTGGTGGTGATTTGCACATTTACATTTTTATTTTATAATCTCCGTTTTGTATGTTCTGCAGTCGGCATTCACAAGGGCTGAATATATGCCCCTGTTTTTCGAACCCAGTTAGTAAATACTGGAGTATGCACACAAAAATAGCCCTTCCCCTTTGTAAGCGCTGCTTTGATCTGTGTACTTAACTTCCTCCTTCTGCGTCTTCAGCAAGCTCGTCTGTGATGACTGAGGTGCAGTTGGTAACAGCTCGGTGGGTCTGGAATAGGCAGGACTTCAGATTTAGTGATCCTGTCCCTCTTACCGTGTTCCTTGGAACAAACCGAAGCTAGTTTGAGAAACTAATATTTAGCGAGGTGGTTTTTACGGCTGCTTTTAGACTTCCAGATGATGGTCTGCGTAAGTTACAGTTACCTGGACTTTCAGGGTCTGGTCACTGCTGTAGATAGGAGGTCTAGATAAGGAATCGGAGGTTACAGGAATCTGGGACTCTCATTCAGTCAGCAAGACCTTCTTTTTTACCTAATCTATGAGAGGTATTCCCCTGTTCAGAAGAGGTGAAAGTTCTGGCTTCTGGAGGGAAGTGGTTTCTTCATAACCTTCAATGAGTTTGAACTTGGGAGAAGCAAGAGCAGTAGTTGACATTTTAAAACAGTACGTTAAAAAATAATATCTGCGTTTCCGTATGGATTTTTGATAGTCCAAATACCATCTTTTTCTTCTTCAGAACCTATTTGTAGATGCCCTGTTCTGAGCATAGAGATGACTGCAGTAGAAAGCATTTCTGGAAATGCAGATGGTTTAACCAGTAGAGTAAATATTGAGATTATGCCCTTCTATTCTACAGATTGAACATGAATTGTACTAGCAGAAATGAATGTGTAACAATCAAGAGTTACACAAAATGCCTCATTAATTTACCTTATTTAGTAGGAAAGTTGTTTTGTTTGCCTGATTGGTTTTCTGTTTATAATGTGAATCATACAAGGTGGCGTGATTGTTACATATTATAAGAGAAGGAGAAGGAAGGAAAGAATTTTAGTGCAGGAGGACAATTTTAAATCTTCTGTTTCTATATGTATGATCAGAGTTCATTGACAACTGCTTTCTTGGTGACCAGTAAACCACGCTGAGGCAGTTTACCCTGCTTTCTGGGAGTTAATTCGCATTTGCACTCTTGCACTATAAATACTGAACTCACCCTAGTGCTCTTGGAGGCGAGCAGATAAATCATCGGAAGCAGATATAACCCTTTGAGTCGACCCTGTCACTCCTTAGGAGACCTTGAGGGTTTGAAGAACTAGAGGCATTCAGCCTCAGAGGGGAATGTTTAGATTTGTGGCATAGTCCTGCAAGTTAGTTTGGCTCCTTGACTGTGTGTGTGTGTGTGTGTGTGTGTGTGTGTGTGTGCTTAATCAAAAAAGATTAATCATTGAAACCAGGTAATTTGGTAGTTAATAGTTGGGGTGCATAACCAAGACGTTTATCTTTGTGGTACTCACTGTTAGATTTTTTAAAGTAGTAGTATTTTTTTCATGATAATGAAATAGCTTCATGCTTTTGGTTTCTGCTCTATTAGAAAAGGTTTTCCTGAATGCATATTAACAAGCTAGCCTTCAGATAAGGTTGGTAGACCTACCCTTGAAGATGAGCTAATAGTTTAGAAAATAAATTGTGAAATAAAATATTATTGCTTCACTATGAATAATTTAAAGCCAGCAGTTTACCCAAAGTATGTAATATAAGGTGTGATTTCCTAAAGATTATAGAATCCTAAAGAGTATAGATTATGGATGAAAATATTTGTTTAATTTAGATTATTAATCATAAAAATATCAGTTTTAAATTTTAAAAAGAAATCAATTCATTATTCTCTTACCATATTTTTTGTAGTAGTTAATAGTTTTAATTATCAGTAACACAAGTTTTATCTGCTTTAATTTGTTGCCTGTTTTGAAATTAGAATAATGAAATGGGTGTTTTAATTCCCCATTACAAATTGGCTTATTACTTTTCACGTACATTTCACCATGAGGCCAAAAATCTTACAACCAGTTTTATTATGATTCATACTTTCAACAGATATTAACAAATTTAAACTATCTATAGGTTAATTTTTTTTTAATATGAAAAAAATTCTGATGGAGTTTTAAAGAAGATTGTAAAGATTCTATATAGCGGCTGCTTCTTTTTTTTTTTTAATCCTCACCTGAGGATATTTTTTCCATTGTTTTTCAGAGAGAGTAGTGGAAGGGGGAGAGAGAGAAAGAGAGGAACACCGATGTGAGAGAGACACATCGATTGTTTGCCTCCCACCTGGGGCCAGGGATCGAGCCTGCAACCGAGGTACGTGCCCTTGGCCGAAATCGAACCCGGGACCCTTCAGGCCGATGCTCTAGCCACTGAGCCAAACCGGCTAGGGCTCTACTTAGCTTATTCTTTAAGAGCCTAAGTATGAAAAAATAATAAAAGGGAGAGGGAAAAGTACTACCTGACAGAATCAAAATCCTGTAGTTCCAGTTTTTAAAATGTCACACCTATACTGACCAATATCTGACACTTAACATTGTGCTTATTGGTTCACACTGAGCAGTCAGTAACTATTTGTTGAATGAAGGAATGACAGAAGTTTTGTTTTGTTTTACTTGTTTAAAAAAGGGCAACCGTTTTCTGCAAGGACCAAGAATTATACCATTTTGCCTTGTCTGCTGGGAAGAAAGAAGCAAAAAACTAGTTCTTACTTCCTAGGTACTGTATTATTGTCTAAAGAACACTTGAAGTTTACTAGAACAAGTAATTTATTTAAAAGTACCCAGTGCCTTCCAAAAGGGAAGCATTTTATTTTGAAAGAGGGGTTTATGAACTGGAAAAAAAATGGCTTTTAGTTTCAAAGTTTTAAATGCACTCATCAAACAAGGTAATAAAGTAATTGAAGTGATAAAAGGTGCTTGTACAAGTGTTAAAAAAAAAAAAAAGTAATTTTTTGGCTGGCTAGAATTCCTCTGAGCTCCATTGAAACTGTAATTTTAATACTAATATCTCCCAAAAAAGAAACAATGTTACAAGCACTGTTTTTGTAATCCAAAAATTGTTAAAGCCTATCTAAATTAACCAATCAAAAAGTAAAAACACATATGCTATGATATCCAGAATTAAATACTTATTACATATAAAAAATTGGGGTCAGTGGGGCAGTTACTAGCTAGAAACCTCAGGAACAAGCAGGCAGTTAACAAGATTTACTGTACTTTCCATTTTTGTACTTTAATGATTTTTGTGACAATAAAACCTAGGCCTCATCATACCAGGTTTTGCTGATTATTTCTCAGTTGTAGCATTTCAGAAAATTGTCCTTGAAACTCTGACTCTAACCATTTATTCTGTGTGGACACATGTATGAAATGAAATATACCATCCAGACTAGAAAAGAGTACAGTGCCAACACTCTCCGCCCTGGTGTCATTGTGCCCCCACCCCCAGGAGAGTCAGAACCATTTTATTGAAAACTGCTGACTTCAGTCCACTCTGCTTTGTTGCCCACCTAATTCTGGTTCTAACTTGGCCTCTCTTTGAATCAGTTCTAAACCTACATTCAAGTTTAAAAAGTTAATTTTAAAAATTGTTTACATGTGGGGAGTTGGGGGATGGACGAGTGCATAGAGGGATAAATGGTGATGGCAGAATAGTAAGTGTACAATTTAAAAAAACCAAAAAAAATGTTTATAGATACATAGATGTATAATCATTTTTGTTGTTGCCAAAAAACTGAGGAAGAAACTAAATGTTTACTTATAGAGCAACTAACTATACTGTAAAGATGTCATTGTTAAAAAGCACTTGGAGAATGGCTAACAGCAGTGCTTATTAGTTAAAATAATAAAATAGTCCAAACACTCTGACGGTAGCTTCCCTGTGGGAAGAGCACAGGGAATGATAAATTTTGCTCTATTACATAATCAGCTTAAGCCACAGCTTCTGGGTGGGCATGAAGAGAAGTGTCAACAAAAACAGAAAGTTTATAACATTGTCCTAATCTTGACCATGCTGGTCAGAAATGTATAGACAATTTATACATTTCATAGTGGAAAATAAAGCTATTGGATTTTTCTTAGGTTTTTTAGCTCTTTAATATATGAGGCTCTCTAGCATTGTAGGTGAGATTTACTTTTGCTAATTTGAACTAAAAAAATACAAAACCTGCATAAAGTTAAGCACACCTGTTAACATTTAAAAAATAATTTGATTTGATTGCTATAATGAATTTTGTTTGTCAAATAGCAGTTATTTTTCAAATTATTTTTATTATTTATTATTGTTTATCATGTCATTTAGACTAAGCATATTATAGTATATTTCAATGTCATGGCATACCTATCCTCCTTACCTCCAAAAATCAATTCTAATGTATATCAAGCATGAAAGTAAAAAATTAAAAGTGATGGTAAATTCCCTAATCAACCTACTTATCTATTGGTTCTGTGCCCAAGCCTGCAATTCATTGAAGTAGTGAAAATAAAGTACTTAATTGTCTTAGAAAATATGCCTTCCGAGACAAGAATTTTAGGAATGGAGGGAATGACGGTTTTTTAAGTGTTTTAACATGAAATCCTGACCCATGTTTTATTGGTATTTGAAGAACTTCTTTGTCTGCCCGTTCTTAGGTATAGGTTTATTTTCTAGGATTGAACCAATTATTGGTGTTTGATCATTAAGACTTGATGTATAAACTTGTGTCTTTTTCTTTTAAATGGAGGCTAGGTGTGGTCAAAGGACTAGAGTCCCTTACAATTTACAGCATCTAATGTAATGCTACCTATATAATACAAACACTTTTATGACTTAGGCAGTTAAAATAAAGATGTGAGAGGATGGAAGGAGTATGGTTGGCTGTTCATAAGGAGGAAATTTAAAGTAGAAGAAATATGAGGAAGGTTTATGTATTATTGTTCTATTGGATTTCAGGAAAGTACTTCAGGGAATACACAAAAACATGGGTTTATATAAAATTAAAACTGAATATAAGCTATCTGGAAAGTAGAAAAGATTATTTTTTTGAAATGTACTTACACTGCTAATTTCAAGCCAACCAAGAAGGTGTGGGAAAATACTTTTTGTAGGAGATGGATTAAAATGAGCCCAAAATAAAGCTAATCCCATGCCATGTCCATTTAATTCATTTACTTATTATGCTAACATATAGTAAAGTATGTAAGTTAAGTGTCATGTGTGTGTGTTTCAATCCTATGAGTCTTGAAAAATTTGGCCAAAACAAAGGATAATGAAAACATAGATAAAAGTTAAGGGGGAAAGTCCTCTATAGAATTAGATCTTGAACTTTATTATTGACTTAAATGTGAAAATGGAAAATAATGTAGAAAGTGAACCAGAATTCTAGGAAAAAAGGGTAAATTCTTTATGTCATGGATGAGAAGGGGAGGATCATAATGAAAGAAGTAGGGAGAGATTGCCCTTGAATAGGACTTTTTTACAGACATTTCACTGTGAATTAATCCTATTATTAATTAGTTGAAAACAGTGGTCATATCCCCCATGTTCTGAAACCACTTTAGAAGTCGTTTGTGATTAAGCAACCTCAGGAACCCTGGAAAATTAAAATCAAAATCATGGTATGTGATGACAGTTAAGTGGACTTCCTTGCTCTCCTGCCATATCGTAGCATTCCTTTGAAATCCTGTCTTTATGGTTTATCTCCATGTGTTTACCCAGTTTCCTGTTTTAGACATTTAACTGAATTTAACAAGCGCACCTTAGAACATTTTAATATTTCCCGACTATTTTAAAACATTACTTTATCAGTCATTTACACGGAAGTTGTTTGTCATGATGGGCAGGGAAAGTATCCTGTTTCTCTTACAAAGTCCATTAGAATAGTCCAAATTTAAAGAGATGGTTTAATCCTATGGATGATTTGAGGGACAGCTGTGCTATATTTACTAAATATGTGTTAAACTGAAGGAGCCCAGTCATTCAGGGAAAGCCACAAAAAAATGATAATTGTGTGGCTGAGGCACTAAAGTATCTTCACGTAGATGTCCCCTCTGTATGCCATCGTCCAGTGTATTCTCACCCCACGCACCGAAGTGCCACCCCAGCACGCTAGGGAAGGCCATCATTAGTCCACTGTGCTCCCTTCCGTGGATTTCCCACGCTAGAAATCTAGGAACCTATTCTTCTTGCATACGCACTTATCTGCTCCAGCCAGTCCCCAAGTTCTATCAACTCAGCGCCTCCTCATCTCCAGAATTCATCTCTTCCTCACTGAATTTCTAGTTTCAGTTTTGCACGCCTCCTGATAGATTGCCTCCTGCTTCTTTCTATCCCATCCTTCATACCAGCGTCAGAGTCAGCTTTCCAAAGTGCAAGTCTGGTCACGTCACAGTCTTTATATTTCTGAAATAAATCTTCATTGTTTCACAAGCTGATTCCTACACACCTCACCTCCCACCCTTGCTTGTCACCCATCCCCCCTACTTCTCATATTATCCACATCAGTTTTCAGTTCCTTATCCACCATGTTTCTCACTTTGAATGGCCCTTCCTATGCGCACCCTGTGTGAGGAGTGCCATTTCTTTCTTCAGGCATGGTTCAGGCATCTCCATTTCTCTCTCCCTCCTCTATTCATTTGCCCTGACCTGCCCCATAAAGAGTTATGTGCCCACCCCACCCCCCTCCATGTTCTCTTGACTTCTTACGCAATCCAAACAGAAAATAGGTTCAGGGCAGGGACTTTATCTTACTTTTTATTTGCACAGCACCCAGTAAGTTTGCTGAATGAATAAGTAAATAACTAGACAAAACATCAGTTGACTGTGCTATTGATTAAGCTGTGTGGCCCTGGGCAATTTAATTAACTTCTCTGGTTCTCATTTTCTCTCTGTAAAAATATGAGAGTTGCACTAAATAGGCACCTACCTCTAAAATTATTTGTTTCTTTGATATAATAGTGTTATTTGGAAGGTTTCAGATTTTCTTGCCATACTGAGGTAGATCAAATTAAGAAAAATGCATGTGAGAAGTTACATAGACAGTTTTTGATTATTAATGTGATAAATACAAGGAACTAACCTTTTTTCTTTTTTTTTGATTGAGTTGTCATTTATGGTCCAGTCTAGTGTCTTCCTGACATCCAGATGTTCCAGGGGTTGCGTCTCTTCATTATTAATTAGTCTCTACTATGAACTCATATTCATATTTCTCCAAAGAAATGGAAGGCAAATGATACAGAAATTAAATATAAAATTCAGTATTTTAATTCTCAGTTGGTTCAAGGTTTCACTAATTAAAACTATATTTGGAGGAAGAAGAAAGGGAAGTGGTAGTGGTGTGAGATGAATCCTCATATGTCATTACAAGAAAACAGTTTCTAAAATTGATAAGTTAAGAAAAGAAATATAAGCATAGAATTTGGAGATATGAAAAGAACCCCCAGGAAAACCAAAAAGGGAAAGTTAAGAGTGTTAAAAAGTCAATTGCTCAGAAAAGCAGGATTGGTGAGGTGAAGAGAGGTGAGGTAGGAAACCTTTGCTTTTTAAAGCTCTCTACCTTTGCAAAGTAGGATTTTCTTTTTAACCATTAACTTATTTGAGTATGTGGTGAGTCCTTTTTACTGGATACAGTGCTGAACAAAACAGAAATCCATAATTTCATGGAGCTTATTATCATGTGTTGTTTTCAGTGAAAAAAAATTATTTTACATGAGCCTTTTTAAAATTGAAGAATCACCAAAAGAAATGCACAAATCAGAAGAGGGCAACTTTAATGATTTATCTCAAAGTGAACACACTTAAGCTAGGTAATGTTCTAGAAACAAAACACCCCATAAGTAAGTCCTCTCCCTGCCCTTCTTAGTCAGAACCATTACCCTTCACTCTCCTTCAAAAGGTTCATTAATGATGTTTCGGTTACACACATGTTGACTCCATGACTCATATTCATCTACATATAGTTGAGAGTTGATTGAATAAATTAATTACTCAAAGGTGCTAATAATGAGCTTCATACAAGTAAGAACTCTGCTATGATTAATAGCTCTAAGGTCAGTTCATTTCACATTTTCCTCACTAACCCAAGTATGTTACCAAAAATAGCAAACAAATCACATTTTTACATTAATTTGTCATTTGTGCATTTGTGTAAGTATTTTGTTTATATCCAACAGTCAAGGTAACTGACAAAGAAACATGGGAGAAAGAAGTATTTGCGTCAGATCTTATCAGACATAGGAGAGAGTGTAGTTCACTTCTTTCTTGCTTGCTTACTTTCTACATTGACATCTGCATATATTAAAGGGTTTATTTATATGAGTGGTTGGTGTGGAAAGGCCTTCATAACTAGATTCAAGGACTGAAAGGCCCTGGTATAAGGCCTGGTTTTGATGCTTGCAAATTATTATTTTTATTTGTGTATGATTGGAGCCATCATTGTGATTATTTATTCAGGAAAATCCTTTGCTCCCTCCAAGCCAGTTGTTATCATATCCAGAGAACTAAGTATTGCTGGTTCATATGATGAACCTTTTTCTTTTACAACATAATGAATATATTTTTACTGATATTTGAGGATTAATAAAAATGAAAATCTAAACTAAAGTCATCATATGCAAATTTAGAGAACTTGATCAGTTTCTCTATATTTGATCAAAAATATTCCTCTCTAATTCATAATCCTTGAAGTTTACTTCCTCCTCAATCTGAAAATACAAATATTCCAAAATGATACTCAAAACAAAGGACAGATGTGATACTAAAATTTGGTCATACTCTTTTTTTTTTTTATTAAGACTTTATTTCTTTTTTGAGCAATTTGAGGTTCACAGCAAAACTGAGGGGGAAGTACAGAGATTTCTCATGTATCTCCTGCCTCCACACATGCATAGCCTCCACCATTATCAGCATCCCCCATCACAGTGGTACATTGCTTACAATTGATGAACCTATGTTTATACATCATAATCACCCAAAGTCCATAGTTTATATTATCATTCATCTTGGTATTGTGTATTCTATGGGCTTGGACAAATGTATAATGACCTATCTATCATTATGGTATTATACAAGAGTATTTTCACTGCTTTAAAAATCCTCTGTGTTCCGTGTTTTCATCCTCCTCCCTACCCCCCCACTCCCTCCATCATATGCTATATTTAGGGAAGAAGAAGTCTGTAGAATTAGAAATGTGAAAGCAAAACATTCAGAACAAAGTCCAGTACGTCAAAATCCTTTCTATGCCACCTGAATGAAACACCTCGAACTTTGGTTTTTATGTGGAAATGGAAGGCAACAATATCCCATGAGTGACTAAAGTTATAAAATGTAAGGTTTTATCTAATTTTCTATAATATTTAGAGAATTTCCCTAGCTATACAAGTTCATACTCATTAGGTTTTATCCTACTGAAGTGTTAACAAAAAGAAATTTTGCTTAAAATGGAATCTGCCATTTTATATACATGACAATATATGGTTAGAAAATGTCCAAGACATCTTTTTGATCCTAAACATATCAGGTATCTATGAATAAGAAAGCAACTGTAGGCAAAGATAGATGATAGATAGATGATAGATAGATGATAGATGATGATGATGATAGATAGATAGATAGATAGATAGATAGATAGATAGATAGATAGATAGATAGATGATAGATAGATGATAGATAGATAGATAGATAGATAGATAGATAGATAGATAGATAGATGATAGATAGATAGATAGATAGATAGATAGATAGATAGATAGATAGATAGATAGATAGATAGATGATAGATAGATGATAGAAAAACATTGGAATTCGTTCTAATCACTTCTCTAAGAAAACCCCTGTCCCCCATGGTTACAGTAGACATGATACAGTAGTAATTTAGGTGCCTTTTTCATAAAGGAGAATGAGATTATATTTACTGTTTTCTTGATTTTAAGAGGCACTCCCCACCCCCTCCCCACCCTGAATTTAACATCTTGGCTCAATTATATATATTTGAGGATTTTCTAGATAGCTTTCTGTTATTGGTTTCTAATTTCATTTCATTGTGTTTATATAACATACATACATGATTTCACTTCTTTGAAATTTATTGAGATTTGTTTTATGGTCCAACATATAGCCTATCTTGGAAAAAATGTTTCACATGCACTTGAAAAGAATGCGTATTCTGCAGTCATTGGTGGAGTGTTCTGCACATGCACATAGGTTCATTTGATTGATGGTGTTGTTCCTAAATTTTCTATATTCTTACTGATGTTCTGTTTATTTTTATCAATTATTGAGAGAGGAGGAGTGTTAAAAATCTTAGCTATAATTATGGATATTTCTGTTTTTTCCTTTAGTTCTGCTACTTTTTGCTTCATATATTTGAAGCTCTTACATACACATTAAAATTGTTTTTTCTTCCTGATAAAATGACTCTCTTATTATTATGAAATGTTCCACTTTGTCCCTGGTAATATTTCTTCTCTTGAAGACTACTGTATCTGATATTTTAATATAGTCTGCTTTTTTATATTTAGTATTTCCATGTATAACTGGCATAACTTTCCATCCTTATACTTTTAAACTATCTAATCTTTAAAATTAAAGTGTAATTCTTATGAAAAGCATATACTTGTATCTAGCTTTTTTCCAGTCTGACCATCTCTACTTTTTTATAGTGAGTTTAGTCCATTTCTATTTAATGTAATTATTGATATGGTTGGGTTTAAGCCTACTGTCTTGGTAACTGTTACCTCCATGTGCCATCTGTTCTTTATTCATTTTTTCCATCTTTTGAATAAGTCAGTTTTATTGTTTTAATTCCATTTTATCTCCTTCATTGGCTATTTTTTTAAAGTAGTTACCTTAGGTATTGCAATATCCATCCTTGAGTCTACCGTGAGTTAATGTTATAACATTTCCTATATGCTGTAGGAACATGACAATACTACTTGTCCTCTTCCATTTGTCCTCTTCCATTTATCTCTTCCATTTGTCCTCTTCCATTTGTCTCTTCCATTTGTCCTCTTCCATTTGTCCTCCTCCATTTGTCCTCCTCCATTTGTCCTCCTCCATTTGTCCTCTTCCATTTGTCCTCTTCCATTTGTCCTCTTCCCTTCCAGTGCACTGTTTATTCTATATTTTACTTATGCGTATGTTATAAACCCCCAAATAGATTGTTATTTTTTTGAATGGCAAACAAAAAAGGTGTGACACTCACCTACATATTCATTATCTTTGGTGTTTTCCATTCTTTCATGTCGGTCTAAGTTTCTATCTGATATCATGTCCCTTCAGCATGAAGAACTTCCTTTAGCATGTGTTTTAGCAGGCCTGCTATTGATGAGTTCTCTAAGCTCTTGTTTATTGAAAAAAATGTCAGTTTCACCTTTATTTTTAAAGGATAATTTTTCTGAATATAGAATCAGATTTTTTTTTTTCCTTTCAGCACTTTCATTCTTGTTTCCTAAGAGAAGTCAGCCATCATACTTACCTTACTTCCCCCTTGTCCCTGTATGCTTTTAGGATTTTTTTTTTTTTTTTAGCATTCGTTTTTAATAGCTTAGCTGTAATGTGACCAAACATGGTTTTGTCTTTATCCGACATGGGGATCTTTGAGATGCCTGTATTTATGGTTTGATTTTTTAAATCAAATATAGAAAATCCCTGACCTTTATTTCTTCGATATTTTTTCTCTTGCTCCTCTCTCTTTCTAGGGCTCTAAATCACAGACCACTTGATATTGTCTCATAGGTCACTGAAGGGGTCTTAATATATCTGCCTTTTTTTCTGTGCTTCAGTTTGGATAGATTTTATTGACCATTCTTCAAGTTTATTGATCCTTTATTCTACAATGTTCAATATGCTGATAAGTCCACCTACTGAAATTTCATTTTAGTCTAGAATTTTTCATTGGATCTTTTTATTAAGGTTTAATTTCTCTGCTGAGACTTTCTAACTGTTCATTCATTAGGTCCATCTTTTCCTTTATATTCTCAAACATTGCTGTTAGCAGTTTTAAAGTCGTTGGTTGTGCCCTGGCCAGTGTGGCTCAGTTGGTTGGGCATCATCCCATGCATCTAAAGGTTGCTGGTTCAATCCCCAGTCAGGGCACATGCCTGGATTGCAGGCTTGATCCCCAGTGAGGAGTATGCAGAAGGCAGCCAATTTGATGCTTCACTCTCACACCAATGTTTCTCTCTCTACCTCTCCCTTTCTCTCTAAAGATCAATAAAAATGTTTTTTTAAATAAAGTCATTAATTGCTAATTCTATCATATGTGTCATTTTTTTCTGAATCATATTTTCCTACTTCTCTTTACATTTTGATATTTTGTGTTGTTCATTGTGGATACTACTGATACAGAATATAGATTTTTGTTTTCCTTTAAAGAGCTTTGAGTTTTCTTGTAACAAGCAATCAATTTATTGGTGAATCACCTGGTTATACTGCGATGAGTTTAGAGTGGCCCTTATTGTAGGGTATGTCTCTTACTCCCATTGAATGGTCCTTCTGGGATCACAACTGAATGCTCAGATTGTTCATTGATGTCTCCTCACCTTGGATGATTGGAACCCCAGTGTCTCTCAGAAGTTCCAGGGACTTCTGGAATTTTTATTCAGCTCTTAGATTCCAAGCATCTGTTTTCTAGTAGGCTTTGCAGAGTGTTGTCTTATACTAGCATAGCTTAATATTTGACTAATGAGCAGAGGTGATCCCTCTGCAAATTTCTAAGCCTCTTTCTCTACGTGAATCTCTCCTTTCTGATATCCTGCCCAGTGAAATTGCTTCTCTCTTGGGGCTCTACTTCCTTGTGTCATAGTTTGGAACATGCCCTCAGTCAAAAATGAATTTGGAGCTCACATCAAGTGTTTCCATTCTCTTATGGTGTTCAGCCCTATGCTGTCTTTTGTCCTCTGTCTTAAATTATTGCTTCAATTATTTTGCATAGCTTTATAGTTGAGTGTGGCAAAGAGGCAAGTTCAGTAATTGTTACTTTGTCATGACTGAAACCAGAAGTCCGCATTTGACAAATCTGAAGTTGCAGTGTTTCTTGCCATTAATGCAATATTAATTAAAAAGTACTTAATATTGCCATAGTCAGGTAGTTCAGTTGGTTAGAGCATTGTCCCGATGCACCAAGATTGTGGGTTCGCTCTCCGGTCAGGGCACATACAGGAAGCAACCCCAATGAATGCATAAATAAGTGGAACAAATGGATGTTTCTCTCTCTCTCTCTTCCTCTCTATACAATCAATCAATAAATTTAAAAAATAAAATAGAATAAAACAAGCAACAAACTTTTTTTAAAAGTACTTAATGTTTACTAATTTGGAAATACTAAAAAAGAAACTCTCATGTCTACTCTTAGGCATTTATATCCACTTAAGAAAATGTAAATATAAAGTTAAATTGCTATAGAACAGTATGTTGTCAAATCATCAGTGTACTTAAGTGTGATAGCCCTTATGTGGACTACAGAGCTATAGGTTACAGGGGGAAATACAGGGTTTCTTGGCAGAAGTTGGATTTGAGTAGAGACTTGAGAAATGGGTAGTATTTAAGTAGAAAAGATGGCATCTCAGGATGTAGGCCATACTTTGGACAAATGTACAAGATGGAAATAAGCAAGGTGTTTTTGAATGACCAGTCTATAGTAGCAGGTTTGGTTAGGATATAATAATAACTGATGCTTATGATTTAATATAATAATATAATATGTTGAATGGCTTGGGGCCTTTTCAACTATCTTATAAGTAATATGGCAATAATATGAAAGAAAATACCACAGTAAGGGAGAACAGTAGGGAGGTTATTGTCCTTCAGAGGTGAGGCAATGAAGGTTTAAGTAGTGTGAAAGAGTAGAAGTGGAACAGAGAGGGATACAAGAAATAATGCCACCACCACACTCCCCCAAATCAGCAGAAATTGATTATTGACTAGGTACATGTGAGATAAAGAGAGGGAAAAAGAGAAAAAAGTCACTGAATTTTGAACAAGTACCTGACAAAATGATTGATATATTGGCAGAAATTGGAAAGTCAAGAATGGGGTCTGTTACTGCAAGAATGAGGAATTTGGTTTTAGATATTGGAGAACTGAAGAGTTTGAAAATATTATTAACTTGTTTTATAATGGTATCACTGCTTAAAGCTAACAGCAATTTATTAATATTTACATTTTGAAGGTTTTAACAGTACTAATTTTATTTCTGTTTATACCACAGTGTAAATTTTGACTGTTTTGTTTTCTTTTGTTCAGTTGGGAACTGAATAAGCCAATAGAGTAAAAATGATAATAAAGCTTTTACTGTCTTAATTTCTCTTCCCACTTTGTTATAAACATATTGTTTATTATGCTAACTGAATAGGACCATAACAAAGAAAATGTAATTACTGAATTACCAAGGTAACTAACCCACGCCACACGTACCCTTCATTTCCCACAACACTTACCGTGTTGCATTCCTAATTACGAAACTTAATGCCTCTCTGCATTAGTTAGCTTCTGCTGCATATAAAAATCACTACAAACCTAATTAAAACAAACATTTGTTATTTCTTCCTATTCAGTGAGCTCCCTAAGTTGTCCGGGCTGGCTCTGCTGACCTCTGAAATCATTTGGCTGCCCAGCTGGTGGTGGTCAGTCTAGGGGAGCCTCACCTAGAATTTTCCCTCTCTGCTCCATGTTGTCTCTCACCCTCAGTGGGCTAGCCCAGGCTTGTTCACATGGCAGCAGTGTTACAAGAAAGCAAGAATGTTCTTGCAAGGTCTCTTGAAACCTACATTTAAAACTCACACTTCTATCTCATTCCATTGGTCAGAGGAAGTTACAGGCCTGCCAAGATTCAAAAGATGGAGAAATACATTTTTCCTTTTTTGGGGGGGAGTTTCAAAGAATTTTTTCCATCGCTTTCAATCAATCACAACTGTAAGCCCTGTGAGTACAGGGACTGCATCACTCTGTGTACTTTGCTGTCTTCACTGACACATAGTAAACCAAAGTATTTTTTAAATGAATGACTAAGTCAATGAAGGGAGGAAAGTATTCAAGGAGCATTTCAATATGTGTTAGTTTTAAATATAGACATACTTTTATTATACCATTAGTGACTGTGGTGTTTTCTATGGATATGTTTCAGAGAAAATCTCTTTATTCTCCTTCTATGCTCTGAAGTTGACTAAAGGAGATATTTAAAACAAAACAAAACAAAAAGCAGCTACCATTGAGTTAACATTGTTTCCTATTTTTGCGTTCACATTTGAATGTCTGAGGAAGAACTCGGTTGAGTTTTGTGCATTGACACAGTCCCGTTTTTGCCTTTCAGGCTACTCTATGGGCAGAGTAGCTCCAACCTGAACATTCAGGAGACCTGGAGCAAGACAATGTATTAAAAAAAACAAATTTGTAAGCCAAGGAGGAAATTCACCTCAGCCTGTTAGACAAGTGAACACACCATAGTTTATGGAGTCAGATTCACCAGCATTACTCTATCAACCTGAGCGAATGGTTTAATCTCTCTAAGCCTCGGTCTTCTCACCTGGGACAATATTTCTCAGGATCATTGTGAGAACTAAGTGAAATATGTAAAGTACTAGCCGTTAAGTCCTGACTCATGGGAGGTAGTCAGTCAGGTTTAGTTCTTGCTCCATGGAACCCAAGCACTGGACATGATGCAATGACATTCATCAGGGTTCCTCATCCTTGGCATTGACGTTTGGGCCAGATATTTCTTTATTGAGGGGCTGTCCTATGCATTATAGAATGGTTAGCAATGTTTCTAACCTCTACACACTAAATGCCGGTAGGACCACCCACCCAGCTGTGACAGCGAAAAATGTCTGTGGACGTTGCCAAATGTTCCCGGAGGCAAAGTGCAAACATTTTACTCAGCAGTGAGAAGGATAGGGGTAAAGGGAACATGGCCATGTACACATAAATATAGGGTGGGAAAGAAATGAAAGTACTTGATTCTTCTCAGAATGCCAGAAACTTCTACTGTCTCAGTCGCTCTTCTCAATTTATCATAAATATATTATTATGCCAATTAATAAAAGGGCTAACATTTACTCTATCACTAACTGTTAAGCTTTGCATGAATGAATGGTTGAATATTGTATATGTATCCTCCATCCCTATTAGACTGACATTCCATTATGAACAGGGACCTTGTCTTATACCAGCTCCAAGCACAATATATTTGTACTCACTAGGTAGCTATTTAGTTGTTCACATTGCACCCAAATGAAACAGTAGAGAGGAAAATAGATAGGAGAGTGGAAAAACATTGAAATGAGCTTATACAAATCCAAATATGATGGGACACAAATACTGATTCTTTTTTAAAAACTTTAAAAAATCAGCTATTGTGAGAAAAGTAACTAAACCCACCATTAACTTCCCTTTCCCACCCTGTCTCACTAAGCCAGTATCTCATGAGAAAGATGTAAATAAACAGCCCCTTTAAAGCTAAATTTTTTTTTTACATTATGAAGATTTCAGCAATGCTTTTAAATGTTTGATTCATTCCATACTTCATGTTTTATTCACCAAATGTCATTAATTGTTAAAAATGTCAGAGTTAAACTTTAAATTCAGGACAGGGTTTGATTCTCTCTCTTTTTTCTATTAAAGTGTATATTTTCGATTACATAATTGAGTTAGAAAATTAAAACTTAGAAATGTATAACTTTGGGAGTAAAAGTCTCCATGTTATTATATAAAGATCTGAATTGCTATTTTTAACAATTACATAATATATAACTATGAATGTAGCACAATTATAAACAATCCTCTCTCAAAGGACATTTATAGTTCTACCCTTTGCTGCAATGCATATCCTTGTACTTATTTCTTTCACACTTGCTCATGTAATTCTTGGAGTGGAATTGCAGAGTCAAAAGATCCTCTCATTTGAGAGTTTCACATTGTATGTGGTGCACATGTCGTATACCTTATAGCATGTTCTCTCAAAAAAATTCCTCTATGGAAAGAGGTTCCAGCGTGTTCTTTCCCTTTATGATTTATTATCCAATAGAGAAATGATGAAGTCACTCTTTTTCTTGAAGTATATTCCTCCTTACTATCCAAGATGAGGTATTAAAATTACACCTAAGCGGTGTCTGTTGTGGCTGAATATAATCTTGAAAATAGAGACACTGTATCTCTCTGATTGCACCTGCACCCTTGGATGGCACCTCAGATTCTGTTTTCAAACTTCAGATTGTGACCCATTAGTGGGTCTTGAAGTCATTTTAATGAGTTTGAAAAGTTTTGAGGTTTTTAAAAAAATAAATCTAATAGAATAAAAAATATGTTTTATTATAATGGGCCCTGGTCAAAAAGTATGAATATATCTGATTCTAGAAAATTTCCCCAGTTACAAGGAGAGGAGTGCCCCCAAGTCCGTCCTTAATGGTCCAACCCTGTGGCCTTGGTCTTGCAGCCTTTGCTAAGAACTCCTTATGCTGGCCTTTGATGTCAGTGGTGGAGCTGTCACATATGTGCAGAAAATAATTCATTAGGCATTGCATGTAGAGCTCATTACATATTCAGAACTTAGCCAATTGCAACATTACCCTTCTCATATGAGAAATACAAGTGTTTTACTGGAGAAGATGTATTATTTATTGCTAGCTAGCTATATTTTCTATTTTCCTTTCCAAGGTGTCAAAATTTTTCTGAAAACCTCACCACTGGGGAGAGAGATGCAGAGTTTAGGAGTGTCTTTTCAGTAGTCAGCCCAGTCTCTCCCTTTCTGTTGCAAGGCCCTTCCTCAAAAGCACAGAACTGTGCAAAGGGAAAGTGAGAGGAAGGGCTAGGGGAACAGGGGGGCAGAAGGGGCTTTCCCTGGTCTTTCCTAATCCTTAAGTTCCATAGGCTTGTTGGTATTTCAAAATTTTGAAATAAAACCCACTTTTACAATTAATGCAAATATTACTTAGTGATTCATCCTTTCCATATAAGTCTTGGTTTCTTTTGACATTTATTTTTGAATTGTGAATTAACATTGACAGCACTCTAAAGTTACTGTTACCTCAGCTCTTCACAGTGAACTTAAACTATCTTACAAAGTGCATAAAAGTTTAGATTTAACCATCACCCAAGTTATCTTTGGGGCTGCTGTTGTGCTTTTAAAACTGTTATCTTTTGGCACACATTTGTGCATAGGGAGGTTGTTGGAGGGAGGACTGTGTTTAATTGAGTGGTTTGTCCAGTACCTACAATTTAGGTTCATTAAGGTTTTAACTACCATAGTGATCATGATAATAACCCTGCATCTGTTCTAATAAAGTAGATTTAGTTGAGGTTTTTTAATTAGGATGAGAGCTGCTTCATATTAAATCCATGCATTCACAGATCAGGAAACCATCCACAAGTTTAAAAATATAAGGATATTGAATGTAATAGAGGTACTGAAAGTGCTCTGTCAGTTTAACAAGTCAACAGCCTCACCTCTGCTTTTGAAGACTGTGGGCTGAGATTGTTTGAGAGGATTCATGTGATTAGCCCAGATTAATAGAAAGCTTAAAGGTAAAAAAAAAAATTATATTAATATTATTTTTGAAAATTGGGCTCCTGTGGTGGTCTAAGAATAAGGATTTTCAAGTGGAATGTTGTACTGGGTGTTACCACTGTATTGTAATAGCACTGTTTTACTTATATTCTTCATATAACTGAAAATTATGCTTATGTTTCTTTATTATAGCTATATACCTGACTACATATAAAAATCCAAGTTTATAAAAAGAGCTGTGATTTAGGTGATTCTTTTCTTTGAATAGGAATTTATTAGCTAACTAACATTCTGAGTTCTTTTCAAAAGTCCATCCCATCCAAGTCTCCCATTTTGCAGATGAAGAAACAGACCACAGTGAGTTTAGTTTACATGCAGTGGCTCACTCAGCAACGGCAAAACCCTTGACTTTCGAATGACTTAATTCCTTTATTGTAACAAGCCAATGTTCCCCTTTTTAGCTGCTTGTCTTCAGTGATTATAGCTGTTTGTAAGTCTTCCAACAGTCATTTCTTGTTTTAGACAAAGATTTCCTTGCGCGTCTGCATGGACTCCTTGTTCTGCAGGACTGAGAGCTGCCTTCCCCCCTTGTGCTGAAGTTGGGCAGCACCCCGTATCCCACTAGGAATCCTCATGAGGCTTTCGCACTTCTCACCGGTCACACAGGGCTCTAGCAGACATCTAGAGGATTTCATTGACTCTTAGGGTCCTCTTTGAATGATTCTGTTCTTATTGAAGGGTTGGGTGATGTATTCATTAGGGTGAGAGCTAAACTGTTTCAACAGAGCGATCCAATGATATATTGGGTTAAAGAACAGAGAAGTTTCTTTCTCACGTCACCCCCGGTATTAGCTGCCTGCCATTCACCATCATCTACATGGGAGAAGCTCTGTCTTCTCCATTTCTAGGCTTATCCAACAGGAAAGAGAAAAAACAAAAACATGGAGGAAGGATGTCAAGGGCCTTAAGGCCAGACCTGGTGGTGACACAGTAGTTCTGACATTGCTCAGGTGAGCGTCTCATCAGCCAGCCAGCCCTGACTCCAAGGAAGTGCGGGATACGCTCCAGCTGAGCGGCCGCAATTTCCACCTAAACTCTGTTACCGTGGAAAAGGAGAGAACAGATTTTGGTGGGCAGCTAACGTTTTCAGCCCCAGTCCCAAGGGCTCTTATTTTTGTATCATCTTATTGCAGTTTCAATGTTACAGTATTTCTGTACAGTAGCCCCCTCTCATCCATGGGGAATACATTCCAAGACCCCCAGTAAATGCCTGAAACCAAGGATAGTGCCAAACCATAGGATTTTTTCCTATAAACTTGTGGGGGGTTTTGTTAACCCTCACCCAAGGATATTTTTTTCATTGATTTTTAGAGAGACTGGAAAAGGGGGGGAGAGAGACATCGATGTGAGAGAGGCACATTGATCAGTTGCCTCCTGCATGCACCCTGACCGAGACTGAGAGCAAACCTGTAACCCAGGCACGTGCCCTTGACCAGAAATCGAACCCGGGACCCTTTGGTCTGCAAACTGACACACTAACCATTGAGCAGCACCAGCCAGGGCTAAAGTTTAATTTATAAATTATGCCCAGTAAGAGATTAAGAGCAACTAATAACATAATAGAACAATTATGACAGTATATTGTAATAACAGTTATGTGAATGTGGTCTCTCTCTCTCTAAATATCCTGTTGTAGAGTACTCACCTTTTCACTTAAAGGAAGCACTTCATGACGTCTCTTTGACATACTCAAATTGCCAACATCATGCCCTGGCCAGTGTGGCTCAGTTGGTTGGAGCATCGTCCCATGCACTGAAGGGCCACGGGTTCGATTCCCAGTCAGGGCACATACCTAGGTGGAGGGTTTGATCCCCGACCCTGGTAGGGGCACTTTCAGAAAGCAACTGATCACTGTTTCTCACATCAGTGTTTCCCTCTCCCTCTCCTTCTCCCTCCCTTCCCCTCTCTCTAAAAATCAGTGAAAATGTCCTCAAGTAAGGATTGAAAAAATAAATAATTTAAACAAAAGTACTACTTGCACTTGGGGCCATTATTAAGTAAAAAAAGAGTTACTTGAACTTGTACAAGCGCTGCGATCCTGTGACAGTCGATCTGACAACCAAAATGACTACTGAGTGACCGACAGGCTAGTGGCATACACAGCGTGGAGACACCGGACAAGGGGATGGAGCGGGATGATGGCATTTCATCACACTATTCAGAACTGCGCACATTTTAAAACATAAATTGTTTACTTTGGGAATTTTTTATTTAATATTTTCCAGTGAGGGTAATTGAAACCGCGAAAAGTGAACCCGTGGATAAGGGGGGCCGTCTGTGCTGTTGTGACAGTGGCAGGAACGGCCTGGCGGTGGAACGCCACTGTAGCCGCCTCCCCTCGTGCCCGATGCACTGACCACGCCCTTTCACCGCAGAATGCCCCCCTCTTAGCTTCTCAACTCGAGCGGCATACAGAAAGCGTGGAGACAGTTCTAACGCCATCACAGAATTCATGAAAGGTTGGGAAATAATCTACACAAAGAGCAAAGACTAAATCCTTGAAGTCCACATGGTGACCAAAAGAGATGGCCTCTAAGAATCCAAATGTGCATGATTTTTATACTGAGGAGGAAGATTAGTTGTACCAAACTCCAGGGCACTGTTAGGAGCCTGACATCAGGGTTTGGGGTTGTATATAAATGGTAATTCCTTACTTATGCAATTTATCTGCTGTTAGATTTAGATTCCAAAGAACTACAGCATGTTCTCCTCCTAAGGTCTGTAAAAAAGAGTTATATTTGGTCTTACTGGAATAATACCGTTGACTCCGGCAGGGTGGAATTTTTAAGGTTCATTTCAGTCTTACAGTTTGCTTTTGTTTTGCTTTGCTATATAGCTCCAGAATGGCAGAAGAGGATCCGTATTTGGGAGGGCATGAACAAGTAGGTATTGTGATATCATCTCATTGGTAATTTTTTGTAAATGTATTCCTATTTTAAAATATACAGAGGTTGCAATAGTATCTATCATGCTAACTCTAAAATTGGTAAAAATTTCCTTTAAATTGTTTTTGCAGTTTCCCTGTCCCTCCATGTAAGGTCAGAGAGGATGTGTCTTTAAAATGAGTAACTTAAACCCTGCTATCACACACACTGTTGCATAGAAATTATGTATGCTACAGGTCAAATGATAACTACTGTGTTAGTGCCCTGGGGCTGCTGTAACAAATGACCACAAACTGGCTGGCTTAAAACAACAGAAATATATTATCTCATAGTTCTGGAGGCTACAAGTCTAAAGTCAAGATGATGACAAGATTGGTTATTTCAGAAGTTCTGA
The DNA here is from genome assembly GCF_054644295.1 of Miniopterus natalensis. Lineage (NCBI taxonomy): Eukaryota > Metazoa > Chordata > Mammalia > Chiroptera > Miniopteridae > Miniopterus > Miniopterus natalensis. The sequence continues at coordinate 142,128,345 of NC_142081.1, read as the reverse complement.
AGGAGAATCTGTCCCATGCCACTTCCCTAGCTTGTGGTTGTTGCCAGCAATCTTGGCATTCCTTAGCTTGTAAGTGTATCACCAGAACATGGCCTTCTTCCCTGTGTCTCTCTAGTTGCTCTGTATCCAAATTTTCCTCACTTTTCTCTTGTAAAGGCACCAGTCACTGGATTTAGGGCCCACCCTTCAGTATGACTACATCTCAACTTGATTATATCTGCAAAAGACCCTATTTCCAAGTAAAGTCAATTTCACAGGTACAAGGGGAATGCAAGGTATTTATTAAAAACTCATGTAATGAGGAGGCAGACTGGTCTAATGAAAAGACCTTTTGGACTTAGAGTTTGAAGGTCTTTATGTAAGTGTTGGCTGCTACTAATCAGCTCTTAAAACTTGAGGAATCATTTAGCACCCCCTAATCCTCACTTTTCTCCTTTGCAAAATAGGGATGCTAACCCCACACAAACAGGGATGTCAAAAGACTTAATGGCAGTGAATGTGCTTTGGGAGCATAACACTGTTCATTATATTAGCAATTATGAAGAGATACCAGTGTCCTTTTTTTCTCTTTCTCCTAGTTTTACTTGGAAAAATTTGATGCCTATAGAAATGTTGAGTAGTCTAACAAATCTTTGTTGATTGTTAATATATTTCTTTAATCCATATATTTTTAATACTTATATATACATTAATTGTATATATGTTAAATGAGCCATTTGAAAGCAATTTTCAGACCTAGGGTAATTACAATGGTAGTATTAAAATTTTAATATAATGATTTTAATAAGTATGTAAACTACTGAGGTTTATTCAATCAGTTATTTATTGAGGCATTGCTATTTAGCATAACATAAACTGAGGAGATGGTACAAAAATAAGATAGACCCTAGGTTCAGAAGTTGCCATTCTAGTGAGAGACAGTGGCATAAATAGCTTCCTATGGTGATGAATACTATAATAGTAATTCTGTACAGAATGGGACAGAAATGCTGAGAGGGATCACTCTGTGCTGCCTGGTGGGAAGAGCAAAGTTACGGAGGACTTTCCAAATGAAGTCTAGGTAAGCTGAGGTTTGGAAGGTGTAGTTAGCTAGGCTAGACAAGGAGAGGGACCACGAGGCAGCAGACACCTGGGCCAAGATTCGTAGTCATTTCACACTTAATCTTTAGTGGTGACTGCCTAAAAAATGGATTTCACAAATTTACACATGCAAATAACCAGTCAGAAAAATAAAACCAAAAGTGAAAGACCTTTTGGACTTAGAGTTTGAAGGACTTTATGTAAGTGTTGCTGCTACTAATCAGCTCTTAAAACTTTTAAGGGGTCTAGTTACTGCTTTTTAAAATAAAATAGACTTATCTAGCATACATTACTCTTGATAATGTTCTGGTTGATCTAGAAAGAATGAGTATGCATTGCTTTTCCCATTAAGATGCTCCTTTTGAACTTTACTGTAAAAATGGTCCTACAGGATAAATCTAGGAACGTTTTCTTTGATGACAGCATGAAAGACATTTGGCTACTCATATTATCAAAAACCTGTGTTTTACCTTTCGTTTTTAATAAGTGGTCTCTAACAATTAAAGGCAAAGTCTAACCAGCATTAGAATTGTTTCTTCTTGGTTTTAGACCATGCTTTCCTGTTTATATACAGGAAACCTTATCAATAAGAGATAGTCCTTCATGCCACACCAGAGTAAAATCTGCTGAAAACATTCATTTCGAAAGTTTTTCTTATGTGAGCATTTTTGTGATCATCAGCAACAGGGATGGGGCATGTTCTGATATTTCAATTGTTGAGGGGAAAGTTCCTTGAAATTTGGGGTTTTTTCTCTTGTCTCAAACTTAATGGTATGTATTTCCTTAAATTGACTTGTCCTCAGTGAGATATCCTCAGCGTTGTAGCGTAGCCGGGAATTTGCTCTCTACCTTTGACCACATCCACAAAGCAAGCTGCCGCACAGCACAGCTGCTCTCTCCTTTGAAGTGGAGTGTGTGTCTCTCCTGAGATGGGTGTTTTTGCCCTCTAACTAGTTATTTTAGCCACCTGCAGGACCATAGGGAAGGTGTGTGTTTTTTCTCTGCTTGGTCATCTTTTCTGCTCTGATACTCTGCTCTGAGAATGCTCTGTAAGGTAGGGCCCATTTTTACAACAACATGTTTTTTCATTCCTCTATTTCCTTTTCAGCAAACAGTGAAAAGCATAGATGAACTTTACTCTTAAGCAGTGAAGTGGAGCACATTTATTATTCCTCAATTGAAAATTTGCATACCTCACAACTGAATGTGAAATGTTCTTTATTTAAACACTGATTCTTACTCTTGATTCTTAACTAGACATCTAGGTTCAAGGCTCACTAATAGGAAAAAGGAGTAAGTTGTAATACTGATATTGTTTTTTCAAATACCAGCTCTAGCACACTTGCCCACTAGCATATCATAAAAAGTGAAATAAAGTTGGTTTCTGTGTTGTCCACAGACATTTCAAACAGATGACTTACACAGGTTGAAACAATACCAAGCTCAGAAATATGAATTTAAAATATTGAATAAAGTAAGTGGAAAGAAAATGTTTTTCTTGGGATAAGTAATTATTAGGAATTTACCAAGATAGAATATAATTCCTTCAAAATATATTTCATGCGCACTGCATTGGTTTTCTCTTGGTGCTGTAGCAAATTACCTCAAATTTAGTAGCTTAAAACAAACACAAAATTATTCTCTTATAATCTGGAGGTCAGAAGTCTGAAATCAAGGTGTTGGCACGGCTGCTTTCCTTCTGGAAGCTTTCATTTCCTTGCCTTTATGGTCTTCTAGAGGCTGCCTGCATCTTGGCTTGTGACCCCTTCCATCACTCCAACCTCTGGCCTCCATTGTCACATCTCCTATTATTCACTTTGTACCCTGCATCCCTTTTATCAGGCCCATCTGGATAATCCAAGAGAATTTCCCCAACTCTTCATTCTTACTTTAATAACATCGGCAGCATCCCTTTTGCTATATGAGATAGTACTCACAGGTTCTGGGGATTAGGATGTGGATGTTTTTGCAGGAACCATTATTCAGCCTACCACACCCACTAAATTCCAGGTATTTTTGCATTGTGCTAGGTAAATGAAAGTTTTTAAAAAGTGAGGCAGCTCAGTGTTCAATTATCTGCTCCTTGGACTGTAAGTTGTGTTTTTGTATATTGATCCAGGGCTGCTGTCTGATTTTTTCAGGCCTTGAAGTTGAATGTCTAGAGTAGGGGCTTATTTACCATCATAGAAGGAATATTGATGCCTAGGATTATATTCTTATGCTTATTATTTCTAAGAGAGTAGGAGCTTCAAGTCGTTCACTCAACAAATGTTTATTATGTATCCACTGTGTGATAAACATAGATGGGCCCCAAGAGATGCACAAGTTAAGCAAGCTCCCTCTGTGTACGTTATAGCTAGGTCATTCTTTTCAAAACCCTTTGTCACAAAAACACAGTCCAACCCTATGCAATGTTTCATACACATGAGAATTTAGGTAGGTCTCATGAAAGTATTTTTAAAACCCTGATTTAAAATATTTTCAGATTTTTTTATTTGGCTTTAGTTTTTTTTCCCTGTAATTAAGTTTTAGGTCTACCAACTTCAAATGTTTAATACATTTTTTTTTTGTTACAGATGTTTCATTTGGATCCTTTGAATCATACAATATTTAACTCAGAAATATTTCAACCAGAGATGCCACTGCCAACGGGTAAGAAAACTCCTCACTCTTACTACCCTGTTGTTTTGCTTTTAATTTTTTTAAATTCAGGCTCTGCTACTGATCTCTTTTAGAAAGTCAGTGATGTACCTAGAAAGGAAATGGTGATTGATGTTCTAAAAAACAATATTTTAATATGCTTTCTTGAAGTACATTTGCACAAAAATGTTTCACCCCCATTAATCATTGTATGACTTAAAATTGTAGCTAATACCTGCTAGGACAGCTCAGAAGGAATTTCTTCACTCAATATAAGGATTTTCCTTTTAACCAATCTTAACCATCTCTGGGTTATTTTTAACTCCTCTTTGCTTGGTCCCAGAATCAGGCAGTCTCAACTCCTCCAATCTATTCCAAAAACACTTATTTGAGCACCTAATGCCAGGCACTGGGATACAAGTATACAAAAATCATAAAAATCAGCTCAGTAGAAAAATCATCTTTTTAAAAAGCTTTTAGCTCTACTTTCTGACCAGTTGGATAAAATGCATGATAATCATTCTTCCTTCTAACATAACTATGTTAGTCATCCCCACCCACAAATTGTTTAATTTCATGTGAGTGATGTTAAAAATCAGCACTTTCAGTCTCTTTTTTAATTTATTGATTTGTATGTGAGCCCTGTCTGTTGACTCTTTTTATGTGCTCCTCACATCACTAACGGGACTTAACAGATGTTCAAACGCAGTGTGAGTCAAGGTGGAAGTTGTATATAAAGCAGAGAATTTCATAATCACTGAAGTGGACATCAGCTCTTCGATATACAATGGACTTGCTTGGCCTCATTGGGAGACTTTACCCAATTTATATCATTCTTATCTAAAACTATTGTTGTTATTCTGGTACTTACTTTTCATTTTTTAGATCAGAATGTTTTTCTGCATTTTTATCTCTATTATTTCTAGAAGCTCAGGGGAGGAAAGTGATAAAACTGCTATCCCTTCACCATCACTGTCAAAAGTTGTATTGCTGAGGTCTTTTTCTCTTTACCCCACAAAACATATCCTGTTGGCTACTGTGTCTGAGATCTCGTGATCTGCTGTCTGATTTGAGCTCTGGGTCAGCTTCCTGTGAAGAACAAGTAAATGTCTTGGCAGCATCTGTGTTTCCTGTGCTTTCAGTTCTGAGGATCAAAGTATTTTTCTTCATATCAATGCTTTATCAAAAAAAATCAGAACTTGGTTCTGCCCGTAGGAAATACACACATTTCCATCTAATGCCTTGTAGCTGCCAAATGGGAACCCAAGGCAAATGCTTCCATAATGTTTTTATCTCATCAAGTTTATGGAAGTAGAAATAAGGTTACCAAAAGAACCATCTTAGTAAATTTTCTGTGGTCAGAGCTCCACATTGTAGAAATTACTTTGCCATAATAAATTGCCATAATATTCAAAAAACTTTTAAAATTATACCAAAACATCTTACTTCCCAGTTATTACCTCATTGTTTTTATTGTTATATATTTTCCTCTCTGTTGCAGTAGCATAGTCAGGTTTTTATAATCCAAAATTTATGCTGTTTTAATCATGTTTTAAAGGGGTAGAAAGATTATGGAAACTGATGTGGTCATTTTCACATGAACTATTTTGTCTTGTGTATTTCTTGAAATCCAAAATCATAAGTAGTACTAAACTATGGGATATAGTACAGCTGTTAAGTCTATAACATTGTGCTGTATTTTAAATTTCTTTATATTAGTGGGTTATCTCTTCATGGGATAGACATGTGACTAAAAGAAAATTGACATTAAAACAAATATATGCGTATCAAATCTAATTTCCTAGTTGATTGAACTTCTGAGTGTGTTCCCTGAAAGAGAAAAATGGCTCCATTTCACTAATAAAATTCCCAAACCTTGAAATTTTATAATTTTAAAAGAAATTTAATCACTCAGCAAAAATAGTAGAAAAACTTCAATAGAAGTTTTAGAAGAGTCAATAGTGAGAGATACACCTGAAAGTAATATAAAACAATATTGACTGTCAACTGTAGTTGAAAAATAAAATAAATTCATAAATAATAATAAGTGAGAGTCTTGAAGTTTAATGTAAATATGCTTCAACTCCCCTGTATTTTCTGCGGCTTCCAACTGCTGCTTTATTCAAGGCCCCTCTTCTTGCTATCTTCATCTAGCATCCTAGAAGAAATTTTCCTATGACTATATTTGTTACACTGTCATGTAAGTTATATGTCAGTAGTGTGAAAATATTTCTATTTCTCATTGGTTTTATTTTTTTATCAAAAATTAAATTCTAGCTGTTTTTTAGAATCTTAAAATTGCTAATTCTTTTCTAAAAGTAGTTCTAAATGTCCAGGATGAATTTTATACAGATAAAAGAGATAATTTACCTAAATTATACTATATTGGCAAGTCACTTCCCATATGACCTTTTGCGTATATGCTTTGCTTCAAATTCAGTCAATTTTCAGCTGACTTTCTTGTAAATTTTTTGAATAATAACAGGAAATAATTATACCTTTGTTTCCTACAGTTTTCTAGCCTTATTCTGATTCATCATAAAACTGAAAGAAATTATAAAATGGTCTTTCTCTTAAGTTAGTTTCTTTTTTATTTAAACCTAAAGGTACTTAATTCTTCATAAATTTATTTATCTAAAATAATAGGTCTTGAACTTCTGGCTAAGGGACAGTGGAGATTGAAATGGATACAAGCATTCTCCTAATCTTTTTTTTTTTTTAGTAGCAAACTTTTAAATTTATATTCAAACAAATGAGAAACAGCGTACACCTTTATTTATTGCAGAGCTATGTGTTATTATACTGTTGGCATAAGATGTCGTGGGGAGCTTAGGGACTTTCTCATATTGAACAAATTTATATTTATACTGTGAGATGTTCTGATTTTCCTTTGAATTTCCAAAGTCAGATATAATCAGGATATGGATTAAGCTTCTAGTTTTCTTTATGTTTTTATAATAATTAATTGGCATGCACCTACTATCAATTAAATTATTTTCAGGATTTTATAAAACGCTTGTGCTTTTTTAGAACAAAGTTGTATCAGAGCACAGTATTCAAAAATTGTATACAAACATCAAAAGCCATGGATTAATTAGAAAAGCCCATCATATTTGATAGACCAAATTAAATTTGGGAGGGAGGGGGAACAAGCTAGTCAGTTAGGGAATGAAGGCAGTATGTGTGGATTAAAGGAAAGGAACCAGAAACGTAGTGTAAGGAAAAGCAGACAGCTTGAGATCGTTATCTGTGTATTTTGCACATGTAGGCGCCAGCTCAGTCTCGTAATGTCACGTGAAGCATATTCCCTCTGAGGGAAAGAAGTCAATATCTAATGATGTGAAGGCAAAAAAAAAGTTAGGAAGTTTTTACAGCTTTTAACTGATATTCATGTAATTTTTAAAATGCTTTGTTAGTACACAAGATTTGAAGACTATTAACATCTTAATCTTTGCCAGACATCAGGTCATTTGTTGGGTTGTACAATGTACCATCACCATTCAAGAAATGTTTATTTATTGTGGTTCTCTAAAGGTGTAAAACTATTAAAATAAGGATAAATTTAATATCCAAATGAGGACGGTAAATTGTATCCTTGTGAAATTTTAGCTAAAAAAATTTTAATTGAAATCTTTATTTTAAGACATAATTTCAGTTTTTACCTACTTAATATTTTATACCAAATTTGAGAAGCCTCACATTCTGTTGGTTTCTGTTTGTTGTTTTTGTTTTTAGCAGATGTCCCATACCTTCAAATATTAGAGCAACCTAAACAGGTAAGAAGCTTAAAGGGGTGGGAGCTTTCTCTTTAAATGTTAGACCCATAAGTCTAATATTAATGTCTCAAGCACCAAAAAATAGTAACTGAATTATGTGAAGAAAGTAGCTGACCTAGAAGATCAACAACTTGCCAAATTATGTAACGGCTTCATTCGTCCATTTTACATCTTTCTTAGTTATACTTCAGACCATGTTGAGCCTCAATATATAGTTCTGTAAAACTTTAGTTAATTATAGATCCTTGGTATCTTACTATCTCTACAACTTTGCTTACCAGCCACTCCTAGGAAAGATAGGTCCTCTCCATTCATATGGAAATACACGTACATGCAGCTCATGTACACGGAGTTACATCCATTAGTTGTGTCCATACACATGCAATACTGCTTAGCCTTCCTCCTGCCTTTAGTAGCTCTAGTCTTTTCTGTTCTGTCTTTTGAACACGTACCCGAAGATACTAAAACTACCAGTGGGGGATAGATAGTATTAGAACGGACAGTTGAGTTACCTTCCTTCTGGTGTTAACTTTAGACTCACTCAGCTTCTTTGGAGTCAGGAGGGGAGCATTTTATTTCCTCAGGCTCTTCCTGTTACCACTGGATTCTGTAAAGGAAATTGAAGTGGCCTCACCCTGCTGCAAATCTGTGGATAACATTTATTGAAATTGGCTGGGACCGGTGCTATGAAAGAGTAGGAAAGACAATCTTTAATATCTGCCTATAGATTTCAGTTATTAGGGTATAAAAGGGATGTGCTAGTCCTCTAAAGATTGAATAAATCTCTGAATGGATGTGCTCACCAAATTTGTGTGAGACGGAGGGTGTATATACTTGCTGTCCTGCACTTGTATTACCCAATACCTTTCCTAAATGCTTTTAGTAGCTCTGGTGAGTGAGGGTAGCACTTTTACATTGTGTATCATTTAACAAATGCTAGCTAGATCAAGAACTTAAATAAAAGCTTTTATTGTGGTTACTATAATCATGGCATTATATATGTATTTGGATTTTGGTCAAGATTTAAAGGATATAAATATCTTAACTATGACCAAATAGACTATCCTTAAAGGCTGGACTTAGATAAAAGTTTTTGTTGTGGGGACTGTGATGCCACATGAGACTTTGAGGCATTGTTCTAGTTGCTTGCAGGTGACACATGTTGAGTCCACGGTCTGCTAACATTATTTTCCTTTACTTATGTCTAATTCCATAGTAGCTACTTCTCACAGGAGGTCACCAATTCTCTCAAAGACCCTTCCAGGGGAACTTTATCCCTAGAATCCTGACCTCCTGGAAAATCTTCTAATTGGAAGACCTGGGTAATTTGTGAAACAGAAATCAACTAAAAATTACGTGTCTGCACACCAAAGCATGTTTTTAGATACCCATTTTCAAAAGGGTAGCACTACAATGAGAATTTTAAATGCCATTTTTTATTATGGCTCTAACAGTTATAAGGAACAAATGACATTTATAATTTACCTGCAGGGTTATATATCTCCAAAGTTCAAAAGTTAATTCACTATATATGGAGGTGTAAAAACTCATCTGAGTAAAATAATGTGCTTATTTACCAAACTGATGTTATTTTAATGTCTGATTCCAGTGAAAGTAAGAAGGTTGTAGTCAAGTCAGACTTTCTGACCGGGTGGATGTAGCCTTGCCTTTGAGGTTGATGACTCATTTTAAGCAAATGGAGATACTGAGATGAATGGCTGTGGATTCTCAAACCTTTAATCTCAGAAATTTAGAATCAGAAATACATCTAGACTATGCATTTGAAGACATCCTATCTTCCTTACCAAAAAAAAAAGTAATAAATTTCCACCCTCGGGTTAAAATTCCTTTGGAACTTTACCTACTCTTATGCAACCATGAAAAATATCTATTGTGTGTTTTTTAACTTAAGCAAGCTATTAAGACTCATCTCTTTACTCATATTCTATTTGATACCACTCCCAATAAGATATAAAAGTGCACACGCCTATATTTTTCCAACTGTCCTAAAGGAATTTTGTGATTTGAGATAATGAATTGCTTTATTGCATTTTTTTAAAATAAAAGTTAGAAAAATGTTCTTTTTTCTTTGAAGTTTCTTTGCCACAGTTCTCCCTAGTTCTGACGGAGATGATTCATAGCATAGACCACTAATCTTTAAAATATCCAGTTCTATTGCATATTATTTAGTGGTAATTACTTCATACTGTTTGAAAACTGAAGTTGTATTTAAATTGAGTAGCAGTCAAGTGAATTTCTGCCTTTATTCTGGAGGCTAACTGTTGCATATGCTGATGCTTTTTCATGCATTTAGAAATTCCTTTTAATTATTAAAAATAAGCCAACAGCCTTTGTGTACAAAAAGAATAGGGCTGAATTTGTAACTTATTTTTTAGCTTAAATTTTTTGAGAGGCAAGAAGAAGGATTTCTTCTAAATGACTAACCTCACCTCAAAAGATTTCCCTTGTATTTAGGTCCCACTCCAATGAGTCGATCATATACTCCAGACCCATGTGTGACTTAAGGAGCTTTCCTTTACTAGAAAATTTTCTTCAGGCCTTACTCATCCCATGAAACATGCTTTAGTGCTAATCCTCTTTGCAAATTGGGAAGATATCAGAGAGTATAGGGACAGTTACAGATGCCAGAGATTTAAATTCGTTCCGGTTCTCTAGACCACTCAGAGACTGTTTCCCAAGACCCTACACAAAGAATAATGAGATGTAGTGCAGTCTGAGGAAGGCAGAAATTTCACATTGGTCAATGAGCTCAAAGCTGTTAAAACCTTTGTGTTTGCCGGCATCGGAGTTGCTGTGAGTGTGCAGGGTAGAGGCCCCCACCAGGTAGCAGTGGGTGTGTGGAGCGCCTCATGGCTTGGTGATCTAGCACTGTTTAGATGAAATCAGTCCCACCGTAAAAGAAAATGACAGATGAGACTATTACTTAAAGTATATTGACATACTCTTTTCTCCAAAGGGTGAATTTGAAAAACGAAAAACCATCCAGTTAGTGAAAGTATAATTATAAACTACTAACACTACCACAAATTGATTTACATCATTATAAAGTTGCGTCTTTCAGTAAATACATTAAGTTCCCTTAATACAATTATGAGATCCATTCTCATAATTGTCCTTGTTTTAATTCTTTGTATACAAATATGTATACTAATTATAATTGTTAGTTTTGTAAATCATAAAATGTTAGAACTAAGATAGACCTTAACATAGTCTAGTCTAATGTCATTTATATAGATTAAAAAACAACAACATGGGACTTGAGTGTTTTTCAGTCTGCAGTACTTCACATTGTAAAGACTTCCAGCTAACTCTGCATTGATATACATCAGTTGTAAAATTCTAGAATTAATAATATTTAAAGGGACTGGTTTTGGACTCATTCATGTCAGTTCACATAGAGGGTTTGAGCTTGATAATATCAATAATCATAAAATCAAAAAATCTTATCATCTGAGTTATTAAGAGAAGCTCGCCAAATGTAGAGTCTAGCATAGGATGTGTTCTACAACACTGACATGCTATATTTAACGAGGCATTTCTGTGTTCCCTCCTGAACCAACTGTAATCAGAGTAGATAAAGGAATTCCTTTAAGTAAGAGTCAAAGAAGCGTAACTTGGAGTGTGATATGGCCAAGTTCAGAGCTTGGCGGCAGCAATTTGAGATGAAGAAGCTCTGTTTCAAACAAGCTGTAGCATGTCGAGTCCAAGGCTTAAACTAACTCTTCAGCAATTCACTCCCCATGTGTGCACAGCGGCAGAGTTTCTGCAGGGGTAGGGACTTGGGGGTTTTTTGTTTGTTTGTTTTTAAATATATCTTTATTGATTTCAGAGAGAGAAAAGGAGGGGGAAAGAGAGACAGAAACATCAATGATGAGAGAGTCATTGATCGGCTGCCCAGCCCGCAACCCGGGCAAGTGCCCTGACCAGGAATCGAACCCCGATCGCCTGGATCCTAGGTCGATGCTCAACCGCTGAGCCATGCCTGGCCAGGCGGGACTTGGTTTTTAAGCCACTGCTCAGTACACCAATGTTCATAGTAAGATTATGGGAAAAGTGGTTCTCATTTACACAATCCTCTTGCACATATTTCTTGTTTTTTCTCTCTCATCTAATACACAAAAGAATTAAGAATTTGTATATAACTTTGTCCCTGTACTTTTTAATAAGTATTTCCCAGACTTCTTGACTCTGTGCTTGCCTTTGCAGAGAGGATTTCGTTTCCGATATGTCTGTGAAGGCCCGTCCCATGGTGGACTCCCTGGTGCATCCAGTGAAAAGAATAAGAAGTCCTACCCTCAGGTCAAAGTAAGTTCATGACATCTTTCTATGTGGATTTTGGAAGATTTGATTTCCTAGGTGCAAAAGTGAGGAACTGCTTTATATGAATACAATTTGCCTTTGCCCCTAAGCTGAAGTATTCACGTGATTATTACAATTTTTTAAATAGAGATTTGTCTCTTAGCAATAGAGGTGACAGAGTTTAAAACTTCATTATTCTTATTTCCATTTAGTAGAAATTATTTCAACATTAGCTAACCAACTTTTACTATTTCTCCATCACCTTAGAGGGTTAATTGTATACTTCTTGACACTTTAATAAGTTTTTAAAAGAAGTGCTTAATTTCAGCTCTTTAGAGATTTAGTGAAAATGAAACAGATGGCTGAGTTAATGGATTATATGGTATAGTACTTAAGATCATGAATTCAGATCCAGACTGTTACTATCTGTGTGGCTTTGAGTAGGTTATCCAACTCTTCTAAACCTCAGTACCAAAATGCAGAAATGTTGATAGTATGTACTTCATAGAGTCTCTTAGATATTAAGTGAGAAAATACATATACATGTATATATGTGTGTGTGTGTGTGTGATATGTACGTGTGTGTGTGTGTGTGTGTGTCCCACAGAGAGCCTGGAAGTACCACAGGGTCTCTGCTTGAGCAAACGTACATCCACATGTGGTAGTCCCTGGAATTTACGACTTGGTGATATGCCTGTGGTGTGCTTGCTTGAGCCCTTTACACATCTTCAGGTTCTTTTTCTGTTTGTTAATTTAAGAGTAATATCTTTCTCTAAGTTAATTTGAGTTTTTTATTTTCATAAATGGTATATTTCATAGACTGATTGATAGTGGTTTTGCAGATAAGCCTGTGAACAATTGCAATTTTGTCATTAATAAAAATTTGTGTTGTTTAATCATTTAAGGCTTCAGCAAAAGGTTATCAACTTAGTTCCCACTAAGGTGTGTGTGCACCTTAGGATATAAGATACTTTTGACTTCAGTTTTTGTGTTGGTTTGTTTTTGCGAGTAGGTGAAGGGCCACAGGCACAGACTCTCAGTAAAATCACGATGTCAAGGAAATTTGTCTTTGGTTTCGCCAGGCTTGTGTTTTGTTTCTCCCATTCCTCATTCTCCACTTCTGGTCCAGGCCTTTCTAATTTCTTACCCCTGTTCCAAAACAAAAGGCAAAATACTGTGATGCTATTCTTTACCTTTTGAATGAAACCCACCCATATGGGTGTATGGGTCCTATCAATAATATTTGCATTTGAGTCTCCTCGCTCTCCTGTGGAATGAAAGATGTTTTTCTTATTCAAGGTTATTAAGCAGGGTAAATATGATGTGTTTGGCTCTTAGGAGACAACAGTCATATGATCACAGTCCTTTGGAATATAGATGAGGAAAGAGGAACAGCAGTTAAACAAGGGAATAGCAGTATTAAGCACCAAAGATTTGCCAAGTGCTTTGCATATATCACCTCTTCTAATCCTAGTAACAACCTTGGTAGGTTAAAAGTGGAATGCCTATGAGGAAATTGAGGCTCAGAGAGAATTAACTTGCGTTTCTCACAGGATGGGTGGCTCTTTATCCTATAGCTATTACTCACTGAACTCTCACAAGGAATGTGTGCATTTGGGGTGCTGGGGACAGGGACCTAGGGGACAGGAATTGGGAAGACAGTGGTGAAATAAGGGGGAGAGAAGTACAATTCTGGAAACAAGGGAGAGGGGGGCTTAGGGGACCAAGGGTACTCAGATAATTGAGAGTCATATCCAGTGTTTATCTTTTCAACATGTGTCTGTGTTCTGTATATAGTTATTGTATGTGTTCATGTGTGTGTACTTGTGATAAGGATAATTGAAAGGTACATGATATCAGCATTGACACTCAGTATAATTACTGAGTAATTAACATGAAGGAAAAAACTGGGAGTTTTTTCTGGCCTGGCTCTGTACAGAAATATAAATTATGGTATTTTAATGAACTACTTAACTTCTTTTGCTCTGGTCTTTTGTAGCTGAGTAACAATTCTTGATACTAACAAGTACATGGCATTAACTTTGTTGTAAATTTATTGTCTAATAAAAAACATTATGCATCCATTAATGCTCAGCCTTCATATATCCCTCTCACATAGTAGTTGCTGCCTTACATTTACAGAATAATTAGAAATGAAACAACCCAGTGGACCTTGGATGTTCTTGTCAAATTTTAGTTTCTTTATCGAGTTTAATACTTAGTGGGAAACACAGATATGTAAACAACTAATAATAAAGGAAGTCAAAATACAAATGTGTAAGTGGGTCGTTATTAAACTTCAGCTACAGCTTTGTTATTTCAGCTACCCATTTATTTTTTATTCATTAATTCAACATATGTGCATTAAGCATTAAGGGTTGTATGGAAAGGAAGAATGGTTTAGAGGATCTGTTACACACTGGCATTTTTCTCCTAGCCTATCATTGTCCACTGAGAGTTTAAATGACTCTGCTGTTAGTAAGAGTTAAAGGAAGAAGTTTTATCTATCTCAGAAGCTCTTGATCAGAAGGATGGGAGGAGGAAGAGAGAGAGACAACCATGAGATATTTTTTCCAGAGCCCTTCTCCCAATATCACTTTCAATAGTCTTTTCGTAATGAATAGCTGAGGGTGACCTTTCAGTTTACAAGGGGATTTTAAGCCCCCTTTTCCTGTAAAGTTTAGGCCAAGGAAGGACTTGCTCTCAGTGTCTGTCTCATATCAGGAGGCTCTTTACAGTTGTGCATGTCTTCGGCAGTAGGGAACTCGGCACCCGCTCTATGTGAGGCCGTAAGGGAAGCAGTGGGCAGACACAGCTAGATCGGGGCTTCTCTAACTCAGCACTGTTGACATTTTGGGCCAGAAAATCCTGTTGTAAAGGGCTTTGCAGTGCATTAGAGGATATTCAACAGCACCCTTGGCTTCTACCCTTAAGAGGCCGATAACATCCCTACAGCTGTGACAACCAAAAATGTCTCCAGACGTTGCCAGATGTCCCCTCGGGGGCAAAATCACCCTAGTTGAAATCCGCAGCTCTAGATGCACTGTCGAATCACCCTTAACCTTTGTCCTTTGCATGCTTTTCTGCTCTAAAGCTGTAGCACATAGGTTACAGGCAGTTGCGTAAGCGTATTATTTTACAAACGCACTTTTCCTGATTATTAGTAGATACTTATTTTCAAGATGATGATCATGGTGACTGTTTAATTTCTTCTAGAACCTCTGAGCTAGTGTAGTTGGATATTAAGGAGAAAGACGGAAAAGAGAAGAAAAACCATATGTTAAGTGCTCCATATTCTATGATAACTGTGTATCTGAAAGTTAACATAGGAGTTCTGTTGGCTCTTGGCATAAACTGTTGCAGAAGAGAAAGTGAAAGTAGAGAGGGCTTCAGTCAAGGCTGTGAGCCTGCAGAGCAGCTGTGTGAGGGGTGGGAGCGGAGCATCTATGGGTGGTCCTCAGCCGGCCTCCAGTGGAGGGAGGCATAAGGGAAAGTGCCCCCACTTACCCTCAGAAGCCACTCCACAGGGCTTCAAAGGGGGGGCGTTTACATTTACTGGGGGGAAAATGGTAGTTCTGAAATTTACATATGCTAATATTGAATAAAATACATTTGTTCAGGCTTAACAGTAAAATGTTATGGGCTCTGGTTTTTCCTCACCTACATACAACCCCTTGCTCTTCTCTCCCCTCCAGCTTCGGTGAGGTCACACCACTCCCATGAGAGGCCCTGAAACGCAGGCGGTTCAGTGTGCACTCGGCCATATGCAGGCAGCAGTAAGGGATTGGGGCCAACCAGAAAGCTGTTGGGGCTGGCTGTGGTTTGGGGGTGCAGACCCCTAACTGTACTTTACGGACCACATAAATATATAACCTGCTTGGCTTACTCTCTTGCTGACCGTCCAAATATGCCTCAGGCTAAATCAATTTAAAACTAACTCTAGGAGACTACCCCAATCCTCCTCTGTCTACTGAAATTTTGTCCCATGTTCGAAACCCTATTTCAGATAAGCTCGCTGTAGGCTAAGCTTAGGTGCTGTCTCACCATGTCGAGATGATTTCTAGAACTCAGGCTTCTGGGCCATCTGGTGCCTTGCATGTTTATTTCATGTCAGAGAACCCCCATCAGCTCCCTAGAGTTTTGCTGTGTAAGTCATCACATTCTCTTTTAACATTTTTAATTATAAAAGATTTCAAGCATATAGAACAGTTAATAACAGACACCAAGTATCACCGTCTCAGTTTACTACATATTAACATTTTACCATATTTGCTTCTGAGCTTTCTAAACTAAAACATAGTTGCAGCTAAAGCCCCACGCATTCAACACTTTTCCTTTCTTCATACATAAACCTCTGTTCTGAGCTTTCGTTCTCTGATACGTTCTTACTGGCTTAGACCTTTTTCAGGGCAAATAAGAGTTGAAACCGGGCTCCACTGAAGATTGGTGTTCACTCTGATCCTATTGATTCCTCTTTATTATCTAGATAAAAAATTTTCATTCACAATGTGGAGTTTATTCTGACTCTTACAGCAAAATATAATAATAATAGAGAAAAATCTAAGTAAAGTAAATATACAGTCTAACGCTTTTGTCTTGCTTGTTTAAAAAAAAAGAAGAAAGAAAAGCTTCCTATGTTAAACAGTAATCTATTATGCTGTCCTGTAAAGTTTCCCTTTAAAGTTTTCTTGGTTCTAATTTCATCAGAGAGCTCCTAATGGCAGAGACTGGCAGAAAAGCACAGGCGCCTTCCTTGAGGCCAAGCTTGTCCCTGCCTGTCTTTGACTCAGCAAGGAGTGCCAGGGAAGGCTTATTTCCTTCTTTTTCCCGAAAGTTATGCATGAGATTTTTATTAATCAAACTGCCTTCCTCTTCACAGAGGTAGAAAGGCGCCAAAAGGAGCAGCCCCATGTGAGAGGCTTCAGAAGGCCTCCCTGATTCTCTTCCCGAGGGGCCTGAGAGCACCCGTTCTCGGCTGCTGTGACATCCTTTGGTGTGGTTCACCCCATGCCAGACAGAATTCAGCATCGGGAACCTTGAATCTAAAATACAAATAGTTCCCCTGCGGTATTCTTATTTTCTCTTTAGTTATAAATATCAAATGCAACAGACTACAACTTGAAACACAGCTGATGCAAGTGTAACTATTTTTAGTCAAATGTTTTCTGAAAGCTGGTTCTCACATATGTTTCCTTTCCTGAGTGTGTTTATGTTGAACAGAAGGCATGTGATGAAATGTTTAGGTCAGCATCAGCTTTTTTGTTGTTTCCCCCCTCCCAACCCAAATTAACTTTTTAAAAATCAATTCTTGGTGCCTCTCACTTAAAAATCCTAAATGCTAAGCTCTATCAAGGTCAAATAAAGACTGGCTGATCTGCTGTGGCATTTAAGGATATCACATATCCTTACATAACCTCCCTTTCCTTTGTGTGGACTTGTCTGATTTGGGAGGTTTGCCGTTTTAAGGATCTAGTTGTAATACCAATTTTGAATAATTTAATCTGATTCAATTACTAAAAACAACAGGGAAGAAGATCACCAGCAATCAATAGGCAAGCATATAGAACCTGGTTCATAGCATTTATTAAAATGTCCATCAACACTCCTAACCTGTTTGCTATTTGCGTATGTTAATAATGGGAAATCGCCATACCCCCTACGGACATTGCCCGCTGCTGTACAGATTGAAGAGAAGGGCTTTGTAATCTGGATCCCTTTTGGTGGTTTCAGAGGGATTTTGGACTTCTGAATTTATATGTAGAATTTTATGTATGTGTATATATACTTTTCTGGGGAGTATATCTTTTTATCAGCTTTTCAAAGGAAAGGACTCAAACATGGTTAAAAACCAGTCCTGTAGAGTACATACATGTTACTTTAGCTTTTTGACAACAGCTAATTGAAAAACTGGTGTATATATAAATGTCTTTTCATTTTTTTTCATTTTTAATTTTTGTACTTTTAAATCGTCCTTATATTTTTGAATTTTTTATCCATTCTAACCAAGTTGAAACACTTCAGGTTGCTCAACACAAAGCCCAGCAATGCCTCCCCTCACTTCAGGTGTAGGGTAGAAAGGAGAGGGGACTTCGTATCAGCAGCCATAAAAGTGAATAGGTTCCACTGCTTTTTCTCTCTTGCTCTTCCATAGATTAAGCATGAAGTTATCCAATAATGGTTCAAACCAAAAGACAGAAAACCATTCATTCAATCAATATTCACTGAGCACTGTGTCAGGTCCTGCTCTAGGCAAGCAGACAAAACTGCCATGTGTAACCACAACGAGACTTCTAGGTAATTTTTCTTTCAAGTAATCAGAAGTTTTGCATTTGGCCCCTAGAACAAAATATTACCATGTAGAATGTTTATAAAAATAGACCTCCGGGTTCGCTGTATGTATTCATAGTCTCCATTATAAACTAGAGGAAGCTACTCATTAGAGGAAGCCTCTAGCCTAGATCGTAGCTGTGAAAACCCTTAGAAGTGATCGGAAACACAGTCTCCTTGAATTCACAAATTGTCTGAATTTTAGTTTCCTTTTTGCCTGTCCTGGCATAGTGACCTCCCTCTGTTGGCCATCCTCGTGTTTCTTCCCTCTACCTTTCCTTAAATACCTGATTGTTCCTGGGACCATTGTTGATTCTGAAGCAAATCTCTGATGGTTTCTTCTAACCCCAGTAGTCCCCGTGAAGATTGCATAGCATCGCCTCCTTCCATTCAGGAATCTGGGTCTCACTAACTCACATAATGAGTATTCTTCTTGATAAGGTAAGAATATACCGAAGTTCTGCAGCCCCAAATGCATACTACCTCCTCCTTCACAGACAGACGTTTTCAACCTGTCAGCAGGTGAGGCTGTAAACTTCCCCGCAGTCTCAATCTGTCATCCTCTCACTCCAGGTAGATTCCAGGTAGGTTCCAGATCAAAATTCTTCTAGCCTACGTTTATCTCTCTGAGGTCTCATGAGGTGGACTGGAAGAGCATGCAGACTTTCATAGACAGTGCCTCTCACCTTTAAGTCCCCATTCACCCAACAGAATGATCACAAGAATAGCTTGTTGTGCTTACTTACGTATCTCATTCGTATCTCATTTAGTCATGACAACCACCCACTGAGGTAGGTTCTATGGTCCTCATTTTAAAAATGAGGAGATTGAAGCCTAGAGAAGGCAAAAAGCTTACTCTCCGTCTCATAGTCTTTCAGAGATGGAGCCCAAGATTTCAGTTCAGGCAGTATTATTTAAGATTCTACACTCTTAATCATTAATTATCATACTATTAAGGGTCTATCTCTATTTGTGGGGGTCCTTTAAAGCTGTGGTTCTTGATCATGGGTGTGCATCAGTATCACCAAGAATATTCTAACATATCACAATGGGTCATTTAGCCAATCTTGGATTATGAAATCATTTCTAAGTACTCATGTCATATAATGACAAGGTATAACAACAGATGAATGGCTAGGTAAATTGTGGTATAACCAGGAATAGAATGTTATGTCACTGTTTTCCAAAGTAATTATGAAGGTTCTGTACAACATGGGAAACTGTCTGACCTAAGGCTGAGGGGAAAAAAGCAAGATTCCAAATTGAAATCATAATTGCTGAAAGGATTTAACTCGGTGAAAGAGTTAAAATCAGGATTAGAGATAGCTGAAGAAAAAATTATCAAAATGAAAAATAGATCTGAAGTAATTTTGTGGAATGTAGCACAGAGACAGAAAACTTGAAAGAAAGGGTGAGCTACAGGGCACAGGAGAAAGTAACAGGTGTCTAATTGATGTGCTGGAAGGAGGTAATAAAGCTGCAGATTTCTGGTCCCACACTTAGAGGTTCTAGGTCTGGGGTGAGGTTCGGGTGGCTTGTGGACCACACTTTTAGGTTGTAAAGAATTAGCCCTGAAGTCAGTTAGGGCTGGGCATGATGTCGATTCCTAGTTTTGCCACTTACCAGCAGTGGTATTTAACCTAGCCAAGTCTCAATTTCTGCATATGTAAAGTTGAGGTAAATACTACCTAATTCATAGGATATTTGTATAAGTTTTGTTCAATGCATGGCACCTAGTAAGCACTTAAAAATGATAGTTGCTTCTATTTTTATATGCCCACATACATTATTTTGAGTATTGAATGACAACTTTGCTGATTGGTGTATGGAACCATGGATCTACACAAAAGCTTCACCAGTCCACTCATTTATTTTCAACACAAGCTCACTAATTAGTTTTGCTTCCACTCTGTTTTCACCATTCCCTTCCTTCTTTCTGGGGTTATTAAGGTGGGAGATTGAATACAGATGCTATGCCAAAAGCTTACTTTTAGATACAACACATGATTTCTTACAAAAATCTTATAGGTAGCAGGAGGCCAGAAAGGAATTTATTAAATTCTTGTTAGGCTCTTTGTTTTCAATTAGGCGCTATACATGTACAAATCTGCATGTGTATTTTATTAGTTTCCTAAGGTTACCATAACAAATTACCACAAATTGGGTGGTTTAAAGCAACAGATATTTTTTCTCTCACAATCCTGGAGGCTAGAAGTCCAAAATAAGGTTGTCAGCAGGGCCATGGTCCTCTGGTGGCTCTAGGGAAGGATCCCTCCTTACCTCTTTCTAGCTTCTGGTGGTGCTGGCAATCCTTGGCATTGCTTAGCTTGTAGCTGCATCACTCCAGTTTCTTCCTGTCTTCCCATGGCTGACCTCTCTCTGTCTCTCTGTGCCTGAATCTCCCTGTCCTCTCTCTTAGAAAGATCCCAATCACTGCATTTAGGCCCCACCATAATCCAGTTGACCTCATCCTAATTATATCTGCAAAGGCCCTATTTCTAAATAAGGTCACATTCTGAGGTTCTGAGTGGACATGAATTTTGGGGGGACACTAGTCAATCCGTTACAAGTATATTATGGTATTAAGCTTAAAAACCAGTTGTCCTGAAAATATGAAAAATGACCATTTTAACCCCATGGTGCACTAGGAAAGACATTTACAAATACCCATGATGTTCCCTTATATATCATTATTATATATTTAGGGAGCAGTAGAAAAACCTTTCAAGTTAAAGAAGCTTGCCAGTAGTTTGAATAATTTGTTTAAGAAAGTAATTCCCAAAGAATTTATGTGCATATATACACAACCCAAGGACATGGACAATGGTGGGGAGAGGGACTGGGGAGGGGGAAGGAACGGGGCGGAACGGGTCATTGGGGAGAAAAAGGGACATCTGTAATATTTTAAACAATAATAAAATAAAATAAAATAATAAAAATTAAAAAAGAAAGAAAGTAATTCCCGTGGTATTCCCCCATTGAGTAGATGATGGGCCTTAAATACAGTGGTGTGCTAGTAAATGTTTAATAACTGGTTCTCCTGGTCAATTTCAAGTTATCAACATGAAGTCAACTGGCTTACAAAATTTATGAAAATTTAACAGTCATCTCTTGTGAGCAGGTCAAGCCAACTCTAGCATACCACTGCAAGAGTTCATAAAGAAAAGAGATATGAGATCACAGCCTAGACAGTAACCCAATGAGCAGTAGTCAGATCAAGAGAAGATAATAAATTGCTTCATATAAGGTTCTCTATTCATGTATTATATAATACCAGGGACTTTGCAGGATCTGAGTAAACCCATTAAGTTGCTAAAGTGGAGACAAGTGTCATATAGTAGTTAAGTTGGGCTGTGGTTTAGTGAGCAAAATACCGTACTTGAAAGCAAGCTAGATCTTACTTGAGATTGTGCCCTTTATAAAGATGGTATGATCTTCAACAAGTCACTTAATCACTTCCAACTTTATTTTCCTCATTTATAAGATGAACATAAAAATACCTACCTCACAGGAATAGTATTAGGATTAAATGAAGGAATTGACATAGAAGCACCTAGCACAATCCCTGGCATGTCTGTAGCATTATGTGTTCATTATGGACATGTTTGTTTAAATAAATAAAAAATCATGAAAAATGCCTATCAAATGTTGGTTAGCTCCATGAAGGCAGGGATTATTTTTTTCTCTTTTGTTCTACTGCTGCATCTCCAGTACCTGAGAATAATATCTAGGTAATGTATGTAATAATATCTAAAGTAGGTGCTATAATATCTATAGCTCTTCCCAAAAGAAGCACTAGTACTATCATGATGTAGCTAAAGAAGAGACAGATACATGATAAAATAATGAGAGGTTGTTATTGGGAACAACCAGCGTCCTTAATCAGCCTTCAGGGCTCCTCCAGCTACTCTTCCATCTTGTTCGCCCCATCTTACCAGCCTTCCTTTCCTTCTCCTCCCCTACCTCTCCTGACTAGGGACCAGGGGATCTGTGTCCTCGTCCCAGTGAGTTAGAACACTGTAACTTAAGCATGTTAGGAAACTTTTCAGAGTTGAAATGTGCTTTTTCTGCTTCAGTTTCCCTATCCATTGGTATCTTTCCATGGCAAGTAAGAGGAAAAATAACTAAAACTAAGCAATAATGGAAATTCGTTTAAAACGCTGAAAAGTCCAAAGGAAGAGCTAGCTAGCATCAAACTCCACTGGATTCAGAGCTGCCACTATACCTGTGACTTATCTCTGTCTCTCAGCTCTGACTTGTGTAGGTTCCCATCTTCCGCTCCAGAAAGCGGCCCCAGCAGCTCCAGGCTCACTCTGTTAGGGAACCAAGTCCTGCAGCAGAGTCTGCTTTCCTGGAAGCTGAAACAAAGGTTGCAGAGGTTCCAGGATGTAGGTTTCTAGGCCCTCATTGGTCTGCGTTGTTTCTTGGCCCACGCCTGGAGGTGTCACTGGGTGCAGGGAATGTGGGACAGAGTGATTGTGTTAACAGCCACTTCCGGGCTACACCCCTGGATCTGGCAGTGGGATTAGCTGCACCACAAACATATGGACTCAAACAAAAAACATGAATACTGGTAAATTTTTAAAATTCAGAATAACAAACAATTAATTTCTCTGCCAGTGAACAGACTAAGATTTCTAAAGCCCTTTTATTACTGAAATTGTGTGACCCTGGACCAGACTGGAGAATGTCTAGTCTGTGTGACATTCCCATTGGGGGTTTTTTGTGTATTTTTTAAGTAAGAACTAGTTCTTTATTTAAAAGTATCAGATCCATTTAATAAACATTCAAGTGATACAATCTATAGTGAAAAGTAAGTTTCCATTCTATTCAAGAACCCCTCTTCTCCCAGGAAAGAGGACTGTTATGAATTTCTTGAATAGGTTTCCAAAAATATTTCGTGCATATACAGGCTTATGTGTGTTCATTTATGTGTATAAGAACATGTGTATGTATGTATACATCCCAATACATATAAAACATAAACTATAAAGCATATGCATTTATACACACATATTCTGTTAATCTATAAAGTACTGTTCCTCTTTAATAGGCTCATGGTATTCTTGCGTGTCTCTATTACCATTCCTCTTACTGTCTCACAGTTACTTAACGTGCCTGTCTCCTCATCTCTAGACTTTATTTCTTGAGGGCAGGCAGCATGTCTCATTCTTCATGATCTATTCTCCTGTTGGTAAACGTACCACAAATATTTGCTGAATTATACTGAATTCTTTGGGCACTCAGTTGTTGCTCTCCATTTAAAAATACAAATTTAAACTTAAATAGAAGTTTAACTCGTTTAACTAGTTAAAAAGTGTTCAACTAGCTAAAACTTGAGCGAGGACAGCTTCTCTTCCTCCGTTTCCTCCCTCTTAATGGCTTTAAGTAGCACGTATACTATGCTGATGACTTTAACTTCTTTTCTCCAGCCTAGACTTCTGTGAAATCAAAGCTCCAGCCTTAGCTGCTTGAGTGACATTTTCATTTGGATGTCTGACAGACGTGGCCAAATCTGAATTCCAGCTCTTCCCCACCAATCTGCTGCTCCTAATATCTTGCCCTCCTCAGAAAATGGCAGCTCTATCCCCTCAGTTACTCGGGCCAAATTCCTTGGAGTTATCCTGAACTCCTCTCTTGTTCTCGTAATCCAGCGGGTAACCCTGTTGACTGTGCTTTCAGAACTTAACCCGAATCGAATCACTTGTCACCACCTTTACTGCTGTGACCCTAGTAGTACAAGCCACTATCCTCAGCATCCTTTACCCAGCGGTTTTGTGTGTGTGTGTGTGTGTGTGTGTGCGTGCTCGCTGTCACGCCCACTGTGTTGAGCATCCACACCTGGCGTTCTGTGCACACTGCTGGGCACCACATTTGTAGAGAAATAGAAGCAAATGTGTGTACAGAGCACAATGGTGATAGAACTCAAACCTTTCTCAAAAAAGGAATAGTCGTTGAGCCTGAGAACATTTGTAGCCTGGAGAAGGCTGTATTAAGGAGCAGTGAGGGGGAGCCCCGGGAGAGAGGTTTCAGTGGCCTGCTGCCTGAGGGTGGAACGTATACCCTCAGGATGAAGTTCATTGCCACTGGACTGCTTCAAAAATAAGCTGGAAGGCTACCGGGCAGGGGTGCTAACTTGTGTTAAGATCCTTCTTGATCAGTCAATTATTTTTGTTTATGCCTTTAAAAAGATTTTCTACTTAATAAATTGTAACTTTGTAATAAGGGAAAATCAAAATTTGGTTATAGAGCAGTTAAAATTTTCTGACCAGTCCCTAAAAATAATAGAAACTAACAGCTTACGGAACATTTCGTTCAAGCATCAAAGTTTTTATAAATGTTCTGTAAGCTGTTAAAGCTTATGATTTATTTCATATACTTTGTGTTTTAGTTTACTTATAGAGGCTTAAAGTGCTGCCATTTTTACAAATTACTAGCTGATGTTATCCTAGAGCTTGTTAGAAATTTTGGTGTTTCCCCCTCCCTCCTTCTGCTTGCATCATAGTGTGTAGATGGTACAATGTGCTGGTTAACCTCAGTCTGACACTTAGATCGGTTTTCTCTTTTGCCCTGTCAATGTCTGGGATGTAAATTAACCAACAATGGCAACAAGAAATCAGACAAAGAAAATTTCCCAGTTCTACTCGTAATTCTCCTAATTTAGTAGGGGTTTTCCACAGGAAATCACAGAAGAATAATTGAAATTTTTTATCTGAAAAAATTTTTTATCCTTTCTGAAGAAAGGATCAGTTCATTGTTTTCTTCCCAAAGTGGTCCAAATTCTTGTATAAGCAGCTGTACTTATTACTATAGTGCAAATTAAGTGCTACATAAAATGATGTCTCTAAATATTTTCAGTCATTGAGAGCCAATTATTTAATTACGTCTCTAACCAGTGGATTTCAGTGAAAGCGATAGAATCGGTTTTCCAATCAAGAAAAAAATATCATGAGGATGATTGTATGCTTTTAAGAAGAAAGAAATCGGTGATGTTTATTCTTTTGTATTTTTGAATTTTTTACTAAATCTACTGGGGTAACAATTTACTGTAAATGTTACATAACATGTTATATAAACTTCAGGTGTACACCTTCATAATACATCTGTATACTGTATGGTGTGCTGACCACCCAGAGCCTAGTCTCCTTCCGTCACCATGTATTTGGCCCCCTTTACCCTCTTCATCCCTCCCCCACCCTCCTTCCCCTCCGGTAACCACCGTTCTGTTGTCTGTATCTATGAGTTTGTTTTTGTTTGTATGTTTGTTTTGTTTGTTCAGTTTTTGCTTTTTGTTTTATATCCCACATAGGAGTGAAATTATGTTTTTTATTCTTATTTCACTTAGCATGATACTCTCAAGAGCCATCCATGTTGTTGCAGTATTTCATCTTTATAATGACCGAGTAACATTCCATTGTGTATATGTACCACTTTTTTATCCAGTCGTTCGCTGAAAGACACTTTGTTTCCATTTCTTGGCTATTTTAAATAATGCTGCATTGAACATAGGGATACATGTATCTTTACAAATAAGTGTTTTCAAATTTTTCAGGTGGATACCCAGAAGAGGGATTGCTGGGTGATATGATATCTCTATTCTTAATTTTTTGAAGAAGTCCCATATTGTTTTCCATACTGGCTGCACCAATTTACATTCCCAGCAGCAGTGTGCAAGGGTACCCTTTTCTGCACATCCTCACTAATATTTGTTTGTTTGTTTTTTCTAATTGATAATACCCATTTTAACAGGTCTGAGGTGGTATTTCACTGTGGTTTTGGTTTGCATTTCCCTTATAGCTAGTAAATTTGAGCATCTTTTCATGCATCTGTTCGCCATCTGTATGTCTTCCTTGGAAAAGGATCTCTTCAGGTCCTCTGCCCATTTTTTTCAGTTGGATTGGTTTTTTTTGTTGTTGAGTTGTTTGAGTTCTTTATGTATTTTAGATACTAGCCCCTTATCGGAGGTATCATTTGCAAATATCTTCCTCCATTCACTTGGTTGCCTCTTTGTCTGTTGAGGGTTTCTTTGCTGTGCAGAAGATTTTTTGTTTGATGTAGTTCCATTTATTTATTCTTGCTTTTATTTCCCTCTCCTTTGGGGTCAAGTTCACACAAATCTGAGACCAAGGTCCATAAGTGTAGTGCCTATGTTTTCTTCTATTTATTTTATTATTTCCCATCTTTTATTCAGTTATTTAACCCATTTTGGATAATTTATGTGTCTGGTGTAAGACAGCATTCTAGTTTCATTGTTTTGCATGTGGCTTTCCAGTTGTTTCAACATTTATTGAAGAGACTTTTCTTTCTCCATTGTATGTTTTTGGCTCCTTCATGGAAAATTAATTTGCCTATACATGTGGGTTTATTTCTGGGCTCTCAGTTCTGTTTCATCAGTCTGTGTGTCTGGTTTTCTGCCAGTGCCACACTGCTTTGATTATTGTAGCTTTGCAATATAGTTTGAAATCAAGGCGTGTGATACCTCTGGCTTTGTTTTCTCAGGATTGCTTTGGCTATTTGGGGTCTTTTGTGGTTCCATACAAATTTGAGGATTTTTTTGTGTGTTCTATTTCTGTGGAAAACCCCATTGGGATTTTGATGGGGATTCCATTGAATCTATGGATTGCTTTACATAATATGGCCATTTCAACAATGTTAATTCTTCCAATCCATGAACATGGAATGTGATTCTAAGAAATCAGTGATATTTAACCTCAGGTAATTTAATTATCACAGAGACCAAAGATATCCTTAATAATCTCAAATTAAGTTTGAGTCAAAAATAATATGTTGAGAAATTTTAAAATTATTTCAAAAGAATGTTAAAAAGCACATCAATAATTTCTGTTTTAATAAACACATAAATCAGAAACCTAATATTTTTTATTTTGGACAAACTTCAATCATACCTTACATGTGGTCTGATTCTTCTAATTATTTTTATGTAGTTTGTAAGGATTTTTTTTTTAACTTTCTAAATTAAAATTTCTCATTCTGTCTTTGTTTTGTTTTTTGTCTTTCTCCCCCCCACACACACACACACACTTGTAATGGAATCATTTCTGACATATCCCCCAGAAAGGACAATTGTTTATTATCAGGACTTAATAACCAGGGCAGGCCCCTCCTTGGATTTATTGAACATAAACACTTTGGGTACTTAATATTAGTTTTAATGACAAAAGTTGAAATCTTTGCCTAACATAAAGGTTTTTCTTTGTCTCTAAATCTTGATTTCCATGCTATCAGAGGCCCCATTACAACAGGTAATTTCAGTGTTAATTGTATATGTTTTCTCAGTATGTAATTGTGGTGAAATGTAAAATGTTCACAATTTAAAAATTAAATTTACATGTTAGGTCACTTCCAACTCAGAAATTCTGTGATTTTAAACTTTTGTTTGTTTGTTTTCAGTTTTAAAATGTGATCTTTGGATGTTGTCCTATGTGTCCTATACTGATGACTAGGAATCATAGAATTTTAGAGCTGGAAGACACATTAGACGCTATCTAGTGATTTTGCAAGTGAAGAATTGAGAGACCCAAACAGGTTAGGTGACTAACACAAGATCATAGCAGTAACTGGTGACTGGAACTCTTGCCACTTACTGGAGCCTTAAAAATTAACCTAGATGTTCTTATCTGAAAACTTGCAGATTTCAGGAGAACATCTTCCACAAGTTTAAGAATTTTGAGGCATTTATATTCAGTGCAGTTTACTCAAACTCTATTAACTGTGTTGTTTTCTCCAAACCTAGGATCATACTTGAAAATAAATTACAACTTTGGGTAGGGTAAACCTTCATGATTTAGCACACACCTGGAATATTTTTCAGCAACTTAGAGGTATAAACTGACGCTTGAAGTAAGGACTGTTTTCCAGTGGGAGGGCAAAGTATGTCTTGGGGTGCTGCTGGGGAAAGCCTTCCTGTGCAGCTGCCTGGGCAAAGTCCAGGCGGGATGGTGAATGAGACCAGCTGTCCAGATTACACAGCACCTGAGGCTAAGGCAGCTCCTCTCCTCCTCCCTACCTCATTTCTGTTTTACCTGGAACCAGCTTTTTAAAAATATATATATTGAATTTATTGGGATGACATTGGTTAATAAAATTATATATGTTTTCAGTGTACGGTTCAATAATACATCATCGGTATATTGCATCGTGTGTTCACCATCCAAAATCACGTTTCCTTCCATCACCATTTATCCACCCTTTACCCTCTTCTACCTCCCCCAACCACTCTTTCCCTCTGGTAATCACCATACTACACTGTCTGTGTCTATGGGTTTTTTTCTTTGCTTAATCCCTTCGCCTTTTTCACCCAGCCCACCAGTCCCCCTCCCTTCTGACAGCTGTCAGTCTGTTTTCTGTATCTACGAGTCTGTTTCTATTTCGTGTGTTAGTTTATTTTGTTCCTTAGATTCCACATGTAGGTGAAATCATATGGTACTTGTCTTTCTCTCACTGGCTACTTCACTTAATAATATGCTTGCCAGGTCTATCCATGCTGTTGAAAGGTAAGATTTCCTTCTTTTTTATGGCCAAGTAGTATTCCCTTGTGTAAATGTACCAAAGCTTTTTGATCCACTCGTCTACTGATGGGCGCTAGGGCTGCTTCCAAATCATGGCTGTTGTAAATAACGTTGCAATGAACATAGGGATGCATATATTCACTTAAATTAGTATATTGGGTTTCTTGGGATATATTCCCAGAAGTGGAATTGATGAGTCATAAGGCAGTTCCATTTTTTATTTTTTTGAGGCAACATCATTCTGCTTTCCATAGTGGCTGCATCAATCTGCATTCCTACCAGCAGTAAACAAGGAGGGTTCTCTTGCCTTCACATCCTCGCCAGCAATTGTTTGTTGATTTATTGATGATAGCCAACTGACAGGTGAGAGGTGATATCTCATTGTGGTTTTAATTTGCATTTCTTTGATGATTAGTGATGTTGATCATCTTTTCATAAGTCTATTGGCCATCTGTATGTCCTCTTTGGAGACATGCCCATTCAGGTTCTTTGTCCATTTTTTACTTGGATTGTGTGGGTTTTTGGTGTTGAGTTTTCGCAGTTTTTTTAAATTTTGGATATTAACCCCTCATCAGATGTATCATTGGTAAATATGTTTTCCCATTCCGTTGTCTGTCTTTTCATTTTGTTGATGGTTTCTTTGCTGTGCAAAAATGTTTTAATTTAATGTAGTCCTATTTGTTTTTTATTTGTTTGTTTTTCCCCCTTGCCTGAGGTGATATGTCAGAAAAAATATTGCTAGGAAAAATATCTGAGATTTTACAGCCTATGTTTTCTTCTAGGGTTTTTATGCTTTCAAGTTTAACATTTAAGCCTTTAATCCATGTTGAGTTTATTCTGTTTATGGTATAAGAAGGCGGTCTGCTTTTTTTTTTTTTTTTTGCACGTATTCATCCAATTTTTCCAACACCTTTTATTGAATAGGCTGTCTTTACCCCACTGTATAGTTTTGCCTCCTTTGTCAAATATTAATTGACTATGAAGGTGTGGGTTTATTTCTGGGCTCTCTATTCTGTTCCATTGAGCTCTGTGTCTGTTTCTATACTAGTACCATGCTGTTTTGATTACTGTGGCCTTGTATAGTTTGATATCAGGTAGAATGATTTCTCCAACTTTGTTTTTCTTTCTCAAGATTACTATGTCTATTCAGGGTCATTAGTGGTTCCATATAAATTTTTTGAATATTTGGTTTAGTTCTGTGAATATGCCGTTGGTATTTTGATAGGAATTGCATTGACTCTATAGATTTATTTGGGTAGTATGGACATTTTAATGATGTTAATTCTTTCTATCCATGAACATGGTATGTGCTTCTACTTATTTGTATCTTTTTCACCTACTTTTCTTCAGTATCTTATGATTTTTCCAAGAAAAGTCCTTTTCCATCCTTGGTAAAATTTATTCCTGGGTATTTTGTTTATGCAATTGTAAATAGGATTGTTTTATTAGTTTCCCTTTCCAATAATTAATTATTGGTGTATAAAAATGCAACTGATTTCTGGATATTTATTTTGTAGCCTGCTAATTTACTGAATTAATTTATCAGTTCTGGTTTTTTGGTGGACTCATTAGGACTCCATATATAGTATCATGTCATCTTCAAATAATGAGTTTTACTTGTTCCTTTCCAATTTGGATGCCTTTTATTTCTTCTTCTTATCTGATTGCTGTGGCTAGGAGTTCTAGTACTATGTTGAATAAGAGTAGTGAAAGTGGACATCACTGTCTTGTGCCCGATCTTAAGAAAAGTACTTGTGGTTTTTGTCCATTGAGTATGATGTTGGCTGTGGGTTTGTCATATATGGCCTTTATTATGTTTAGGTACGTTCCCTCTATTCCCACTTTGCTGAGAGTTTTAATCATAAATGGGAGCTGAGTTTTATCAAATGGTTTTGATATAATCATGTGTTTTTTATTCTTCATTTTGTTTATGTGGTATATCATGTTTATTGATTTGTGAATATTATACCAGCCTTGCATCCTTGGAATAAATCCCACTTGATCATGTTGTATGATGTATGATGTATGATCTTTTTATTGTATTGCTGGATCTGATTGCTAATATTTTATTGAGGATTTTAGCATCTGTGTTTATCAGGGATATTCGCCTAGAATTTTCTTTCTTTGTAGTATCTTTATCTGGATTTGGAATGAGGATAATCCTGGCCTCATAAAATGATCTTGGGAGTCTTGCCTCCTCTTGAATATTTTGGAATAGTTTGAAAAGGATAGGTGTTAGTTCTTTGAATGTTTGGTCAAATTCACCTGTGAAGCCATCCTGTCCAGGACTTTTGTTTCTTGGAGGTTTTTTATTACTGCTTCAATTTCACTAGTTGTAATCTGTCTATTCAGATTCTCTGATTCTTCCTGATTTAGTTTGGAGGACTGTATGTTTCCTGGAATATATCCATATCTTCCAGATTGTTGGCATATAGTTGTTCATAATATTTTGTTACAGTCCTTTGTATTTCTGTGGAGTCACTTGTTACTTCTCTTCTTTCATTTTTTATTTTATTTTTTTGGGTTCTCTCTCTTTTTGTCTTGATGGGTCTGGTTAAAGATTTGTCAATCTTGTTTATATTTTCAAAGAACCAGCTCTTGGTTTCATTGATCTTTTCTGTTGTTTCCTTAGACTCTATTTCATTTATTTCTGCTCTCATCTTTATTGCTTCCTCTCTTCTACTCACTTTGGACTTTGTTTTTTGTTCTTTCTAAAATTCTTTTAAGTGTAAAGTTAGATTATTCACTTGAGATTTCTCTTGTTTCTTGAGATGGGGCTGTAATGCTTTGAATTTCCCTCTTAGGACTGCTTTCGCTGTGTCCCATAGATTTTGGGTTGTTGTATTCTCATTTTCATTTGTTTCAATGTATCTTTTGATTTCTTCCTTGATCTCATTGTTAACCATTCATTGTTTAGTAACATGTTATTTAGTCTCCATGTTGTGGTGTGCTTTTTAGGTTTTTTCCTTATGATTGATTTCTAGTTTCATAGCATTTGGTCAGAGAAGATGCTTGATATGATTTCAGTCTTCTTAAATCTATTGATACTTGTTTCATGTCCTAACATGTGGTCTGTTCTATGAAATGTTCCATGTGCACTTGAAAAGAATGTATATTCTGCTGCTTTGTGGTGAAATGCTCTGAAGATACCTATTAAATCTGTCTGATTTAGTGTGTCATTTAACGTCACCATTTCCTTTTTTATTTTCTGTCTGGAAAATCTATCCATTGTTGTCAATGGGATGTTAAAATTTTCTACTCTGATTGTATTACTGTCAGTCACTCCCTTTATATCCATCAAAGTTTGCTTTACATATTTTGGTGCTCCTGTGTTGGGTGCACAAGTTTTTACAAGGGTTATATCCTCTTATTGGATCGCTCCCTATATCATTATGTAGTTTCCTTCTTTGCCTCTTACTATAGCCTTTGTTTTAAAGTCTGTTTTGTCAAATGTAAATATTGTTACCGCAGGTTTTCCCTCTCCATTTGTATGAAATGTCTTTTTCCATCCCTTTACTTTTAGTCTGTGTGTATATTTCATTCTGAGGTGGGTCTCTTATAGACAGCTTATATATGGGTCTTGCTTTCTAATCCATTCTGTTACCCTGTGTCTTTTGATTGGAGCATTTAAGCCATTTACATTTAAAGTGGCTATTTATAGGTATGTAATTACTGCCATTTTATTTTTTTAACTATGTTCTTCTGTTTTGTTTTCCCTCCTCCTCCTTTTCCTTCTCCTCCTTCTTCTTAAAGTAAGCCCTTTAATATTTCTTGTAATACTGGTTTGGTGACAACAAACTTCTTTAGCTTTTTTTTGTCAGTGGTAACCAAATGGGCATTGGCCTCAATATCCTGTTTTCTCCCAATAACTGACAGCACAGAACAAACCCAAACCATCTTGTGGGCACAGTTATTTTCTTGAGGTTTAAGAACTTGAAATTCAAATTTGTTTGCCCAGAGTAAGAACTCTGGGAGAGAAAGCAGAAGGAAATGCATAGTGCACCTAGCACCTCTGTTTTACACTTGGGCTGCAAGAACAAAGAAGCTGAACTCTGGGGCACAGCCTCTTCTTCCTTGCTGGGGGAAGTAGTCTCGGTTGTAGGTCCTTGCTTTTCATCACTTTGACTATTTTATGCCCAATCCCTTCTGTCCTGAAATGTTTCTATTAAGAAATCAGCTGACAGTCTTATGGGAGCTTCCTTGTAAGTAAGTAACTTTTTTTCTTCATGCTTTAAAGGTTCTCTCTTTGTCTTTATCCTTTGCCATTTTATTTTTTTTTTAATTTTTTAAAATTTATCTTTATTGTTGAAAGCATTACAGATATTTCCCCCTTTTATCCCCTCATTGACCCCCTCCACCTCGCATCTGCCTCCCCCCCCCCCCAGGCCTTCACCACACTATTGTCTGTGTCCATGGGTTATGCATATGTGCATATAAGTTCTCTGATTAATCTCTCCCCACCCACTCCTCCATCCCCGCCTTCCCACTGAGATTCATCAGTCTGTTCCATGCTTCTGTGTCTCTGGATCTATTTTGTTCATCAGTTTATTTTGTTCATTAGATCCCACATATGAATGAGATCATGTAAAACTGAATCAGGAAGAATTAGAAAACCTGAACAGGCTAATAACAACTGATGAAATAGAAGCAGTAATTAAAAAAAACACACAACAATCAGCAAACAAAAGCCCTGGTCAAGACGGCTTCACAGGGGAGCTTTCTAATTCTTTAAGTTGTAGGGTTAGATAATTTACTAAAAATTTTTCTTGCTTTTTGAGGCAGGCCTGCAATGCTGTGAACTTCCCTCAGGAATGCTTTCACCGAGTCTCATAGATTTTGGGTTGTGTGTTCATTTTCATTTGTTTCCAGGAAGTTTTTGATTTCTTTCTTGATCTTATTGGTAACCCATTCATTGTTTAATAACATGTTATTTAGCCTCCATGTGTTCGAATGTTTTTGAGTGTTTTTATTGTAGATTATTTCTAATTTCATGCCCTTGTGGTCTGAGATGCTTGATGTGATTTCAATTTTCTTGAACTTATAGAGACTGATTTTGTGTCCTAACATGTAGTCTGTCTTTGAGCATGACCTTTGTGCACTTGAGAGAAATGTATATTGTACAGCTTTGGGGTGAAATGTTCTGTAAATATCAGTTAAATCCATCTGACCTAGTGTGCCATTTTATCACTGTTTCTGTGTTGAATTTTTGTCTGGAAGATCTATCCAGTGAAGTCGATGGTGTGTGTTAAAATCCATGACTTGATCTCTCCCTTAAAGTCCTTAAGGTTAATATTGATAGGTCCTTATTTATTGCCATTTTAATTCTTTATGCCTGTGTTTGTCTATTTCTTATTATTACAGCAGTCCCTTTAACATTTCCTGCAATGCTGATTTGGTGGTGATAAATTCCTTTCGCCTTTCTTTGTTTGGAAAGCTCTTCATTTTACCATCTATTTTGAATGATAGCCTTGCTGGATAGAGTAGTCTTGGTTTCAGATCCTTGTTTTCCATTACCTTGAATACTTAATGCCATTCCTTTCTGATCTGTAGAGTTTCTGATGATAAGTCAGCTGACAACCTTATGGGAACTCTTTTGCAGGTAACAGATTGCTTTTCTCTTGCTGTCTTGAATTTTTAGCATTTTAATTATGATGTGTCTGGGCATAGGCCTCTTTGGGTTCTTCTTGCTTGGGACTCTTTGTGCCTCCAGAACTTGTGTGCCTTTTTCCTTGATCAGGTTAGGGACATTTTTTGCCATTATTTCATCAAACAGTTTCTCTAACCCCTGCTTACTTTCAGCCTCCACTGGCACTCCTATAATACGAATATTGTTACGTTTTATGCTGTCCCACAGCTCCCTTAGACTGTCCTCCTGTTTTTTAATTGTTTTTTGTTTTTGGGTCTCTGATTGAGTGATTTTTTTCTACCCTGTCTTCTAATTCACTGATCTGATGCTCAGCTTCCTCTAATCTGCTGTTTATTCCTTCTAGTGCATTCTTTATTTCTGCTATGTCATTCTTCATTTCTGACTGGTCATTTTTCATAGTTTCCATATCTTTTTTCATGCTGTTGAGCATCCTTACAATCAGTATTCTGACCTCTATATCTGATAGATTTCTTATCTCCATTTCATTTAGCTCTTTTTCTGGAGACTTCTCTTGTTCTTTCATTTGGGGCTTGTTTTTTTGTCTCCCCATTTTGGCTGCCTATTTGGGTTTGTTTCTATGTATTAGGTAGGCCTGCTAGGACTCTCAGTCTTTTTGGAAGGTCTGTGGTGCAAGCCAGTATCAGATGCAGTTTGTAACTGGCCTTGAGTACCCTGTTTGGAGCTTTCAACAGCCCATAACTTGAGGTCCCCTGTTGGGGATGGGTGCATTTGGACAGGACTGAGATGCACACCAAAGTCTGCTTTTCCAAGGCCTGGGTCCAGAAGCAGATCAGGCTGACTCAAAGCACTCTGAAGTCTGCCTCTGCCTACAGGCTGGTTAATCTGATTCTCTTAATGAACCTCAGGATGTAGAAACTCCACAGGGTGGGGTAGCTAGTTGTTATCAGTCTCTTAATGAGCCTCAGGCTGTAGAAACTCCATGGGGTAGGGCAAGAGGTTTTCCAGCGTGGTGGGACAATTGCTTCCCCCTCAGGCAAAAGCTGCTTGGAAGGTAAATGTCTTCTTGTGAAAGATGTACTCTGCAGTATGGGGGAATGACTCTGCACAGGAATCCAGAGGGGTGCCCTCTGAGCTCTATCTCCAGGGCCTACAACCCTAGATTCTCCTCATGCAGCTCCAGTCCACTCTGCCCTCCCTCTGCTGGAGCCCAAGGTGAGTGACTGCACATGAAGCTTTGTGCATTGACTCTTTAAGAAGGTGGCTGCATTTCCAGCCACCTCTCCCTGGCAGACAGAAACCCGACTGCTATTGTGAAAAGCCAGGAGATATGTGGGTACCTTTCTCAGTTCTGGTTCTCTTGGCTGGGAAGCCCAGCCTGGGGTTTAGGCCCCAGAGTCCTCAGTCGGAACCTGCCACAGCTGAGATATCCCTCCGGACCTTCAGCAGCTGCCTGTGGGAGCCCAGCCAGCCCTCTTGTGCCTCCACACTTCCTACCAGTCTCTATGTGGTCTCCACTTTTCCTCCTTGATTATGAGAGTGCTCTCTAGCTCATCTTCAGTTGCAGTTGATTATTCAGGATGGTTTTTCTATATTTTAGTTGTAATTCCAGTTTGGTCCCAGGAGAGTATCAGTGTAGCTTCCACTTAGTCCACCGCCATCTTTATTCTCCTATCCTTTGCCATTTTAATTATGATGTGTCTTGGTGTGGGCCTCCTTGGGTTCATATTCTTTGGGACTCTCTGCACTTCCTGGACTTGTGTATCTTTTTCCATCACCAGGTTAGGGAAGTTTTTAGTCATTATTTCCTCCAATAGGTTCTCGATCTCTTGCTTTGTCTCTTCTGCTTCTGCCACGTCTATGATATGGGTGTTGTTATGCCTCATGTTGTTCCAAAGGTCCATTAAACTATCCTCATTTTTTTAATTCTTTTTTATTTTTGCAGTTCTGATTGGGTGTTTTCTGCTATCTAGTCCTTCAAATTGCTGATTCAGTCCTCTGCTTATCCAACTTACTGTTTCTGTCTTTCAGTGTATTCTTCATTTTATATATTGTATTCTTCATTTCTGACTGGTTTTGTTTAATGGTTTCTATTTCCTTTTTAATGCTTGCTTTCTCTTTGTTAAAGTTCTAAGTTTCTTGAGCATATTTATAATAATTTTTTTAACTCTATATCTGATAAATTTCTTGCCTCTATTTCATTTGGCTCTTTTTTTTTTTTTTTCCGAGATTTCTCCTTTTTCTTTCATTTGGGGCAAGTTTCTTTGTCTCCCTATTTTGACTGCCTCTTTCTATATATTAGGTAAATCAGCTATGACCTCCAGTCTTGGTAGGGTGGCCTTATATCCTAGGGGCCTATGGGACCCTGAGCTGGGTGCTCCAGCAATGTCCCTTATATGGCTTGTGTGCACCCTGCTGTTGTAATTGAGTCTTGATTTATATTGACCTGTTTTTGCCTGGGGTTGACCCTCAGACTGGCAGACTGTAAGAAACAACCTGTACCTCAGTGTATGAGCTGGTGTACGTGTGCTGACCACACAAAGTGGAATTCACCTTAATAGGGCTTGGTGTCTGCCGCAATCTCCCTTTGGATATGCCGCTTGTAAAGCTAATTGGATCCTGCTCCAATGTATGAAGCTGGCCACTGGTGTGTTGGTTCTGGGGCCTCTTTGGAGGGATTCTGGTGTAGTCCAATGTGAGATGCTGCCTGTGACTGGCCCTGGGCAACGTATTTATAGCTACGAAGTGATCCACAGTTTGTGGCTTCCTCTGCTGGGCCTAGGTGTGCATGGGAATGGCCAAGCTGTGCATCCGGCCAGTTTTTACCAGCACCAGGCCCAGGGACAGGTCAGCAAAAGTCCCAAGGAACCCTGAGATCTGCCTCTGCCTATTGGCTACCTGTTAGGCTCAGTCACTGAAAGAGCCTCTGGCCATATTCAAGTTGCATGAGGTAAGTTCTGAGGGAGTCACCAGGTAGGGGCATGTGATGTTCACCAAATTTATACAGGTTTTAATTCAGTGCCAGTGCTTTGTCTGAGGCCACTTAGGAAATATCCCAGCATATACCAAGTCAAGCTACCACCAGCTGGGTGCTCACACACCTTTGTGATGGGGTGTGATCTCAGGGAGTCATCAGGGCGAGGCCAGCAGAGTTTATCAGGCCCAAACAGACCAAGATTTAGCTGTGTGAAGGGAGGGCTCTGCACTGTTTGGTTGTGTGAGGGAAAAATAGCCCCCATTATAGAGTCACATAGCTCAGTCTGTTTTAGATTCTGCCAGGAGCCAGATCTCAGCAGCACAGGACCACTGGGACTCAAGGATGGGACTAGTGGATCTCCCTTGAAGGGGAGGTGCCAGTGGAGCTTAGGAGAAGGTGAAGACGATGGATCCCGCCCCAGGGCCACACAACTTAGTCTGTCCCAGATTCTTCCCAGACCTTGGCACGGTGAAACCATCAGGAGTCGGGAGGGTGGAGCTACTGGCGGCCTGGAGAGTGGATCTCTTGTGAAGGGGAGGCACCAGTCAGCTACATGGGAAAGTAGGGGGAATGGACTGAACCCTAGAGCCACACAACTCAGTCACCGACACCTTCTGAGTCTGCCCAGAATTCTAAATCCCAGCCTAGGCAGCTGGCCCCTCAGGAGGGTACAAGCTCTGCAGCATGGGCCTACAGGGAGGCCAGAGGGTGAAGCTATTGCTTTTCTCCAGGCTGATGCCATATGGAGGGGAGTGCCCCACCTAAGTAAGATAGTCCCTGCAGTATGGGAAGGGAACTCAGCTCAGGGATCTTGGTGGCTCTCCATTCAATTCTCTCCCCAGAGCCACAAATCCCAGTGTCTCCTCATGTCACTCTAGTCCACTACACCCTCCCTCCATAGGAACCTAGGGTAAGTGGCTGTGAACCAGATTTTATGTATTGGCCCTTTAAAAGGCTACGTATGTCTCTAGCAGACTCCTGTCTCTACTTGGTGGACAGAATCCCTGCTGATTTTGACAGCCAGACGATATATGGGTGCCTCTCCCCAGCTCTGGTACTCTGGGCTGGGGAGCCAGGCTTGGGGTTAAGATCCCATGCTTCTCAGTGGGAACCTTCATGGCTGAGATATCCCACAGAATTTCAGCCCCTGCCCGTGGGAGCAGGGCCATCCCATTTCATGTCTCCGCCTTTCCTACCAGCCTCAATGTGGCAACTTCTGTAAATCCTTGGTTATAAGACTTCTCTTCAGCTAGTCTCCAGTTGGCTATTCAGGTTCATTGTTCTATAACTTAGTTGTAATTCCAGTTTGGGAGGTGAGTATAATACCTTGGATTTCTGGAACCAGCCTTTGATGGTTGTTTTCCACCCATCTCATCACCTTGGCCAAGCCCCAGCACAATGACAAACTGTATGTCAGGGTTAAATTTTACCTGAGAATTGACTTTATAGAAATTAAAGATGTTTCATCATCTCTGTATTAGTCTGTCTATAAACAAAAGTTACCATTCTCATTGGATAACACTCTTATAAATAAAAATAGTGCCAGGGTTAGATGTTTCCAACAGTGATTTCAAGCCAAGGAGTTGGTAGAATTCACAAGTTAGTTAGCTTCTTGTACTCACCTTTTGCTAGGACTTTTCAGAAACTCCTCAGGTAATCCCTCATAGTTGTATTAGTGAGGTGAGCTCTATCACATGACAGTAACCCTTCAATAGACCTTAAGGCAGGATGATGTCGTGGGCCGTGCTGTTAGTATCCTTTGTGATGCTGCCCAGAACCTTTTCACCTCTTTGCTGCTGCCTCCTCCAGAGTAGCCTGGAGCCAAAGACTTATTCAGTCATTAGTTGTTGTTTTTCTTTTTTTCATTACTATTTATCCCCTCTCTGCCCTCTTCCACCTCTACCCACCCCCCCACCACCACCACCCCACAATCATCACACTGTTGTCCATGTCCATGAGTTCTCTCCCTTTTTTCTGTTTTTGCTCAATCCCTCCACCCCCCTCAACACCTCCCACCACCAGCAGAGCTGTCTGCCTGCTCTCTATCTGAGTCTGTCTCTATTTTGCTTGGTAGTTCAGTTTGTTCATTAAATTCCACATATGAGTGAAATCATATGGTACTTGCCTTTTTTGACTGACTCATTTCACTTAGCATGATGTTCTCCAGGTCTGTCCTTGCTGTTGCAAAGCATAAAAGTTTCTTCTTTTTTACAGCAGAGTAATGTTTCGGGGTACAAATAATTATACTTCTGAGAATTTATACTAAGAAAGCGGAAATACTAATTCAAAGGACTATATATGTACCCCTATGTTCTTTGCAGGGTTATTTACAATAGCCTATATTTGGAAGCAGCCTAAGTGTCCATCAGTAGATGAGGAGATAAAAAATTATTCGTTGTTTCTATAAATATTGACTAAATATAGGTACTGGTTCTGTGGTCAAAGTTGGAGAAATATTGTCCTCAAGGATCAGTTGGTTTAAAAGAGGGACTAAGATATGTCCTTAAATATCTGAAATGTGGTAATAATTTTTTGTTATTGACCACAAAGATAACCAGCACCTGGGGCTTCCATGTGGTAATTGCTGAATAAACTAGTTTTTGAAGGACAGAATGAATGACAGAAGGACTCTAAGGTAAAGATAAATTTATACGAGCCAGCTAGTTGGCATGCTCATAAAAGGCTTTGAGGCAGAAATTACATTTTAGGCTGGATCTTAAGAGAAAGGTAGAAATTTGAAAGCGTAGACCTGACTAGAAAACACAGCACAAGCAGAAAAATCAGCAGCAGTGGCTCAAAAACAAATGATCTGAGGATGAACGGGAATAGTGGTTAATTCTGCTGGCATGAAGATTATGAGAAAGGGAAAGCTGGGAACAAGGCTAGACAGGTACAACGCGGCCTCATGGTACAAGGCTCAAGAATTTAGACTGGATTTTGTAGAAAATGGGTAGGTCATCTAAGTTTTAATATAGGAATTATATGCTCTAATCAGCATTGTACTTTAGAAATATAAATCTGGTAGTATTCTGCTAAGAGACATTAGCAGAAGGGACAGGCACAGGAACACCAGTTTAAAGAACTGCAGTGATTCTACATGAGTGAAACTCAGAGTTCAGGCTGAGATAGATAAACTGAGGCAATGAGAACAGACGAAAGGGACACATGTCAGATGTTTGGGTGGGGGCAGGTGCCATCTGGCCAAAAGTTGGCAGCTGATTACTCATAGAAGACAACAGAGGACTCCAAGATGAAAGGGAGATTTTGGTGCAATTGTTTAGAAGGTGGTGCTCCATTTAATAGGGAGGGGAGTAGGTTTCAGAAGGAAGGCAATTTTTTCAGTCTTGGGCAAAGTGAATTGTAAAGATGTTATAGACAGGAAGATCCCTGCAAGCAGCTGGATATGTTACAGATGCTTAAAAGGAAATGAAGCACATGAGATTTAAATTAAGGAGCATCTGAATGGAGTAGATAATTAAATCTTGGAGACTAGATAAGAGTGTCAAGGGAGTGATCATGGTAAAGATTAGAAATGAACCCAGGATGGATCCCTGGCGAAACTTCCCTTTGAGGAAGAGTGCCATCGCCAGAGCGTCCAATGAAGTGTCAGGGGGGAGTTTCGAGAAGGGAACTGTAACACATCCCAGGTTTCAGAGAGATTAAGATGAAGAATAAGAAATGGCTAATAGGTTTGGAAACATGGAGTCAACCATGACCTTTAAGCATTTTTTCATTTGAGGATTAAGGGAGTTAATTTGCAAAGGATTGCAGATTAAGTAAGAGGTTCATCATTGGTGATTAGAGCTTTTCTTGCATACTTGGTAAGGAAAAAAAGAATGGCACTCAAGCAGGTGTGCCTTTCAAGAACCTTTCTCTTTGGCCTGGCCGGTGTGGCTCAGTGGTTGAGCGCTGACCTATGATCCAGGAGATCTCGGTTTGATTCCCGGTCAGGGCACATGCCCTGGTCGCGGGCTCAATCCCCAGTAGTGGGACTGTAGGAAGCAGCTGATCAATGGCTCTCTCATCATTGATGTTTCTATCTCTCTCTCCCTCTCCCTTCCTCTCTCTGAAATCAATAAAAACATTTATTTTTAAAAAGGAACCTTTCTCTTTGGATTAGAGAGAAAGAATGGTTCTGTAGATCTTGGGTCTTGGTGTAGTGCCTGGCCCATAGATTTCAATAAATGCTAACCATTACAGTTATCATCATCATCAGGAAAGGGATTGTTTGGAATAAGAGAGAAGAGTGTACATGTTTTATGGACTAAAGGGAAGGGTCCTTTAGAGAGGAAGGGAGGAGTATAATTCAGGAGGTCTAGAATAAGTATGGTATTAAGGGCAAAACCAGAGTGGTTAGCTCTGGAAAAGGGAACAGCTCTCCATTTCTCTGAATTAGGAGAGGATATGTAAAATAATAGGGGCATTTTGAGCCTGGGTAACAGTCAGAAGAGTGGTTGAAGAGACTTGTATGCAGTGGTTTCCATCTTCTCATTAAAGTCAGAGGAAATCTCAACTACAGATATGTGCTTAAGGCATGAAGAGACAGGAATCAATCATTTATTTTGAACCTGCTGTGTATCAAGAACTGTACTAGACACTTGAAATTATCCTTTTTAATCCTCATGAAAATTTGAAGATGATGTATTTGTCTTCACATTTTACAGGCGGGAAAACAAATCAGAAAAGCTAAGTAACTTGCCCAGGAGTGCACAGCTAGCAGTGGGAGGAGCCAGGGTTCAGAGCAGGTCTGTCTAACTCCAGAGCTTGTGCTCTTGATTGAATGGCAAGGAGCTCAGCAGTCTGAGATCTTGGAGCTGCACTGCGCCATGATATGGTCCTGGGGGGGTAGTTATTCCTGTCATCAGAGTGAACATCATAGAGGAGTAAGGGGGCTGTGAAATTTGGGTGAATCAGAAATGTGAATTCTGGGTTCCTGAGGGCGATAATAAGGCAAGGAATTGAGAAAATGTTTGAGTGAGGTACTGAGATTTCAGTACAGCAGGAGAATGCCTTACGGGCAACAGCAGTTAGGGTGGGAAGAGGGAAAGACAAGGGGGTGTCTTGGACTTTAAGGAGAGCTGCTACCTTGGTTTCCCAAGGGCAATGATTCAAGAGTCATCTTCCCTTCACTTTCTCATAGCTGCCGGAATTCCTACCCCTCTGCCCTTAGATTCCTCTCACCGTAGCAGGTCCATAGCCCCCACCCAGACACCTTCTGCCAACTTAGGCTCATGTTCTGCTCTTATATCTAATAATCACATCCTAATTTAAGGAGCCGGCTGAGAGGCTACACTAGGATCTAGCCTTTTTTTTTTTTTTTTGAAAAGACAAAATAGCAAAAGAAAGAGTTACCTTATTCCTACCCCCTACCTAACACAACTCTTTATATTTTGATAAATTGTCTTCCATAGATAACATTTTAATCATAGTTATTTAATCATGCCTTCACTGAAGAATTAATTATTGAATGCCTACAATATGACAAATATTGCCAGCCCTGGGGATACAACAGGGAAGAAACCAGTGTCCCCACTCTTCTAGAGCTTCTCTTCTCCTGGGGAAGTTGGGGAAATAATCAAAATTAGTAAAATGTGTAGCATTTTGAACAGTAATAAACACAGGAAGAAAAATAAAGCAGGGGAAAGGAGCAAAGAATGCAGGGATCGGAGTGTGGGGGCGGTGAAAGTTTACATAGGGATAGGTGATCGGTGAAAGCCTCCCAGAGAACAGCATTTCTGCCAAGCCTAAAGGAAGTAAGAGAACATGCAGATATCCAGGGAAAGAGGGCTCTGGGCAGAGGATACAGCAAACACAAAAGCCCTCAGTGGGAGCTGCGCTGGCAAGATCAAGAGCAGCAAGGTGGTGTGGCTGCATGGGATTAGTAAGAAACAAAATTGGCCCTGACCAGTGTGGATCAGTGGTTAGAGTGTCAGCCCACGTGCCGAAGGGCCTCAGGTTCAGTCCCTGGCCCCGGTCAAGGTACGTGCAGGAGGCAGCCAATCGATGTGTCTCCTTCACATCGATGTCTCCTCTCTCTCTCTCCTCCCCTTCACTCTCTCTGTATAAAAATCAATGGAAAAAATATCCTTGGATGAAGATGAACAAAAACACCCCAAAAAATTGAAGAAGAAAAGGAGGGTCAGAGCTCCCAGAGCCTCCTATGCTGTTCTCAAGAATGGCTTTTAAGATGGAAAGGCACTGCAGGCCTTGGGGTTGTTTTTTTAACTTCTTATCATGGAAGATGTTAGTCATATATACACAGAAGAATATAATGAGTCCCCTTGTGGTGCTAATCATTCAGCTTCAACAGCGTCGTCTTTAGGAGGACACCGAGCAGAGTAAGGAGACTGGCATGACCTGACTTGAACGGGCTCGTTGGGGGGGTGGGGGAGGGGGGCACAGGAAACGCAGTCAGAAGCAAAAACTCAGGGGACAGATTGTAGAGGCTTGAAACAAGAGAGGCAGTGGAGGGGTGAGAAGTGGTAAGATTCAGAATGTCTTTTGAAGGTCTGACTAGATACTATTTTATGCTCTGTTCAGAAAAAGAATTTGCGAATACACACAGTATGTAGTAAGAAGGGTAAGAGATGTAGAAAGGAAATGGTACCAGAA
Source organism: Miniopterus natalensis (assembly GCF_054644295.1). NCBI lineage: Eukaryota > Metazoa > Chordata > Mammalia > Chiroptera > Miniopteridae > Miniopterus > Miniopterus natalensis. The sequence continues at coordinate 142,084,479 of NC_142081.1, read as the reverse complement.
GACCACTGCTTTAAACTTGATTTTCTGTTAAGAGTAAATCCAAGTTCTCAAAACAAGCTGCTTACAAATAAACATTCGTAACACAATTCATCCATAAGTTACAGATTGTCTGCTCCTCTCATATTCTTTGCAACCATGGATAATTGGGCCCTGCAGAGGGTAAGGATGTATTTATAGTGAGGTAATGACACCTGTTGAGGTACAAGTCTCCAGTAATTCTTGGAGTTAACAGTAGTGTGTGACTTGATTTTCTGAAAGAAGTATGATTTATAAGAAGCTATATTTGATGTAATGAAAACGAAAATTAAAATCAGACAACAAAAAAAGAAATTCCAGGTCAAAATATGACAGAAAACTCAAACTTTCAAAGCAGAGTTCCTTGTATACAGAGATTTTGCCTTCTCTGTGTAGCTGATGAGACCCTCTTAGCCTGTTTTGTTGTATTTAATGGCGAAACTTTGCCCTTCTAATCCCAGCCTAACAACTGTGCTGTATGTGCTGTTCAAACAAGTAAGGGCATTAAACAGGGTAAAAGAATGTGAACGAATCAGCACAGATCCAGGAGCACTTCTGGATCCAGGAGCAGCGAGTGAGTTGCAGAGGATAGTTTCACGTCATCCCACCTTGCTGAGAGCACACTTCCATTCAGAAGGCAGGGGATGAATTCCAAGGTCCTCTGTGTCTTGGCGGCCTGACCTTGTGTCATGTCACTTGTTCACCTGTCTGAACTTCTGTTTTCTTATCTATGAAATGGGGATGGTAATGCCAGCCCTTTCTACCTCACAGGGTGACTGAGTGGCCCAGGGATGAAAGAGGTCATTTATTCGTAAATGTAAGAGAAGGAAAACGGGTGCATCTGTGGTAACTGCCGTGTGCCAGGCACTGCGCAGTCCTCACAGCAGACCTCTCGGGTCACATTCTTGGCTCGTGTTGTAGATGCGGAGCGTGAGACTCAGAGAGGTTATCTGACTTGTGTAAGGTCACTGAGCTGGAAGGAGAAAGAGCTGGGATTTGATCCCAGATTGGATCAACCTCAAATCCGCTGCCTTCAAAAAAAACAGAACTCACTTGACTGAGCGTCTTCCTACCCTGTGCCGGAAACTGTGTTAGACACGGTTCTGTGCTCTCTTGTTTAATAAAGGTTATTGTGTGCTTCCTGGGTGCTCAACAAATAATAAGAAACAATAAAATCTGTTTTTCATCACTGAGAGAAAATAGGTGATGACAACGTTCTTTTCTTCTGTTTTCCTTTCGCCTCCCTCCCCCTCTCACTCTGCTTTTCCCCTCCCTCCTCTTCTTTTTATATTCTGACTTGCATCCTAACAGAGAAGAGTCAATGTGTAGTTAATACTGTCTGTGGCATGCTGTTTTTCATGGAGGAGGGTTCCTTGAAAGAGTGCACTTCTGCCCCGGCAGGGCCTGGCTCAGTGGTTGAGCGTCGACCTAGGATCCAGGCGATTGGGGTTCGATTCCCGGTCAGGGCACATGCTGGGCCGCGGGCTTGATCCCCAGTGGGGGGCGTGCAGGAGGCAGCCGATCAATAACTCTCTCATCGTTGATGTTTCTCTTTCTCTCTCCCTTCCTTTCTCTGGGATCAATAAAGATATATTAAAAAAAAAAAAAAAAGAGTGCACTTCTGCCTCCTCCCAACTATGGCTGAGACCTCTTTTTCACAACACACACCAACAAAATTGAACCAACAGGTTTTTCGAGAATAGCTGTTATGTGCCAATGCTGTGCCAACGCTGTACAAAACACTGGGCAGACAGGACATACGAAAGAAAAAGTGATCAAGCCAAGTGGCACCCAGGGTAATCCAAAATGTGAATGAGCTTTGGAGGTGGACAGACCCGAGTGCAAAGGGCTTCCCACTCCTCCAGTTTTAGGAATGATGGCAGTTTACTCCATCTTAGTGTGCCTTGATGTCCTCGGCTGTGGAATGGGGTACCATTACCGACCGCAGAGGGTTGATGTGAAGGTTGGCTCAGTTAACATGTTTCCTTTTCTTCCATAAAAACAGTAAGTTAGGACCTGGTCAGATGGCTCAGTTGGTTGGAGCATCGTCCTGTACAACAAAAAAGGTTGTGGGTTCGATTCCTGGCCAAGACTCATCCCTAGGATAAGGGCTCGATCCCCGGTCAGGGCACATATGGGAGGCAACCAATCAATGCTCCTCTTTCACATCCATGCCTGTCTGTCCGTCTCTCTCTCAAATCAGTAAGCATATCCTTGGGTGAAGATTAAAAACACAACAGTAAGTTAGGACATAGGTGTATGTGCTCTGGAAATATAAAAAACAAGAGAGGTAAGACATGAATCCTATAGTTGCCAACTGGTTTTACCATCTTCTCATTGCGATAAGTTGCCTGTAATTTTCCTGCCCTACCCCAATTTCATAGGAACAGGAACAGAAGTGGAGTTTCATAGGCGAAAGTGGTGAGGAAAGTATCATGGAAGATTCAGAATTAAGTCTTACCCTTGAGGAACGGGTGGTTCTAGGCAGAGGAGAAGGAAGGGACACCCCCAGGTGGTAGGAACCGCTTGGAAACTGAGAAGTGGTGGTGAGTATGACTGAGGAGATAATACATAGGACTCACCACAGAACCTTTGCACATGCTGTGCTTCCTGTCAGGAATACTGTTTTCAACCCTGATCTCCTACTCACCCTTTCCCTTCTTCCACTCCTCTTCTTGTTCCAGAGCTCAGCCCTCATTACTCCCTCAGGAAGTCTTCCCAGACTTCCTGACCAGGTAAAATCTCTACAATATGTGTCCTTTGTCAGTGCTTCATAGTATACATTTGATTTATTTGTGAGATTCATTTATTAGTATCGGTCCCACTCTTTAATTCCCACAAGAACAGGTCTGTGTCTGTTTTGCACTCACTGTGTATCCCCCTTCATTCCCTGACTTACTGCAGGGCATGAAACATAGAGGGGCTTAATAAATACTCATTGAATAAGTGGATCCATTTTGGTTATCAATGAGGTAATAGTCAGGATAGGAGAGTTAGATTCCAAGCACTGTCTCAGCTCATTTAATCCTTAAATACCTGTGAAATCAAGCGTGCTATTACTTTCATTTTTAGGATGGAGAATTCGATGTCTGGAGATGTTAACCATTTTTCCCTGTTGACCCAGCCAGTAATTGGCAACAGAGGGAGGTGAGCCCAGCAGCCTGGCTTCCGAGCTCTTGGAATTAACCGCATGGTTCCACTGCTTTAGGGGTCTAGGACAAAGTTAGGACGCAAGGAAAGTCAAGATAGATTTCTGTTTGAAATTGTGGATTTTCTTCCTCCTCTTCTTTAATCATCATCATCATTATTATCACTTCATGAGAAAAGCTAAGCAGAAAAGAACTGCTTCAGCCTGGCCGGGCGTGGCTCAGCGGTTGAGCATCAACCTAGGATCCAGGCGACTGGGGTTCAATTCCCGGTCAGGGCACATGCCCGAGTTGCGGGCTGCAGCCGATCAGTGACTCTCTCATCATTGATGTTTCTATCTCTCTCTCTTCCTCTCTCTGAAATCAATAAAGATATATTACAAAAAAAAAAAAAAAGAACTGCTTCAAGTGCCACAGCTTACATTAATGTTAACTCTACTTTCTGCCACAGTGATTTGGTCACATTTACTCAGCAAGCGAACTGAACATTTCAAATTCTGATTCCCAGAAAATTCTAGACTACTTCTCTTAGCCACCTTTAAAGAATCAATGTGTACTTTGCCCCAGAGTATGACGGAGTTGTTTTAAATAAAAGGAGGTGATTTGACGAAGTTTGGTATTATCTGAGACCTTGGTTTCTATTTCTTACTCAAAAAGCAGACCTAGCCTGTGGTCATCCGTAGGTACTGAGTCATAAAGTTCCTGGAAGAGAGGCTCCAGGTCATCAAGGAAGCCACAGAATCCTGAGCACCCCCAAGAATGATAGCTGTTACTATAATAACATAATTATTACTAGAAAATTAATGAAGCCCAATAAAATATGGCACTCTGGAAAAAAAGACTTACCCTAGGAATAAAACTGGCCTTAATTAGTCATTTATACTAATTATACTAGCCACCTGCCTTTAGACAGGTTTATGTGTTTTTAAATCATCTCTGGGCAGTTGTATCATTTAAAGATCTCTAGGTGGAAGAGTACATTATAGTAATAAATAAGATAATAATAGCACCTGTATACTACTGTTACTTACTGGATGGTGCTCCAGAGACTACATGCATTAATGTATTTAATCCTCACGACAAACCCGTGAGGTACTGTTATCTTCTCCATTTTACAGATGGTGAATTGAACTCTGCCCAAGGCCACACAGCTAGTAAATGATAGAACTGCCTTTAAACCTAGCTAGTCTGCCCCTCAAGTACCTGCTCTTAAAATGTCCCCTTGATAGCTAATTACTCAAGTTGTCTTCTTTGTCTCCTTGGCTGTAACTGAAAACTTACCTTGTGTTTAATTAAGAGCCTGCTATGTTCAGACTCTTTCAAAAATAACCCAGCCTTTCTGGAAGATGCAGTTGCTTTCTATAAACCTAATTTTCAAGGAAACCACTATTCAAAGAAGTAAAAAGGAGGCTGAATAAAAATAACCAAATCCTCCATAGAACAAATGAATTTCTGAATCAGTGGCAAATAGCTGTCAGCAATCGTGGCATTTTATAAAGTATCCACCCCCACCACCCCCACCCCCATGTTAGAATCCCATTGTCCTCGTTTGCCACATAACCTGAAAATAGTATCGTGTGTTTTCTGCCTCACACTTCAGCTTTCTTCTTTCAGTCGGTATTTTGGAAAGTCCACAAAACCCAGGGGCCTCCCTGTCCATGCCCTGTGGTCTGTGTAAAAACCAGATGATGCCATGCTGCCTTGAATGCTTTCAAATGGCTCAGATAGCACATTAGTCATGGGCAAATTTTTCAGGTACCTTTACCTCAGAGACTACCCAGTTCCTCATTCTTGCCACTCTTCAATCATGAAGTAATAGCAAGAAAAAGATGTGAGTACTTTTCATGGACACCTCCCACCTCTTTCCTTCAGTGACTGATTTCCTTCATAGTAATGTGAACATTACTGTGACATTGATGGACCCAGATTTCCACAGCGATTGGGCTTTAATGGCTGGATTCCTTCTGGTGTCCTGCTTAAGTGGAAAGCCTACGGCATTTCACCCAAGTGAAGCATTTCGCCATGCCTTACACTGTTGCATTTCTGTGCTTAGTGCACTTAAAAAGTGAAATTACATGATCTATTTAGTGCTGCTTTCACTGTCCATTTACCGCCAAAGAAGCCCCTGTGGAGTATGTTATCATAACAAAGACTGATTTCAGATGTCAGCACCAAAGGCACAAAATCGGCATTGACGATCCAGGGAGTATCCAGGGACAACAGCCAACTTTGAAGCAAACCCAGAACCTTCCATTCCCTGTCCTGCTCTGAAGGGTAAAGGCTTTCTGCCTGTTATAAAAGGGAAAGCACTAAGTTCATAATTAGTGTTATGCCCAGAGGGCTTTTTGAAGTCCTATACCTGTTTAAGAAATTATTTATTTGTGCTTTGAGGTGGTCAAAACCTGACTTAATCCTAAATGTTTTTTGTGATTAGCTTGCTCTACAAGGACTGGAGGCCACTCCCACAAGTGGCCATGTTCCTTGGGAAGGGCTTTTAGAGGATTCTGAAGCAAACTTGCAGCAACTGAGTCAAGGTTCAGACAGAGAGCCCTAAGGTTTCCAGTGGAGCCACACTGTTAGAGGGGAGTCTATTCTTTGCTGAGGGGTGAGGGGATCTTCTCTCCCCCCAAGCCCCCTTGGGGAATAATCCCACCTCTTATCAACTTCTCAACTCTTGCAGTGAGAGGTTGGATTGGGGGGGAAAAGCCATGCTGAAAAAAGTCCTAACAAAACCCTGCATGGATGAAATCTGAATCTATTAGATGATATTATAGTAGAAGTATACTGGTTGAAAGGGATTTTGTCTGTTTCCCAGAAATTGTATTGGCAAGTATAGGTTCTTCCTCAAGTTTGTTAGATGGGATTCCTGTCCACTTTCTTTCCCTTCTGAGCTAAAGGTTGCTTGTGCAGGTTAAAAAATTTCTAATGATTGTATAGTTGAGAGAACATGGATTTAGGTCATGCATTTAGTCAAAAAGAGACAATGTGAGCTTAGGAGATAGGGTGACCAACTCTTAGCCCTGAAAGTCCTATGTACCAGGAAACCCCCTCAGTTCTAGGCAAACTAGGGTGGCTGGTCACCCTTTGAGGAGATCTAGTGCATTTCTAACAGTTTGGCTGAATTTGTGGCAGGATGCTGACTTACAGGATTCAGGAAGGTAAAAATAAAGCCCTTAGTCTTTTCTGTTAACATGAGTTTAGTGTTGGGGCTTTCTCAAGGAAGGAATCTGTGGTCTGCTCTAGGTGTTTGAGGGCCAACTAGAGGAGAAAGTTTGTCCAACCTCTCTTTGCTTAAAATGTAATTACCCCCATGCTGTTTCCTTTTCTTATTGCTGTTATTATCACTTTATATAACAATAAAAAAGATAAAGTACCTTAAATGGAAAACCCTGATTTTATAAAATAAGAGCTAAACAGGTGTCAGATCTAAGGATTTACACCTTGGAAGTGCACTTACTTGAATTGAAGAAATGTACTATAACCTGGGCATGTGTAACTTGGTTATCAGAGCTCATAGCGAAGAGTGCTGGGCTGAAGTTTCCTAACCAATCACTACAGACCCAGTCTGTGAGCTGGGGTGTCTGTTGACAACCTTCAGGGTCAGGTCCCTGGCAAGACTCTCTCCTGTCTAATGTCGTGACAGAGACATAAGATGCGCTGTTCCTGCTCACCTCACTCCTTCCCTTGATTTCCATTATCCATCAATCCCAGTTTCCTTTAGACAGATGTCTCATCCAGCTTTTATGACCAAAAATTGTGATGAGGGTGCAGATGAAAATGTATTCTTGATTAGTAGGAAGGGGATGCTTCATGGCTACACAGCATCCTAAAGATGTGCTGTTCCAACTTCTGCAGCACAGACTATATTTTATATATATGGTCTGCTTCCTAGAGGAGATCCTCTACACACAGAACAGCCACCATTAGCATTGTTATTTATTTCCATCCCGTCATTTGTTCATGATGCACTTTTAAAAACAGAGCTGTGGTCGTATATGTACAAGTATGCATAAGTTTGTATATTTTTTATATTTATTGGCTTGTCCTAAGAATTTTTTTTTCTTTTTTTAAATATGTCTTTTATTTATTTCAGAAAGAGGAAGGTAGAGAGAGAGAGAAGATAGAAATATCAGTGATGAGAGAGTCATTGATCCACTGCCTCCTGCACACACCCCTGCTGGGGATCAAGCCCGAAACCCGGGCATGTGCCCTGACTGGGAATTGAACTGAGATCTCTTGGATCATAGGTCGATGCTCAGCCTCTGAACCACACTGGCCACACATTGTTCTAAGCATTTTTCTATATTGCAATATAGTCAGATGTACTAACTTTTAAAATGTGCTTCTTACATAGATCTGCAACTATGTGGGACCTGCAAAGGTGATTGTTCAGTTGGTCACAAATGGAAAAAGCACCCACCTGCATGCACACAGCCTGGTGGGGAAGCACTGCGAGGATGGGATCTGCACCGTAACTGCTGGACCCAAGGACATGGTGGTCGGGTAAGTGAGTGGATGTGATGCTGTGGAGGGTGGGAGAAGATAGAGCATGGCACCCAAGACTTACACTGTTTGAAAAGGCCCTTTTCCTTAGACCCTCAGAAGGCCTAAAAGTGAAAATATGTGCCCTCACTTGGATTCTAAGGCAGAAGGTACCTACATGCCTGGTTTCCCTAAGACAGCCCAGTTTGCACCTGTCGTCCTGGCCTCATTACTTATAGCACCCCTTTCACTCTCAAAAGTGGCCTAGTTTGGATGATTAATTACATGGCTACTTGATCTATGACGCATTTGTGCCACTTTTAGCAATATTTTTCTTCTGGAAATAATGACTAGCAAATTAGAAAGAACATAATTATAGTAGAAATCAACACTATGAATGGTTTTATACTCTTGATGATTCTTTTAATGAAGTATTGACTTTGGATTTATAGTGTGAACATTTTGAGCATGATAAATATCTTTTTAGTGGATAGATAGATAGATAGATAGATAGATAGATAGATAGATATTGTTTCAGCTCTGTGCTACTTAGGAAGTATGCACAGGTAAGAAGTCAAGGGATGCAAATTTGTTTTGGCATTAATTAGACTTGAAATGTAAATACAAAGTGACATATTCATTTAAGGGCTCGTCAGACAGATCAATCAATCAATTTTAAATGAAGTATTATAAAAATAAATTCAGTCCAAAAGCAGTAAGAAAATTGTAATTGATTTTATTTAATTTTTTAAAATATCTTTCAAGGTTTCCTAATACTGGTTTAAATAGTTTAGGATATAATCCCAGTTAATCTGGACTATTCACGCAAAAGAAAAGAATTGCTTAAATCAACTGTAATTAAGCTGATGGTAGCATTTCAGGTTTTGAATTCCGATCAGGTTTCAAGTTAGTTGTTATTGAGGAGGTTGAGCTTTCATGTTCCTAGGCATTTCTTTGTTTGACTGTGAAAATATTCAAGTGTGAAAAACCTAGAGAGAGAGCTTTCTTTTAAGTCACTAAAATCTGATTCTTTTGATGTTAGAAAAAAAAGGGAGGGACTCTAGATTGGAGGAAGAAGCTTAAATTGATTTGAAAAATTCAACTGTACTTTATATAAACTTGTTTCAACATCCTCTTGAAAGACTGGCCTGTTTCCTGTTGTGTGTCACCGTTGATCCCTTGTCTGCTTTGGAATAGCCTCACAGTTCCTGACTGACCTATGAGAGCTTTGAGAGGCAGGGTAATTGTCAGAGTTTCAGACGAATTGATCTCCTAGTGTCTCTGCAGATTTACTCCTATAGGCTGCCATCAGTTTGAAGTGTGTTCTCTTTGGTCCTGTTTAATCTGTGTGTAATCATATCCTTTAGAGGAAATTATAGATGAAGTTCCCTACTAATAATATTTGTTATTATAAAACTTCCAGTGTGTTGTCTGTAATTTGGTGTTTCTGTGGTTTAGTTTAGTAATCTTTCAGGATTCTAGAGGTAACTAATAGTTATTTAGTTAGGGACCTACAGCAAGAGTCGAAGTAAATTCCTTATTTCCAAGGCAAGTGAGGAAATCCTTTGCTCTTTTGCAGTTGGGAGAATGCACTCAGTCATTCACTCACTCACTCATTCATTTATTCATTCATTCAACAAACATTTTGATCATCTAAGCTCATAAATTTGATCATCAAGATGTCTGGTCATAGCTCTGTGGGATTTCCTAACTCTATACAATTTCACTGAGAAATTTAATCAAGAGGGTGCCACTTGAAAGTTACAATAGACTCAGTAGACTTTCTCATTCAGAGTATTCTATGAAACATTGGCACTCCCTTTATAATTTGAGTTTTTAAGTGAGAAACTTCTGCTTATGATGTTTTCTAAAATAGTATTTCCTTCATGATTCATTTCCCTCTCTCTCTCTAAGTTTCCAATGTCAGAGCCTATTGCATTTTAGTAGAAAAAATATCATGCTAGTTAGTACTCTGGAAACCAGAATTCTATTTCCATTTCTGTCACTCTCCCCAGTAGGGCTAAGGACATTTTGCATGACTTCTTGAGGACTTTAATTCCTTCCCTTCTAAAATATGTGATGAGCTACAGAATTCATCTCCAGGCCCTTTTACATCTCCATAATTCTATACTGAACTGACATTAGCCAACGTTATGAAATAACATGAGCAAACTTGCCACATACGTATTTCTGGTATGTCATCGATTATTATTTAGTTCCAACTTGTAGGTAAGAAGAGCACATAGAGAAATTCAGGAAGATAGCCAGCATTATTCCTTAGACTTGTCAATACTAGAAATGGAACCAAGACAACCTGTTTTCAATAATATAGCTTAGAATAGATTTACAAGCAGGGCACTGATCCAACACATCAAAAAAGTTACATAAAAATGGAAACTGAGAAGACAAATAACCTTTAAATTATTAAACCACAAAAATTACCTTTCTTTGGGCTCTCAATAAAATTTAGTTTCTATTTTCAAATATATTTTATCTATATTAAGAAATATTCATGATTGTGGGTTTGATTGTTTTAACTTGAGAGATTTGCCCTTTTAATTTTTTTAGCAGTTTTAATTTTGTCTTTATATTTCTTATTCATTTATTTAGTTAGCCTTTAGTGCTAGTCCTCATAAAAATAAACTTAGGTTGGTATTATATTTTTGACCTTGAATATCAACAATTTGTTTCAACAGCATTTTAGTTCTCTGAAATTTTCATGCAATGGAAACTTTTATTTGACTTTGCCTTAAGCCACCATCCTCACCAATAATCACCACACCCTCTGTTTGTTTCCTGGCAACCCTGATTTAGAAAGATGTGAAGTCTTTTTTTTTTTTTTTTAACTAAAATTTATGGCGTATACCAACTGGTAAGCAGTAGAAATATTTTAAAAATGCAAAAGAAGAACATGGCCTCCCTCTAGGAGCTATTGCAGACCATATTAAATTGCTGGTTTTGAGCTTCCGGAAACAATCAATTATTGGCAATTTCATATGGGTCAGCCTTAATACACACAAAAGGAGTGTTAGGAAAGAACAGACAAAGTATGGACTGAGATTGTAAATATCCAACTTCCAAATTAGAATATGAGTCAGAGGCTGCTTTTATTTATATACACACACACATATATATATATAAATTTAAAATTCTTGTGGGCCAAAGAAACTATGAACAGTGTTAAAATGGCAAAGAACAGACAAGCTTTACACTGGAAGAAACTATTTGTAAATCACATGCCCAACAAAGGATTTATATCCATAATATATAAAGAATTCTCAGCAATCAATGGTAAGAAGCCAAACAACCCATTATTTTCATGAGCAAATTACTTTATAGACACATTTTGTGGGCTGCTTTTAAATCTTGTGCCAGCTCTGAAGTCAGTGTCTGAATCCTGAGAGAAATAATGGGCAGGTGGAGGGGCGACTTTAGAATCCCAACCCAATCACACGGGGATTCGAACCTACCCAGAGGGCAGCAGCAATCCCCAAGTGATGAAGATGCTGGAAGCATCTGACCCAGTGCAGAGGATTTCAAACCTGGCTGCTGATTAAAGTCACCTTTGGTCACTTTATAAAAATAATGATGCCAGCCCTACTCCTGGAGATGCTGATCTCATTGGTCTCGCATAGTGTAGAGCAGTGTTTTTCAACCTTTAGGGTGATTGGGAATCTCCCAGAGTTGTTAAAACACAGATGGCTGAGCAGCCCCACCCTCAGAGTTTCTGATTCAGTAGGTTTGGGCTAGAGCCTAAAAATTTACATTTTAATAAGTTCTGAGGTAATGCTGTTGCTGCTGGTCTAGAGACTCCTCTTTGAAAACCACTGGTGTGGAAGGAAGAACACGGCATTTTGAGTAAGAAACAGGATTGTAGGCTCAGTCTTATTATTTGCTGTGTTAACCTTTCTTTTTTATTTCTGCCAGGTTTTATTGACGTATAATTTAAATACTGTAATATTCACCTTTAAAGTGAACAGTTCTATGACTTCTGACAAATACTCATATAGTCACCACTGTCAAGGTATAGAACAGTTCCATCACCCCCCCAAATCCCTGTGTGCCCCTTTGGAGTCAGCCCCTCCTCCCTAGCAACCCCTGATCTGATTTCTAGCCCTCTAGCTTTGCCTTCCCAGAATGACATGCAAATGGAATCATACAACATGTAGCATTTTTCAACCTGGCTTCTTTCACTTTGCACAATGCATTTGAGATTCCTCTAAATTGATGTGTATATCAGTAGTTTATTTCATGTAAGTTACTAAGTAATACTGCATTGTATCGACGTATCAGTTTGTTTATCCATCCACCTGTTGAAGAATAGTTGGTTTGTTTCTAGTGTCTGACTTCAAAACCACTTTTCATGTGCACATAAGTTTTCGTTTCTCTTGGGCTTGGGTAAATACTGAAAGGAATTTTAGGGATGCATGCTAAGGGTACATTTATGTTGATAAGAAACTGCCACAGTGTTTTCCAAAGTGGCTGTGCCATTTTGTATCCCATGTATTTAACATTTTTTTCCTATTGCATGTACTAATAATAGTGTCTGCTCTTGTTTTTTATTACATTTTATTATAAAAATTTTCAAACCTATACAAAAGTAGAAAGAATACAATTGAGCTATTCTTTGTTTCCCAGTGTACCCATCACCCAGTTTCAACAGTTACTACATAGCCAATCTTGATTTAAATATACTACTATCTAGATATCCTTCAGTTACTGATATCTGTCTTAATGCCACTGTGGTAAGAGAATACTTGGTATGATTTGAATCCTTTTAAGTTTATTGAGACTTATTTTCTGTATCAGAGTATGGTCTGTCTTGGTAAACGTTTCTGGGCCTTAAAAAGAACAATTAGCCTAATCAAGTTGAATGAATGCTCCATAAATGTCAATTGGGTCAAGTTGTTTGATAGTGTTGTTCAAGTCTACTATAGCCTTACTAATTTTCTCTCTACTTGTCCTATCAATTATTGAGAGAGGGTGTTGAAATCTCTGACTATATTTATAGATATACCTAGTTCTCCTTTCAGTTCTACAAGATTTTGCTGCTTATATTGTGAAGCTCTCTTATTAGATACATAAACATTTAGGATTCTTATGTCCTCTTAATGAATCGATTCCTTTTTCATTATGAAATGACCCTTTTTTATCCCAGCTAATATTCTTTGCTCTAAAATCCACCTAAACTGTTACTAATATAGCTGTTTAGCTTTTTTTTTATTAATGTTTACTTGGAACATTTTTTCCCCATTTTTAGTTTTAGCCTATTTGTGTCTTCATGTTCAAAATAAAAATGCATTTTATATAGTTGGTTCTTACTTTTTTATTCCACCTGATGCTCTGCCTTTTAATTGGGGTGTTTAAGTAATTTACATTTAATCTGATTACTGATATGGCTATGTTTAAATTTACCATCTTGCTGTTTGTTTTCCGAGAGTCACATCTGGTTTTTGTTTTTCTTTCTCTGCCTTTTAGATTAATCTTTTGTTTTATCCCCTTTTTGATTTATACCTCTTTGTATTTTTTAGTACTTGTTTTAGTTTATAGCATACATTTTAAACTTAACATAGTCTAACTTTAAGTACATTATACCTCTTCTTGTATAGTACGTGAACAGTATACCTTCCTTTTTTGTCAAAATCAATTTCCATCCTTTTTTAAAAAATTTTATATTCATTTTTAATAATTTTTTCAATTACAGTTGAAATACAATATTATATTAGGTTCACGTGTACAACATAGTGATTAGACATTTACATAACTTATGAAGTGATCAGCCTGGTAAGTCTAGTACCCATCTGACACCATACCTATTAATACAATATTATTGACTATATTTCCTATACTGTAGTTTTGAACAGTATATTTGCATTTCCTTTCTCTTGCCTTTTGTGCTGTTGTGTCATGTATTCTGCATTGATATATGTACACATATGGGGTTAAATAAATATATATGTAAATATATACATAGGTAAGTACATACTATATATTTTAACACGTGTTGATGTAAAATATATGACACAATATGTTGGTTTTTATTTTGCTTTAAACAGTCAATTATCTTTTAAAAAATTGTTAAATAAGGAAACATGTATTATATTTCCTATATATTTACCATTTGCACTGCTCTTCATTCTGTTTCATAGTCAAGATTTCTGATTTCATTTTCTTCTGCCTGAAGTCCTTCCTTTAATTTTTCTTGCATTACTTGTCTGCTGCTGAAAGATTCTTTGAGTTGTTGTACGTCATTAAACTCTTTATTTCATCTTTGCATATCAAAGATGAACAAAAGTAACATTTTTGAGAAGTATAGAATTCTAGGTTGACAGTATTTTTCTTTCATGTCCTTAATATATGCTGCTCTAGGGTTTCTGTCTTGCCTTGTTTCCAACAAGAAATTTCCCTTCATTCTTATTTTTGTTCCTGTCCACACAATGTATCATCTTCTCTCTATTAACTTTTCATATTTTATCTGTATCACTAGTTTTAAGCAATTTTATTATAAAGGGCTTTAGTGTAGTTTTCTTCATGTATTTTATGCTTTAGGGTTCATTAAAATTCATGGATCTCTGGTAAATTTTAAAACTTTTGAGCCATTTTTTTTTTAGTATTTTTTTCCATTCCCCTTTTTTCTCATTTCTGGAACACCAGTCACATGTATATTTGGCTGTTTGAAATTGTCCCACAGCGCATTGTCAGTTCAGTGTTTTTCATTTTTTTCCCTGTTTCATTTTGGATAGTTCTATTACTGTGTGTTCAGCTTCACTAATCTTTTTTCTGTCGTACTGGATATGTTCTTATTCTTATCTAGTGTATTTTTCTTCTCTGACATTGTAGTTTTCATCTCTACAGGTTTGTTTGAGGTCTTTTTTATATCTTCCATGTCTCTTCATAATATACTAATGCTTTCTATTGTCTTGACCTTTAACCATGTGGACCATATCTGTAACAGCTATTTCAGTGAACTTGCTTACAAATTCTGTGTTTGCTCTCATTTCTGTATATGTGTCTGTTAATTGATTTTTATTCTCATTATGAGTTATATTTTCCTACTTCTTTGCATGCCTGCTAATTTTTTGTTGATGGCAGACATTTTGAATTTTGGATGTTGCATGCTGGATTTTTTTTTTTTTTTTGTATGCTTTTAAACATTTTTGAGCATTGACATGAAAGTAAATTTGAGAACAGTTTGATCCTTTCTAGACTTACTTTTAAGCTTTGTTGGGGAAACCAGAGCAGCCTTTAGTCTAGGGTTAATCTGAAACCACTAGCAAGGCATTTCTGAATATTCATCCTGATGATTTATGTATTTCAAGATTCCTTAAACTATTCCAGCCCTGTGTGTCCTCCAAGAATCGTTTGCCTGCTCCTTTTTGGTGGTTCTTTTCCCAGCTTTGGGTCATTTCCTCACATACATGCCCTGATAGTACTCAGCTGAACACACAAGGTGGAACCCGTGTGTATCTATGAGCATCTCTCTGTATGTGGTTCTTTTCTCTGTGGTGTTCTGCTTGTGAATTCTAGCCTCCTTGGCCTCCTCACATTTTTTAAAAATATGTTTTTATTGATTTCAGAGAGAGGAAGGGAGAGGGAGAGGAAGATAGAAACATCAGTGATGAGAGAGAATCCTCCATCTGCTTCCCCTGCTCGCCCCCTACTGGGGATCGAAGCCGCAGCCTGGGCACGTGCCCTGACCTGGAATCGAACCGTGACCGCCTGGTTCATGAGTCAGCTCTCAACCACTGAACCACACCAGCCAGGCAACCTCCTCAGATTTTTAACTGTCTCAACTCAGGAAGATCGCTGTGTCTGGGTTCCCCCTTCCTGTGCTGCAGCCTAGAAACTCTAAGCATTAAGCCAGCATAACTGTAGGATTCATTGTATCTGTTTCCCTTTTCTTAAGAATCTCTGTCCTGTGCTGCCTATAGTCCAGTGTCTGAAAACAATATTTTCATGTGTTTTTTATTGTTTAAGGTAAAAGGTTCAATCTGGTCTCTGATCCTCCATTACTTGAAGCAGAAGACTGACTTCTATGTTGTTTCATTTATTACCAGAGTAAATTCACGCGTCACATAATGAATAATAAGGATGTTGCCTTTTTCACAGGGATTAAATTAAATTAAATAATATACATGAAAAGTACTTTATAGGTGATAAAGCGTAAAGTGCTACAGAGATGTTTGTCACTGCCGTTTTACATGGGAGAGTAGCTCATTTTCCCATAGTCGTGAATGTTCCTTATAGAAATAAGTCCTAAAAGACCCAAAGATGGAGTTTTGGTTTCTGAAAACTTGCCTATGCCTCCATGCCTATTGGTATGCAGTGTTGCATATTTTTCTGTGCTGTGTTAATTCATGTATTCACTGATTCAGCAGGTATTTATTAGATACTCTGTATTCTAGGTACTGGAGATCTCTGCCCTCAAGGAGCTTAAATTCTCATAGTATATTTTCTTCTCTCTGTGTGTCTCAGCTACCCCACTGTTTTCCATCACTGTCTGGACACGTGTCTCGTTCTCTCTGTGGGCCTCTGCAGGAGGGCTCATCTCATTCTGCCTTCAGTCTTATGTTTTCTTTCCATAGTTTATCTGGTCTTC
Source organism: Miniopterus natalensis (assembly GCF_054644295.1). Taxonomy (NCBI): domain Eukaryota; kingdom Metazoa; phylum Chordata; class Mammalia; order Chiroptera; family Miniopteridae; genus Miniopterus; species Miniopterus natalensis. The sequence continues at coordinate 142,068,237 of NC_142081.1, read as the reverse complement.
CCACATTATTATATTCCTTCTTTCATTCAATCCAGTTGTCATAATATTTCTGTCTTTCCTCTACTAGTCTTTTTTTTTTCCTTTCTGGGTGAAAGCCAGAGTAAAACGGAAGTCCTTACAGAAGCATACAAGGCTCTGTGCCACCACTTACCTCATTGAATTCTTGGCTCTTCATCTTCCTCCAGCCACCGGGGCCTCCTTGCTGTTGTCGTCTTTAGAAGACACCAGGCATGGCCCTACCTCAGAGTGTTCGCACCTGCTGTTCCTGCCGCCTTGAATGCGCTTCCACGTATCCACATCTTTCCCCTCACTCCCTGCAAGTCTTTTCATAGTTTTCACCTTTTCAATGAGGCCTTTTCTGGCCTCTTCCTGCTTTAAAGTGTCACCCGTCTGCTACCTCTTCTATTTCCCATGCTTACCCTATTTTTCTTGGTAACATTACTATCTTCTAAATTATACTGTAAAACTTGTGTCATTTCCTCTCTGCCGTTGCACTAGCATATAAGTTCTATAAAACTAGACAGGAGCAATAGGACACTGCCTGGCACTGATAAGGAGCAGAATAAATATTTGTTAAATGAATGAGTCTCCTTGGTAAAGTGCTTTTTTGTTTGTTTGTTTGTTGTATTAAATTTATTACATATGTGTCTTTGTTTCACATACTTTATTTTAAAAAAATAAATGGTTGAAGCATTTTATATATTTTCTTAAATCCCTTAAATTGCTTTGTTTAGCTTATTAACATATTTTGTTCTATAGGTATATAGCCCTCACAAGATAAAATGTTCTCCATCTCTGATTACAGGCATACCTTCAGGCGTGAGTCCATGTAGAATTAGAAAACATTCTAGTAGTAATAAATAATTGCAACCTTATAGATATCCCAGGAGGAGATAGAATTCTGGGAAGGGGGAACCCAAACAGGACTTAGACTTTAAATTTCATCCAGAAACCCAAGGATAATCCAAAAGAGAAAAAAAAAAAAAAAAAAAGGAAAAAACCTTCAAAATAAAATATTCCTCTTATTCTGAGAAAAAGCTAGAACAGTTAGTACTATATTTGGAATTAAAATATCTTTATACAACTTCCCTAGAAAATACTTTAAAATGAGTCCATGTAAAGCTACCCCCATCGTCATAATTTGAAAGTCTAATAAGCTCTGAAAACCAAAAGATTTTGCTAAGTTTACCACATAGCCATTTGGTGGCAAAACTCAACCTGCCCTCATGTGCAGCTGGTTATAATCTTTATTTTTGCATTTGGTGAGTCTACTTTGTATGTTTCACTGCAGAAATAGTAATGTGTTTGATTACAGTGTGGGCCCCAGCGATTGAGGACCTGGGGGGGGGGGGGGTTGTTTTTTAATTCTCTTTGCTCAAGTGAAACCATACACTGTAGTCACTGACTGTCTAACTTTTTTTTATTATTATTGCTGTTGTTTTTTTCTCCAGCTTTGCAAACCTGGGTATACTTCATGTGACAAAGAAAAAAGTATTTGAAACACTGGAAGCACGAATGACAGAGGCATGTATAAGGGGCTATAATCCCGGACTTTTGGTGCATCCTGATCTTGACTATTTACAAGCAGAAGGTGGAGGAGACCGGCAGCTCACAGGTGAGGGTCACTCTCCCATCCTTGCTTTTCTGAGAGGTCAGGCTTTCATTTTCTCATGTGTAGACTGTGTACTTACCTGTATGCCTCAGATTTCTCTTTCTCCCAGCCTGTACCCCAGGCTGCTCCCACTCTTTTCCTGCTCAGAGACCTTTGATGCCATCCTGCTACCTCTAAAATAAGTTCTCTACCTCACAGTCCGGCCCCAGCCACCTTTCTAGCCTCATCCTCAGTCCCACCCTGTACCCACCACTGCCCCCTGAACACCTCATACTTCTCCATACCTTTGTATGTATATTTCTCTACTTAAAACAGCCCACCTTTCCCTTTTCAACCTGTCAAAGCCAATTCATAATTCAAGACTTAGTTCAAAAACAACCCTTCTGTTATATCTTCCCCAGTTCACCTTCTTACAAGGAATCTTTCTTCCCTTGGGCTCTTCAGGCACATTATAAACTTTGTCTTTGTCGTAAAAATGCTATGATTTTATGTTATCCTGCCATTTCTGCTTTTATATGTTTTCCTTTAGTCTGGCCATCCTGTCAGCACCACATTCAGGCGATCCAAAAATATCAATCATCGTTTTCCATTAAACATGTTCCATCGTCTGACATCCGGACTCTAAACCTTCTCACCATCTTTGACTCCTCCTCTGCCCTGTGCTGCAGGTCCAGCTAGTGGTCCAGCTGTGCTGGTCTCTCTCTGGTGCTCCACTCCTCACTCCACTTTTGTGGCTCTGCCTCAGCCCCTCCCCACTTCTAATCCAGTTTACACCCTATGACCAGTTGGATCTTACTAAGGCCTACATTTCACTACTACTTAGTGTCTCCCCATTGCCTATAAAATCCAAATTCGGGAAGCTGGCATCTTAGGCCTTGCAAGAGCTGGCCCCAGTCTGCATTCCCAACTCTGTTTCCCACCATGTCCCTTCGTGTCAAACTGTACTACTCCGTGGAGGCACCATGGTTTCTCACGTCTCACGTTGGCACATTCTTTCTGTACTTGCCCTCCCCTCTTCATGGAATGTCCTTCTTCACCCTCTTCATAAGCGCAAGTTCTACCATCCCTTCAAGATTTAGAGCAAATGTCTCTTCTGCCTCAAAGCCTCTGGGGTTCTCCCCTCTTTTACAATTCCATATCACTTCATCTGTAGCTCTTGGACAGTACTTATCACCTGAATTATCACCTTTTATGATATAAGGCAATTACAGTTGTATCTATCAGCATGAAAGCTCCATCAGTAGGGAAGGAAAGAGCCAAATGCAGCTGAGTCATTCAGTTTCTTCAAAAGTACTTTCTGAGTACCTACTGTGTGCCATGGAGGGTGCTAGACACTGTGGAATGAACAGAGTCTCTGTGCTCAAAGAGCTTTTGAATACTTTATTTTCACATATCACAGTACAAGTGATGCACGGTTGGCTTATTCCATTCCATTCCATCACGTTGTATCTTCAACTCTTACTGTACGGAGAAAGGGAGAGTTCAGGGAGAGACAGGAAGGGAGAGAGGCATTTTGCTACATGGAGGACAGCTCTTACTGTAGCCTAGAAGAAATGTAGGTCTTCTTTGTATGGCTTTAATTTGGGATGGTATAAATGGGATACATTTTAAATTTTTATTAGCAACATGAACTAAAGAACAATTTTTATTGCAAGCTTATGTTATTTGGGCTTTATAAAAGCATCCTATCTAAAATGTTCACGCTTTACTCTTGCCCTGTGCTGTATGATCCTAGATCGGGAAAAGGAGATCATCCGCCAGGCAGCTCTGCAGCAGACAAAGGAGATGGACCTCAGTGTGGTGCGGCTCATGTTTACAGCTTTCCTTCCAGACAGCACCGGTAGCTTCACCAGGCGCCTGGAACCCGTGGTATCAGACGCCATCTACGACAGCAGTGAGTGCTTCATTTCTAATGGGAGGCAGCTCTGTGTAATGTCAAGAACAGACTTGCAGCCTGCCCTGGCAGTTACTTACTAGCTCTGAGTCCTGGGGCAAGTAATTAATCACTTGGAGCCTCGTGTCTATCATCTACAAAATGGGAATACTAAAATCTAATATAAAAAGTTGACGTCCAGATTAAAAGTGAAATGTTATAAGGTGCTAAATGTAGTTCTCTTTCCTCAGATGTGCACTTTAGTCTTTTACATGTGATACCAAATCTCTTACACTTTACAAAGGCCTTGCTATGAGAATACAATGACGGTGCTCTTAGATGAGAAAAGTATCTCAGTATTTTCCATAGGGAGTCTGAACAGAAGTTAATAAAAGACAACTATTATTCTTATCCACCTTCATTCTTACAGGTTACAGCTTTATCACGTTAACCAAATGAGCAGCATAGATAATATGTAGCTCCAAAATTCTATTTTAGTCTTTGCTTCCTAGAATTTTTAAAGAGTTTTATTTACAATGGTTTTCAAATCTGCCATGCAAATGTGTGTAGTAAAAGTTTTGGTATGTGTGAGATTTATTAAACAGATATTTCCAGAAAGCCTGCAAGTGTACTATGTAGGCTAATTGACAGTTGATAGAGTTTGGTCTAAGTAGGAAACTCCAAGCTCCAAGTACAACAACTAGCTGATTGCTCTAATTTAAACAAGTTTGAAAGGAAGTGAAAGAGTTATAAAATGATGTCGATATAGCAAAGATCACTTTAAAATGCAGCTGTTGGGGGGGGAAAGGGAAGCTTTATACTATTACCACAGAAAACTTTTGCCCCTAACCACACAAAAATTCTAATTTGGTTTGGGGAAAAGAAATATAACATCTCCATTTTTTTCTTTTATGTAGAATAAAAATTAGTAAATAGTTTAAGAGAATTGTGCTTCTCCTAAATTTCTAGGACTCTTGTAAATGGTATATCAGTATCATGGAAATAAGCTTGGGCTTAAGTCTTGACCTAATTGAAATTCCACCAACCCTTTGGTTTGGTACCTCCCAGAACATCAGAAGAGATCTTTCTTTCTGTATCAGTCTCTCTTACTCTGTTAGTAGGAGAAACAGAGATTGCTCCTATCTGCCTCATCTATTTTTGGTGGTAATAAATGACCCATGCCCAAGAGTGCTCAGAGGACTTCAGAAGACATTTTTGTTTTATTTTTATCCTTGTTAAAACAATATAAGTGAAAGCATCTATTTAAACTTTCTCTTGGTTAATGTGTGCTAAGGGCAGGGTCCCTCATAAGAGATTGGCTTTTGCAGCAGAAGATAAACCAGATGTTTTTTGCTTTTCTTCTGTGGACAGAAGCCCCCAATGCGTCCAACTTGAAAATTGTACGAATGGACAGGACGGCTGGATGCGTAACTGGAGGGGAAGAGATTTATCTTCTCTGTGACAAGGTTCAGAAAGGTAAATATATGCTGTGATCTCAAGATGTGAAATATTTTGAAGGTGTCTTTGAGTCGCTTTTTGGCAGTGGACCCAGTAATATCCCTTTGAAATATATACATTTCACCTCTTCCAAATTTATCTGTTTTGTTGTTTTTTAACCCAGCTAATTCATTTTAAAATAGTCAACAGAAGTTAAGAGAAATTCTAACATGGTGGTAATCAGTGACATTTCAGTGCTTTTATACTTTAAAGTTTTGTATCTGAAATTAGTTAAACTAAGATAAATGAATAATATCCCATGCTTCACACACACGCACACACACACACACACACTAAATAATGTTTGTGTGTGTTGCTGCCAAGCCGTTGAGTCTGCTGTGACTCCCAGCTACCTTAGGAATGAGTGACATCCACAATGTCCTGTCCTCAGCAGCCCTGCTCAGCTCCAGTAGACTCATGCCTATGGCTTCCTTTATGGAGTCAGTACATCTCATATCTGGCCTTTCTCTTTCCCTGCTGCCTTCTATTTTTCCCAGCATTATTGTCTTTTCCAAAGAATCCTGCCTCCTCATGATGTGCCCAAAGTAAGAGAGCTTCAGTTTTGTCATTTTTGACTCCAGAGATGTTTGAGGCTTCATTTACTGGAAGACCCACTTGTTCCTCTAAAGTTTTACATAATATGAAATTGTGTGTTTTGTTTATCTCACAATGCTTTGTTGCGGCTCCGAGAGAGCTTCCCCAAATGCTTTCACGTGACATTGCGATGTCAGCTAAGAAAAAGAAAGAGAGTGGGATGATTAGGGAAATTCTCAGAGCATAGTTCTCTCATAATTTTGACTTTCAGGAAAAGTTCTTGGCACTAATCTCATTAAGTATAGTACAAGATTGATAAATTAGCAAAAACTGAAGGAGATTGTGTTATTTTCTCAAACTTCACTCATTTTTAAAAGAAAATGATTGCAAGCATAGTATAATAAAGATCTACTCACTACAAAGTGATGAGCATTTTCAGAGTAAGCAGATACATAACTGGAAATATAGCCCCTAAGTGAAAGAACTGTGGCTTTAAAAAAAATTCTCACTTGAGGCTAAGTGCTCTGAGGTAAAAAGTCAGAAAAAAATAGGATCAGATTTTAAGGTAAAGGTATATACCTTTATCCAAAAAAAATTTACACTTTCTGTGCTTATCCTGGTACCAGCCTTCTTTTAACCCATTCTGTCCGAGTAATACACATTTCCAGAGTCCCAGGCAAGCCAGGGAGATGCCAACCCAAGTTACAGTGTCGTATGTCTGCAAAAGTAGAATCCATGACTGAAGTGTGAAATTTAGGCATTCTAATTTAATCTAGTGGGACTTGACCAACTTAATATTTTTAACAGTTTTCCAATAAGGATTAATGAAGTGTTATAGTCAGGCAGCATAGTAGAATGTTTAAGTCAGAAACTACTGTCTGTGTTCAGATCCTGGCTTCTTCATTTACTGCTGTTCAACCTTGGATAAGTTACTTAACCTCTCTAGACTCCAGTTTCTCTTCTGCAAAATGAAGATATTAATAGCACACCTGCATTACAAAATTGTTGTGAGGATTAAATCAGTTAATATATACCTATAAATCACTTAGAACTGTGTCTGCAATATAATAAACTTTATATAAGTTAAATATTATTTTGCAAATCTGTATCGAGTTGACTCACATTTGGGGATTCTGATATTCCTCACTGTCTTTCATCTTCCTCAAGAGTGAATTGGTTTAGAGATGCAGAAGTGGGAAGGTCAAAGATTGATTAAGAGAAAATTCAAATTGAATAGGTAAATCTGTCATTGTAAATGAAACTCGGGGCCCATGACTGTGGTAACTAATAAAAAAAATTAAGTGATTTGTGAAAATTTTGTTTTATTTTATTTTATTTGTGAAAATTTTAAATTATTCAAAAGTCAATTTCATATTAATTACTTTCAAAAATTTAAATATATAGTAGGTAGAATCTTGAACCAACTTTTTTTTTTCAGCATGTTTATAAATATTATTACACTATGTGATATAACACACCTGACTCTGACTGTTCGCAGATGACATCCAGATTCGATTTTATGAAGAGGAGGAAAATGGTGGAATCTGGGAAGGATTTGGAGATTTTTCCCCAACAGATGTTCATAGACAAGTAAGTAGATGATGATGATGATGATGATAATTCTACATTTTCTGCCTTTTGAAATTTAGTACTTAGTTTCCATACATGAAAAAGGAAAAATTATAAATATTTATTTAACTTTCATAAAAGAGTACTATTTTTAAGACTGTTACAGGTCGTTCAGAAAAGTTGCCTGCCATAGAATTATAGGAAAGCTTCTATAATCAGATACCATAGACTGGATGGATTAAACAACAAAAATTTATTTTCTCATAGTTCTGGAGGCTAGAAGTTCCAGATCAAGGTTTGACAGGGTGGGACTCTGCTGAGAGCTCTCTTCCTGGCTTCCAGATGGCTGCCTTCTCACTGTGTCCTCTTGTGGTGGGGAGAGTAAGCTCTCTGGTGTCTCTTCTTATAAGGACGCTAATCCTGTCCAATCAGGTCCCTGCTCTTATGATCTCATTGACTTTAATTGTATCCATAAAGGCGTTATATCCCAGGGCAGCTACATTGGGGGTTAGGGCTTCAACGTACGAATTTTGGAGGGACACAATCAGTTTATAACAGTGTTCTACAGGAATAATAATGGTGAAACCTGTTACAAGGGTATTCTAATGAAAAGTGTTGAAAGGAAGAGGCTTCTGGTTGAGGCTAATATCATCAAGATAAATCAAGATTTCCTAGTGACAACTGAGTATATGGCTAAGACTTGAAAATGCTAAATCCCCATCTTAATGATTACTCGGCATGACTGAGGAATGCTGTTTTCACACACACAAAAATTGGAAACAATCCAAATATCCATCAATAAGTGGCCAATTAATAAATTATGTTATATCTATGTGATGGAATATTATGCAGTTATTTAAAAGAATGAGTACTCTATGAAAAAGATCTCATTTGACTTTAATTATAAAGAATGAGTACTCTATGGAAAGATCTCAAAGATACAACATTAAAAAATTTTAAAGATAGATACAAAACAAAGTGTATATTACAAAGAGTCTATGTTCATATTTGCACATCCATAGAGAAACTCTAGAAGAATACAAAAGAAATGAATAAATTCTCTTTGTTTACCTCTGTGTGTGGGGAGGCAAGGAAACAGTAACAATTGCCTGGATGGGGGACAGGAATGGCAAGAAGAAATTTCTATGTATGCCATTATATACCTTTTTATATTTTACAAAAACTTGATCCCTATGACTATATTACATAGTCAAAAAGTCAAACTAAAAAAATGTAAAAATGCCAGAGGTGGTGCAGAATGCCCTGTATATGCCTAGAGCCTTGGCCATTCTCATCTCAAAATAAACTGACCCTGTGATGATGTCTTCTTTGCAGGGTTTAGTTTCCTTATCAACAGACCTGAAGGCTGATAGTACCACCTTCCTCGTCTCCCTCTTCCCACAACCAGTCTTTCTGATGTTGCTGTAAATAATCTTGGAGGCTTTTAAGGCTAATTTGAAAGAGGAGAAGGTGTATGCAGAGTGTTTTTTCACATGATTATTTACAAATGAAGACATTTGAATTATTAGATGAACTAATAAAGATTTCGGTCTTGCTTCAGTTTCAGAGGGAATTTAATTTAAATCTATAGGTATCGAATTCTGAGTTTGTAACTTTCTCTAGCGTGCTGTTGTTGTTTTTTACACTATATCTAAACACTGGGCATAAAGAATGGGTTTAATGAGTAGCATTTCTGGGGAAAAATGTAGTCCTACCCTAACATTTAGATCTTTGTATCCTGCAGTTTGCCATCGTCTTCAAAACACCGAAGTATAAAGACGTCAACATTACCAAACCAGCCTCCGTGTTCGTCCAGCTTCGGAGGAAATCTGATTTGGAAACTAGCGAACCAAAACCTTTTCTCTACTACCCTGAAATCAAAGGTAACTCAGTTGCCTATACTCTCGCTCCTGTTTCAATAAGAGGACAAGCTTGTTAGCAAATATCAGTTAGTCACCTCCTTGGAACAGCTTCTAGTAAGTGGCTCCTGGATCCATGATACTTATTTTTGGAGAAGAGAGAATTAATATACTATTTTTGGGTCATGGATTTAAGTCTAACCTTTTAAAATAATATTATTTTTGCCAAGCTTATATGAGACTTAGACATCTGAGAATTCGAAACTATCATTTGTTGAGGAATGCAGGGTAAGGCAGCAAAGATGACAAGGTAAGGCTTGCTGTGTAGGAGAGTGAGCCACTCCACCCACAGGCCTCAGGCAGGTGAACAGAAGACTCAGCCCCATGTCTTGTGGAACTATAAAAATGAATAAAGCACCATTCCTTTCCTCTCAAAAGACACACCAAGAAGGGGAGGTAATAGTCTCCTTAAATAGTGATAATACAAATTAATTATTTTGATAAGTTCCAAAAGTGAAGTGTCCACAAGCACATATGAGTGAGAATGCAGAAGAAAGAGAGCCCTTGCTTCTAAAGCCACCTAGAAGAAGCCTTCTTCAAGACCCTTAAAATTGGGGATATACTTCAGTATTTGGGTGTGAAAGGAAAAAGGGGAAGGATTTCCTAGGCTTCAGAAACTTGAGCTAAAACAATTTGTGTTTGCTCAAAGAAAAATGAGCGTTATGAGCACTGAGATGGACTCCTGAGGCCAGGGCAGGACAGGAAGGCCAGAGCCAGGCTCTGAAGTGCTAGGATTGGAAGCTAAAGCATTTTGCATTGATTCTGGAGAGGGGAGTGACCAGGCCTGTTTGCATTTGAAAAGATGGCTCTGACTTCTTCACATAAACCCTGAGAAGACTATCTGGGCAGCAGTGAGGCAGAAGAATAATGCAAGAATCCACGTGAGAAATGATGAGATAACTAAAGGTATTAATGCAAAGAATGAGAGGAGAAGGTGGATTCAAAATGTTGGTGTCAAGAGGAACCAGTTGCTGGTTGAGATTGAGGAAGACAGTCAGTCATAGATGGTTCTAGGAATCCCAGCCTAGGAAGGCTATGATGTGGTTGAGTTGATGAAAGAATCAGGGAAGCAAAAGTATGTTTGGGTGGGCAAAGAGGGAGCTCAGTTTAAAATATGTTGCACTTTAGGTTCTTGTGGCAAATTCCTAATAGGCCAATCCAAAGGGAGGAGTAGGTGGGAAATTCAGCACTGAGAATGCTCTCAGAAATAATGTGACATATTTCTTTTCCTGGTGCCCACTGATGCTCAAGGGGTCCATGGATAGAAATGTACTTTAATATAATCAGCTTTTTTGTAATTCTATTTTGTATTTTACATATTGGAAACTGTGATTCTAAGAAGGGATTCAAAGACTTCACAGACTGCAAAATGGGCCATGGCACAAACAAAATTAGGAACCCCTGGACTAGAGGGAAGTGAGACCAGAGAGGGAGTTTAGTAAATGATTGTCACAGGGCCCCCAGGTCCTGGCTGAGGTTGGAAATCACAAAGGTGCCTTAGCAACGATCCACACGTGTGCTGCATTCTGTGGCAGCCACGTGATGGGTGATTTTAAGAAGAACTTTCTTTTCCTAGAATTCGTGTTGTGGCAGGAACATTTAGCTCCTTCATGAGTTCTTGTTTCTTTTCTGAGGTTGCGACCTCTCCATGGATGAGTCAGATTTGTAGTGCATTCCATGACTGCTGGTTTGAAAACTGTCAGCAGAGGAGACTTTTTCCCTCCACATGAAATTCCATGTACCATCCCAGAATAGAAACCTGATGGGCTCTTGTTAAAATAGAAGTACAGACAGCTCTGCCACTTTGCCTTTCCCAGAAGCACTCTCACCTTTCTTTGCCCCCCCCCCCCCCCGGAGGTTCCTGGGGGTCTTCTGAATGCTTCAGTCTGCATAAAATTTGAAAATCACTGCTTTAGGTTAAACATTCTTCTTTAAAAGTAGACAAAGTTTTTGGACTTTCTGAGAAAAAAGGTAGATTTCTTGTCCTGAAATGTCTTCAAAATGATGTCACTTTTCCTGACACAGAAAATCATGTTAAAAGGGGAAACCCAGCTATGTATGAGCCTAGTAATATTCAAGGCTGAACTTGGTTTCTAGGCTGCATGTCTGCCTTTCCCAGGGGTATCTGGGCATCAGGAGAATATCATGCAAAAGGAACATGTTAAGGCTATTACTCTTATTGCTGCTCTCTCATGGTTAGAGCTGTCTGAGACTGAGGTTAGAGAATGGGGTATCCTGAAAGTTCAAAATCCCACCCAAATGCTTCAAGCACTTACTTCCAAGCTATCATTGACTAAAAGCTCCATGCAATACAAACAATAAAAGAAGAACCATCTGGAAAGATGAGTTAGCAGTTGAGCTCCACAGAAAGAATGGCCGACGTATATTTTGATTGAGTCATTGTGAAATTAGAACTCTTTTATTGAAGATAACAAGTTACCTTAGTCTATAAAACTTGTATTATAAAATCCCAAAATGAAATATTCACAAGTAGAAACGATCACACCAAGCATTTTACTAGTCAGAAAAATAGCAGACCATTTAACATAAGAATAAGTGTATGGAAATGATCCAAACTATACAACCCAAGGAATCACTATATATATTTCTTAGAAGCCATTGTACACTTTCCACTGCCCCCAACCCCTGCAGCCACTCCCTGTCTCATTGCCTAATTTTATATTCTTCATTATTTTTATCAATATAAAATTGTCTTCTCTACTAGTTTATGTGTCTGTTGTCTTCTTTCTACCTCCAGCAAGAGGGATACTCTGTTGGTCACAGATTTGGTCTTTCATGTTCATTACAATACCTCCAGCATCTAGAACAGTATGTGTCACATAGTAGATGCTCGTTAAATATCTGAGAGCTGACTTATTGATTGACCAACCAAGTTGCCAACCTCATCCAAAATGCTAGTAATATGCTCAGTGCCTTCAAGCAGGACATTAGATAAATATAACATAGTCTTCTCATTGTTCAGAATCACCCAGCCCTGAACTCTGCATCCTTTATGGTCATTGGCATTGTACTTCCTCAAAACTTTATGGAGATGTTTGAGTCCACGGGAGATAGTTAAAATAATCAAGAGAGTGGTGATTAGCAAGGGAAGAAAATAGGTGAGGAACCGCTATGCAAAAGCAAAGAAAGACCATGTGACTTTTCAGTCTGAAAAGACGGAGATTAGGAACAGTATAATCTTTAAATTATGAAAGATATGGTCAGGATAAATGAAGGCATCTTTACTGGCCTACTAGACCTGAAAAGTGAGAATGATGTATCTTTAAGGCACATGCACAGCAAAAGGTGGTAGAGTCTTAAAGTTTATCTCCTTCTATAAACTTACCTGTTACCTTCAGTCATCAGTTTTTAAAGGATGTGAAGATATTTTGGAGTGTTTCTCAAAGAATGGCAGCTTAATATAATGGAAAGCTCGCTAGACTTTGGAACTGACCTTCATTCTGCGCTAACTTCAGACAAGTCCCTTAATCATCTTAGCTGTGGTTCCTCAACTATAACATAAAGGCTTATGGAGAGTAGCCTTCTAGACTTAGGTCGCTTCTAGAATAGGTTGGTGTTTCATAGGACATCCCATGATGCCACTGTTGAAGGCAGGCCACATGGGTAAATCAACCCAGTGTGAGAATCTTCATGTCATCTTCAGTTCCATGGAAATTTGGACTGTAGGGTTTTTTTATAAAAGCTTGTCACAGAAGGGGTCGGTGGAGAAAAAAGGAGACATCTGTAATATTTTTCACAAAAAAAGGTAAATTTTAAAATAAATAAAAGAATAAAAGCTTGTCACATGGAATTTTCTGTATCTTTTTCTTGTCATTGAAATCTTAATGGCTGTAGGATAGTTAATATTTTTTAATTGACTCTTAAAAATTCCCATTTTAGGGTGAAATATAACCAGTGTACATTCAGAAGAAGAACATAGCAAATACAAAATGATCTCTGTGCTACAAAGCATGTATTCAATAGATATTTATTTCTGAGGATGAATAAGTTGTCCGTGTCCCTCTTGTGTTTCACATTCCTAATGAACTAATATTCTCTGTGAGTGCAGCAGTTTATAGGATGAGTAAATAAGTATGACTCTTAGTTATTGTACAACTGGTGGGACAATTTTATAAATCTGTCCAAAACTTTTGATAAGGAAATTATTAGTGTTTCTCTACTTTGAGGTCACCTCTTTCTATAGAAGCATAGTTTCTTCAAAGTTGACCCACCTTGGCTTTTTTCTCCCTAACGAGTCTGGACATGCTCAGTTTTTAAATGATGGTTTACTAAGTGTGTGCTTTGCTACCCTACTTTCCCCTGTTTCATCTTTCAACTACACTCAGATGATCGCGAGATAATCAGTAAACAACAGCAGTCTTTCTAGCCCTGAGATGACAGAAATAACCGCAGGATTAGAAATAAGTGAAGGTGTTTCTGAACATAACGGCCACAACTGACATTGAAGAATCAGAAATAGGACAATTGTTAAGAATCAGGCTGCTGATACCACATTGACTGTTTATTCCATTTAAACAAAAATCTTTTTGCACTCCTTCAGCCCCAAAGAGAGAAGAGAGGAAAAAAATTAATAGTAGGAAAACCAGAGAAGAGAAAGGGAAACAGAAAGAAGAAACAAGCGCAGAACAATAGACCACAAAGGCAGTGCCAGAACTCAGAGGGGCAATGGGGCTGGTAAGATGCACCGATCGTGAGAAGCAAAGGCAAACCAGAGCAACCACATGAGGGATGAGGGAAGAGCCTAAGGAGCACCTAGACTTACAGTCACTGTATGTTAGTCAAGTCGTAGTCATAGATCTTTAGCCTTCCGTATCTCACTCATCACCCCAAGGGGCACACATCCCTCTTTCATTGTACTTCTGGGGCCCACCCATTTTTATTATGGTGACCACTAAGGAACACTCTCCATCAACTTATGTCTCACTGTCTCTGCCTCTCACTTTTTTTTTTTAATCCTCACCTGAGGATATTTTTTCCATTGCTTTTCAGAGAGAGTGGGGAAGAGAGAGAGAGAGAGAGGGAGAGGGAGAAACATTGATGTGAAAGAGACTCATTGATCAGTTGCCTCCCACACATGCCCTTGCCAGGGCCAGGGATCGAGCCTGCAACTGAGGTACGTGCCCTTGGCCGGAATCCAATTCAGGACCCTTCATTCTGCGGGCCGACGCTCTAACCACTGAGAAAACCGGCTAGGGCTCTGCCTCTCACTTTGACTCTTTATTTTGTCTGATGTACCAATGACAGATGAATCTTCCTAAAATACCAGTGCCACACATCATTCCCCAGTTCAGAAACAGTGGCCGGCTCTCCTGCCTGTAAGTCATATCCCTCCGGTTTACCCTTAGGAGCTCCACAATGTGGTCCCAATCACAGCTGTCTCTCAAGAATTCCTCATACTAACCTTTCACTTCAACTGAACTGAGCCACTGCTGTTCTCATTAGCACACAGTGCACATTCTTTCCTTCATTACTTTCCCTCTGTATCCCCTTCCCAGACCACCCTCCTGTTGCCCTCTCCTGATATAAAGTTGATTCTAGGAGGCTTTTTCTGAATTTCCCAGCCCACTGGCCCTTCCTAAGGTCCTTCCTTGAACTCCTGGAACACTAGTTTACACCATGCATTCAGCATATATAGCATTATAGTGCTATCTAAGTCTTCCCCCACACCTTAAAATTATATTGGAGGGTTCTTGACAGCAAAGACATTATGTCCTGCTTCTCTGTATCCCCAGCACTCAGCTCATGGGAGATACATACTTCGTGTTAGCTTGTTAGCCAGAGCTATTCTGTGTGACCAAGTGAAAATGCTCAATAATGTGTTTCTTACCCAGTATCTCAACCTTTGGTGGGCAATCTGGTCTCTCACTAATCTGAATGGCATTGGAGACTTAAGAGACTGTGGTAGAGAGGATTTGGGTGTGTACTGTTCTGTGGTCTCTCAGGCTGGTTCTCAGTCTTCGTGTCACTGGAATAAACATAATGCTTCTTGAAATTTGGCCTCTCTTCCTCCTTGGGTGCTTTCTGTTTCCCTTTAAGATGTTTAAAAATACCATCAGAATCAATATTCTTTCTGTGGCTTGTAGTGGAACTGAATCAATCTTTTCTCCTCTGGTTTCTCTTCCTTTAACGGCAGATAAAGAGGAAGTGCAGAGGAAGCGGCAGAAGCTCATGCCCAACTTCTCGGACAGTTTTGGCGGCGGTGGTGGTGCCGGGGCTGGAGGTGGAGGCATGTACGGCACTGGCGGTGGAGGAGGGGGCGCTGGGAGCACCGGTCCAGGTACAAAGCAGGTCTCTTCTTTCTAAAACTTTTCACATCGGAGAGGGGAGAATTTTGTTTCCCTAGATTTCCCAGCTTCTCTGTGGGTGGAGTGGCTATGACATTATTGAATGTGAGATATTAAATTACAGTTTCCCAAACAAATATAATTTTTTTCAAAGAAATACCCCATTTTATTTTATAATATGTAGATAATAAATACCAAAAACTTTAAAAATAAAAAAACTCACCCAAGGCCCATTATCCACAGAATTCTGATAACATTATGGTATATCCCCCCCTTTTTTTGGCATAGTTGTTCTGGGACTCTTTGGAAACACTAAAAATTATAGAAAATTTTAAAATATGTAAAATCCTGCCATCCAAGGCATTACTTCTAATTTTTTCTGTTCATACATTATAGTATATATTCATGCATTTTCCCAAGTACAGCTGTGCATATCCTTACGCACAGTATTTTAATCCATTTGCTTGTATTAGTTGTGTAGTATCATCACATCATGATCGTGTGTAGAGAGTCATTATGCTGCTTCTCCCCAACGGATTGCCATAAGCATTTGCCCAAAGTTACAGAAGCTTCACATACGCAAAAATTTTTCAGTATCATTCTAATGACTTGTAATAGTTCATCAAGTAAACAGACCATAGTGTAACTTACTTGACTGTTGTTACCTTTTTCTGTGTAAAATGTAATACTGAATCCCTTCTATCCACATTGCTTTTCTTTTATTCCAGGATTTTTAAAGATTAGGTTCTTTGAAGTAAAATTACTATGTCGTAGAGTACAACATCTAATACCAGCTACTTTCCCAAAGACTTTTACTGCTTTATTCTTCTACCAAATATACATGAGAATAAAGAGTGATAGCCATGTTTCTGTCGAGAAGTCAGTAGATTTTTCTGTACTTTGTTTGGTTCAGTTTTTCCCTCCAGAGGTTATTTCCCTGACTTCTGTGTCGGCAAGTCTGACTTTGGGTGGTGACCAGTCGTCGTCGGCCTCTCCCCTCTGTGGGTGAGGGGTTTTCAACAGCATGGACTCCCCTGTCTGCCCAAGCCTGGGCACGGCCTGACTTGCCCCGGTGTAGAATTGCCAGAGTGGAATTCTGATCATCCATGACCCCCATCATGCGTCGTGGCTACTTCTCAGCAGAAGCGCTGTGTCAGGCAAATGCCCTCCCACGCCCAAGCCTCTGCTCACCTGAAAGGAGGACGCTAAGGGTGCTGAGTCTTTGTTAAAAAAAAATCAAAACAAAAAATCATGAGGGTTCCTTTGTTTTATTTGCCCTTTCAGGGTATGGCTTCCCCCACTATGGATTTCCAACATACAGTGGAATTACCTTCCACCCTGGAACCACTAAATCTAATGCTGGGATGAAGCATGGTAAGTAATACTTTTTTTTTATACTGAGGAAGGAAGAAAAAATTAATGCCAAAAAGGTTTTTTACGTGTTTTATCACTATTTATCGCAACATTATCATCTTGAAAAAAATGATGAATGCAAATGAGCTATGAAGATGCTTTTCCAAAAAATTGTGACTTCCTAGGGAAAATTCTATTCCAGATGCTATGTCTATACTTGTATATTTACTTTGTAAGTGGCATGAAGGGGGGAAGAAAAAGACATTAAAAAGGGACATATAGAGACTTGACCATTCAAACATTAAAAAAATCACCAAACTTAGCTCTTCTCTCTTTTTTTCTCAAACACTATACTTTTGAAGACATTGTGAATTTTATAGGGATAGCCTTTTCCCATCAAATGCTTCCCCTAACTAGCAGTGTATTCATAGTTTATATTACATGTCCATTCTAGTGTACTCATTGAAGACATAATACAATGAAGTCTTCCCTCTACTGAATGCTTGTTTTATGTCCACTGCTTTCACACATTTAAAATCGTAATGATGGCTCTGTAAGGAAAGTATTAGCATCTCTCTTTAACAGTCAGAGAACACTGAGGTTCAGAAATGTTCATCACTCACTGAAGGACATATCTGTTAGTGGCAGAACCAGAATTTAAACCAGGTTTGCCCATAAAACATAGGCGCGCTCTCAGCGTACCTGTCAGGCAACATAGTTGCCTGGAAGAGCATGCTCTAAAGTGATGTACTGGGTTGCTCCCACACTGAAGAGGGTGAACTGAGATCACATCTTTACCACTCACTTGCAATAGGAAAGAAGTAAGCGCTCTGCTTTCAGGAACTTTAAAAATTCCCCTTTCCTGCAATTCACAGAGGAGCTTTATTTCATTCTGTCCCTTACAAATAAACAGAAGAGAGGTAAGTTTTTAAGAGTGTAAAAAAAAATGTTTTTTAACATCTTAAAAGTTCTCATCACAGGGAAAAAAAAAATGTTTTAAACTGTGTATGCTTATGGATGTTAACTGGATTTATTGTAATGATCATTTTGTAATATATGCAAATATCGAATCATATTGTACACCTGAAATTAATACAGTATAATGTTATATATCAGTTATACCTCAATTTTTAAAATGTTTTTAGAAGCCAGGACTTAAAATAGCTCCAAGGCATGTTACTTGTGACCATTTTAAAAAGAATTTTAAATAATCTGACCTCCATTGAAATAATGAATTATAACTTAATAGATTTTATTGAAAAAAAGCTGATTTTTTTGCTTTTATCTTAGGAACCATGGACACCTCATCTAAAAATGGCCCTGAAGGTTGTGACAAGAGTGATGACAGAGAGGCTGTAAGTCCCTCTGGGAAAGTAACTGAAACCACAGAACAAGATAAGGGGTCTGGAGATAGGGATGATGCGGTTACTCTGACGTATCCAGTGGGAGTAAAGGAAGAGAGCTCTGGGCTTCAGGGTAAGTAAGCACACAGGTGATAACAATGTATGGTTGGTGAGGGGATGAGCCAGTGCTGGGTGTTAGAAGGTATTACCAGAAGACATGTTTGTTTTGTTAATCTAAAGATGATATATTGGTATCTAGTCAGTGCGCTCTCCAGAGTCCTGTATGCCTTTTGAAAAACATATGTCAGGTCATTTTATTCACACTGAGATTTCCATTTTCTCAGTGTTTTCTTTGACTATAACGTGCAGAAATTTATATATGCATTCTTCAGTCATAATCATGCAATTTTAGAGTATCGTGAGATATAATCTAATTCGTTTCTACCACAGATAATAGTGAACAGTTCCTATAACTTTAATAGTCTCCCCCTCTAGATTGTAGCTTGACTGTCATACTAAAGTGGAACTTTGCCTCAAAATAAGAACTTCTCCTTTTATCCTGATGCCCTTGTGGGAAAATTCAGATTAGGAGGGGAGTGTATTTTTGTGTGTATGTTGAACCAGTTCTCATTAGAGTATATGTCAGGAGTCTAGGTCATCCCAGATTGTACTCAGAAGACTTTCTATAAAGGGAAAGAGAGTAAATGTTTAGACTTGGTGGCCACATATGGTCTCTATCGCATATTTTTTTACACTCCTTTAAAAATGAGCAAACCCTGCTTAACTAGGGGGCTATATAAAAACAGGCCACACACAGGATTTGTCCCACAGGCCACAATTTGCCTTCCCTGACCTGCAGGGAGCAAACTTTACAAAAGTACCAATGGCTCATGGAAAGTCTGTCTGTCTATGCCAGAGACTGTGCTTTTTGACACTTGCCTAATGAGAGAGTTGCTCAAGACTCCAAAGAAGGATTATTTCACCAAGTGATTGAGATTGAGAATTTATAATGATGGCAAATTCAAACAACATTCTTTGGAGATTGCTTGTTCCTCTTTAAATAACAGACGTTTCTGAACTTCTTTCCCCCTAACAAACTGTAGATAGATTTTTCAGACCAGCCTCTGTATTTGTCCGTGAGCCAGTGTTCAGTTGTGCTTTTTCTAGTGAACACAATCCAGAAGCACTGAACGGAGCATTTTCAGCTAAAACGCTGTGTATCGAGGTATCAGAGCACTGATGCTGATGGTTTTGACCTCAAGCATGCCTTTCACCTGTCGAGCAAGCACAGGAAGCTCAGCTGTGATCATGGTCATTGCCTTGCAGATAATCTCTTCCTAGAGAAGGCTCTGCAGCTTGCCAAGCGGCATGCCAACGCCCTGTTCGACTACGCGGTGACAGGAGACGTGAAGATGCTGCTGGCTGTGCAGCGCCATCTCACTGCCGTGCAGGATGAGAACGGGGACTGGTAAGTCAGGACTTCTGTACCCCAGCGTTGTTTTAGGGTGCGGAAGGGAGGTAATCATGCTGCGCGCATCCTGGCTAGAGAATAGAAGGGTTGATCAAAATTATTGGATCCTGTAACTGCAACACTCTCTCAAGGAAAATAGCGTGTCAGTAAGGTCGAACGGCATACTCTGCTTCCTCCGTCCTGTGGCTCTCACCTCTTGGAGTCTAGAGTTGCTGGAATACTCATCTAAGAGGACAACATTCTGGGCAAGAAAACTGAGATGTGTGTGGAGAACAGTACTTTTTGAAAAGCCTTGCTTTATTTACAGAAATAAAATTTGGAATCACATTTAGTAAACAAATATTTAGAGCAATAATATTTGCTTTATTGATTGGAATAATGTAATAATAAAATCTGGTCCTGCCAAATCCCTAAAGCACTTGTTATCCCAACTGTATATTTGTAATGATAGTTTACTCAAGAGAAAGCCCAATAAAGACACCACAGTCTATGGCCATACCACTCTGAATCCTCCCGATCGCCTCTGATCTTGGAAGGTTAAGCAGGGCCAGGCCTAGTTTTAGTACTTAGGTGGGAGACTGCCAGAAAATACTAGGTGCTGTAGTCTTTAAAAAGAAGAAGAAGAAAAACAGCATAACAAATTAATTAAGAGGCAACTGTCATTCTTTCCCAGTTACTGGTTCCTTCTTTACTTCCTCTGTTAATGGTCACCAGTCTGTGACTGGCTCAGACTCATGACTGCCCTAACCCACATAGCATGGGAGTCTAACATTCCCAACACCATTCCTCCCATTCCTACTGTGACTGGGCTAATATTTGCAAAGCCACCTGGCTTCTTTCTAAAACAGTTCTCTTCGTTCTTTCATTGAGACTTCTAAAATGATCTCTGCAGCCTATAAAAATAACAAGAGGTAGCAGCCCTCAGATTCAAGTCAAATGCCTTATCTAAAACCTTCCAAAAATAGTGTTGACAGTGAAATCCTTTTCTGTGAAAGAGCTCTTGACTGCTGTGTTTTAAACCTCAGCTTAAAAACTGAACCAAATGCTTTAGGAAAGTGCCAATCTCAGGTTTTCAGAGACCTTTGTTCTCTTTCCTTGCAGCGTAACCAAGGATGTGGTATAACCACTGGCCTTGTTATACAGTACGGGAGGAACCAGTATAGCCTTCTTTGTGTAATGTCATGAACAGCAGAATGTTTTTTAACTGGGTTAAGTTATCCAATTAGCACTCAATAGCATATAAGCACAAGAGAAAGCAGTTAACCAAGGCAGGACAGCAGCAATTGAAGTAACATTTTTAGGGACATGTTGAATTGATGAGCCTAAGAAAGACGAGCGCACACGAGTTAGAAAGAGACTGTTGGTGTGTGACGGGAGGATTGTGGAAAGGGTACAAGGCACATGCTTCAAGTGGGTCCACAGAGGGGAAGGCATGGACATGTGTAAGGGCTCCAGACATATATGTAAGGGCCGAGGAGGTGGCCTTCCCTGCCCAAGCAGGAAATCAAGACTTAGAGTCTCCCAGACATACTTGTACAAGCAGGCTCTCGGGCTTGCCACAGCTAGAGGACAGAGAGCTGAGACTTAGGGAGACCAAAGATGGGTCCTCAAAAGAATGTAGACAAGGGGTACCTTTTGGCCTTCACGGCTCAGGCCTCTTGTTTTCACTGGGCTCGTCATATGCAGCTAATAATCTGAATCCCATGGCTATTAGTCATCGCAGAAAATACAATAAAGAAAAAATAATAAAAACTTCTGGTTTTGGGGAAATTCCCATGAGGGTGTGAGGATTTGGGGGGGAGGGGAAGGTACTTCTGCTATGAAATGCTGAGCTGCACATGGAAATTTTTAGGCCACTTTTGAAGTGTGGCCTTTTTCTTGGTATATGTGCATCATGTCTACGTCAAGCTTCAGGCTTTTTCAGAAGTCTCCTTCCAGCCTCTCATTTCAAGAGACAGTAGTGAAACTCTGAGATCATCCATTTAAAAATACCTCTCAAGTAATGGAGTCAGTTTAGTTTTTGAGGCCCTCCTGTGCCAGTCTCAGTCCCAAAGAAGATGTACTTGCTATTGCTAAGAAAAAGGCCTGGATAAAATGACACCCATTATCTTTAAATTAGAGCAGATCCAGCCTATGCCTCAGATCCCAGGTGTACTGCCACTGTGTGCCACTGTGAGTATGTCCTGCATCACAGTCTGCCCATACTTCAGAGTATTTATCCTCTTAGATGTTCACCTGCAGCTCTTCAGAGCAGTGCACATTCACCCCTAAAACAGGATTAAGAGATAACTTTTGGAGCAAGACAGACCTGGGCTTAAATCCCAGCTTCACCACTCACTAGATCTGTGACCTGGGTTGAGTTCTATTATATCTATAAGTCTCAGTTTCATCATCTGAAAAATGGGGATAATATTACCTACCTCATCGGGATCGTTGTTACGATAAATGAGATAATGTATGTCAAGTGCTTAGCAGTCCGGTAAATCGATGCTCTAGACAAACAATAGCCACTTTTATTGTTGTTATCAAATTAATTTCAATAGTAAGTTTTTTTAACAATTAAAAAATGGAGCAATGCTTGGCCACCACCAGTATTTTTGACCTTGTTAGTGTAAGCCACTAGGTTCCTTTTGTCATCCTTATTATAGTGCCTAAACTGTGTGCTAGGCCTGTAAGGCTGACCCAGAGATAACCAGCCTCTGAGAACATCACAGCCTAGAGAGGGAGAAAGAGGTATAGAAAATCACAGTTGTACAGCCAAGCAGTAAACTCAAGGGGAGACAACTCGCTCTGCCTAGGAAGTTGGGGAAGTCTTTCCCAAGGATGTAAGGTTTGAGCTGGAATATGAAGGATGGAGAGGCACTCTCTAGGCAGAGAAGAGAGGAACAAAACCATTTCAGGCTGAGGGAATGTTTGCCAGGGAGAAATACATTCACGTTGTTCCTTCAGAAGTTTGCCTCAAGAGTCTTCTCCCACTAGTAAAAGCCTGACTCCATTCTCCCCTCTTGGGATCTCGGAAAATCTTAAAAAGCCACCACATTGTATTTTGCAGGATCACAGGGCTAGGTGAGCTAGCTGCACTTTTCTGAACAGATCCAAGTTCAGGCACTTCCATTACATCATCTACATGTCAGGGAAAGTTAGAGGAGAAAATGCCTGGAAACCATTGCACAGAGGCAGAGTGGGGATTTGAACTCAGCTCTCAACCTGAAACAAGGCAGGCACCATAAATACATGTAGGAGCCTTATAAGGGCAGGCAGAAGAGCACCCCACCTCAGATTCAGACATTTTATAGATTCAAAACATTTGGGGGCTAAAGAAAACTAGGTATGAGAGCCAGATGCAGTCTACAAGTCTAATTATGTCTTGAGAATCTTTTTTTTATTAACATTTTAGTTGATTGTTGACATTATATTTTTGTTCCAGTGTCCTACACTTAGCAATCATCCACCTTCATGCTCAGCTTGTGAGGGATCTGCTAGAAGTCACATCTGGTTTGGTTTTGGATGACATTATCAACATGAGAAATGATCTCTACCAGGTAAGCAGAAATGTCAGGGATACAAATGAAAAATCTATGGTTTATACGTGCGTGTATGTGTGTGTGTTATTTCTAATGATGTTAACAGTAGCAAAACACACAACAAAACATCTTTGCAGGTAAGATCCTAAAAGCCCATCACTTAGGAATGTTCTTAAATGAATTATGCTCTGATCTGTGAGTGTCACAGCAATCACCCAACAGTGAAATTTAGTACCTTGCTGGAGGAAGGCAAACCTTAAACTTTAGAAACCATCAGAGTCAATCCAATTTAGAGGGAGATCCTAGCGTAAATGCATCACATCTGTCAAGGAAAATAAAATTGAAAAAGATGAAGTTTGAAAAGCCAATAATTTACAAGAATTTTGAGGTCTGCTGAAACACATTCTGACAACACTTAGATTAAATGTGTATCAAACAAAAGGTGCTGATGAAATCAGAATACAAAAAAATGAAAAGACTGCTTGAGAAAGAAAAACTCTTTCAAAAACAGAAAGACAGCTCGGTGTGAGGGAAACAGGAAACACCAAAGTCTGATTGCCCAAATCAGACTTAGATAAAAATGAAATGGGCTTAGGAGCAACTTGAGGAACTCAGTTACAAAGGTCTTCAGCGTTGCAGAGAGAGAAATTAGGTGGAGCCTCAGGTGGAGTCTGAAGGGCACGTGCAGACGTCAGGTGAGGAAAGGGGATTAAAACTGGGCAGAATGAAAGCCTGGATGCTGGGTATGGGAGCCCAGAAACCTGGGCCAGCCTCTCTGGCTAAGGGACCTACGGGCCCTCACTAGCACGAGGTGGGGAGGGTTCTGCTTTCCAGGGCTGCTCCCGCCTCTCTCCCCAGGCTCTTTCCTGGCCCCACCAGTCTTCTGTGCCAGTCTACTGGTTCACACCATCTGTTCCGCTTTCCTGTTTTCTCCCTGCCTTCACTCAACCCAAAGTGACTACCCAGTCCTCCTTGGCCTGGATGGTGTGCTCTGTTGCCTGATTCAAGCATCTCTCACTCTAAAAATATGACAGTGATCACATACCATTATTTACGTGAAAAAGGGCCTGTTCCAGTGCTCAATTTTTAAAGCAGGTGATATGAATCATGTTTATTTCCACAAAGTACTAAAATGCTTACGTGTAGCTGTCAATAGATTTTTATCTGTGAACAAGCCTGATAAGGCAAAATCACAATTTCCCATTCTACCTAAGGCTTCTCTGGTTGTCAGGCTTAATATCAAAGGACAAGTGAAGTTAGGGATTCCTCACTGACTCATAATATAAAATAACTAGGGGGAGGTCTAATTTTAGGTATACTACATTTGAAGGATACCTTCTTCAAATATCTTTCATACCATTTTGAGGGTTGGTGGTATTTGGAAAGTCAGTTGGCCCATAAAGCTTGATTCCCTCAGGCTTTTGGACTAACTTTTCCTTTTTACCACTTCAAGTGTGCAAGTCAAACTAGAAACGGGACGTTGTCCCTTCACAGTCCTCCTTTCAAAGACCTCTTAGTTCACTGCCTGTAGGTCAGATTCAAGGAGTTACTTGCTTTTCTGTTTATAAATAGGACCTGCAAAGGACACAGCACAACAGGATTAGTAGTTGTGATTTATTATGTGCTAACCTCCCTACTGTATCATTTGGTTACATATATTGAGACTCCACTGTGCTAGAGACAAAAACCCTGAAACCACCACTTTTGACACTTCTGAGCTGTTCTTTAAATTTTTTATTTATTTATTATTTTTAATATATTTTTTATTGTTGACAGTATTACAGATGTCCCCCTTTTTCCCCCCTTTTGCCTCCCTCCACCCAGCCCCTGCCCCTGCCCCTGCCCCTGCCCCAACCCAGGTCTTCACCACACTATTATCTGTGTCCATGGGCCATGCATATATGCGTATAAGTTCTTAGGCTAATCTCTTCCCATCCTCCCCACCCGTTCCGCTCTGATATCTATCAGTCTACATCAAACTAAAAAGCTTCTGCACAGCAAAAAAAAAAACCATCAACAAAGTGAAAAGGGAACCCACTGTATGGGTGAACATATTTGCCAGTGATACATCTGATAAGGGGTTAATTTCCAAAATATATAAAGAGCTCATACAACTCAACAAAAGAAAGACAAACAATCCAATTAAAAAATGGGCAAAGGACCTGAATAGACACTTCTCCAAAGAGGACATACAGATGGCCAAGAGACATATGAAACAATGTTCAACATCACTAATCATCAAAGAAATGCAAATTAAAACCACAATGAAGTATCACCTCTGTTATACATTATTATACGCTATTGTGTATACACTATTGTGTCTCTCACACCTGGCAGAATGGTAACATCAATAAATCAACAAACAACAAGTGCTGACAAGGATGTGGAGAAAAGGGCACCTAGCACATTGTTGGCAGGAATGCAGATTGGTGCAGCCACTATGGAAAACAGCGTGGAGTTTCCTCAAAAAATTAAAAATTGAGCTGCCTTTTGACCCAGCAATCCCACTTCTGAGCCTTCTGATTTGGGAACTCTCAGGAGAATATGGGCCTGTTTTTTCCCTCCCTTACCACTACTCTTATTAGTGGGCAAAGATTCTGGATCTCTTGGTATGCTTTCTAAGTCTCAAACACACACCCAGTGGCAACTTCTACTTGAGAGCTGGAAACCACTAAGCTTGGACTCTCATTTATCTTCTGTGTTAACTATTCTTGATGAGAAAGTGAACACTTCTCTAAGTAATTTGGATTATTTGGTAACTGTCTTAAACATTATCCCAAAATACCTTTCTCTAATCTTAGTACATTTCTGTGGCCATCTGTCATAATCAAATCTCTCTCCCCACCCACCCTCTAGAGATACATTCAAAATAATCCAAGTTCATAGAGCTAAGGTTTTTCTGAAAATATTTCTGAAATCTCTTCCCTTTAAACCCTATTTTCCTCTCCTCTTCTCGTCCCAACATAGACAACCACTCCAGTGTGTTTGATGTGGTTTTGTTTTATTTGCATATGTTCCTATAAAACATTTGGGGGGGGGGGTTGTGCACATAATTTTTATGTTTTCAGTTATAAATATAATATATATTCATAGTTTTTAAATGGCACAAAAGGATGTACATTCCTTGGAGAATCCAAGTTGTCCTCCCTGGCAGCATACAAGTCTCCCAGCTCCACTCCCAAGTATAACTATTGTGTTTGTAAGTATTTTCCCACATAGCAACTACATAAACATATAAACTTTATTTTTTTAATTTTTCAATTACAGTTGACATACAGTATTATACACTATTGTGTATACACTATTATAGTGCCATACACTATTTCAGGTGTGCAACATAATGATTAGACATTTATATAATTTACAAAATGATCACTTTGAAAATTCTAGTACCCATCTGACACCATGCGTAGCTATTACAGCAGTATTGACTATATCCCCGATGAAGTATTTACATTCTCATGACTCTTTTTATAACTGGCAATTTGTACATCTTAATCCCTTAAATAGGTAGGTATTTTAGTATATTCTCACACACAATCCACATTATATTATACATAGTGGTCCTGCTCTGCATTAACCTTTTCCTTTCATTTGTACTTTGATATAACTATAGACTCATAAGTTGTTACAAAAAATGTACCAGAAGGTCCCATGTACCCTTCACCCAGTTTCCCCAGTGGTAACATCTTGCATAACTATAGTTCAGTATAAAAATCAGGAAACTGACACTGATAGAATCCACATATCTTACTTGGGTTTAACCAGTTTTACATGGACTCATTTGTGTGTGTTTGTATAGTTCTTCATGCATGTGTTTTTAAAATGCTTAAGTGACTTCGTGCTACATGTCACTAGATTTCCACCTTCTCTATTTATGGGATTCACCCACGCACCTGTGTGTAGAGCTAGTTCGTTGTTTCTACTTCTGAGGAGAATCCTGCAGTGTACATCCTCTACCTGTAATGTGCCTGTTTCTCAGCAGTGGACACTTAGCCAGCGTCTTGCTTCCCACCTCCTAGATAATACTGCGGTGAATATTCTCACCCAGCCCCCCTATGGATTTGTATCACTCAGATATACATGCAGGAGTTGGGCTGCTGGGGTATTTGTCTACTTGGCTCTGAAGAATGTTTACATATGTCCACATGCCAACAGGCATAGCATAAGGGTTCCTGGATCCCCATACTGTGTAATTGTGTAAGATATAACCCTGGGGTTTAAGATCTAAAGCCTGAAATATCATAGAAAACCTTTGGTAGGACCATAGGAGAAAACTTTTTGTTTTTTAATTTTTTCAAATCCTCTCTTACAGTACAGAATTTGTGTGATATGGAAAAAAAGTTATATTAAAACTACAAATAATTCCTAACCTCTGAATGCTATAATATCATTTCAGATCTTCTTTTCTCATTCTGTTTTCTTTTCCCATCTCCCCAAATAACATCTCTGATAAATAAACACAGCTTTTATTTACTTGTTTATATTTTAAGAGGAAGGCTTTTAGCCAGGAGACTACATATCTAAAGGGTTGAGGGCATCATTCCATCTCAAGCCAGGATATAGCCCTAAAAGATGAAGGGGAAAAAATAACGGGGAGAATAGAAATTTGGCAAAATATCCTGTATTGTTTCTTTTACATCAAATAATCACTGTAATTGAGACTTAGATGACCAAGATCTTTCACCCAAGTCCCCATGTGCTGTGGTCGCCCTGCACCAGCCAGGACGTGGTTAGCTGACGCTTCTACAGTACCTGCTTACCGAGAGGGAAGTTTAAGCGAATTATCACTGGATGGGCTGGATTTCACAGGCTCCTGTGAAATAGACTGATTTGTATAAAAAGATGTTGCTAGTCTCTGTCAGTGACCTCAGTTCTTTGAAAGATACTTTCATGATTCTATTTGTCTTACTCATTTTGAAAACACACAGTTTTCAAAACATCTCACTTGCATCCGCTGAGGTTCTGCTTCATGGGCAAGGGAATCAAATGGACTCTTTACTTACTTACTAGGTGTCAGCATATCAGCTTGTTTGTTCACCTGAGCCTCTCAGTGAGATGGTACTGTCGTCCCGGTTATGAAGCATAGAATCCTTGCACACATTTTATAAAATGGGGCCTAGAGAACTCTGTTGATTGGTCTCATGGAGCCAGTCCATGCAACAATATTTTTTAATTTAACAAATCTTTTTCCCATGTTAGTATAGAATGGCAGCACCTTTGTTCATTGGTTTCAGTTGAGTGGTTCGTTTGAACTTCTTCAGTGAAACTGTAGCCTTGATTCGATTTGTTAATATGTGGAATTATAAGCTGAAGGTAGAATCCTACTAGAATTTCAAGAATACTAAATTTACTCATAGATGAGTTAATAAATCAGCAGTCAGTGGGCTGGAATGAGAAGCAAGAAAGCTATTAAAAATTATAAATGGAAAAATAATCTTAATAATTGAGTGGCTATTGGTTAGTCCAGTTTATATGCTTTATTAGCATATGATATGGGGCAGGGAGTAGTTCTTTTGCAAAGGTGAGGAATTAATCTGGGAACGGAAACTGGCCCATAGTATGGCTCCATCTAAAACCCGTGACAGCTGCCAAGCCCATGGGTTGTAAGTGTTTGCTACTGACAGTGTTATCTCCTGCCCCTTCTCCGACTCCCCAGACGCCCTTGCACTTGGCAGTGATCACCAAGCAGGAGGCTGTGGTGGAGGACTTGCTGAGGGCTGGGGCCGACCTGAGCCTCCTGGACCGCTTGGGTAACTCGGTTTTGCACCTAGCTGCCAAAGAAGGACATGAGAAAATTCTCGGTATTTTACTCAAGCACAAAAAGGCAGCACTACTTATCGACAACCCCAATGGGGAAGGTAAGAGAAAAATCACCCATCCAGTATAATCTCTATCTGCTTTCTAAATGGTTAGTATTTATTTGATAAACGTGTGTTACTTGATTTGTACCCAAAGTGCTTTACTTAGTCGCATGGCGTTGACCGTCTTTTGTGGGAATGTCTGCTGCTCACCGTAACTGATTCCTTTAAAGATGACTTGGGAGAGTTAGGGAGAGGAACAAGCAGAGGACCGACACACACCGGGCTTGAAGTACAGAAAGCACTGTTTATTCAGAGAATGTTTATTTGCTCTGTGTCTCCTGAGAACATAAAGGGAGACTGTGGGTTTACGTGCAGAAGTTGACTCACAGCTCCTGTAGGACTGTCTGGAACAGAGACTCTCTCAGCACTGGATGTGCCGAAACCCGTCAGCCTTCCCTCCCCTTGGGCCAGTCATTTCCTTCAGCTCCACTGAGGGCCACCCTGTGACAGCCTTCCCAACCGTGACTGTCCCTGTGCTTGGGCTGCAGGTCTGACCGCCATCCACATAGCCGTGCTGAGCAACAGCATGCCGTGTCTGCTGCTGCTGCTGGCTGCCGGGGTGGACGTGAACGCGCCGGAGCAGAAGTCGGGCCGCACGGCGCTGCACCTGGCTGTGGAGCAGGACAACATCTCCTTGGCCGGCTGTCTGCTCCTGGAGGTAAAGGATGTGCATATTTGCCTTTGCATTAAATTTCAAGGGAGACTGAGGAAAATCTTTTCAAAAAATGGTGTTGGTAAGAGCCTTTCTCCCTACATTCACCTCTATTTCATGTCCACACAAGGCTTCAGAGCTGCAGCTTCAGGCATTCTCGTCAACCCTGCCAGGGAGCTCTAACAGGATTATTTCAATAGCATAGCCTGCCCCAGATAGCAACTGTGCTAGTAATATAACTCAAGGAGCCACGGAAACAGGGGGACATGGGGACAAGGGGTGAGAGAACCTTCAACTAACCCTTTTCTGTGTGGACTGGGTTTTAGGGTGATGCCCATGTAGACAGTACCACCTATGATGGAACCACACCCCTGCACATAGCAGCCGGGAGAGGCTCCACCCGGATGGCAGCTCTTCTCAAAGCAGCAGGTAAGGCAGCCTGGCAGTCAGTTGTGGAAAATGGTATCAGGACTGCAAACCCAACTTCAGGCCAGCAGCCCCGTCACTGTCTGTAAGCCACAGATCTGTCACTGAAAAGCATGAATGAAAAAGTTCTATGGCAGATCACACTTGAACAGCACTGTCTGCACTAGGAATCCTGGGCTTCATCCTGAGAGTCATGTTAGTTTCTACTCTCTAATGCACCTGTTCGTTTGGGGTTTGGGTTGTTCAGGTTGACTCTCATGACAAGAGATCTTAGAGTTGAATTTAATTCCTTACAGAGTTCTGAGCAGTACCAGTCTCATCACATCAGAAGCCCCCAGAAGGAAAAATGCATTGTTATAAGAAATAATTTAAATACTTCCTTTTGCAAGAAAGGTCTCCTAAAAATTGAAGTAAGAGGAAAAAACAAATGGGATGTGTATTGAGTACTATCATGTGCTTGGCACTAAAAATTGATAGCATTTATTGACCTAACTCTGTACCAGGCACTGTGTTAGGCATTTCACATGCACTGTCTCATTTAACCTTACTTAATCCACACTAACCCCTTGAGACAAATCCCATTGTTAGTATTCCCATCTTATAGCTAAGGAAACAGACTAGAGAAACCTCTGCATCCCAGTCCTAAGGTCCCAGTAACTGGCAGAGCTATGACTTGTACCTTGTCAGTCTGAACTTCCAAACTTTATTCTCCCTACTGTGTTTCTCTCCCTTACTTCACTCAAGGATCTGCAGGTGTGATTCCATGTAAGCCTCTACTCCTGTGAAGTACAGAAAAATTATCCCTGCTCATCCTTGAATCTCTCTTGCCTTCAATATTTAGAACCTCCAAAACTGTTTAATGAAATTGGTATCTCAAACCTGCCCTGATATATCTGATTTACTTTACAGGTTATTAAATTTTTTTAGAAAGTAAATGCTTTATAAATTCAAGAAAACAGAGCAGGTTAAATACCTTCTTAAAAAGCTGAATCTAAAAAGATGCAGGACTTCTTCTTTGAGGCACCACATTTTTCTGACAAGTGAAATCATATCCCAAATACACAGCAGATGTGCTCACTTCAGCACGTATCCCAAATAAACAGCAGCCTTTTCTTTTTTCCTATGTCTAGTTAAACTTTCTCTTGAATAAGACTCTAGTTTGGTAAGTTGGTGGTTATAATTAAGAAGTGCCTTCGGGCAAGAAGCTATAACCCTTTCAAAAGTGCTTTCTCTTGAATTCTCAGTATCCCATGGGAGGAGTAGCAAGTAGCAGTTTCTTTAGTAGACAAATGAAGAAACTCAGATGAAAAACCTAGTCCTGGGCTCAAAGTCATGAAGAAGGTCACTTAAGGGACGGACAAAGCTCAGCCCCCCCACCCCCTTCAGTCCTATAATCTGAGCTTCTCCACTGTTTTCATTGTCAGGTGGCACTGCCTCGTAAATCAGGTTAGGACTGGGATAATGAAATAAGAAATAGCATGAAGATCCTCTTTGACTCTCATGAGGCACTCCCTGTTATTAAAGTTAGCATGAATCAAATGTTCTCCCGGCAAGATGAAAACAAGTTCCTCTTCCGAAAGGGTGTGCTGAGCTGACTGCTGTTCCTTAGGCATCAAGCTAAACACTCCCTCATTAACAGTCGCTAAGCCTTTGAGAAGTAACTCCAGCTCTAATCTTTGAGTTACCCTTGGTGTTCCTGCAGCTAAGGAACCGACTAGATTTTCCAAGATCAGCGCTAAATTCTTCAAAGACTACACATCCTAGCAGAGGTGGTTTTGGTGTTTTTTGTTTAGTGATCAGGGCCCTGGCAGTGCTGTTCCCAGGAATAAAACTGAACATGTTGTCCTAGACAGCAGACATCTTTGTTCTTTTGAGCAAACAGAAGAAGAAGTTGAGGCATGCATATAAGTTTGAACCTTAGGACCTTCATCCTGAGGGTGCACCCCAGTACCTGTAAACTGCTGTCGTTAGTCCCCAAATTAAAGATGTATCATTCCATTTAAAACTATCCTACAGAGTTAAATGTGAGAGTCAGAGTATCCCAAGTCTTTTAGGGCATCATCAGACACCTTTACAGTCAAAATAAATTAGAGTTTAAAAGATGTCTCTGGATAATTCAGTAGAAATGTTTTACATGTTTATAAGGAATGTTTTATATATTTATGTAATCGGACCTCTGCAGGCAGTTGGAAGTTGATGAAATACGGGTTTATCTAATGCTGTGTAACATGACTTCGCAGGAGCAGATCCCCTGCTGGAGAACTTTGAGCCTCTCTATGACCTGGATGACTCTTGGGCAAAGGATGGAGATGATGAAGGAGTTGTGCCTGGAACCACACCTCTAGATATGGCCACCAACTGGCAGGTGCGTGTAGCTCCAGTCTGTTTGATGGCAGCTCCTGAGGGAGCTAAAGGTCCAGGAACGTAAGAACCGATGGTCTTCCCCAAAGCACATGCCTTTTATTTTTTTAAGAAAGTCTGCTTGTCAGGAGCTGTACTTACCTTGAAAAGCTTATCCATGAAAGATCTTGGTCAGCAGAGTTCTGCTTGTGAAAGCGTGTGCCTAAGTCAGAGCCGAGTCAAGTTGTGAGAGAGGGTTAGATGAGAAAATATACAAAATTCACATTAGGAGGTATCCATTCTGAACTCACACCAGAATTGCCTCCGTCTTCATTTCTGAAGCTGGACTAAATGTTATGGTTTGCTTGAACTTTGGTAAGTGATTTCTCAACATGAAAGGAAACGGGAGATTCTTCTGAGAATTTCTGTAATATAAACAGAGTAAACAGACTTAGAGCCTTTCTCAGAACTCCACTGACCTGAGATCTGAAGGTTGAGAAGCAGTCCCTGAGTCTTTCTGGCCCAGTAAGAAGAGCCAGAGGGAATGGTGGGCAGCATACAGATCTCCAGCACAACAAAATCAACGTCCTTAAGGGCAGGTGCTGCTCCACGTCCAAAAACAGCTCATTTCTTCCTCCTGGCCCATGAGGACTGAGCTGAGGGACCCTGGCAGAGACTCCATGGTTTTCCTCTTACATTGAACACACCTGGTTTTCCCAGAAGCCTCACCACAGAGTGCAGACAGATAACCCAGTTCAGTGACCCAGGCCGTCCACGGGTCAGCCGGCAGCCAAGTGATGTAGAGAACACAGGCCTCCATCACTTTGGGATTTTATTTGTTTCTTTTAATTTAAGACTTTTCTGGCCCCTCAGTTAGAATGTAGATGCTCGAAGGCTAACACCAAGCCTTGTGAGCATTTCTGCACCTCCGTTTGAGCAAGTTCATAAAACTCATTCTCGTAAGCCTTTTACCAGGGTGGAGGGGACAGTAAGGGGACACAGCTGCGCAGCTCTGAGGAAGGTCAGCCCTCGCCCAGATCTAGGGGAGACATCACTGACCAATTACTGATCTAGAGATGGCTGACTTGGGAGCCTGGACTGCCTTTGGCCCTTGCTTTCTATGAGGTTGGGTTGGGTCCTCCAGCCCTTCTAGGCAGCTCCTGTGGAACAAAGCCTCCTGGGCCCAAAGCCCCGAAGGGCTCACGTACCCCTGGGCCATGGTACTGACTCCTCTCTCCATCTTTAGGGTACTAGAACCTCCTAAGGGGACATTCTGAGTTATTAAATAAAAAACAAAAACAAACAACAGATTTCTCTCATGGTCCCTTTAATGTGCAGTTGTTCCCCACATTTTTCTCCCACCAGGTATTCGACATATTAAATGGGAAACCATATGAGCCAGAGTTTACACCTGATGATTTACTGGCACAAGGTGAGTTCACTTAACCATTGTTATCTCCACACTGTCATTTGGAGGGGCTGGGGGAGAGCCGCCATTATCCAGGTGTTCTGTAAAAGGCACAGAGGTTATTTCAGAATCAGAAGATTTGGAGGTATGAATGGGATTAGCCAGCTGTAATCTACTGAGACACATGCTGCTAGTACTCAGCTGGGCTTCTGCTGACTCTCCAGTAAAGGAGATTGATGGCCTCCAGGGGGCACTGGAGGGTGAGCAGTGTGGCAGCCATCACTCCCTTCAGAGTGTCTCCGTTCAGCTAGGACAGTTGTGTTTCTTCTTCATTTCCTTCAGGAGACATGAAACAGCTGACTGAAGATACAAAGCTGCAGCTCTACAAGTTGCTAGAATTTCCTGATCCAGACAAAAACTGGTCTACTCTGGCCCAGAAATTAGGTCTGGGGATACTCAATAATGCCTTCCGCCTGAGTCCCGCGCCTTCTAAAACTCTCATGGACAATTACGAGGTAACACATCACCTGACATTGCAAACTACGTGTATTTGACTTTGTTCTGTTAACATCACTGCTGGGCACAACCCCCTTCCTTCTCCCTTAATTCTGAAGAAGAAAATCCATCATTTTCCATATCTGGGGGGGATGGCCCAGGCCAAGATCGAAACCCTCCTTCCTAGAAGGCTGTTTTCAGATACTTGGAGACTTTGCTACTTAGGGCCTGAGTCTGGTAGCTGGGTTGGAGCACCATCCCAGTGTGCCAGGGTTGTGGTTCAGTCTCTGACAGGACACATACAGGAGACAACCAATGAATGCACAGACAGGTGGAACAACAAATCAATGTTTCTCTCTCTCCCTTCTTCTCCCTCTCTAAAATTATTATTTTAAAGGAATTTTTTAAAAATGCTACTTAGAGGGTCAGGATGGTCACAGAGCTTTGATCTCCCTGAACAAACATGACAGACTATAATCAATATTCATCTCTTCCTCTCCCCAAGATCATGTCTGGTCACGTGTCAGGACATGGAATCAGCTTTCTGTGAGGTGACTCCTAGTGGAGCCATTACCTGGTGATGTTTTAATTTCTAAAACTAAAAGATCAAAAACTATGGGTGAAATTATTTACTTTTGAAATTTTTGATAGCTCTTGTTTCTCAGTGGTTTTCAGAGCTTCAGCCTAAACAGGGATACTGTATACGCTTAGCTCTAGGCAGTTCACCGCCTCAGCACATGTCTCTGTCCCCCCCCCCCCCCCACTTACTATAAACCGCATCTCTGTAGTTTCCTGAGTGCTCTTTGAGCTGAAACAGGAAACGACTCAAAGACAGTATTTTCTTAGACACCCTTTGCTCTGACCTTTCCAGGACCACCTGGTTCTCGTGGTGGAGGAGGCAGCCTGGCAGAGGGAAGGGGTGTGGTGATGTGTTCACAGCCTGCCTGCTTGTTCCCTGCACAGGTTTTCACACAGGAACGTACTGTTCCCTCTTCCTTGCAGGTCTCTGGAGGAACAATAAGAGAGCTGATGGAGGCCCTGAGACAGATGGGCTACACCGAAGCGATCGAAGTGATCCAGGCAGCCTTCACCTCAGGAACGGCAGCCCCCAGCCCAACCAAGACCACCACTCAGGCCAACTCGCTGCCTCTCTCTCCTGCCTCCACAAGACAGCAAATAGGTAAAGAAAAAAAAGACATTAAAAGTGGTGGAGATATTTTCCTGCTTCCCAGGCCAGTGTGTCAGGCCGGTGTGTTCAGTCTCTTAGGATATGAACTTCCTCCCCACCACTGTCTCTTGAATATATTGTCCCAGGTGTCTGTCTCCTCCCTGCTGGGGGCTCACAGTTCTGCCTCCTGCCCCTCCTGACACTGCCGCGGCTCAGGTAGAGGGCTGTCCCCAGGAGTGATCACAGTTACATGTGAGTTACTTAGATTCACAATAAATACTAAAAACAACACGAGGGTGGTTAAGGTAAATATTATTTCTCTCACCTTTTAAATGTAAAAGAGATAGAAAAATGCACTAGACCCAGCACCAGTACCCAGACTGTGGACAGTCACTGTGGCTTTCCCACCGCCCCGTCCTCAACTCCTCAGCCTCCTCCCCATGTTCATGACACTGACCTTGTCTCCCACTGTTATTGGTTCCATCTGTCAGCCACCTAAAATACGTAACATGATGGATTGTCCTCACAGCCCAACAATCCTATATCGCCCTTCATTCTCCCACTCTCCAACCATTCATGCTTTTTCTTTCTAACCCCAGCACGCTCCGTTTCTCCCTCCCACTGATCACCTAGTAAGCATGCTGTGGTTTCCCTCACCTTTTCAAAATAAAACAAAAATAAAAACACCCCCTTTATCCCACTTCCCCTTTACCTACAGCCCGATTCCTCTGCTCTCGCACGCAGCAGAGCTGCTCAGGAGACATTTTCAGTGTTGTTCTGCCTTCTCTCCTCTCCTTGACCCCTGCAGTCGGGTCCGCCCCACCCTCTACCAGGTCTGCTCTCGTCACGATGCCCAGTGTCTGGTCGCCTGCTCACCATCCTCACCTTCTCTGCTGCTCCCAGCACACATCACAGTTGACCATTCCCTCCTGCTGCAGGGGGGCTGGGGGGCCCTTCCTAGGGGAGTCAGGACAGGTGCTGTGCCCACTTCAGAAAGGGACAATGTATCCACCAGGGAAAAACCCCGCATCTCCTGTCTCATGACCGGATGCTCCTTCCACACGAAGAAATGGGTACTTATATATTAAAAAGCAT
Organism: Miniopterus natalensis; assembly: GCF_054644295.1. Taxonomy (NCBI): domain Eukaryota; kingdom Metazoa; phylum Chordata; class Mammalia; order Chiroptera; family Miniopteridae; genus Miniopterus; species Miniopterus natalensis. The sequence continues at coordinate 142,031,789 of NC_142081.1, read as the reverse complement.
TAAGCCCCTGATTAGTAGTTATTTTTTAAATACTTCACAGTTTTCAGCACATAACAGAAACCTAACAAAGACTGGTCGATGGAATAAATCGATAACAAGACAATAGCCATGTCACTGCCATTAAAGTCTTAATTTTAATATTGGAATTTAATATATAAGAAGGTAGCATTTTGATTCAGGTATATTAGACTTCTGTTCTCTTGATTACTCTCTATATATAGGAAATAATTCACATTGTTCATTCAGATCCCTAAAGACACTTCTCAACAAGGAGATTTTGACCTGCTTGTCTAGTATAGACTAATTTTCATCAAAATCACCTTATATTTTGCTACCAAAACATTTTTGAGGCAGTGTATAGAGCTTGATAGCATGAGGCCCAGAAAGATCTCTTATTTTTAGTCCCTACTTCTGTCACCGATTTATTTTGCTTAGGTTCAGCAACTTCCTCTAGTTCGGATATAAAATAGGTAATACAGGGGTTGGAAAAACACACCTGATTTCTAAGAAAGAAAGGTACACATTGGGTCAAGAGAATTCAGAAAGGATTGTGATAAACATGAGGCTAGGCTGTAAGAAAGAGATGTGAAAACATCTGGCTAATTTTGGTGTCTTCTCAGTTTTTTATTACCTCGGGTGCTTTCGGCCCCTCACCCCACCGTGAACGGTAGCGGCAAGTGGGCCGTGCGGGCGGAATGTGTGACCTGCAGAAGCTAATGGGCAAGACGGGCCCCCATGCCTTTTAGATCCAAACTTTGAGCCTGGCTGGGATGAAACATAACAAGAGCCAAGGTGTGGCCTTGTTCCCAGCTGCACCCCAGTGACTCTGTGCTCCTTCCCCTCAGATGAGCTGCGAGACGACAGCATCTGTGACAGCGGTGTGGAGACATCCTTCCGCAAACTCAGCTTCACGGAGTCTCTGACCAGCGGCAGCTCACTGCTAACTCTTAACAAAATGCCCCATGATTACGGGCAGGAAGGACCTCTAGAAGGCAAAATTTAGCCCTCAGCAGTTTCCAACATCCTGTAAACCAAAGTTGTGAGATTCCATTGGCTTGTCCGAAAGAAGGAAGGTGAGGCGCCCCCAGGGGCGCTCAGAGGAACACCGCGGACCTGGACGGTCTGGACCCCTCCAGGCCTTTGAAACCTGGCTTCCTTTCTTGGCTCTTAAATGACTTTCAGTTCGGCTCACTTGCAGATAGTATCTAGCGGTCGCAGCCTTCGGCGGGCCGGTGCCTCGGAGGCACCATGTGGAGCTTTACCAGCTGCTTTCTGTTGTCACTGCTGCTGCGTCCCACCGTCATTAAAAGATTAACAGTCCCCACCTGGTGTCCTTACTAGCCGTCCATAGCACAGTCATGTTTTCAGATTAAGAATTAAGGAAATTCTTAATATTTTATTAAGAAAATTCTTAATATTTTATTAAGAATATTTTAAATGAGGTATTTTAAAATGAGGGTCTATGTATAATTAAAAAAGGCTTCCTGCTTTTTCTAATGTGTTTTATCTCTGATTTGAAAAAAGAACAGGTATGTGTCAATATTTAAACATGATTACAATCAGTGCTGAAAATGGTATTTTCCCCTTTTTCTGCATTTTGCTATTGTAAATATGTTTTTAGATCAAATACTTTAAAAGAAAAAATGTTGGATTTATAAATGCTATTTTTTATTTTACTTTTATAATAAAAGGAAAAGCAAATTGATGGCCTTGTCTTGTTGGCTCTGTACTACTACTTTCCTTGTAAATACGGGACCGTTCCACATCCTGGTTATTATATTCACCTCCCTGCAGAGCCCATTTTTTGATCCAGAAATAAAAATTGTCCAAAGAAAAGTGCTTTAACCTGAGATGAAAGCTTTGGGTTTGTTAATCCGTGCTCGCTCGTTCCGTTTCGGCCCTTCGCCTCCGGCCCTCGTCTCCTGCAGTTCGTCCTCCTCAGCCCTCGGGGTTCTCAGCGACTCCGCGGCGCACAGAGCAGCGAAGCTGCAGCAGAGCAGAGGCCTGTCCAAGAAACCTCCCAGCGCGGCGCTCTGCCCAGCTGCCTTCACTCACAGAACTGGAAATGGGAGAGGAGAGGGAAAGGGGAAGGAGGTGCCGTGGTGGACACTGGGATGTGCAACCAAGATCCCTCTTTCACAGAGGGCTTGTCGGCCCAGCCGCTGGCATCACACTTGGCAGATGGCCTCAGCTGCAGAGAGCCCCCTTTCCCAGCTCACGCCCATTCCCCTGATGGTCCCACGGAACACTGATTGACGTGGCGTATGAAAGCCTGTCCAACCCAGGACAAGGTTGAAGGGCTTTTGACCTCCAGAGCTCTCTCAAGGTGGCTGAGGGGTTTGGATCTGTGTCACAGCTTTAACGCTTCTCTCCCAGTCCTTTTTTTCCCTCCTTTCCGCAGGTGTAGATCTCAGGGCACTCCCAAATAAACATCCTGCACGTGGGTCTCCCGTTCCGAGTGGCTTCCCAGAGAACCCAGCCTGCACAGGTGCTGGGAGCTAATGCTCACCAGTTTGGCACAGCATGTGAAGTCATTTATTCATGAAATCAACCCAGTGAGGTATGTGGAATTATCTCCAATTTGCAGACAAGGAAACTGAGGCTTCAAGAGTTCAAGGAGGCAAAGGATAACCCGCTTCTGAATTTACACCCAGGTTCTGTTTAGCGCCAGAGCTCATGGGTTGGAGAATTATCTTGGTAGGGTAAAAAGGTAGATTAAAATAATTGAGTCCAAAAGTAGACCTCAAAATATATAGGAATTTAGTATATGATAAAGTAAATTTTCAAATCCATGAGGAAAAGATTATTAATCAGTAAGTAGATGTTCCAGCTCGTTAATCACTTGGAAAAAATAAATCTGAACTCCTCTGTCCCTCCTTTCATCAAAATAATTTCCAAATCTATCAAAAATTAAACCATAAAAATACAAGAAATACTAGAAATCATTGATGAATAACCTTGAAATAAAGAAGGCCTCTCTAAGTACAACTATTCGATGGTGTAAAATAGTTCGGGTTCTTCATTTTACAATGTGTCCCAAATGAATGAATTTTTTTTTTAAATTCTACTTCTGTTTTCTATTACACTGCCATTTCTCCATACATCCCAATCCATTATTCTAGTTTTGAAAGTTGCATCTTCAAAGGAAAAAAAAAATAGGTCTTTCTTTAATTCTCCAACAACAAGCCCATGCCGCCACTCCTCCACCAGTTCCTCTCTGTCAGATATTTTCCATCTGGCCACGACAAGGCCTCCCGTCTTACAGTTCAGTGCTCACACTCCTCCCACTGAGGGGAGGGGCCCTACCTTCCTTCCCTGTGAATCTAGGAGGACCTGTGACAAGAATAGAAGTGATGCTAAGTGACTTCCAAGCTCAGGTCAGAAAATGGAATGCAACTTCTGCCCAGTCACCCTGAGTCACTCCCTCTTGGAACCCAGTTGTCATGCTCTGAGGAGCCAAGTGGCCACATGGAGAAGCCGCATGTAGGTTTTCAGCCAACGGCCTTCACTGAGGTCACGGCCAGTGCCAAATTCAGCTGGCAGGTGCGTGAGGGAGTGGAGACCTGAGATGATTCCAGCCACCAGCCACGGAGTCACACCTGACTAGCCTTGAGCTACCCCAGCTGACTGTGCTGAGCCTGCCCACATGGCAGATCATGAGTGAGTGAAGTAATGGTTGATGTTTTAAGCACCAGGTGTGGAGTGGATTGTTAGCACTCTCCAGGTCTCTAACCTGACAGTTCCCACACCAGGTCACTTTAAAGAGAAGCTGACTGCAGAAGGAACAACTAAGCAACTCATGCAGAGACTAAAAATAACATTCCCCTTTTTAAATAGGAAGCCCCATTTCTCTTCAGTTCCAGAAGCGTTCTCTCTCTCCTCCCAGATCTCAGTGCTGACCTGAGCCTCGGTGTGGTGCTCTAAAGAAAAGTCTGGCGATGCCAGCTGTGCCTAAGGCAGGAGTCTTTCGTTTAGTACCAGCAGATGGGGATAAGTGCCAGGAGGAGCGCAGGCCTTCAGGTGGAAAGCTACAATGGGCCTGAACCAAACCTGCCCTGAAAGCTCGTCTCTCAGCAGGAAGCCGTACATCTCCTTCTGATGTTCCTATACTCTGCGGGCATAACCTAGACTTTTTCAGGATTAGCTGTCTTTTTTTTTTTTGGCAGAAGGAAGCCCTGCTGCTGCTTATTTACCCACCTGAGTCCCCTGCAGTAATCACTGGTGGCGTGGATGTTCCCAGCCACCAGCGTGGAGTGTGGCCCCACAGGCCAGACCTTCTGCATCTTTGTTTGTTTGTTTGTTAACCCTTACCAGAGGATATTTTTTGCATTGATTTTTTTTTAGAGTAAGGGGGGGGGGGAGAGAAATACCGATGTGAGACACACACATCAATTGGCTGCCTCCCTCATGCGCCCCAACCAATGCAACCCAGTTACGTGCCCTTGACCAAGAATTGAACCCTAGACCCTTCAGTGTGTAGGGCCAATGCTCTAACCACTTAGCAACACCAGTCAGGACGGGACCTTTTCCATCTTAGCAAGAGAAAAGAAGGGAAGCAGCCAGGCAGATGTGATCATTTATTACATGGCGCCACCTTTGCGTTAATGATTTCTAATATTCTCAAGACATCCTTATCAGGTATATATTAAACCCCAATTTTACAGTGAGGAAACATCATCTAAATATTAACTAACTCACCCAAGATTCAAATCCAGATCTGACTCTACAACTTGTTCTTTAATGATGTCTGAAGAAAAGATGCTGTATTTAAAAAAAAAAAAAATCCATACAAACCTATACAAAGATGATGGACTTATACCCCAGCCAAAAGGCAAAAAGAGTATTCCCAAAAGGATATGTTGCTTAAATATCAACATGACTTGATTTTTCCCCCTAATAACAAGCTACAATGCTTATATGAATTTTTCATGGACAGGAGACCACTGGTTTCCTCGCTTCCTCATTTTGTGGGAATTTTCTTTCTGATTTGTGTTACCCCAGCTCACAGGCTTGGGGAGGCACAGGAGTCAAGACAAGATGAAATTAAAATTCTGTTTATTTTCTTAAGGATCACAGAGCTTGGAGCTGGACAATACCTCAAAGGTCACCTAAAGAAATCACCCAGTTGCCATCTTTTTTAAACGCCCATAGTGTGAAAGCATCTCCTCATCTACCCCTCCCTGTCCTCCTGCTGTTCTGTTTAAACACCAATCCCAGAGACGACAAGTTCCTGGCCACTTGCACCAAGTTTCCTACGTTCACCGGTTGGCTTTGGGGTTGGAGGAGATACTGAGGAGGGGCTTGAAATTAAATGAATGTCATTCTCCATTATTACAGATTCCGTTACGTCTGCAGCAGCCTGCTTCCATTACCCTGCACAAGTGAGTAGCTCCACAAATTGTTCAAGCATCTTAGAATGAGAGGGGTGTGGGGGCTTCTTCCATCAACTGGTTTTTCCATGTTGACATCTCTTTCCAAAATGATTATGTCATGGAAATGTCACAACAACCCTCAAAGAACAAACATTTCTTGAGTATCTGTTACATGCCAGGCACTACAATGGATGGTCATCATTCATTCCTTTATATTACTTGTTCAAAAATCCTGTGAAGTAAGAACTTTGTCTCTATTTTACAGATGAGGAAACTGAGGTACAAATAAAGCATGTAACCGCAGGATCTACCGACTCCAGTAGCATGTTTTAATGAACCACACTTGCAACGAGGGGCAGGGTGTCTCTCTTCTACTTCACCATGAAGGGGTCCAGGCTGAGTCACTCTTCCTCCCACCCTTGGCTCCCAAGGTCTTGCAGCTGGAAGGATAAAAGAGCACAGAAGGGTATATGTAAGAGTTTCAAATGGTCACTTCCTCTCACCTTGCCCTGGAGAAAAACTTTAGTCCCAGGCCATGGGACTCTTATAGCAGGGAGGCTATAAGCGTGATCTACTTTTGTTCCATTAGGAGGTTGCGTCGATTTTGGTGAGCAGGTTTCAGTCCCTGGCACAGATCAAAATTCCTTACCTGCCTGATGGAGGCTGAACCTGAAGGTTCTGGCTAGTTCCAACTTCTATGCAAACATCCACTCACTGAAAAGTCATCTGCGATCATGGTAAATGGCCATCTCCAAAGGCAAAAGCATCTCCCAGGATTGAGAATGGGAGTTACATTGTGAGGCCAAAGTCTCAGTTCCTCCTAAGGAGATCCTCGGAGATGACCGAGGGTGTTAATTAGACCCGGTGAGATGGGGAGTAACAGCGAAGACGTGTTGCCCTTGCACTGATTCAAGGACTCCTGCTCTACAGCCTCCAAGAGACCTTGGGCTTATTGGTGTCTAGGTTTAGGGTCTAGGGTCTGCAAGGTGGGCGGTGGGCCTTGAGACCCTGCCCCTCGGAGAGGGACAACCAGTTCTTCTTTCTGTGATCTGCAGAGAACAGGTAGAACCCTGACTCCCAATTTTCAGATGAATGGGAAAGGGGCAGAAGTTGGTTCTTGAGGAAATAATATTTTCCAGACCAGAAGACTAGCAGATGAAACAATTCTAGAAACCCCTTTGCCCGGGACCCTTCTTGGGACCCAGGAAGCAGAGTGGGTGCTGCAGGTGCTGAGGTGGAACCTGGAGGCACACAATGGATGGGAGTGCGTCCACCCAGGGGAGTTAGGAGCTGATGCTGGATACCAGGCGACCAGGTGGTGTGATCTGTTCTCCCGCAAAACGAGGGAGAGATTTTTTTCATTTCCAAACTGTTTTGCAGGTTACTTTCCCTTCCTTAGACAAGCATCCACAACTTGTCATTGTTGTTTGAAAAATTAAACGAGGAACTTCATGTCACGGATTTCTTTTTCTTTTGCAGAACACCTGTTTATCACTCTGTTCAAATGTAAATGTTCCCTTTTGCTTTTGACATTAATTTTCTTTTGTAATTTTTAATTTTGAAAAACTTGGGGGAAAACAAGACCTTTGAACATGAATGTTTTCATTTACAAAATATTTTCACATATTCTCATAATCCGAGAGGTAAACAGGGAGGGGGTTTAACTCCTGCCATTTTCCACAGAAGGACAAACCTGCTGGTGTCCCCGAAGTCCCTGGTCTAGTATGAAGAGTGAGGACTGGACTCAGCCTTCAGGGCTCGGCCTGCGCTCCTGGGCCTCGCTCTGCAGCCCCCGGCTCCTCTGGAGGGGTCGGTCACAGCAGGCCCGGCGCAGGCTGATGGCTGGCACGGCAGAGGGGAGCCGGCACCCCATCAAAAATGGACTGAGCGCGGGGGCTCACAAACAGGCTGAGCGTGCTGGTCCCTGCAAACCCCTGGCAGCAGCCAAGAGAATCCTGCTGGTTTTCCTCTTCCCGCCTTCTCCTTCCGATCCCAGCTCCTCCTTTGGCTTTGGGGCCCTCAGCAGCTTTTTCTCCACCCTCAGCCCGGTTCTGCCCAGGGCGTCCAACCGGCTCCGCTGTGTCAGCGCAGCGTCCTGCTCCCACTGGAAGCAGCCTGGTCCAAGCCCTCAGGACCAGAACTCAGCGCTCAGGAACCACCACTGCAAGGGGACAGATGGCCTCGGAGAAGCGCCCCCGGCTCCTTTATGTGCGGCCCCTGCCCCCTCTGCTACTTTACCTCCCCTCGGGAGGGGTGGACATGCAAGGAAGTACCTATGTGCTCCTGGAGGAGCAGGCACTCAGACCGACGCCAAAGCAGGCTTTGCCATCTTCTCCTTCCCGTGCTCATCTGGGAAGGCCACAGCCACCATTGGGTCTGTCTTCCTGCCTTGCCAAAGGCACACCTAGAATGATGACCAGCATATACACCCAGCATATGGGCCAGGGACTATATTGGTTCTGCAAGGCAGAGACTCCAGGTTTAAACCTTAAGGAAAGGATGTGTGGGCAGCAAGTCATCCACACGCCCACATGGCCAACGCTGGGAGAGAAGAGGCCCCGCTGAGCCAGGGAAAATGCCTCCATCACGCCCTCTTCCCACCAGAATTGTGTCTTGACTCAGCCTCAGCCCTTTGCTTACTGCTCTCTGCTACTCTGCCTTTCGGGAGCTCATCTGACCTCTCCCTGATCAATCATCTATTCCGGAGACTTTGTGCTAAGTTTTCATAGATCCACGGTAATTAAATTAGGATTAAAAAATCATTCAGATGCCACCCTTTGCCAAGGAGCAACACAGGAAGGAAATGAAGTAAAGGAAGGCAGAGAGCAGAAAATGTTACTGGGCAGGCCTGACCCTGGGGAGCAGCCAGCAGCTCCGGGACATGCCTGCTCCCTCCCTTCCTTTCTTTTCTCTCTCTCCTGTGTCTTGTTCTCTCTCTGTTTCTCTCTCTCCCTTTCTCTTTCTCTCTCCCTTTCTATTTCTCGGTCCCTTTCTCTTTCTCTCTGTCTTCCTTTTTCTCTCCCTCTCTCTCCTCTTCTCTGTCTCTCTTTCTCTCCCCAACTTTTTGCCTCCACCCCCACCCCCCCCGTTCTTTCAAGAAAGGCTCCGGCGGTCCGAGCACTGGCACTCAGCTCTCTGAAGCCCAGAGAGGGTGTGGCGTGGAAGTGGAGGCCCTGCAAGGCCTTCCTTAGACTTCCCCCCCTGCCTGATGCGGGGGAAGCCCCCTGGAACCGGGGCCCTGGCCTGGGGCAGCCCTGCACCCGCCACCAGCCTCATTTCCTGTGCACAAGAGGCCTCTGCTGGAAGGAGCAGAACTTTGCACAATCATCTAACAGCTGGCAAGCCTCTTGCTACTCAACCTTTTTGCTTCAATAAAGTTGGAAAGAGGCTTAGGGAAAAAAGGAATTAGAAACTTCAGCTGTCTGCCTGAATTTCTCTCCTTCAACTCAGGTTGGCAAGGAAAATGTAAGACTCCTAGGCCTGATCATTCCAACCACTGCCAACCTTATCCTTTGAGGAACAATAATCATAAGCCAGCATTTACTACCCATTTACCCATCCTAGGCGTTTTTCATGCCTATGAGATGGTTACAATTAACCCATCTTAAAGATAAGGAAACTGAAGCTTAGAAGCGAAGTGATTTGTCCAAGTTCTGTAGGTGTTGGAGCCAAACTTGCATATTGGAAGTTCACTGTCAGAGTATGAACCTATGGCCAAAATACTACATGTGGCCTTCACGTGTACACACACACACACACACACACACACACACACACACACACACGATTTGGATCTTTTACAAAATATGGTTCATTGTATTGGCAAAGTTGACTGGTTAAAAATCTTTAGTTCAAGCACCAAAAATGTGGACAGGGAAGCATGCCAATCACCCAACTTTGCTGGATTCCTATATAAAAGAGCATCATCCTTCCTTCACCCACCTGGGAAAGTCAGGCCTTCAGAGCCTTCCCACTGGAGACACCACTGAGACATCCAAGCACTGTGAAGTGGATGATCAGGCGTCCCTGGGCTGAAAGAAAACCCAGGCACCACTGTCCTCTCAAAGGCTCAGCTATGTCTGATCGCAAGCCCATGCCTTTATCTGTTAGAATGTTTCTGATTATAAAATTAGAATACCTGACTATAAGTGGATTAAATAAATAGGGGCTTTCTTTTTTTAATATAATTATAAGAAGACTAGAGATAGTAAGATCTACATTTTATATAGAATCTTTCATTTTTTTAAATGTAAGCAATTCAACTTCTTAAAACACTTTTGGCCAACAGATCATCTGCTCACCAAATCTGACTTGTGTATGACCTGACCCACACTTTTTCTACAACTGTACCTTCAGGATGACCAGACAGGGTGGTGAGCTTTTGACTTTGGGATCAAGGTCCTCACCTCTCCCCTTCTGTTGCCACTGTTTCCCTTTCATTCCCACGAGCTCCTCTAGCTGACACTGTTCCCATCACCAATGCCTCAGCAGGTTCCAGTTCTGCCCACATCCTTAGGCATTTTCTGAAGGCTTATCACAGAAGCAATGATAATTATAATAGCTAACGTCTGTTGAATAGTTACTGTGTGCTATCAGTATCTATGCATCATCTCGTTTAGTCCTCACAAGTAATCTATGAGTTATTATTTTTATTATTATTATTGCCCTCGTGTTTACGGATAAAGAAACTAAGGCACAGAAAGACTCAGCAACTTCTATGCAATGTCAAAGAGCCTACTAGTGGTGGATCTGGCACTCCACATAAGTATGTCTGCTTTCAAAGCCCAGGCCTTTAACTGCTGTTATCAATCAAATGCTTTTGGTTATAAAAGCAGGATACCTGACTACAACTGGATTACACAAATAGGGCCAGAGTTCTTTTTGTAAGAAGACCAGAGTTAGATAATTATAGGGTTAGTTCAGCAGTTCAACATCTCTGACAGCCCTCCACGTCAACAATGTTTCCTCAAGGTCATGAAAAGGCTGCAGCAGCTCCAAATATCAGATCCTCACACAGAAGCTTCTCAACTTCATCTAACAGCAGAGGGTCTCTCCTCAGGTCTCTTTCTTATCAGGCAGGAAAAGCTGTCTTCAAAACCCCACATTAAGTGTCAACTTATGTTTCATTTGCCAGAATTGGATAATATGCCTAACCCTAGACCAATTCCTGGCAAAGCAGAATAGAATTAGTATAACTGATTATGATTCAGTCCCTGGGGTTGGACACATAGGCATCTCTATTAACAGAGAAGAGGGGGATATGGCTATAGGGTGGCCAATAATGTCTGCTCCAATTAATGGGACTATGTGAATTGTCTCCCAGGAGCCAGTAAATTGTACAAAAGCCATAATAATAACGAAACAGAATAAGAAAAGAGGATTGTTCCCACATACATCATAATGCAGGGGTGAGTACTAGTTCTTGCGGACGAAAAGGGGCTACATGCTAAACCTGACAAGCTCAGGGAAGGCCTGCATGGTGGCTCTGCAAACTCAGAAACCTAAAGTAACCACAAAGGACAGTCTGAAGTTAAACCTTTTTTAACTAAAAGCAGTCTCTGGTAAGTAGTCACGTCCTAAGGCAGCATTTTTCCCTAACAAAGGTTAATTTTCACCTAACTAAGCCTGTTGGTTGTCTTTTTGCATCTATGATAACATATTGTTGGAGTGTCAAAGTAATTTTCCTTTTCCTGGACCCCTCAAAGCAAAGCACTGCTCTGCGGAAAACACAAATCCCCTCATTGTTAATGAGTTAACTGTTGATTGTTAACTATCCTGCACCCACCTAAGTAACAGAAGTGTGTCCATTATTTTACTTTCTATCCAATCCCAGAGGTTTCCCCTCTTTGCTTTCTCCCACCTCTCTCATGTCTCACCAGTGGATTTCATGTAACCCACTTACGTCTCCTCTTTTGATTGTAATGCATAAAACGAGGTGCAGAACTGCCATTCTCCAGAGCACAATCTCAATCCATTGAGGTTTTGGCTCCCTGGCAACTGTCGACAGTTTGGCTCAAACAAACTCACAAAAATTCTTCACAGGTTTGAATGATTTCTTACATTAACATTCTCAACCAGAAATTTCCATGATCCTGACATCCCCTTTCCCAGGGACGCTAAGTCACTGGGTGTTACTGTCGTCCTTCGTCCTGGCTCACTGCAGAGATTATGTGAAAGCAGCTGGTGCTCAACAAATCCTGCGTGACGGCTGAGACCTGACCTAAGGGGTCAAGCTGTGTTCCTGTTGCAAACATCTTTCGTGGCCGGACTCAGTAACCCACGTCTACAGAGATGAGGAGAGACAGTTACAACACTGACACAGTGATGTAATGCCCTTACTTCTGCAAAGCCCTTAGTCAAGGGCTCCAAGATGTCCTGGCAGGGTCGCCCACACTCAGCTTATGGGTCACAAGCTCAGAGCCCAGCCCAGCCAACTGGTCAGTCTTGGGCTTTTCCTTCCCCATAAATTAAATACAGCCAAGGTCGTTTACAACTCCTTCACAACTGAAAAGGATTTCATTTATCATAAACTTTCAAAAAAAATTCCCCAAAGTGTTAAAAAAGATGGCTTTATCTAACGTCGTTCCCCATCACTGTCACATCAACCTTACAGGACTTGTCACCAGCTGAAATGGCCTTATTTATTTGCTTACTGTCTGTCTCCCCATACAATGGACAGCCCATTAGAGCAGAGACTTGTCTGTCTTTTCTCATTGCGATACCCCCCATGATAGGAACAGTGTCTGCTCCAAGTGGCCCTCAGTAAACGCTTGGAAAGTGAATGAATACATTCTTAATTTAAACAGTCTCTATAGTCAGAATATCGATGTGTCTGAACACTGGTTTTGTCTGTGCCTTTTAGCGTTTTGCACAGCATCATTTTGGTTCACAGCCTCCAGTAAGTCAATTAGAAAACAAGAATTCCCCCACTGCCTTGGGAATATTACTAAATACCTTTTCTGCATAACCCTTCTCATTTTATGTGCTTACTGAATTGATAAGATTGCATTCACAGTCAAGGAAGGCTCTAGGGGTAGTTTTAAATGCTTTGAATTTCCCACACAAACAATGCCTACTTGTTTTTCTCCCTAAATCTTACCCAGTTGGGGAATAAGTTTCATATCTGAGAGCCAGACGTAGCCCAAGAGAATATTCCTTCTGTCACGTTAGGAATGCTTGGGAAACATATCTTTATTTCTCCTGTACTCCAGCTCCCTTTCATTCCAACAGAGGACAAAACCTTCCTATTTCTTTTCCAAGTGACTTCCCATGGTTTGAAAACCTCTCACAATGAAAAGTCAAGTAAGAGAAAAAAATAAAGAAGAGTTACAGTGAATGTGAATGAGGAAATTACCATTTTTATTGTCCTCTTCATCCTAAAATGGAAAGATACAATCCTGTGAACTGGCCTCCTTCATCTCACTCTCTCCGGAATGTGCTTTGCAACCAGCACAGCAGAAGGACCTGCCCCCCACCTGCCCAATCTCTCTATAAATGTTTGCATAACTGCTAACAGAAAAGTCTCCTCAGAAATCCAAAGCCAAGAGTAAGTACATCAGACTCTATTCCAATCAATGTAGCAAAATAAGTCTATTAAGATGGTAGATAGCCCAGCTGGCGTGGCTCAGCGGTTGAGCATCGACCTACGACCCAGGAGATCGAGGTTCGATTCCTGGTCAGGGCACATGCCCGGGTTGCAGGCTCAATCCCCAGCGGGGGGTCGTGAAGGAGGCAGCAGATCAATGACTCTCTCATCATTGATGTTTCTCTCTCCCTCTTTCTTCCTCTCTCTGAAATTAATAAAGATTTTTTTTTTTTTTTAAAAAGATGGTAGACATGACTAACCACAGAGCCACATGTGAACTGTGGGAAAATGTGCTGGAAGTTACTCTTTTCTTACAAAAATAATGTGTATATAGCACATTTCTCTCCTTTCATAAATTGTTGCCAGCATATATTTATACCCATTCATTAATTTATTCTTCCTTTAAAAATTTCATTCTTCTCTGATATCTTTTTCTGCTCTTAAAATTTTTTTTTAAGACTTTTGCCTTTATTTGCTTCATTTTTGCTATAGCTTCATGTACTGATTGAGTGACAATGATTATGATGTTAAGAAAGTACGACCACCAGTTACTTAGCATTTATTTGTTCCTGACTCTGTGTTTAGTCCTCCTTTTGAAGGCTAGAGATTATTAGCTCCATTTTACAGATAAGAAAACTAAAGTCCAGAAGGTCAAGTGGTTGCCCAAGGTCACAGAGCCAATAAGCCTCAGACCCTGGATTCTGACAGGGAAGTGTGGCTGGAAGCCCTGCCACCTCTAGGACAACAAGGTCACACTCCAGGATGCTGCTTCCATTTATACTCCTTCAGCTAAACTTTTAATTTATTCTTCAAAACAAACTTACAAGGTGAGTGTAGTTATTCCTATATTACCACAAGAAAACTGAACACAGAAGTTAAGTAATTTGATCAGGGCCACAGAGCTAGAAAGGGCAGAATTGTGATGTAAATTCTGGCCCAACAACTTCAAAGTCTCACAGGGTGCCTGGCATAGAATATTCTCTAGTTTTGTGGAGAAGAGTATCCTCTTGTCCCCCAGCAACAGTTTGGTTAGACAGGATTTCAACAGTGACAAGAAAATAATATAATATATATGAAGTAAGAATCTTCTGAGTTACATCTCTAAATCCCAGTCTCTCATAAGACTTGTATATATATATTGAAATAACAGGAAAAATGAGGAAACTTTTAGATACTGAACAAAAGGCCTGGATTGTCTGCATTTATTTCCTTTTGGGTTATAGAACTATGCCTCAAACTTCTCAGTTTTAAAACCAAAGCTATTACCTAATTAGTCTTGATTTTAAAGCCAAACTCTCACTGCTGGTCCATTCTATATCCAACTACATGATTCTTCCCAGAGAAAACCCCTCAAATATCTTGGTCAGACTCTCCCAGTCTACCAACTAGAATAAAAATTTGCCCAGAGCTAAATGGAAATTAATGCCCAGCACAGCAATGGGCACAACTGAATGTTTATGGAATGACTAAATAAGCCACAGGTGAAATAGCAAGTTGTTGATACAATTTATGGAAATTTGAATTTTTGATATGCTTTCAAACTCACAGGAAGCTGCAAAAGCAGTACAAAAAAATCCCTACAAACCTTTACCCAAATTGGTACTTATTAACATTTGACCCATTTGCTCTATTATCAATGTAATTTTATAAACATCAATCATGTGTAATAAAGTAATTTATAGGCTCTTATAATTAATCAATATAGGTAAAATGATTTAAACCCAAACTAAAAAGAACGCCACTTTTCTGCCAGGTCAACAGTCTAAATCTAACACCTTTGAATACACCAACAATGAACTCTCAGAAAGAGAAACTAAAAAAAAAAAAATACCATTTACCATTGCAACTAAAAAAATAAGATACCTAGGAATAAACTTAACCAAGGATGTAAAAGACCTTTACTCAGAAAACTACAGGACACTGAAAAAAGAAATAGAGGAAGATTCAAACAAGTGGAAGAATATACCATGCTCATGGATTGGAAGAACTAATATCGTTAAAATGTCCATACTACCCAAAGCAATCTATAGATTCAGTGCAATTCCTATTAAAATACCAACAGTGTATTTCACAGAGTTAGAACAAATATTCCAAAAATTTATATGAAAAAAAAAAAAATCCTGAATAGCTGTAGCAATCTTGAGAAAGAAGAACAGAGCTGGAGGGATCACTTTACCGGATATCAAACTGTGCTACAAAGTCACTGTTATCAAAACAGCCTGGTATTGGCACAACAGACAAATAGATCAATGGAACAGAACAGAGACCCCAGAAATAGACCCACACCATTATGGTCAGTTAATATTTGACATAGGAGGCAAGAGCATACAATGGAGTAAAGACAGTCTCTTCAATAAATGGTGCTGGGAAAATTGGAAAGGTACATGCAAAAAAGTAAAATTAGACCACCAACTTTCACCATACACAAGAATAAATTCAAAATGGATAAAAGACTTACATGTAAGTTGAGAAACCCTAAAAATCCTGGAAGAAAACAGGCAGTAAAGACACAGACATCTCAAGTAGTGGAATTTTCACCAATACATCTCCTAGGGCAAGAGAAACAAAAGAAAAAATAAACAAATTGGACTACATCAAACTAAAAACCTTCTGCACAGCAAAAAATCAACCTCAAAATACAAAGAAACCCCATGGTCTGGGAGAAGGATGTATCTGATAGGGGGCTAATTTCCAAAGTGTGCAAAGAACTCATACAACTCAACAAGAGGAACACAAACAATCCAATTTAAAAAATGGGCAAAGGACCTGAATAGACACTTCTCCAAAGAGGACATACAGATGGCCAAGAGACACATGAGAAAATGCTCAGCATCACTAATCATCAGAGAGATACAAATTAAAACCAAATGAGGTATCACTTCACACCTGTCAGAATGGCTCCATCAACAAATCAACAACAACAAGTGCTGGCGAGGGTTTGGAGAAAGGGGAACCCTGGTACACTGCTGGTGGGAATGCAGACTGGTGCAGCCACTATGGAAAACAGTGTGGAGGTCCCTCAAAAAGTTAAAAATGGAACAGCCACTTGACGCAGTGAGCCCACTTCTAGGAATATATCCTAAGAAACCTGAAACACTAATCGCAAAGAACTTATGTACCTCTATGTTCATAGCAGTGCAATTTACAATGGCTAAGATCTGGAAACAGCCCAAGTGCCCATGAGTAGATGAGTGGATAAAAAAGCTGTGGGACATTTACACCATGGAATACTATGAGCTGTAAAGAAGAAGGATCTCTTAACCTTTGGGACAGCACCGGGGGACCTGGAGAATATTATGCTAAGTGAAAAAAGCCAGGCAGAGAAAGACAAACATCATGTGATCTCATTTATATGTGGCATCTAAAGAACATAATAAACTGATGAACAAAATAGTGTCAAGACACAGAAGCACGGAACAGACTGGTGAATCTTGGAGAGAAGGGGGGGGGAGATTAACCAAAGAACTCATATGCATATATACATAACCCATGGACACAGACAATAGTGTGGTGATGGCCTGGGGCAGGAAAGGGGTGCAGGGTGCAAGGGGTCAGTGGGGGAAAAAAGGGGACATTTGTAGTATTTTCAACAATAAAGATAAATTAAAAAACAAACAATCAAAAAAAAAAACCACCCAGCTAGGTGATTCTGTTACACACTAAAAAAAAAAAAAAAGAAAGCAAAGCTCGTTGGGTTGAGCCAAATCTGAAGTCCTGTGGTCCCCAGAGAGGCCTACCTGTGTGGACATCCTTCCCTGGGTAGGGAGAGATGGTTGGGCTATAACTGGTTCATGTGGTGGTAAAGCTGTGAGGGGAAGACCTAAAAACACTGTCCTGGCACAGCCTCGCTGAAGGACCTCCGAGTAAGCGGCTTCCCTGAAAGAAGCTGGACGCGCTCTCATCGGGGTGCCGAATCAGATGCCTGGCAGCAGGCAGGCCCGTTTCCAGCTTCCTCGCTGCCTCTGGTTGCCTGCGGCTCCAGCCGGCGCCTTCGAAATGCTTTATTCCCGCGTGTACAGAAAGTATAACCTGGATTCCCTCAGTAAATATCAGTCAAGGAAGTTACGTGAAAAGATTGCTCCAATTCACTCTTGCTGGTGCGACTCCAGGGGTAAAATATTATAGTCCGCGTCTTCTCAGTCATAAGGAAACCATTGTCACTGAATCTCCCTGGGATGCTCCCTACATCTAACCAAACGAAGGGAGCGACAGCCGAGGTTTCCAGATCAAACACAAACGTGTCGTTTTGCTGAGAGATGATGGCCTGAAAGAAAAAGATAATTGAAGTGAAGGCTGAGGGGAGAGCTCGCAGTTCCATATTCGATGCCTATCAGAACGTTTATGTGGGCCTAACAAGCAGTATATTTCCTACAACTTTGGTTCTGCAACTGCTAAAGTCATATATTCCATGCACTGCGTCGGATACCAAAAAATACATGGAAATTTTTTAAGGCTGTGGGAAATGACCAAATTGTAATCTCAAACCAAGTGCAGGAATATGTAGTCTCCTATTAATAAAGAGACTTTCATAAGAAGCTCAAAGCTTTGCATCTTTTATGTCTTTCTCAGGGTATCATCATAAGAGGAACATTCTTGCATAACTGCTGGGCCATTTAATGACTTTCTCGGGATGTATCTGGAGGCAGCTGCAGAGCACAACCATGGCGCTCTCCTCCTAGACCTCTGAAAAGATCCAGAAATCTAGCCAGCAGCCTGCCAGGCATTTACAGAAGTTCTAGCACTAGAGCTTTCTCTTTTTTATTACATAGAACCGTAAAGTCACATCATGAGCACTTTTAAGATTTGTGAACCCTGCACAGTATCAACAGTTTAAATCTCGTCATTAACTAGCGGATGAGCACAGAGGGCGGCCGAGCTCAGCCACAGAGCTGGGGGTGGCGAGCCTCTCAGGCAGTACGGATTGAGTGTGACCTGGTCATCAAAGCTCTGTCTGTGTCATGAAACACAAGTCCTCAGCATGGATACATGCCACAGCATAGGTCTGACATTACATGTTATGTGTGCCAGAAAGAATTTCAACGGGAAATATTTACTGTACATAATTTTAGGCTTATACACTTGTTTGATAACCATTCAGAGTTCTAAGCTACAAACAAGGAAAAAAACCTACTTTGGGAGAAGCAGAAAAGAAAATGAAATATATTAGGTAGCTCTCAGAGGGTCAGAGATTCAGGCTTGAAGCTAGATGTCAAATTCCCAAATCAGTCACCCAGCTGTTCCCGCGAAGACCGTAAAGCAGTCGCCGCACCATGCAGTTCACCCAGCTGGCCCCGGCCAGCCCACACTGCTGCCAGGGAGGCCCCGGCCACTGTGCCAAGGCCAAGGCCAGAGGGACTCCAGTACCTGCTCACTCTTGTTGCCTTCTTCCAATTGGAAATCTCATTTCTGTATATCTAACTGCAGGGCTCAAGCTTGCACCCTGGCTTCAGGGAGGCAAGGAAAACAAATTTCTGGCATCTACCTGGGACAGGACACCCAAGTGCCTGGCCCATATTAAGCCTGCAATAAATTTTTTTTTTTTTTTTTTTTTTTCCCGTTTAGGAAGGGCAAGTTTCACTAAAATACAAATTAGGTAGGAAAAATAAAGAAGTCCTACTTCTCTCCCACCACAGATTATCCCAAGGTAATGAAGGCTTAGCTCAGAAAAGAGAAAAAATTGTTTTAAAAATCCTAAATCTAGTCTGCTACATAGTGGTTTTTTTCTTTTATGGAAAGAAACTACGTAAATATATGTCATTTCCTTCCTATCTGTTCTATATCAGTTGTTACAGATAACTTAGATTTTGTTACGTGACTGTATCACTATTAATTGGGAAAGAAGATATATGTTTTCAAATCAAGGGTTAAGAATTTCTATATGATTACTTCTAAAGTAAATGCAAAAAATCCTCTCACGCAAGTCTTCTCAATAAAGTAAAGGGTAAAAGAAATTTAAAATTCGCTAAAACCAGAAAATAAACCTTTCTAGAAATATATTTTCAATCACTATGTGTAGGAGGAAAAGAAAGCGTTTCAATCGACTCAAGAGATTCCACATTCTCCAGCTGCACAATTTTTATAACAACACATCCTGATCACGCCATTGTTTTTCTCAGCAATTATAAAGAGATTTGGTAATTAAGGTACTTTGCAGCAATAAATCAAAAATAAAGAGTAGAGTGAAAATTTTAAAGATTAATAGACTCTACCTAAAATCTCAAAATTAGAGTGCTCCTACTGGGCTCCGATGCTTCCTTGAGCATGCTACTTGAGTGTGTAACTTGGTCCCCCTAGTTTGCTCACTTGTAAACACAGATGACCATGTGGATGGAAAAATGGGGTCCTACAGAAGGTAACCTCGAAGGGCGATCTGATCATGATTCCTAACTGGGCAGGTCATGGTAGGTCGTCATGCCCCACACCTATAACTTCTTTAGTAAACGGTTTCTCTTTGCCTTAAGTACAAGCCCTGCCCATTGCTGTGCATCTAGGTTCACACACTTTTGAAACACCAGAAGTGGTGATGGAAGGAGACTTGACTTGGGGTGGTGAACACACAATACAGTGTACAGATGATGTTGTGGAATGGTGCACTTGAAACCTATATAATTTTGTTAACCAATGTCACCCCAATAAATTCTATTATAAATAATTAAGTAAATAAATAAAAGCAAAACAAACAAAAAGAAACACCAGAAGTAATACCTCTGGAAGGGGGTATTAACCCTCAAGACAGCACATAATCTTGTTAACTATCCTGTAATCCGATCCCTGCGTGGCCGCTTCTCACCTTCATGGATCTTCCTTGTTCCCTCCTTAATTTCAGATGCACAAAAGAAGCTGCAAAACTGTTATTCTCTGGAGCATTTAAGATCTTGCTCCCCGGCATGTGCTGTCAGTTTCGCTCCAATAAACTCTTATGAAAATTCTCTACAGGTCTGAACATTTCTTACATCAACAATACTTCAGGGTTGGTACACTAAAGCCCCAGGACCAAGTCTGGAGCCCAGTGGAAGGGGATCAGTGGTGACGATGCTGACACCTCTCCCTCCATTGCACAAGCCCCACGAGGGAGGGGTGATGGGACAGCAGGAGGAGCAGCAACCAAAAACTTTGACAAATGCTAAATTAGAAATATAAGTCATTTGGCCTTGTTTCCAGTGGGAAGGAGCCAAAATTCCCCAGGACTTGGGTAAACTCAGTTCCAAGGCAAAGGTCTGCAAAAAGCAAGACGCAATGTGCCTGCCCAGGACGGGACAGCCCCACAAGGCCACAGTGGCCCCACCAACCAGTGCTCACAGTGATGTGTGCCTTCTGGAGCCCCACAGCCGCCTTCAGTGAGGACAGGAAGTGATAGTTGGCTGAGCTCAAGCGTTTGCTGTCGGTTGACAGGTAAAAGGAAACCACACAGCTTTGCCGTGTACAGTGGCCACATCTGCTCAGCAGCTGAGACACTGGCTCCTGATAGAGGAGAACGGCCTCCCCTGCTTTCATCACAAAAGGCTGGGTACTCTGAGAGCACAGGGGCTCGAGGGAACTCCACGCGTGGACTCTCACCTGCAGAGAAACGAGGCAGAACAAAAGCAGAGAAAAATAGTAGTAATAACTGATGAAAGTCAAAATAACAGTACCCATTAGGAGACTAAGCAACCCGGGTTTAACCTCAGCCTCACCGAGTACTAGTGGTGTAACTAAGCAAGTTACTCGGGTTCTCGAAGTCTCCGTTTCTTCCTTTGCAACATGAGAATAATAACAGCACTAAGTTCACAGGCTGCTGTGAGAATTAAAAGTGATCTGCGGAAGGCACAGTACCTGGGGCATTGTAATTATTCCATAAACATGACCTATGCTCGATGTCCTCTAAACCATAGCTACCCAAGACTTGAGTTTCTACCCTCTCTTTTTACCTAGCATTGTTTTTGATCCAAGTTTACTTTTCCATATGCATTCTGAATAATTTTACTGACTTCTATTAAAACATACCATTTTTAAAGATTTCTTTTTAATAAAGTTTAAGCTATTTCCTGCTTTCCATGATTATAAACAACCTGACATCTACGTGGCACTTTACAGTTTATAATTCACTTTCA
Organism: Miniopterus natalensis; assembly: GCF_054644295.1. NCBI lineage: Eukaryota > Metazoa > Chordata > Mammalia > Chiroptera > Miniopteridae > Miniopterus > Miniopterus natalensis. The sequence goes on along the minus strand of NC_142081.1, from coordinate 142,010,742 downwards.
TCTAGTTCTTTTATTCACTAACCATAGAAAGCCTTTAAGAAGATAGGTTGGTATCATTTTACAGGTGAGGAAACTGAGTCACCAAGACATTAGGCTTAAGGTCACAGAATAAACAGCAGTTTTACACTGAATGCAGGTATCTGACTCCAAGGACAGCCCATTTTCTACTACAGGCACTAGAAACATTTTGATACATATTAAGTTCTCTTTTCTTTTTCCCAAAAGAAATAGAAACAAATAACTAAAGAAATAATCTAAACTTCTCCATCGCAGAGAGAAAATCCAAGCAACTTACAGTGAGCGTCATGTTATGGTCCGAGTGAAGGTCTGACACCCCGTAGATGAAAAACACGTCTTTATCCTCAAAACCCACAGGCAAGAGCGGAGCGAAGAAATGCCGAGCAAAGTAATGAAGCATTTTCCACCTTCCTCCGTACTCTGAAAGTAGTCAGGAAAGTTAGGAGATGGGCAGGGTCAGCAGTCAGTCATAGCCCGCAGGGCTGGCTGGGTATGATCTGTCATGATTCTAGGGACCGAGCGTGGGAGGGAGGCCCAGAAAGGTCGGGAGCCCACGTTTATTGAGGGCTCTGAGCATTCTGAACATTGCCTCATATTATCCTCACATCTGGGTGAGTCACACATTAACATTTCACTTTTCAAATGATGAACGGAAGCTCAAGCAGTTAAGTCAAACATGCCACAGGCAGTATTTTGGGCCCAGACCTGACTCCTTGCTTCCTGGAGCTCAGTGCACAAAGCTCCTCTTTACCACATACATACACACGAAGAAGGAAATCAGTAGCACTGGCAGTGAACACCTGTTACAAATATTCCTTTGTAAGAATGATTTAGAGCTCAAAGTCTCCTTTTCCCATAAGCACAAATCCTCTGAGGGAAGGAAAGCAAGCACTATCACTAATGTGGCCGGCAAGTTTCCGCTGGAGGAAAACATTGCAACCAACGACAATTAATGACGGTTCTGCAAGCACAATCAGAAGTTGTCAAGAACCTGTAGAATGCTGTGCCCTGTTGGCAAGTCTAGTATGCTGAACCCACAAACTAAAAATTATTTCGCTGTGCCGGTGTGGCTCAGTTAGCTGGGCATCGTCCCATGCACTGGAAGATTGCCGGTTCGATTCCTGGTCAGGGCACATGCCCGGCTTGCAGGCCCAATCCCTGGTAGGGTGCATGCAGGAGGCAGTCAATCCATGTTTCACTCTCACATGGATGTTTCTCTCTCTCCCTCTCCTTTCTCTCTCTCTCAAAAAAAATAAAATCAAAAATAAAATTTCAACATTCCTCTATTTCAGACAAAAGATCCTTCTCCAGAAAGCACTGCATCACCCAACAACTTCTGAGAAAGAGACAGAGAGACAGACAGACGGACAGAGAGAGACAGTGATTCCAGAATTCACAGTGCAAACTGTTAAGAAGGAGGAATGAGGTTGTGAAGTTCAGATAGAACTAATTTCTTTGGGTTTTGCAAAATTTCAACTCTCAGCATTTCAATCCCAATTCTTAGTAGTTCCCCTTTAAAACAACAAGGGGAGAGGGATGGAAAGTTTTTCTCAGAAATGGAAGGTGGCTCAGACCTGAGATAACTTATATACCCATGTGTGATATCGATTACAGGGGAGAGACTTCAAATGCATGGTTCCAGTGACCAAGGCCACACACAAATACACTCAGGAAAACAGCAGCTGAGCAGAAGGTCTCATGGGTACACACCCTAGTTACCAATCAGTGACAAAGTCTGGATATCATCATAACACTGCATAACCAGCCAAAAATGCCATGTGATTTCTGGCTCTGCCATTTGCTCTGTAACTGCTCAACTGTATGAGCCAAGCAAACTGCCCAGTGGAGTTCTATATTTGCACAATTATAACTATAAACAAGACTAATTGTTGAAAAAGAAATGTGAGAATCTATAGGTTTCAAGTAGCTATTGATCCCTTTACTTTTTTTTCCCATCCTCACGGGAGGATATTTTTTCCATTGCTTTTCAGAGAGAGTGGAAAGAAGAGAGAAACATCAATGTGAGAGAGACACTTTGATTGGCTGCCTCCTGCTTCGACTGAGGTATGTGCCCTTGGCCGGAATTGAACTGGGACCCTTAAGTCTGTGGGCTGATGCTCTGACCACTGAGCCAAACCCGATAGGGCCCTATTGATCCCTTTAAAGTATCACCATGTCAGGTGATAAGAGGTCACACGTACCTCCCCCACCCCCACCTGCACTTAAGCGCCAGATTTATTGAGCCAATTAAGCAGAATTAAACAAGGGCTCCAAGGCTGCCCAGAGCAGAAGCAGATATAGCAAAGCTTGTCACAGCTTCCCCCCCGGCACCCACTTTCTCTAACATGTACAAGGAGATGATAACCCTCTCCATGGAGGCACTGTCCTGCCGCAGTTTAGAAAACAGACAAATTTTTGCTTTGCAGTCAGACTCCTGCACTTGGGTTTACCCACCCTCTCTGAAGAACTCATTCAAATAATCTGCATGCAGTCATTTAAGGGAAGATTTACAAAAATTGGGCTCTCCCATTTCTTGAGCCAAACTCAGCCTCAGAAGTCCACAACCTCGGCCACAGACAGAGAAACCAGGGACAGCATCCAAGTGTCTCTGAACAGCACCTCTTCATCCAGTGCTAAGTGTTCCAGAAGGCTTTTCTCCCATGGTCTACCCGTGATTCTCATTCAATACCCTTTTATCTGGTTGGTGTTGATAAAGAGTGTGACCAGAGAAACTTGATGAAAACTTCGACTCCCTTCCAGAGCGGACCTGTCCCTAATCAAAGCCTGTGGGAATGGATTTTAGATTTGCACCCACACGCCCCAGCAACATGGCCTTTTTCCTTTACAGCTTTGACCCCAAACTTTTGTTTATATTAAGTGAACTTTGCTTGCAGTCACCTTTGGTGAAGACCAGAGATTCAAGTTAAGTTTTTTCATGTACCAAAATACAATAATCCAAGCTGCAGTTGTCACGCCAGCCGCCTCACCTGTCGCTAGCTGAACTGGTTCAGTTAAGACCCCTTCCTACTTGGACTTCTGACTCTACTACCTTCCCCCAAAGAGATAAATATGGCAAGATAGGATGGCCTCGTGGACTTCAAGGGGAATCAGGCAAAGGGGCATTTTAACACTTGGCAGGGCCAACCTTCCAAGTGGTTGAATTCTCCTAAACAGAAGAAGGGATGCTTAAATAAATGTTCCTTTTACCCTGGAAAGTCAGTCCTCTTAAATAAATTCAGATCTAGGCAATGATTAGAAGACATGTGGCTGAGATCTCCGTGCACGAATCTATCCCCTCATTAACCTGCTGGGAGACTTTTCACATCACAGAACTCACAATGAGGCCTGCCTCTCAGGCCCCTGGAAAGACTGTGGGGGGGGGGGGGGGGGGAGTCCAGTTCATAAACCTGCACAGACCTGCTGCTGGAGAATCTCCTCACCTGGGCCTCTGTGTTTTCTCAGTGCCTCTCCTCACAGGTATTGCTTTCTCTCTCACATGGAAAGAAAGCTGAAACACTTACCTAGAGAGGCCCAGGAAGGGGCCTGCCAGATGTCGGTCAGCTGCCAATACAGCGCCCCCATGGTGTGCCCTTCTCCATTCACTATCTCACTGCGGCTGCGGCGGTAGAATTCAGTTTCTGTTTTGACACACTGGGCCTGCATCACCTGGTTCAGGGGAAAACATTAGAACACAGGTGTTATTGTTTGATGTAGGCTGCTCAGATATGAGAAAATCACAGGCTTGAGTTTCTGGGGGGGGTTAAGCAAATTGGATAAATCAGAGAACTTGATTAGCATTACATATCCCATTAGTATACTAGATCTGGAACTAGCCCCTTAGCATGAGAGAAGCTGTTGTCTATAAAAGCTGGTTTGTTTGAGAGGCTTGGTATTTGATTTATTATAACAATTGGGTAATCAAGGAAACAGGACGGTATAAATATTCTTTGCTAATGATAGTGCAGGCATTGACGGAAAACAAAGACTTATTCTGGAGCAAATGCTATATGCAGTGAAACACTAAGTTTTTTGCAGTGCTGGGCTTTACTGACATTCTCAGAGCTAATTTTTTTAAGCTTTATTAGGAAAAAATTCTGTAGGAAAAATAACTTTATTAGGAGTCTGATCCTTCCCAATCCCTAACCACTTTTTTCTAGTCCAGCAATTGTTTTCATATCATGACTTTTGAGAATGTAAAATTTCTTATAAATACAATGCCTTCATCATGCCAGGATAGATGGTAAATTGCAGCAATGAGATAAGTGAGTTTAGTTCCTGTTTAAGAGGCAATAAAAATTCATGCAGGACCCTTAATTACTGCCATTATCATTGAAATATCAACCTCTTTTATTGCTTATGTTCCTGACTGTGGAGTTGTAGTTAGGAAAGGCTCATGAATGAGAGGTTGTTAGGAGAGGTCACCAAGGAGAACCTGGAGAGATGGTCAGAGCTGCAAGGATTCCTCAGTCAGAGAAAAGGATGGCCTTAGATGAGGGCCTGGATTTTCACAGAGGAAAAAAAGAAAGACGCACATATGGCCACTAGAAAACTAAGCCCAGACGCCTTCCTATAAAGCTGGAAAAGCTCAGATAAAGGTAGAACCTTTAGATCGAGGTAGGCTGGCTATTGAATAAGTCATAGATGAAGTGATGACTTATGTGAGGCAGAGCCATAAAATTCCAGAAGGGGAAGCCAAGAAGAAATCATGGTCATTCAATAAATATTTATAAGCACCTTCAGGATGTGTTACCAAGCTAGCAACAGTAAGCCCCTCTACAAGTCAAAAAGATACAGCCCAGCTTCATGAGCTTATTGGCTTGTGTAGAAGGCAGGTCTTAATCCAAGAGTCACACAAATAAACATAAACTTTAAATAGTAATAAGTGCTAAGAAGGAGAGGTGTGCAGTGTTAGGAGCTGGGATGTTAGGGGAAATGGGGGTACCTGGGGAGTCAGGACTGGCCTCAAAGAAGAGGAAAGAGGAAAAGAGAGAGGCAGAACCTTGCAGCCAGAAAGGACAATGTGTGGTGAGAGGGCAGTGAACAAAAGAATCACAAAAAGGCCCAAGTGGTGGGAGCACAGAGAGCTGGGGGCTGTGGGAGAGAGGCTGGAGAGATGGAGGGGTCACACCTGGGAAGGTTTTTTCTGTGCAGCCTAAAGGAGCCTGGAAGACACAGAAAGCTTTTAGGTTAAAGGGTGAAGTGACCAGATTTGTATTTCCAAAAGACAACCCTGACTACAGAAAGGAGAATGTATTACAGGGGGGCAGAGTGGATTTATGGAGAGAATTTAGACAGCTATTAAAATCTTCCAAGCAGCCCAGCCAGCGCGGCTCAGCAGTTGAGCATCGACCTATGACCCAAGAAATGCCAGTTCGTTTCCTGGTCAGGGCACACGCCTGGGCTGCAGGCTCAGTCCCCAGCAGGGAGCATGCAGGAAGCAGCCGATAGGTGTTTCTCGCTCACATCGATGTTTCTCTTTCTCTCTACCTCTCCCTTCCTCATTCTCTAAAATCAGTGGAAGGAACGGAGGGAGGGAGGGAGGGAGGGAGGGAGGGAGGGAGGGAGGGAGGGAGGGAGGGACCCCTTCCCTGAATGAGAATTCAGGAACCAGACCACTGGACCACAGGCAAATACATTCTAAGGAAAGTGAGAACACACAGCAGCTTTGGAACCAACTGAAAATGACCACAAGATGCAGTATGACTATACTAGTCTAACACTAAGTCAGAGGAAATGCAATAGAAAAACAGACCTAAGAACTTTGATCTAACCCGGCCGGGCGTGGCTCGGCGGTTGAGTGTCGACATAGGATCCAGGCAATCAGGGTTCGATTCCAGGTCAGGGCACATGCCCTGACTCTCTCATCATTGATGTTTCTATCTCTCTCTCTCCCTCTCCTTTCCTCTTTCTGAAATCAATAAAGATATATTTTTTTAAAAAAAAGAACTTTGATCTATGTCAGTCAAGCTATCTGCAATTACACTCGGGATCTCTAGCCAAGTTCTTTGTAAAAATACTAATCTTGTCTGAACTGAAGAAAGTGACTTACCTACTTCTAGGCCTGGATTGCTAGGCACAGAGAAATTAAGTCCCTTGAGTAAACATTCACAAATATGTTGAGTTATTATGCAAAATCAGTTGTGGAGCAACTTCTAGAAAGTTCAATGACGATGAAGCAGTCAAGAAGTGAAATCTCAGTAAAAACTGATCCAAGGGTAGCACCAATGATGAATACACACCCACTAGAGAATTTTACCTCATATCAGCACAGAAAGTAACCTGTGCGTTTGTTTCAAAGGGTTGATAAATCTGAACTCACTGAAATCACCCTGAGCCTCCACACAGTGCCCCCACCAACCAAGCTAAAACTGGCCTATGACACATCAAGTCCCTGTCCCTCTAGCACATACACCTGAAGCCTAGAAAGATAAGACATCACAGTTGTCATCCCGAGATTCCTGCAAAATTAGTCACTGCTTTATGGACTGTGTGAGAAGGAATCACAACAGGAAGACTGAGGCCCTCATCACACCGATGAGTAACAACAGGGGGAGAGAGGTTGCTGTCACCCCCAGACATTTCAGGAGCTGAATTCTCCTGAATCACTCCCAGGCATTTCACAGGCTACGCACAGGCATCGAATGGCAACCACCATGGACATTCCACTCAAGGGGGTGGCCACATTCTGGAAATCCCAGGACCTGAAGTATCCTCAAAGTCTGGGCCAATTCTGAAGCTAAAGAACCTTCTGACATTACCCCAGGGACTTGGCTCAGTGCCTACTCATGAATGGTATAAAAGGATGGGTGTCACTCAAGAAGTTTGGGACTGGAATCATTTTCCTGGGATCCATATTTATAAAGTAAGGTGAATAGGAAAAGAGTAAAAAACAGAATTCTGAAGTAGTGACAAAATATCAGTGTATAACAGAGTAGGTAATCAAGTCATCTCAGGTAAAAATGAACACTTTTTTATAGGACAAAACTATATGCTATTGAAATTGTCATACTCATGCTTAGATGGAATCCAAAGGACAACTAGATATTTTACTGATGTTCTTCATAGAGGTGGCCTGCATTTTCTTTTTCTTCATGGTGGATTTAAGCTTCTTTTCAGGAAAAAAAAATCTGATGAGCATCAAACTATTTACATTACTCCAAATTATTTTTCAATATTTAACATATATTGTAACTCAATTACATTTATAATTTTGTATTCTACTCTCACTTAATTTTCACACATGTACATTTCCATGCACAGGCACTTTCTATATGTTTCTGTGCTTTAAACGGTTATGTAGTTATATCATAGTTTATAGTCATTCTCCAATTATTAGGCATTTGAATGGTTTTTAGGGGTTTTTTTTAAATACAAAAGCAAAGAACATTTTATGTCCCAATTAATTTCTTCACTTCTTGGGTTGCCACCTTTGGTAATATATGACAAAATTTACAGTCCTTTTTGCATATTGCTATGATCCAGTCAAGAGGTTACCGTAAACTGGCGGCCTCCAGGCCAAACTTAGCCACACACAGGTTTTAACTGGCCCACATGGCAAGTGTTTGGCAGGTGCTGCATGTTTCTTGCGGTTGCTGTTGTCATTGTTTAATGTCGCAGGGCCTCTACACTCCATTTTGCCACAATTCCCAACAATCAGACTCTCATCCATTTAAATTACCTGCCTACTGCCCACAAATGTTTGAGTTTTCAGTCCCTAAACTATTCCAATTTTCAGAACTACCTGCAATAATTATTTCTGTGTATCTACCCCAAATTTCTTGCTGTAATTTACCTTTTCTGATTTAATAGGTAAATATTCATAATCCTTTAAATTTTTTAATTAGAAAAAATTATAATGCAAGCAGAGCTCCTAACCCTTGATAGCAATAAAGGAAAAGAGCACTAGGCAAGCTCTAACTAGTAGCCTATCATACCTTAACTTAGTGTGACGAGGGGAAACAAAGACTCTTGAGTGCTCTAGGCTCTGCATGGTACAGTACACTCAACAGACAGATGGTGCCATGTCAATAACATGGACCTGAGTTTACCCAAACCAGTGGGTGCCTGTCAGGACTAATGAATGACATGTTTGTTCATAAAAATGCAGAAGGCCACTGCCCAATGTCCTTATCAAAGGGAAATTATACAATCCTAGATCTCTGGAACTGCCTCTTTCCCTTTAAAAATTGTACTTATATTTATACACACATGCACACTTTCCTAAAAAGGGCAATCTTAACATATTAAAAAGATAAATGCTTAGTCATTTCCAAGATTACTCAGTCCTACTGGTAGCAGACAAATCTTATTTTAGTTTCAAAAATATGCCTATATTCAGCAGCTTGCCTGATGACACTTATGAAATCAGTCTCCTTAGAGAAACAGATGGTATGTTGAAAAGAAATTAGTCCAGGACACCAAGACCTAAGGTTTCAATTCCAGCTCCACACCATGATGAAAACCCATCATCTACAAAAACCCATCATCCCCTTCTTCCTGAGTGACAGAGTCGTAGCTGGACTGCACGTTCCAGAATCACACCCACTGCCCTTGGAACTAGGAATGGCCATGTGGCTAAGTTCTCCTGACAGATGTGATTTATGTCCTTTACTTACTTAAAGTGATCCTGACAATAAGAATCTTCCAGTAAAGCCATTTTCTAAACTGAGATATAATTCACACCATACAATTCACCCTGTGAGTTTACAATTCATTGGGTTTTTTTCTTATTGAATTTATTGGGGTGACATTGATTAATAAAATTATATAGGTTTCAAGCATACAAATCTATCATACATCATCTGTATATTGCATTGTGTGTTTACCACCCAAAATCAAATCTTCTGTCACCATATGTTGACCCCTTTAACCTTTACTACCACCCCCACTGTTGTCTGTGTCCAAGAGTTTCTGTTTGTTTGTCTTGTTTGTTCATTTGTTGCTTTCAGTTATTTATCCTACATATGAGTGAAATCATACAGTTCTTGACTTTTTCTGTCTGACTTATTTCACTTAGCATGATATTCTCAAGATGCATCCATGTTGTCGCAAATGGCAGTATGTCATCTTTTCTTATGGTTGACTAGTATTCCATTGTATATATGTACCACATCTTCTTTATCAATCCTCTATCAAGGGACATTTTGGTTGTTTCCATGCCTTGGCCTCAGTATAGTTACAGGTTGTGCACTACCTAATTCCAGCATATTTTCATCACCCCGAAAAGAAACACTGAACTGGCTAATAGTTACTCAATCTCCCTTCTCCTCTGCTTCTGGAAACCACTAATCTACCCTCTGTTTCTATGGATTTGCCTGTTCTGGACATTTCATATAAGTGGAATGATGCAATAGTATGTGGTCTTTCTGACTGGCTTCCTTCATTTAACATAATGTTTTCAAAGTTCACCTGTGGTGCAGCATGTATCAGTATTTCATTCCATTTTAGTGCTGAATAATATTTCATTGTATGAATACACTGCACCACATTCTGTTTACCCATTCATCAGTTGATACATGTTTGGACTGTTTTAACTTTTTGGCTATTATAAAAAATGCTGCTATGAACATATGTGCACAAGCTTTTGTGTCAACATGTTTTCCATTTCCTTGGCTATATACCTAAGAAATATAAATCTGGGTCCTATGATAATTCTATATTTAACTCTTTGAAAAACTTTTCCACAGCAATTGTACCATTTTACACTCCCACCAGCAACATATGAAGGTTCCCGTTTTTCTACATTCTTACTATGATGATTAACTTCATGTGTGAAATTGACTGAATTAAAGAATGCCCAAATACCTGGTAAAACATTATTTCTGGGTATGTCTGTGAGGATGTTTATGGTAATTCAGTAGACTGAGTAGAGAAGACCTATCCTTACCAGTGTGGGTGGGCATCATACAAAGGCAGAGGAAGGGCAAATTCTCTCCCTTCTTGAATTGGGACCATCTTCTCTTGCCCTCAGACACTGGAGCTCCCGGTTCTCAGGCTGTCAAACTCCAAGATTTACACCAGTGGCTCCTCAGATCTCAGGCCTTCAGACTCACACTGAATTACATCACTGGCTTTCCAGGTTTTCTGTCTTGCACATGGCAGATTATAGGACTTCTTAGCCCCCATAACCATGTGAGTCAATTCCTATAATAAATCTCCTTACATATATATATGTTTTAATTCTAGATATCCCACTATCTATGTATCTCACTGTGGTTTTGATTTGCATTTCCTTCATGACTAATGATATTGAGCATCTTTTCATGTACTAACTGACCATTTTCTTTGGACAAATATCTATTCAAATTTTTGAACCATTTTTAATTGGGTTGTCTTTTTCATTACTGAGTTGTAAGAGTTTTTTTTTAATATATTCTGGACATTATGTCCTTATTAGATATATGACTTTAAAAAATTCCCCTATTCTGTGGATTACCTTCTCACTTTTGTGATAGTGTCCATTGACACACAAAAGTTTTTAATTTTGATAAAGTCTATTTTATCTATTTTTTCTTTGGTTGCTTGTTCTTTAGGTGTCATATCTAATAACTGCTATCCAATCAAAATTCACAAAGATTTACACCTATGTTTTCTTCTAAGAGTTTGATAGTTTTAGCTCTTATGTGTGGATCTCTGATCAATTTTAAGTTAATTTTTTAATATGGTGTAAGGTAGGGGTCAAAATTCATTCTTTTCCAAGAGGATATCCAGTTGTTCTAGCACCAAAACACTATTCTTACTCCATTTTATTGTCTTGACACCCTTGAGAAAATCAATCAAGATGTGTGTGTTTATAGTTCTGTACTCTCAATTCTATTCAATCAATCTACATGTCTGGTTTCATGCCAGTACTACACTATCTTGATTACTGTAGATTTGCAGTAAGTTTTGAAAACAGGAAGTGTAAGAACAAGTTTGTTCTTTTTCAAGATTGTTTTGACTATTCTGGGTGCCTTGCATTTCCATATGAATTATAGGATCACTTTGCGTATTTCTCCAAAAATAGTAGTAAAAATTTTGATAGGGATTGTGTTGAATCTGTAAATCAATTTGGGTAGTAATGCCGTCTTGACAATATTAAGTCTTCCAATCCATGAACACAGGATGTCTTTCCATTTCTTTAATTTCCTTCAACAATGTTTTGTAGTTTTCAGTGAGCAAGTCTTGCATCTCTTTGGTTAAATATATTCCAAAGTATTTTATTCTTTTGGGTACTATTATCAATGGTATTGTTAATAATGTCATTTTCAAATTATTCATTGCTTAAAATACAACTGATATTTGTACATTGGTCTTATATCCTGCAACATTGCTAAATTAATTTATTAGCTCTAATAGGTTTTTAGGCTGATTTTTTATGGTTTTCTGTATATAAGGTCATATCATCTGCAGATACAGTTTTTTTACATTTTCCTTTCTAATATGGATATCTTTTATTTCATTTTCTTGCCTAATTGTCCTGGCTAGAATCTCAAGTACAATATTAAACAGAAGTGGCAAGAGCAGGCACCTTTGTCTTGTTCCTGATCTTAGGGAGAAAGCTTTCTGTCTTTCATCATTACATATGATATTAGCTATGGGTTCTTCATAGATGCTCTTTATCAAGTTGAGGAAACTCCCTTGTATTCCTAGTTTGTTGAATGTTTGTTTTTGTTTGTTTGTTTTCTTTTTTTTAATCCTCACCCGAGGATATTTTTTCTATTGTTTTTCAGAGAAAGAGTAAGGGGGGTGGAGAGAGAGAGAGAAACATCAATTCAAGAGAGACACATAGATTGGTTGCCTCCTGCACAAGCCCTGACTAGGACCGGGTATCAAGCCTGTAATCGAGGTACGTGCCCTTGACAGGGAATCGTACTTGAGACCCTTTGGTCCATGGGCCAACCCTCTAACCAGTGAGCCAAACTGGTCAGGGCGAATGTGGTGGTTGTTTTTTAATCATGAAAGTGTGTTGCTTTTTTTTTTAATGATTTTTCTTCATCTATTGAGGTGATTACATGGTTATTTTTCCTTTATTCTATTAACATGGTGTTTGACTTTCATATACTGAGCCAATGTTGCATTCCTAAAATAAATCCCAGTTGATTATGGTGTATAAAATTTTTATATGCTATTAGATTTAGATTGCTAGTATTTTGCTTAAGGATTTTTTCTGTCTATATTCATAAGGAATATTGATCATTAGTTTTATTTTCTTGATATGTCTTTGTCTAGTTTTGGTATCAGGATAATAATGGCTTAAAAAATAAGTTAGAAAGTAGTTTCCCCACTCTATTTTTTGTGAAGGATTGTTGTTAATTTTTATGTTTTTTAGAATTCACTAGTGAAGCTATCTTTTTAAAGGGAAGTTTTCATTTTTATTACTGACTCAATCTCTTTAGTTATAGCTTTATTCAGATTTTCTATTTCTTCTTGAATCAGTTTTCATAGTTTATGTCTTTCTAGGAATTTGTCCATTTCATCTAGGTCATATGACATATTGTCACACAATTGTACACAACTGTTTATAGTATTCCCTTACTGCCCTTTTTATTTCTGTAAGGTCAACAGTATTGCTTCCTTTTTCATTCCTGATTTAGTAATTTGAGTCTTCTCTCTTTTTTTCTTGGCCAGTCTAGCTAAAGGTTTTTCAATTTTGCTGATCTTTTCAAAGAACTAACTTTTGGTTTTGTTGAGTTTCTCTATTATTCCAATAAGGCCTGTTATTAATGTGCAAATTTTCTGATGTCTGCTTTACTTAACTGCTGAAAATAGATGTTATAATTCAACCAAACATCTCAGTAGTTAAAGAATTCCTAGTATCACATTTGTAATGGGATATAATATTTTGAAAACAAAAGGAACATGAACAATCCAACTAAAAAATGGACAAAGGACCTAAATAGACACTTGTCCAAAGAGGACATACAGACGGCCAAGAGACATATGAAAAAAAGCTCAAAGTCACTAATCATCAGAGAGATGCAAATTAAAACCACAATAAGGTATCACTTCACACCTGTAAGAATGGCTCCATCAACAAATGTCAAGTGCTGGCCAGCATGTGGAGAAAAGGGCACCCTGGTACACTGCTGGTGGGAATGCAGACTAGTGTAGCCACTATGGAAACAGTGTGGAGTTTCCTCAAAAAGTTAAATATTGACCTGCCATTTGACTTAGTGATCCCACTTCTAGGAATATAACCTAAGAAACCCAAAACACCAATTGGAAAGAATTTATGCACCTCTATGTTCATAGCAGCACAGTTTACAATAGCTAAGATCTAGAAACAGCCCAAGTGCCCATCAGTAGATGAGTGGGTAAAAAAGCTGTGGTACATTTACACCATGGAATATTATGCAGCTGTAACGAAGAAGGATCTCTTACCTTTTGAGACAGCATGGAGGGAACTGGAGAGTATTATGCTAAGTAAAATAAGCCAGTCAGAGAAATACAAGTATCACATGATCTCACTCATATGTGGAATACAATGAATAAAATAAACTGATGAACAAAATAGATCTAGGGGGGAAAAAGTAGATACCTACTCCATTTATTGCCTTGAGAACTTGGGCAAAATACTTAGGCTTTCTGAGCCTGTTTCCTCACATAATAAATGGATACAGTAATACAGATGTCTGGAGATGTTGTCAGAATTACTTGAGAAGGTATATACAAAGCACCTCATCCCAGGGCCAGGCATTTACTAGACACCCAAAGAATGCTTCTTGTCTGATTAACTGTTAAATTACATGATGCACATAAATACAGTACACTAGTATGTAATAGATCATTCCTCTCCTTTACCCACCCTATCCCCTTCTTAAAAGCTCAGCATGACCTGGATCTTCCATTGAGTCTCGGTGCTGTTTACCAAACAAATAACTATTCAGGGTAGCAGTTGTCATCAACACCTGGGCCCACTGCAACACAGCCTGCCTTTTCTTCTTACTTGTTGTGATGAAGTTACTTGCAACATGAGGAGATAAAATGGACCCCTGAAGAATATGAATCTCTCAAGGACATCCCCAGGCATCTAGCCCTCATTACATGCTCAATAAATACGTAAAGAATAAATGAAGGATCTAGAAGCTAAGAGGTTAGTAAAATGTGTCACCAGCCCAGCTTCTGCCCTAAGTGCCTAGTAAGAGGCTACGCTGGCAAAGCCCCTTAGCAGTTAGTTTAGATGTGTCAGTGTAGCTAGTCAGTCCTCAACTAAGCAGTGAGGCATGTGTGACACATCGTAAGAGGGTGTGCCTGGGTGTGGGCTATGTGGAAGACAATACAGCAGCACATGGCAGAAGAATGAAAGGTGAGGCAAGATTAGTTTGGAATATTAGAAGAATTAAAGAGGTAAGAGCCTCCTGGGATGCCAGTTTATAACATAAAGAGTACGGAACGGACTAAATGTGAGGAAACTTGCTGCACAGCTTCACAGCCAAATTTTTCTGAAAGTTGAGAAAATAATGTTTAATAGAATGTCTTGAAAAAGTGGTACACAAGCCAGGACCCTGTTCTTCAGAACAGCATGAGAGACTGAGAAAAAGGTCAGGGGTGGCAGTGGGAACAGGGAAAATGGACCACAGAAAGCTTCACACAGATTAAAGGTGATTGTTCTAAAATCAAAGTAGCAAGGGGGGGAAAACTTTTGCACTAACATTTCCTGTTTGTCTTTTAGTCAAGAAAATCCAACATTAAAAACCAAAAAACCCTAATTCTCATGTCTTTCTTCTCAGATCTCATCCAGCATATCAGAAAGTCCCAAGGTAGAACCTACAAAGACAGGTCCAGCTGTGAGCCAATGCCTGCTAGGACATCAGCGCTAAATTATCAGACAAAACCATCACCAACAAAAACCTGCAACGGAAGTCCACTTGTCCACCCAGCTCCTAACTACCTCAAATGCTAATGAGTTCAGAAAGAATTATTTCTGTCAGTCTCTGAAAATGGTTTTCAGGAAATAGAATAAAGTAACAGTCATAAAATGAACAGCTGGGAGGAGCAAAGCCAGCATGAAAAACAACAGCTGAAAAGGTTCACACACACACACACACACACACACACACCCCCAATAAGGGTAATCTTGTTTCATATATTAAAATTGAGACACTTTTATAAAATATTGGTTATAAAAAGCTAATAAAAATGAAACGTAACACTTTCAAAGGGGCAGATATCAACATTATCTTCAAACTTGTGTTCTATGAGGTAATTTCATAAATTACATATCACATTGGCAAAACTTCGCTAACTGATACGATGAAGACTGAAACTTTGAAATTCTTTTAACCAGTGTTTTTTGCCCTCTAACAAGGGGTAATCTTTTGGCCTCTAACAAGGGTTTTCTGCTTCAGCTTCTATCTGGGGTTTTGCATTTTCTTACAGGAGAAAACTGATGAGGGTGAGCATGAATTTAGATAAAAATTGGCACATTTTTAGGTTCTAAGAGGCAAAAATTTAAATGTGATCACGTCTGACAAAATCTTGTTATCTATTTCAGACCAACTCATATGACTGGGATTTTGTACCTTCTCTCTCAGAACTTGAAACAAGTATGGCACAAACATCAGATAGTTAAGCGGGGGCTTTAATATAGTCTTAGGTAGTTTGCAGCTTCGTGAAATGTGGGCAAATAAAAAAAGTAAAATGGAGACATTCAAATGAAATTATTATCCAAAATTTAGTTTGATAGTTTCTTAAAAATTTAAGCATAAATTTCCCACATAACTCAACAATTTCACTCATATATTTCTACCTTAGAGAAATTAAAATACATGCACATCTTTGTATGTATTAGCAGTATTATCGAAACAGTCAAAAATTAGTAATAATCCAAATGTCCTTCAACCGATGAGTAGATAAATAAAAAGTGGTATATTCATACAAGAGAATACCATTTAGCAAGAAAGAGGAGTGAAGTATAGATATATGCTATATCATGGAAGAACGTCAAAAACATGCTCAGTGAAAAAAGCCAAATGCAAAAGATCACATATTATATGATTCTAGTTATATGGAATATTGAGAAAAGTAAAATCTGTAGAGACAGAAAGCAGATGATGAATTTTTTCCTGGGGTGGAAGGTGAGAAAGGGGAGTGAGTGGAGATGAGCTCGAGAAATCCTTTTGGGACGTAAAAAATGTTCTAAAATTAGATTATGACAACAGTTGCAAGACTTAATAAATATAGTAAAAATCACATAAGTATACTCTTAAAATGAGTGAATTTTATGGTATGTCAATTATACTTCAATAGAGCTATTTTAAAAGTAATCTAGAAAGGTGCAAAATGTAACATGCACAGATCTTAAGTGTACAACCCAGTGACTTTTAACATATGTACACACCCATGTAACCAGCACCCAGATCAAGATATAAAACTTTGCACGCCAGAAAGTTTCCTTGTATCCTTTCCTACTTACCAGTTCACCATCCCTCTCCACAAGAGTGGTTACCACTAATTTGCTCTCTATCATCTTGATTCCTTTTGTCTGTACTGAAACTTCAGTGTTTCTTTTGCTCAACATAATGTCTGTGAGATTCATCCAAGCTGATGTTCAGTAGTTCTTTTTTTTTTATTATTGTTGTGGAGTATTCACTGTATAAATATACCACAATTTGTTTATAAAGTCTTCTGTTAAAAAAATATTTAGGTTGTTTCCAGTTTGGGGCCATTATGAATAAAGCTGCTATGAACATTATTTTTGATGTTTGTTGACATACACACTCATTTTTCTTGGGTACATAGTTAGGAGTGATTCAAAGAGTAAGTGAATGTTTAGCTTGGGTAGAAACTGCCATAAAATTTTCCATAGTTGTTAAACAAATTTCCACTCCTACTAACAATGTCAGAAAGTTTCAGCTGTCCTACCTCCCCAACAGTTGGTAATGTCAATCTTTTTAATTTTAGGCATTGTGCTAAAATTACATTGTGTGTAGAGGCTTTAACTTGCATTTCCTTGATTGAGAATGAAATTGAGGACATTGTTCTATACTTACTGACCACTTGGATATCAATTTGGTGAAATGCCTGTTTGAGGATTTTGTCCATTTTTTAATAGGTTATCTTTTTCTTATTGCTTTATAGAAGTTCTTCATTGTATACATAAATCTTTTATCAGATATATGTATTATAAATATTGTTCCCCAATCTGTGTCCTGCCTTTTCTCTCTCTTAATGGTGCCATTGATACACAAAAGTCCATGATATTAATGAAGTCCAATTTATCATTACTTTCTTTCACTGTTAGAGTTTTTATATCCTGTTTAAGAAATCTGTCCCTATGCCAAGGTATCGAAGTATTCTCTTAAGTTTTCTCCTAGAAGCTTTATTGTACTACCTTTCACAGTTGAATCTTTAATCACTGATCAAATTCATTTTTGTCTGTGGATTCACAGTTCATTTCTTTCCCCCTAAAGATACCCACTGGATGCAGCACTGTTCATTGATAAGACGATCCCTTCCCACAAGATTGCAGTGGCATCGTGTCCACAGTCAGGTGACTATATTTCACATAAATCTGTTTCTTGACTCTATTATGTCCCATTGTTCAAGTTTATCCCTGGGGAATACTATTGTCTTAATTACTGGAACATTATAGCAGTCTTGAGCTGGAGAACATTTTAAGCACAACTTTTTTGTAGAATTTCTAAGCTATTCTTGTAAGAGAGACAAATGGCAAAAATTATTTATTTCAAGTCTTACATGTCATCATATATCTATTTTAAAGAAGATAAAGTCCTTAATCAGTAAAATGAAAAATAGTTTCGCCACATAAGGTTTACAAAACTTAGGTGATCTCTTATGTTAACTTCAGGAGCCTTTTGAACTCCAAATGAAAATGCCTTACCTGGGTAAGGTAAATGGTATCTTTGAACGCGCGTAACGGATCTGTGCTTTGCGGGAGTTTGAAATGAAGTCCAGCCTGATAAAGCATTTCACTGTTACCGTTTTCATGATGTTGTCGATGATATGAAAATCTGCTTTCGTAAGACCAGTCCTCTCTAGATGAAACCTTTTGAGTAAAGGATAAGAGGTGCAAATTGGGAAATTAGGAGTAAAAATACTTTTCTACACATTTCTGACAAACTTGAAAAGTTCTCTACACACTAGAATCATTTCACCGATGTTTTTGCCATCACACTTATTGTTGGTGAAAGATCAGCCTCGTGCAAAGTCAAACCACAAAACCAGGATTTGGCACCTATACCTCCCCTTACTCAAATGTAGAAAATTACAATTTGATATTTCCATTAAAAATCTAGTCTTATCAAAATATTATTCCTTTTTTAAACATTAGTTATGTGTATTTTTTTTAAATGTTAATCCTCACATGAGGATTATATTTTTATTAATTTTAGAGAGAGAGAGAAAGAGAGACAGAGAGAGAGAGAAACATCGATGCGAGAAAGAAACATCGATTGGCTGCTTCCTGCACGGGCCCTGACCAGGGTCGAGCCGCCAACCTGGGCATGTGCCCTGACTGGGAATGGAACCAGAAACCTTTCAGTATACGGGACGATGCTCCAACCAACTGAGTCACACTGGCCAGGGTTAGTTATGTGTATTTTTAAATGTCATCTTATCTACTTAGAGTAAGTAAGTTGTCAAAACTGAATAATGGACTGAAATCAACATTTTGCTAAAACTGTCAATTCTTTAACAGGAATAAAATATCACTATTAACATGGTAAATGCTTTAGCACCTACTCATTTGTTTCTCAGTGATTACTAAATATACGTGAAATGTTTAATTTTTATATAGTTGAAGACACAAACCAAAAGTGATACTCCTTTTCCCTAAAATAGATCTTTTCTTTTTTTTTTTTTTTTCCAGTCAGACACAACTTCAGGATCTTTCTTTTATCCCTTTGATAAGCTATTATTAGGTCAAAGTAAAAAACAAAAACAAAAAAACACATTAGTGTCTTCTTACAGAAAAAGAAAAAGCAATAATTCTGGCCTCTAGGCCTATGAATTAATGCACTGCTAGCACTTGATAAAGATATAAGATAACTGCAGACTACATTTGAAAATATCAGAATTTTAATCCATCTTACACAGTTTAAAAAAACATATTCCACCCACCCTCAAAAACCCCTAAAAATTAAAAAGTTTAATTCCTGTTCATAAAATATGACTTATAATTCCCACTAATGCATGCACAGACCAATCACCTTAAAAGGAAACAGTTATTCTCTAGGCACTTATTTATACCAAACAAGGATTTTTGTGGAAGTTTTTTTGGGTTTGTTTTTTTTTGGGGGGGGGGTTGTCGAATAGCCACATTTAATGTGGAAGTTTTTCCAAATTATATAATTTTTTTAAACTGTTACCACCAGACAGTTTAGAGAACATGAATTACGCCTGTTATTTATTTAAAATAGAGGTATTAGTATTACAGTCATCTGTATACATCTGAGATGCACATCTTTACCAATAATCTTCCTCTTTTTAATGAGTCTTCCTTTCTAAAGTCTGAAACACACCTCTGGGTGTCTCAGCTTTCTCTCTCATTGGTAATAATCTGAATGTATCCCATAACCAGTAAACCTAAACCTTTGTTACATGGGAAACTTTCTACCTTCTGATAGCTGTGGTTCGGAAGTCTTATAAATTTCAGCTATGACAATGTTACCAGAAGGAATTAGAGAGTGCCAGGTAAGGTTCTAATTGCTTTAAGAATATTAACTCATTTTAATCCTCATAACAACCATATAAGTAGGCACTATTATCACACTATTTTACAGATTAGAAAACCAAGCACAGAAAGGTTAAGTACTTTGGCCAAGATCCAAAACTAACTTGTGCAATCTAGTCTCAGCCTCTAGTTCTTTAAACTTAGATGTATCCGAAGAAAACAAAACTATAATACAAATTATATGGGCAGAATGGCCTTGATGAATAGTAGCAATAGCTTACATTTTATGGACTCTCACTGTGTCAAGAACTATGCTAAGGTGGGGGGGTGGGAGCGGGGTGGAGGGGGTCAGTGAGGAAAAAGGGGGGCATCTGTAATACTTTCAACAATAAACATAAATTTTTTTTAAAAGAATTGTGCTAAGGCTTCAATGTATTAACTAACTTAATCTATACACACTATCATATGCACATACACACACACACTCGTAAGAGGTTATTTACTACTATTAACCTCAATTTACCAATGAGAACACTGAAACTCAATTAAATAATTTGTCCAAGGTAATATAGCCCGTGTGGGGCAGTGCTAAGATTCAAATCTAGATCTGTTTATTCCAAAGCCCCAGCTTTTAATCACTGTGCAATATTGATGACTGCCTGTTGAAAATATTATTTTACAAAGAAGTAATGTATCCCAAACTAGAGAGAGGCATTTTTGTTGAATACACCAGAAAAGCTCTAAATGAAACAGCCAAATTATTATGTAAAGTTATTTTTTTGGTTTCTTTTATCTTCACAATTATCTATTCAAATTCTCAATTAAGCAATGTTGTCTGAAAAGAGGCAATGATTAAATAAAGGGTTCATAATGAACAGAACTTCTCTTCATCTTTCCCTATTTTAAAATATAATGTTTCCATGGCCAGTGTGGCTCAATTGGTTAAACATTGTCCATGCACCAAAAGGTCATCAGTTCAATTCCCAGTCAGGGTTGGGGGCTCAATCCCTGCTTAGAGTGCATGCTGGAGACAGTCAATCGATGTTTCTCTCTCTCTCTCTCTCTCTCTCTCTCCCCCCTCCCCCCCCCCCGCCTTTTCCCTCTGTCTCTAAAAACGGTAAAAGCATATTTAAAAAAATAAATATGTACATAGTGTTGAGTTTCTCTGGACACCATCAGACATATCACAAAAACATGTCAATTCCATTCTTTTCAGGAGGTGAGTAGAAATGCTTATACATTTAAGAAAAAGGTTTAGCAATTTCTAAAACTCACCTTTCTGAAATGTAGTAAAAAGAAAGTGATCAGCTTTGGGGTTTAATAGTAAGTTTGAATCCAGATATATTACTCACTACCTAGGGACAGAGTGAGAGAACCCTCAAGTCTCCACTGCCTTGGTTTCCTCCTGGGCCTCAGTCAAAGTGGAAGAGGGGGGATTACTATTAAATAAAATAATGTGTACCTGGTACAGAGCATCTGCTCAGTAAATATTTTTGCTTCTTTCATTCCTTCATTCCCATTCTCAACACTTGTTCCTGCCTAAGATACTGAACCTCAACCTCCTTCATTTGAAATAATAGTATTCCCAAAAGATCAGTCCCCCAACATGAAAGTAATAAAAAAAACAACTAAGGGGCAACACTAAACTTATTATTATTAAAGCTAAAAATACAACATCACTTTGATATGTAGAAGTAGGTATAGTTGTGTTCAGGTGGTGAAATTGAGAAAGATTTTGAAATTGTCTTAAAACTTTGTGGTTACTTTACACAAGTGATGGGAGAGGGGGGCCAAGAACTACATGATCATTTCAATAGATGAACAAAAAGCGCTAGACAAAATCCAACACCCTTTTTGATATAAACACTCAACAAACTAGGAATAAAAGGAAACTGCCTCAGCCTGACAAAGAGGATGTATGAAAAACCTAAAGTTAACATCACACTAAATAGTAAAAGACTGAAAGCTTTCTCCCTAAGGAAAGGAATGAGACAAGGATGTCTGATCTTACCACTTCTATTATACATTGTACTGGAGGTCCTAGTCAGAGCAATTAGGCAAGAAAAGTAAATAAAAGGCATCCAGATTGAAAAGGAAGAAATACAACAACCTCTATCTGCAGATGACATGTTTTTTTTTATACAGAAATCCCTAAAAAATTTTAGGAAAAAAAAAACTATTAGGGCTAATAAATGAGTTCTGCAAGGTTGCAGAACATAAGTTCAATTTACAAAAAAAAAAAAAAATCAATTGTATCTTTATAACACTAGTAATGAACAATCTGAAAATAAAATTAAGAAAACAATTTCATTTACAATAGCACCAAAAAAGAATAAAATATTTAGGAATAAATTTAGCTAAAGAAGTATAAGACTAGTACACTAAGAACTACAAAATTAAAGAAGACATCACCTGTTCAGGAATCAGAAGACAATATTGTTACAAGGGCAATACTTTGCAAACAGATCTACAGATTCAACACAATCCCTATCAAACTCCCGCTGGCTTTTTTACAGAAACTGGCAAAGTGATCCTAAAATTCATATGGACATGCAAAACACCCAGAACAGTCAAAACAATCTGGAAAGAACAAAGCTGGTAGACTCATACTTTCTGCTTTCAAAACTTACTACAAAGCTGCAGTAATCATGACAGTGCATACTGACATAAAATAGACACACAAACCAATGGAACAAAATTGAAAATCCAAAAATAAATCTTAACATTTGTAGTAAGTTGATTCTCAACAAATAGGTGAAGAGAATTCAGTGAGGGAAGGAATGATGTTTCAATAAATAGTGTTGGGTCAATTGGCTATTCACATGCAAAAGAACGAACCTGGGCACCTACCTCACACCATACAGAATAATAATAAATCACAAACCTAAATTTAAAAGCTGAAACTCGAAAACAACACTGGAGTAAACCTTTGTGATCTAGGTTAGGCAATAATTTCTTAGATACAATACCAAAAGCACAAAAGATAAAAGAGAAGATTGATAAATAGGATTTCATCAAAATTAAAAAATGTTTGTGCTTTCAATGTTACCATCAAGTAAGAAGAAAGACAACTCACAAACTGCAACAAAATATCCACAAATCATATATCTGATAAAGAATATATACAGAATATGTATATCTTACAACCCAATTAAAAAAATGGACAAAAGATCTGAATATATATTTCTCCAAGGAAGATATATAAATGAACACCAAGCCCATGAAAACATGATCAACATGATAGCCAAAGAAATACAAATTTCCTGTAAATATAAATGTCCAAGGAAATGCAAAAAAAAAAAAAGGAAATGGAAAATAACAAGTATTAGCAAGAATGTAAAGAAACTGAAACCCTCATACATTGTTAGTGGAAATGTAAAACGATGGAGCCACTTGGAAAACACTTTGGTAATCCCTTGGAATGTTAAACACAGAGTTACCATATGACCCAGCAATTCCACTCCTAGGCATAACTTAATAGATGTTCACATAAAAACAGTATACAAATGTTCATAGCAGCATTATTCATAATAGCCAAAAAGTAGGAATAACACAAAGATATATCAAATGATAAATGGACAAACAAAATGTGGTATATCCACACAATGGAATATTATTCAGCGATAAAAAAGAGCAACATACTAATAAATAATACAACATAGGTGGACCCTGAATAATTTATTCTGAGTGAAAAAAGTCAGTCTCAAATGATCACACATTTTATTATTTCAATGATATAAAATATGCAGAACAAGCAAATACATAGAAATGCAAAGGAGATTAGTGGTGCCTAGAGCTGATGGGAATGACAGAGTGAAGAGTGACTGCTAATGGGTACAGGTTTCTTTGGGGGTGATGAAAATGTTCTAAAATTAGATCATGTTGATGGCTGCACTACTCTGAGAATATCCTGAAAACTATTAAACTGCATACATTAAATGGGTGCCCTATATGATCAGTGAATTATATCTCACTAAAGCTGTTTTAAAAAGAACGCAAAGAATTCTAAAACTGAATCCACCTATGAAACTGAATCATCAGGAACGGAGAAAGTGAAATGCCATACTGAAAATCAAATACACCAACATGAAGAGAAAGGAGGAAGAAGAGGAAATGAAAGAGGAGAGAAAAGAAATGAATAATACGACGTGATAACATTAGACAAAGACTTGTTTATCACATTCATTTCTCTTACTGTAGTAAACTATCCAATTCTGAATATCTGCAAATAATTTTTTAAGAAGTTGTAGGGTATACAGAAAATAGCAAGTGACAGTTATTTTCATGTGTAATAATAAATCAGGCTTAAGGAGCCACAGACTCCCATTTATTTTTTAAATGCTCCTGAAGGAACATAATTAAAAGCAATATAGAAAAGTTATGATCCCCAAAATGATGACTACAAAAGTTTAGCTCAGCTCCCCAACAGTTAAAGAAAATAAAGCTATTTCTTCTCATCTTCTTCCAAAAAAATAATTTAAAATAAGTAGATTTCATTTGGTTTTCTGAACCACTATTGAAGAAGTGACATATGCCCAAAGGCCACCATTCTGAATCTCTGGGAAATCAAAGATGACTTACCTTTTCTAATGTAGTGAAGGAAGGCCAGGACTGATATCCATATTCAGATGCAAATCGAGCTTTTGGGAAAATTTTCCAATCCCAGCAATCACTGAGGTAGTCATAAAAATGTACATCACCAAAATGATTGTCATACGGGTAGGAAGAGAGCCAGCCTTCTGCAATGGATTCGTCCCCATTTGTAGGACTGGATGTGATAAAAGGACGAGTCTTGTCTCCCTGAGTCCAGAAACAAAATGGTTTCAAAGATAAAGTACAGACAACTTATTTCTTCAAAAATACTATCACGATCCAGAAATGCCAAGTAGCCAACAGAAAAAATAATAGAACCATTCGCCTTCCTCCACATTAAACAACCACCAGCACCTCCCTGCTGTCACCAGTCCTTTCCAACCTTTCATAACGAACAGCTCCCTTATTCCTCACAGCAGCTGCTCCTAATCTTGTTCAATCATGTCTTGCAGCGACCTTACCTTCTACCACGGTGAGTAATGTACAGACCAGTGCAGAATACCTCACCTTGGCACTGCTGACATTTGGGGCCTGATAATTTTTTGTTTTGTGTGTATGTTGAGCATTGGGGTGTCCTATGCATTCTAGGATGTTTAGTAGCATTCCTGGCTTCTACCCACGAGGTGCCAGTAGTAACTCCCATCCCGGCCCCCAAAAATTATCAAATGTCCCCTTGTCCCTTGGGGACAGAATTGCCTCCACTTGAGAAACACCAGTCTAGAGGCTATGGAGTCAGATAGACCTAAGTTTAAATCCCAAATCAAAACCTTATTGTTTTTGGACAGGTGTAAGCCTCAGTTACCTTATCTGTAAAATGGGGATAACAGTACCTCCTTCATAGGGCTATCGTAAGTGGTAAGGAACTTATGTGTAGAAGAGGTGGCTAAGTGTCCACCAAAATTCATGTTCCCATTTCCATAATCTATAGTTGCCCTTAGGAAGTGCTTTCCTCACCTCTCTGTACCTCTGGGGCCAGGAGCCTGGGAGATGGCAGGACTAGAAGATGGAAGGAGACTATGTCTCTGAAAGGAGGAGAGCTGTTTGTCAATCAGGAGCAGACATTTTGTAGATTTAGTGAGTAAGAAACTTTTATTACGTGAACCAGTGTAACTCTGTGGTTTATCTGCTATAGCAGCCAACGTATCCGTACTTAATGTAGTGCCCAGCACACAGGTAAAACTAAATGTTTTAGTTATCATCTGAACAGATGAACTCACTTCCTATTGCACTGAGAAGAATCGTTCATTTAGTGAGTATGTGCCAAGTGTTCATTGTGTGTCAGGCATTTTGCAGCACTGAAAAAATAGAGAAAACCTGTGATGTTGTCCAGTATTAATACATCAAATCTCTGGAGCCCTGGCTCTGCGCCAGGCATGCAGCTCCTTCTATGTACGGGAGGCTCCGCAGGGAACAAAACAGACATCTGGCTGACCTCTTAAAAGAGTAGATTGAAATCTGGTGGTGAAACCAGATGCTGAACAAGTGTGGGAAGGGTGATGAGTGTTTTGAAGGAAAAATACAGGGCTCTTTGGAAATATAAAACTTATTATAGAAGACCAGTGAGGCCTCCCAGAGAAATAGATCAGAAAATAGCTTTCTCCATTAGGTTTCACTTTTTTGGTAGATCCATCCATTTTTTCTTGTTTCTCTTCTGTCATAGAAAAACAAACAAACAAACAAAAACCTACTTCTTTTATTTGCCAGACTCTGTCTGTATTCTGATCATCTTTTTATTTTACTCTAGAACTGCAGCCAATAACTTATCCTTCACTCAAAAAAAAATCTGTCTACTGCCCTGTTCCCTCAGCCTAAAGACTCCTCTCACCCTGATGAAGAAATCCCTTTGTCCCCTGCAGTCTAGCAGATTGCTTTACCACCCACTCACTCCTCAGCCCCTGACATTAAGTTCTGATCATTCCACTTCACTAAAATTATTTTCGGTTTTGTTTGTTTTTTCAAAAACTACCCATTGTCTTCTACTTGCCAAATAAAGCAAAAATCCCACATTCCTCCTTCTTTGGTGTGCAGTAAGTGACCTACAGGGTGTCCCCCCCCACCCCAAAATGTATATACACTTTAACAGTTGATAGCTCAATTTTGAAAATAAAATGTATTTTAATAAACACTGCCTTTATAATTATTCAAAGTGTGTGTATACATTTTGGGGAGACACCCTATATTTACCACCCATTATTTCTGAAGTTCTCTCAACTCCAGGGGCTCCTTCACTACATGGTTCTCCCAGATCTTTTCGATTCTTCCTTCCCCAGCGCCCCTCTCCGTCTCAGATGGATGGAGCTCTCTCTTCAGCCTCTCTTAGTCTGTATCCTCTCCCAAGGTGCCCCCTCTAACTAATGTTCAGATTACTCCCAGACTACTTCACCTCCACACTCCACTCCCAATAACCAGCTCCACACTTCCCACTGGCTTGTCCTGCCACCATCTGAAATCCAACCTTTCAAAGCAGAATTCCTTACTTTTATTCACAAACTTATTTGACTGTGCTTCCGACCTTCACTAAGGGTACCCAAGTAAGAGCCAGCTTCAATTTCTCCCTCTCTCTCTTTTACCTCCCACATTCAGTCACTCTGAATTCAAATATTTTTTCTATCACTCCACTTTTTCCATCATTTCCAGCCCCACTCTACTACCTATAACCAATATAACCTGAACAATTAATTTTTGTAACCCTCCAATGCCTTCATCTCTCAAATAAAGATTATATTACTTACATTCCAGGGTAGTTGTAAAAGTTAAATTAAAAATTCTATAAAGCACTTATACCATTACTATCTAATAAGAATATTAATTATAATAAATATAATAATCATAATTAATATATCAATATCTGACATCCATTATTCTCAATAACTTGAAATTCCTAGTTTTTATAACTGGTTTCCTCACCTAGAATCTCTCACCTCCTTAACTCTTTGCTAGTAAAGGTACCTTCCAGAATGGATCAGATGAAGTTCCTCCCCTCCCTCAAATGTCCAATAGCTTCCTCCTGTCAACCGAATAAAGTCCAACTCCACAACATTCAAAGTCCCTTTAAGACTTGTTTCCAAGCTGCCTATTCCATCTTTGACTTTCCAACACCAAATCAGGAGTCCTTTGCTTCAAGTGCTGGGCACTGCTTGCTGCTTCCTACATACTTTCACAAACTTTGACCTTTATGGCCTAAAACACTTACCTACTGAATAATTCTTTGCCTCAAATTCTACTCCACCTTTAAGGCTTGGTTTGAATGTCACCTTTTACTTAAAAGCCTTCCTAGATCCTTCCATTTAAAAAGAATGGTTCTTCCCACCATTCTGGAACTGCCTATTTCATAGCACTTCTTTCACCCTACCCAGTATATCTTCCCCTGAGAGCAGACTGTAAGCCCCAGGAGAAAAACAGTTTCCCCACAGCACTGCAAATGCTCCTACTGATAGGTACACAGCAGATGTTGGTTGAATTTAAAACGTTAAAATGCATGGTAAGATTGTAGGTGCTCTTACATTTTAAACAATATTCTGTTATAATGGCTTTGAAATAAAATTGGAGGTCGATCAATTGGCCTTAATCAACCAAGCTTGATTGATTTCCCTCCATTTCTTTGGATTCTTGAACAATTTGCTAAGATGAGCTAGTCAGTAAAATTACTAATGAGTCTCTCCCTAAAAATATTCACCCCTAATGATGCAGCACTATGATTTCTTTCCATTTTTGTATCATCTCCCCTTGAGGCCTGATTTTTAGTCTTTCTCACAGATGACCACTTTCTAAGAGGTCATGACCTTAAATGTTTATTCAGACCAAGAGATACCATAAGATAAACCAAAAAAATCTTTTTCTTTTCATTTATCTTTATTGTTCAAAGTATTACAAATGTCCCCCTTTTTCCCCATTGATCCCCTCTACCCCCAACCCACTCCTCTCCCAAGACTTCACCACACTATTATCTGTGTCCATGGGTTATGCATATATGCATATAAAATCTTTGGTTAATCTCTCCCCACCCACACCCACCCCCTGCCTTCCCTCTGAGATTCGTCTGTTTCACGCTTCTATGTTTCTGGATCTATTTTGATCGTCAGTTTATTCTGTTCATTAGATTACACATATGAGTGAGATCATGTGATACTTGTCTTTCTCTGACTGGCTTATTTCACTTAGCATAATACTCTCCAGGTCCCTCCATGCTGTCTCAAACGGTGAGAGATCCTTCTTTTTTACATCTGCATAGTATTCCATGGTATAAATGCACGACAGCATTTTATCCATTTATCTACTGATGGGCACTTGGGCTGTTTCCAGATCTTAGCTATTGTAAATTGTATTGCTATGAACACAGGGGTGCAGAAATTCTGATTAGTGTTTTGGCTTTGTTAAGATATATCCTAGAAGTGATATCACTGGGTCAAATGGCAGGTCAGTTTTTAATTTTTTGAGGAACCTCCATACTGTTTTCCAAAGTGGATACGCCAGTCTGAATTCCCGCCAGCAGTGTACTAGGGTTCCCTTTTCTCCACATCTTCATCAGCATTTGTTTGTTGATTTGTTGATGGCAGCCATTCTTACAGGTGTGAAGTGATACCTAATTGTGGTTTTAATTTGCATCTTTCCGATGATTAGCAATGTTGACCATTTTTTCATATGTCTCTTTGTCACCTGTATGTCCTCTTTGGAGAGGTGTCTATTCTGGTCCTTTGCTCATTTTTTAACTGAATTGTTTGTCTTTTGTTGAGTGGTATGAGTTCTTTATATATTTTGGAAATTAACCCCTTATCAGATGTATCATTGACAAATATGTTCTTCCATACAAAGGTTTCCCTTTGCAATTTGATGCTGGTTTCTTTGGCTGTGCAGAAGCTTTTTATCTTGATGTAATCCCATTTGTTTATTTTTTCCTTTGTTTCTCTTGCTCTAGGCATTGTATGAGTGAAAATTCTGCTATGTGAGATGTCTGATATTTTGTGGCCTACGTTTTCTTCTAGGATTTTTATGGTTTCACATCTTACACTTAAGACTTTTATCCATTTTGAGTTTGTTCTTGTGTAAGTTGATGGTCTAGTTTCATTTTTTTGCATGTACTTGTCCATTTATCCCAACACCATTTATTGAAAAGACTGTCTTTACTCCATTGTATGTTCTTGCCTCCTTTGTCAAATATTAATTGAACATAATAGCTTGGGTCAATTTCTGGATTCTCTGTTCTGTTCCATTGATATATATGCCTGTTCTTGTGCCAGTAACAGGTTGTTTTAATTACAGTGGCTTTGTAGTATAGCTTGATATCCAGTGCTATGATCCCTCCAACTTTGTTCTTCTTTCTCAAGATGGCTGTGGCTATTCAAGGTCTTTTTTGGTTCCATGTAAATTTTTGTAGTATTTGTTCTAGATCTGTGAAATATGCTGTTGGTATTTTAATAGGGACTGCATTGAATCTATAGATTGCTTTGGGTAGTATGGATATTTTAATGATATTAATTCTACCAATCCATGAACACAGTATATTCTTCCACTTGTTTATATCTTCTTCTATCTCTTTTTTCAGTGTTCTAGTGTTCTGAGTACAGATCTTTTACCTCCTTGTTAAGTTGAGAATGACTATTTTTTAAAAGCATGATGTACAATAAGAAACTAATTATTACAATTAATGTGTGGATAGATCCATTCATGGCCCTTTTTCTTAAATGCTTTATGCTTTCATAGAAATAACAACAGTAATGATTACATAGACTTAATCTTGCCCATCTTCAAAGAAATTGGCAAACATCCATTATTGCTCAGATAATCATTTTAAAATATATAGATCACTTATGAAAAAGGCATCACATTCCCACTTCAAATATGGAGATGCAGTGGCACCATAGAAGCTAATTTTTTTTAATCCTCACCTGAGGATATTTTTTCCATTGCTTTCTCAGAGAGAGTGGAAGGGGAGGAGAGAGAGAGAGAGAGAGAAAGAAAGAGACATCAATGTGAGAGAGACACATTGAGTGGTTGCCTCCCATTCACACCCCAACTGGGGGCCGAGCCTGCAACCCAGTACGTGCCCTTGGCTGGAATCAAACCCAGCCCCCTTCGGTCCACAGACTGACTCTAACCACTGAGCCAAACTCATTAGGATGAAGCTAATTTTTTAAGTTCAAGAATGTAATGTTAACATTAGAGATTAAGGTTTGTAACTATCTGAAGACCCAGCTTGTTTAGTAAAACCAACAAAGAATGATAATGCTGACTAGCATTAATTAAAAGTCTACTATGTGCCAGAATCCAGTAATGCACCTTCCATTCATTATCTCACTTAATCCACATAACAACTCTTAAGAATTAGCCCCTATTGTTTTATAGATAAGAAAGTAGAGATTAAGTAACTTGCCCAAGATTACACAGACATTTACTAGCCCAGTAAGGGCTTGGAGTCATGACCACTTAATAATTAAGCTATGAAATGAAAATCCTCAGATATGAAAATCCATTTCTTAAATCCATCAGATATGAAAAATACTAATACTGTGATTTAAAAGACTATAAAATAAATGTTCTATAAATATTAATTAAAGCTTAAACTACCACATTTTGTGAATAGAAAAATTCTTCATGACATATGACTTAGCATGTCAGATAAGCTAAAAATTTAAACCTATTTTTTCAGATATTCTCACTGAAGTTTCTTCACATAAATAGAATAGTGCCATCAGCTGGGCAAATTTGGGCAAAATCACACAGTATTCTTTTAAATATATCCCATTTCAAATGCTTCAGGATATAGCCAAATACTTAAAACATCTAATTACCAATTAAAATTGTAAATACAATCAGATCATTAAATCACGTGTTAAACATTAAAGTCTTTAAAAGTTAATTTTTTAAAAAGTATACCTTTATTGATTTCAGAGAGAGGAAAGGAGAGGGAGAGAGAGAGAGATAGAAACATCAATGCTGAGAGA
This sequence comes from Miniopterus natalensis, assembly GCF_054644295.1. Taxonomy (NCBI): domain Eukaryota; kingdom Metazoa; phylum Chordata; class Mammalia; order Chiroptera; family Miniopteridae; genus Miniopterus; species Miniopterus natalensis. The sequence continues at coordinate 141,979,575 of NC_142081.1, read as the reverse complement.
GTCATTGATCAACTATCTAACCCGCAACCCAGGCATGTGCCCTGAACGGGAATCAAACCCCGATTGCCTAGATCCTAGGTCGACGCCCAACCGCTGAGCCAAAAAGTTAAATTTTTGAAGACATTACTTCAAAACAAACAAAAATGCTGCTCCCTTTCAGAAAAAAAAAAAAAAAAAAAGAGGCCATTTGTATTAACATATGTTTGCCTGTAGTAAATACAGTATGCTATGCCTATGAAACAAAGAGTGGTGCAAAGAGAACCACCTTAAGTGGAGTTGGGAACCAGCTCTTTCCTCTATATTTGCCCCTTATATCACATGCCAACACATTCATATGTTATATATAGCAAATTCTACTTTAGCACTTACAAAATTTTTTAAATATTTTTTCTACTTCAATTACAATTGATATACAGTATTATATTAGTTTCAGATGTACCACACAGTGATTAGATATTTATATAACTTATGAAGTGATCACTCAAATAAGTCAAATACCCATCTGACACTATAGTAGTTATTATAATATTATTGACTGTATTCCCTACGTTGTACTTTACATACCCATGGCTGTTTTTATAACTGGAAATTTGCATATCTTAATCCCTTCCCCTTTTTATTCATCTCCTCAACCCCCTCCCATCTAGCAACCATCGAAATCTTCTCTGTATTGATGAGTCTGGTTTTTTTGTTTGTTTATTTATTTTGTATTTTAGATGCCACATATAAGTAAAATGATATATTTGTCTTTCTCTGTCTGACTTACTTCACTTAGCATGATACCCTCTAGGACCATCCAATTTGTCACAAATAGCAAGATTTTACTCTTTTTATGGATGAGTAATATTCCATTGTACATACATACCACATCTTCTTTATTTATTTGTCTATCAATGGACACTTAGGTTGCTTCCATATCTTGGCTATTGTAAATAATGCTGCATTAAACATAGGGGTGTATTGTATTTTTTATTTAGCGTTTTGAGTTTCTTTGGATAAATACCCAGAAATGGGATTAATGGATCTTTCTTTGTCTCTTGTTAAATAGCCTTTGTTTTTTGTTTTTTAATTAATTTATTATTTTTTGAAAATATGTCTTTATTGGTTTCAGAGAGAGGAAGGGAGAGAGAGAAAGAGAGATAGAAGCATCAATGATGACAGAGTCATTGATCGGCTGCTTTCTGCACACCATCTACTGGGGATCGAGCCTGAAACCCAGGCATGTTCCCTGACCAGAAATCAAACCACAATCTCCTGGATCATAAGTCGATGCTCAACCACTGGGCCACGCCAGCTGGGCTATAGATTTTGCTTTAAAGTCTATTTTTTCTGATGTACGTATTGCTACCTCAGCATCTGTCTTATTTGCATTTGCATGAAATATCTTTTGCCATCCCTTTACTTTCAGTCTGTGTGTGTCTTTCCATCTGAAGTGGGTAGACAGCATATATGTGAGTCTTATTTTCTTATCTATTCAGCCACCCTATGTTTTTGATTGAAGCACTTAATCCATTTACATTTAAAGTAATTATTGATAGGTATGTAGTTATTGCCATTTTATTATTCATATTTTGATCTTTTTTCTTCTTCTTCTTAACAAAGACCTTTTAACAATTCATGTAATACTGGTTTGGTGGTAATAAACTCCTTTAGCTTTTTCTTGTCTGGGACACTCTTTATCTGTCCTTTGACTATAAATGATAGCTTTGCTAGGTAGAGTGATCTTGGTTATAGGTACTTGCTTTTCAATACTTAGAATATGTCATGCCAATCTTTTCTGACCTGCAAAGTTTCTGTTGAGAAATCAGCTAACAGTCTTATGGGAGCTCCCTTGTAGGTAACTAATTGCTTTTTTCTTGCTGCTTTTAAGATTCCCTCTTTGTCTTTAACCTCTGCCATTTTAATTATGATGTGTCTTGGTGTGGGACTCTTTGGGTTCACCTTGTTTGAGATGTGCTTCCTGGATTTGTGTGTCTTTTTCCTTTGCCAGGTTAGGAAAGTTTTCTGTCATTATTTCTTCAAATAGGTTTACACACCCTTGCTCTCTGTCTTTCCTTCTGGTATCCCTATGATGTAAATGTTAGTACACTTCATGTTCACCCAGAGGCCCCTTAAACTATTTTTTTTAATTCATTTTTCTTTTTGCTCTTCTGATTAATTGCTTTCTGCTACCTTATCTTCCAAATCTCTGATTCGATCTTCTGCTTCATCTAATGTGTTGATTCCCTCAAATGTATTTTTTATTTCAGCTGTTTTATTCTTAAGTTCTGACTGTTTCTTTTTTATGTTTTCTATCTCTATTTTTATGGTTCCTATCTCTTTGTTAAAGTTCTCACTGAGATTGTCCACTCTTCCCCTAAGTTCATTGAGCATCCTTATAACCAGTGTTTTAAAGTCTGCATCTGGTAGATTGTCTCCATTTTATTTAGTTCTTTCTTTGGTGATTTCTCCTTTTCTTTCATTTGGGGTATGTTTCTTTGTGTCCTCATTTTAGCTGTCTCACTGTATTTGTTTCTGTGCATTAGGTATATCTGCTACATCTCCTGGTTTTGATAGAGTGGCCTTATGTAGTAGGTATCTTGTGGGGCCCAGTGGTACAGTCTCCCTGGTCACCTAATCCAGGTGCTTCAGGGATGTCCCTTGTGTGGGTTGTGTGTGCTCTCCAGTTGTAGTTAAGCCTTGATTTATGTTGGTATGTAAATGGGAAGAATAGATTCTCAGTCTATTGGTTGTGAGAAATGGCTGTGATTACAGAGGAGGAACTATTGTGCAGGGGCTGACTTCACGAACTAGAATTTGCTTTAGCTAGACTATCATGACTACTGAATCTGCCCTTTGGGTGTGTCATCTGTAGAGGTGGGTGGGTGCTGTTCTGGTGTGGTCTGAAGCTGGTCATAGGTATGTTGATTTGGGGCCTCTTAGGAGTGACTCTGGTGCAGGTCAAGGTCAGCCACTGCCTGTGCCCAGCCTGGGTCCACCTTGTATGAGCCAAGTGATCTACAAGTGGTTGCCACCTGTGCTAGGCATGGAGCCACCTGGGAAAGGCTAAGCTTCTAACTGAGGCCAGCCGCCACTAGTGCTGGACCTGGAGCCATTTAGCCAAAGGTACAGGGCACCCCAAGGTCAGTAGCTGCAAAGGGTTTGTGAACCTTTTAGAGATTTTAGGAAAGTCTGCATCACAAGCTGAGACTGGCTGTTTGTATGGAAAAGCTGCTGGAAGAGGCTTACTGAATATAAATGTTATGAGGCCCAACATCCATTCTCCTATTACCACAGCACCTACTCTCTTTGTGAGCCTCATCTACTTTACTCAATTTTTAAAAACAAATTTGGCTCCTCTAAGTATTTGAGTTTACAATTCTTCCCAGAGATCAATTTCACTTATGAATGTGAATTTTTTTAATTCTAATTAAAATATTAGCAAATTAAATCTGGCATAAAGTAAAAGAAGAAAGCATTTTAACTATATAAAGCTTATACTAAGACCAGGTTATCATTAGGAAATTAATTCACAGAATTCACTATCTTAATACATTTTAAAAAAAGAAAAGTAACAAAGTGGCATACCAATACATCATTTAATATACAGATTTGCAACAACTGGGGATCCATGGTTGGACTCCAAAGTGTCTGTGACTGCAATTGTAAGCACAGTATCAGTGTATGTGTGGGAGTCCCACTGATATATTAATTCTTAAAGAAGTCCAAAACCCATGAATCCTTTCACAGGCTGCAGTATTGCAATGGACTTCTCTGCTTTAAAATGATTTTGTTGAAGGTTGCCCTGAAATAAAGGGCATAAAAATACACTATACCAATATTCAAACTGATCCATTTTTAAATTTAAAGGTTCTTAAATTTAAAGGTTCTTAAATTCAACTGCATTAAAAACCATTACTTACTTCCAAGACGATCTCTCGAATGTTTTTCACATACAGTTCCACATAGTCTTTCTTGTAGGTAGGCAGGTCTACGGCGTCTATGCTGTACCAGTTCATCATCAGCGCCGCTTCATTTTCATTATTCCCACTCCATACGATGATGGAAGGATGAGATTTCAGTCTCCTGACCTAAAATTTAAGAAAACATAAAAAAATTTTCAAATGTTCAACATAAAAAAAACCTCAGAGCTATAATATTAATAAAATGATAACCACTGAATTTCTGCATATAAATTTTTATGTGTCAGAAAACTCATTAGAAAATGACTAATAACTTTACCTGTGGGAATACATTTTAAGAAATCTCTGAGATTCTTTTTATCTAGGTTTTCTAAGCACTGATAAGATAGGGCTCCTCTTCTCTGCTATATAAAAACTAAAGAAAACATAATCCCTTTTATAATACAAGAAAAATAAATCAACTTCATCATTATCTGACTCGCCACAATAAAGTTCTAAGAAATACGGGATACAGGAGACATTACATTACATCACAGGGTTAGTTGTCTCAAGAGCAAGATGGAGCTTTGTGTGAAGAAACAAATGAGGCAAAACAAACACTTTGGCTGAAAGAGGTATCAAGGTTCCCACAAAGTCTCCACCAAGGTCAAAACCCATAAGGACTAGAGAGGATTTTACAAAGCAAATGAGTACCAGAGGTACTCTGGAAGTTAAAGACAAGTACTTGGAATATGCTAAAGAAAAAAAAAGATTAGGGCATCAAGAGGATGTCTCCTGAAAAAAGTATCGTCACGTACTAAGAAATCAACAAGGCTGAGTAAGTTACTGAATCTATCTAAAACCCTGCCAGCCTTAAGAATTGAGGTTTGCATGACCTGGGCTCACTGTGGGCCAACTCTATGTAAAGTGCAAAGATCTAGTTCTTCTGACACACTGGGAGATATACCCCAATAGAAGACGGCAAGTAAACCTTTGAGGACAACAGAGGGAGAAAGAGAAAGAATTTCTTTTTTTTTTAAATATATCTTTATCGATTTCAGAGAGAGGAAAGGAGAGGGAGAGAGAGATAGAAACATCAATGACGAGAAAGTCATTGATCAAGCCCGCAACCCGGGCATGTGCCCTGACCAGGAATCAAACCCTGATCGCCTGGGTCCTAGGTCGAAGTTCAACCGCTGAGTCACGCCCCGCCGGGCAAGAGAAAGAATTTTGAGAGAAATTCTTGTGCAACATGTTTTAGCAATATAACCTCATTCGTATTTACCGCTTCTCTTTCACTGTAATGGATGATTACAGTGATGGATCCCAGTTGATGTTTCCACTGTGGTCTCCATTCAAGATGCTAAGTAATTCATACATGATATAGAGATGCATTAAGGGTGTATTAAAGAGCTACACCTCTTTTTAAAAAATTAACATCCTGCCCGGCTGGCATGGCTCAGCAGTTAAGCATCAACCTAGGACACAGGAGATCAAGGTTCGATCCCTGGTCAGGGCACATGCCCGGGTTGCAGGATCGATCCCCGGTGAGGGCCATGAAGGAGGCAGCCTATTAATGACTCTCTCATCATTGGTGTTTCTATCTCTCTCTCTGCCTCTCCCTTCCTCTCTCTGAAATCAATAAAGATATAGTTAAAAAATAAATAAAAAATTAACATCCTGTTGTTTTCTAAACCAGCCTTCTAAACAGCATTTCCTTTATTTGCTTCTACATATGCCCAGGTAAGTGAGGGCTGCTACCAGTAGTGACTGGCATGTTTGTGGTACTGATAAAAGTACAAATACAAACACCGAAGGCCCAAAAAGCTTCAGTGACTCTGTGACACCCTTCAAACTGGCCTAGAACTTCATGGTAAGCTTCACTTTAAAATGTTCACAAACTGCATAGAAAGTTCTCCTCTTTAATAATACATAAAAGAATTGAAGGCACACAGATATCATATTTTAGTTATCTATATGAAATAAAAGTAAAGATAAAACTGAAATGTTTGTGTCCTGGCCAGGGGGCTCAGTTGGTTGGAGTGTCATCCGGTACACCAAAAGGTTGCAGGTTTGATTCCTGGTCAGGGCACATACCTAAGTTGAGGGTTTAAGCCCCAGTGGAGGTGCATATGGGAGGCAACCAATCAATGTTTCTCTCTTACATTGATGTTTCTCTCTCTATTCCCCACTTCCTCTCTCTCTAAAAAAAATCAGTGAAAAACATATCCTCCGGTAAGGATTAAAAAAAAACCTGAAATATTTACAACCTACATAACTATAATTAAAACTTTTAAAGTTATTCATTTATTCATCCATCTATCTACCTTGTGAATAATCCAGCCAGGGAGTGGAAAAAAGGGGAACAAGTTCTGGCCTCAGGGAGATTGCAACTTTACAGAGGAGACAAAACCTGAACAAGGAATTCAAAGTGTGATGTGTGTCACAAAGGGCAAATGACCTCATCTAGATTTGCAGATTTAGGAAGGCTTTTCTCAGAGGAAGCCATTTGCAAGGTAAGAGGGGCCAGAAGAGAATGAGTGAAGCGGTCCACAAGGGAAGGTGATGGGATGGTGCTCCGGGGCATACAGCAAGGGGGAGATGGTACTTGATGTGGCGGAAAGGCAGGCAGAGACAGGATAGTGCCTGCTGCAGATCTTTCACTTTATCCGGAGGGCTTTGAGCAAGGGATAATTCAATTTGTATTTTTTAAACCTTTTTAAAAAAATGAAACACAAATAAAGAAAAAGAAATTATGGCATAGTAAATTACTATAAGTCAACCCAGTCTGTAACTACCACCCACACACCAAGAAAAAAAATTTTACCAACCACCCAAGAAGCCCTCACAGGCCCCTTCCCAATCACAGTCCCTTCCTCCTTTCAAAATAACTGCTATCTTGAGTGTTACAGTAACCACTTCCTTGCATTTCTCTAGGTTTTCCATGCAAATACACCACCACTAGAGGTATTTTAACACACTTGATGGGTTTCAATCCACTGACATTCTTATCCTTATTGAACTTCAAATTGTCCCACTCTGGTTTGGTCAGAGTCTCATCAAAGTTCTTTTGGCATATCTTTGATAGCTTCCTTGTTATCTGTGTGTCAAAATATTCCATAATAATCTAGTATATTTCCTGTCCCAGACCTGAAATCAGCCACTTTTCTAAGAAGCCCTTCTTTTAATGGGAATATTATTTTAATATAAGGATGCTCAATATTACTAGGTTGTTCATTGTTTCTGGGCCTTTTCAATGGGTGGAGCTCGGATATAACCACTTCCTTGCATTTACAGATCTGCAAATATAAACATAAGTGTGTATATGTGGAATGCAAAAGAAATCAAGGAGTTAAGAATCACTTTAAATATTTGACCTGAGAAATTCAGACTGGCATTGCCAATATTGAAAACTGCAGGAAAAGCAAGTTCAGGGAAGGTAATATAAGTTTGGTTTGGACATGTTACATTTGGGATACCTATTAAGCCTCCAATTAGAGACACCGAGCAGGTAGCTGGGTGTAAGAACCAGGAATTCAGCAGAGAAGCCAGGGCCAGGGATAAATCTGAGAGTCATAAAGTGATAAAGCCATGAGAATGGGTGGAATCATCTAAAAAGACAATTACCTGACTGTGATTTTTCATGAGATTTAGTAAAGAGAACAACAAAAAGAAATGTGGAGAAGTTTAACAAAAGGCAAAACTAAAACATAAGCCTTTTTCCTTCTTCTTGGAAAGGTGATAACGTACCTGGTAAGCAACTTCTGTTTTCACGGAATCCACGAAGTCCCGATCAGTTGGATAAAGGGCACAGGCAAACATGAAATCCTGCCATATCTAACAAATCAAATAAAAGGCAACGATGCCCAGTCACAAATTTTATCACAAAGAAAGAAATTCTTCACTCTCAACTGTGCGGATTCCCCTTTACGCAGATGAAAAATCAAGTTTGCCCGATGAGTGTGGTCATTTGAGCACCACTATGTGCGAGGTCCTGGGACAGGCACGCAGGGACCCCATGCCTCCCCGGAACTGCACATAAACTATAGGGAAACCTGAGAAGTGAAAATGTGAAGTAGGCAGGAAAGAAAGAGAGGAAATAGTGGGTGTGTTGAGGGGGATATAAAATTCGAAATGAAGCTTCCCCTCTCCAGCCCCTCCTCACTCCTAATTCACTCTAATTGTCACTGGGAATTTGGTATTGCGAGATGGACCAGGCTGTTAGAAACATACGTTGTTTATCATGGCCAAAAAAATGACTACATGGATATTTTAGTACTGATGCCACATAAGCTCATTCCTAAGGAGGCTGTCATGATACAGTGGTTAAGAGAACAGCCCCAATCCAGTGGGCCTGAGTCAGAACCTTGATTCCACCACTGAGTGAGTGTGGGTGAGTTATTCAACCTCTGCACATGTCGGTTTCCTAATATATAAAATGGGGATATAGAACAATAACCACCCCCTAGAATGGACATGAAGTTGAAATAAAATATAGAGCAGAGCACTGAGAACAAGGCCTCACACTCAAATATTACATCATCATGACCATCAGCATTATCAATATTATTATAATTACTACTCTTCTATGGAGAGCTTTATATTTTAGAACTGTAATACTCGAACTAAAAATATATTTCCTTTGTGTAACCCTCACTAACACAAAACATTTGGGAGTGCTTAATAACAATATTAAGCACACCTTTACTTTAATTTTATTATTTTTCTTCTCTCCCAGGGCTTATTAGTACGCCTTAAAGTTTTTAAATATCTTATTTTCTTTCTTATGCATACTCTCAAATCACAAAGAAAATGTAGATATATACTTAGATATAACTACTATAGAGAATGTCGATTACTTAAAAATAAATAATTATGATACGCGCTATCAACTATGGCTCTGGGCTCTTAAGATGCCATTTAGTCTTTTGCAAAAAATGGAACATCATTCCTGACTCTGAACAAAGAAGGAATTCGCAATACCACCCTCTCAGAACATGGAAAAAGTAACATATCAAGAAATAAAATGCCGCCGACCACTCACCATTATTCCTAGCTCGTCGCAGAGTTCATAGAATTTATCACGCTCATAAATACCTCCTCCCCACACCCGAAGAGCATTCATGTTAGCGTCCACAGCAGATTGCAAAAGGAGTGATAACCTATAGAGAAGTTTGAAAAACAAACACTAATTTCAAAATTTGAGGATGTTAAAAAAAAGATTTAAAAAACACATTGTGGTTGATAAACACATCTAAAAATCTCTGTCAGAAAAACGCATTTCAAAATTATGATGGTTTGGATATAATGCTAAATGAAGTAAGACAAAATTATATACACATTAACTAACACCACATAAAATAAACAAACCTAGAAAAATTACTGGTGATACTATTTCTGCTTTCTCAATTTCTCAGTGTTATTGTACTATTTCTAAAAATGAATTTTTGTCTTAAAGTTATTCCTGTAGAAAAATACGGTTGTAAACCTTGGAAAGTATGTGCTAATGTTATGTAACCATTTCAAACTATAAGACAAAAATCAAAGTTTGAATATTAGGACCAAGCTAGCTTACTCTTATCTCCTTTTTTTTACAATTCCTCCAGTCCAGTAGTTCTTTCTCTAGGAAATTTCTGTTTTTCCAATTCCTATTCACATTATCCTCAGGAAAGTCTAGAAATTTACAGTCCCTTTGAGACCATGTACCCTCCATCTCCAGAGCAGTGCCCAGAAAGGAACGAAAAAGACCAATAACAGGCTGGCCAGGGACCCAGAGCATCATGGTCTCGGCAAAAGAGCCCGTGGGCAGGTTTACTAATTGGTCAGCAGGGCTGAACAGCTGCCAGCAAAACCAGCCAGGAGAGGAGCATTAAAAGGAAGAGAGACAGCTAATTATCTCTGCCTATGTCTGAAGACTAATTTCATTTTAATATGAAATTCAAAACAATATACACATTTTAAACTAAAAGGAAATTACTGCAAGTTTGGGCAAAATTAGAGTTTAGTTACCAACCACATCTACTTTCTAAACACCAAATAATATACCACAATGCATATTTATACATTTGTAAATAAGTTAATGGGGTTTATTTTCACTTCACAAGGTTTATCCTCACGATCACAAAGACAGTAGTTTACAAACCCAATCAAAAAATATTTCTTTCTTACATTGTTCTATTCTCAAAGTTTCAGAAAAATATTTTAAATTTTTTCCTAGATCTAGAATTTTAAAGATTTTTTAGTTCCTTTTAAGATAAAAGTAAAGGAATATGTAAATATCTTAGCAAGAAGAGGCAAATATAGTTTTTTTCATTTTTTAAAAGCATGAACAAAAATATCTAAGGTGCCTTTCAAAAAACTGGAGAGAAAAACCCAAATTTAATCATCTCTTTTTTTAAAAAAAATTCTAGAATTCTATATTGCCCCTCAGTTCCTTCCACTGGAAATAAAGAAAGTAAGAATGAGTAACTCTTAAGCTTTGTGGCTCTGTTAATAAAAGAGAAATAAGAAAAGAAAGATGGTAACTTACAAGTCAGAGGTTACTCGCTCCTGGAACGCATCTGCTGGGATCCAGTTAGACCCTTTCAGAAATATGGGAAATCCATTAATTTTGAAGTAGAAACTCAGACCAGGAGACTTTTCTATGGGCTCTTGTATCAGTTCCACTGTCCTAAAATAAACCTATTATGAACAGAATTAAATACAAAAAATCAGATTAAAAGCATAAGCAAAAGAGATTTTAAAAAGAAAGGAAAGCAAACTTTAGAACAATTTACATGAGCACAATTTAATGTTAATTTCGTATTTGCTATGAAGCACTTAGTGTGGAAATTCACATTTCAGAAAATATATATAAATTGTTGCCAAATTTTGTTTTCTCTTTTAAAAAAATATAGAAGGTATTAAAAATGGAAATATATTATAGTCTTCCTCATGAAATAGGCATTTGTAATTATGACAAAAGAAATGTATTTGAAGATAACATTTCAAAATTAAAACAAAAACTGATACTCATTTCAGAAAATTGGGGGGTGGGGGTGGGAACTGCCACCAGTTAAATGAACGCATTGTTGATTGAAAAACACATTCTCATTTCAGGGTTGTTAAAATATGCCAAAATGTGCACTTTAGAATGAAAGAAATATAGCACAAGGTGTTTCATAATTTAACAGCATATTACTGTAAAATCACTTTGTTTAATAGGCAATTTAATTCTAGCTAATTATCACATTAAACTCAATGTGTGAGAGAGCTCTGGTATGGGACTGGAGATGTAAGCATTGCTCCAATTAGAAGATAGGATAGGAAAGGAGCATACATTCCAGTATCATCATTGTTTCATGAGAGGAAGCTGAGACCTTTGTCCCTGTGAAAGTCTAGCCTGGTTTTCCCACAGTTAAGCATGAGCAGCCAGGGTAGAGCTCATTGATGTTCTTATCCAAGTCTTCATTCTTTCCAGCCATAAACTGGACCAAGGAATGAGGAACACGGTTCCACACCAATAAAGGCTAGCTTGAACCAAGATTATGCATTTCTCCTCTAATTAAAAAAATTAAATAAAAGAATTAATCAGCCCAGCCGGGCGTGGCTCAGCGGTTGAGCATCAACCTAGGATCCAGGAGATCGGGGTTCGATTCCCAGTCAGGGCACATGCCCGAGTTTCAGGCTCTATCCCCAGTTGGGAGCGTGCAGGAGGCAGCTGATCAATGACGACTCTCTCATCATTGACGTTTCTATCTCTCTCTCACTCTCCCTTCCTCACTCTAAAATCAATAAAGATATATTTTTTAAAAAAAATAATTAATTAATTTGTTACATTTAATAAAAGTGCCCACCATTCTTCCATTTTCCTACCTTTGTCCTTATTAATATGACATGACCAAACATATCAAAGTTCATTTTATGAGAAGACACAGAATAAGGCCTAGATGAGGAGGATGTTGACATGGAATTACCACACCTGCTTTAGGGTTGCAAAATGTAAAAAGTGTACAGTGATTTTCAGAGGTAACTTTTAAAACACCTTGAAGGTGGACTCAAACATCTAGAACAGCGATTCTTTAAGTGTAGCCAGGGGAACACAGAGGATCCCTAGGAACCTCTCAAGGGGGTCCTTGAGTTCAAAACTATTTTCATAGTAAAGCTAAAACATTTGCCTTTTTCACTTTCCCTCTTTTGAGTGTACAGTGGAATCTCCCAGAAGCTACATGATGTGTGATGACATCATCGTTCTGACAGCTAATAGAATGTGTGCTTCTGGTATATTCTGGTGTGTTCTAGTTCCACAGAAGAGGTTTAGATATGAAGAGGTGTGTTCTCAGAATTTAACTCAGTACTTCTACTGTGTTCTTACTAGCTGTCTCTGTTTATTCCTGCTATAATCTCTGTAACTTCATTATTGTTCAATAAATTCTTATTTAGAATCTCAAAGTTTTCCTTGCAACCTACGCAGAAACACAAAAAGTCGAGGTATCTTTTAACTTGTTTCACAATAATATTTTTAAATTTTCAAATAAAAACAAATTTCAATATTAATTAAAATTCATTTTAAAGTTTAATACATTTTATCTCATTCTAAAAGAAATTTTTAAATATACTTTTTCCTAATTTAAGGATGAACTGTTGTCTTAAAATGGGATTATAAGACTAACATTTTCAACCTACAGCCATACTGTCTACATCTAAAAATGCTGAGATAAAGCCAAATTGACATATCAGAGAATCTTCTGAATATGATTTTATAAAATGAAATGTTTCAACATTTGGAACTCTCAAGACATCAACATTTTTCAAATAACCAATGCATTATATTACAATATCACACATGGAAAAAAGATCCATTACGGGTGCAAGATACACAAATCGAATTTAATGTAACAGATTAAAAAGAGTTCATTGAAATGGCTTCAGATTCCACATTGCAATTAGTCTTTAAAAAAAAAAACACTTAAGTTCTAGTGCAGTACCAAAGAACAGCCACAAAAAAGTCAAGCAGTTTGATGGACCTAGAGAGTATTATGCTAAGCAAAATAAGCCAGTCAGAGAAAGACGAGTATCACATGATCTCACTCATATGTGGAATCTAATGAACAAAATAACCTGATAAACAAAATAGATCCAGAGTCATAGAAGCATGGAACAGACTAACAAATCTCAGAGGGAAGGGTGGGGGTGGGGAAGTGGGGGAAGAGGAGAAATTAATGAAAGAATTTATATGCATATATGCATAACCCATGGAAACAGACAAAAGTGTGCAGAAGGCGAGAGGGGGGAGGAGCAGGGGGCAGATGCCAGATGGAGGGGATGAACGGGGGGGGGAGGGGAAGGGGACAGCTGTAATACTTTCAACAATAAAGATAAATTTTTTTAAAAAGTCAAATAGTTTGGAAAAGGTGACTCCTCTCCTCTCCAACTACATATCTGTGTCAAGTTAGATTTTCTTCATGTGTTTCAAATGAAACCATAATGCAAATTGAATGCAGAAGCAGATGAGAATCCAGATGTCTTCTATTAAGCAAGACATTAAAGAGATTTGCAAACATGTTAAACAATGTCATTAATCCTCATTAAATTTTTTATTTTGTAAATGTATTTATTTATATAAAATAACTCATAGAGTAACATGTGATGGGTATATTACTATGATTTGAAATGAATAAATATTTAATTCTCAGTTTTAATATGTACCCACATAAACAAAATCAGTTGAGTCCAAAAAATGTTGAGAATCACTAATCTAGAAAGTAGAAATTAATCAATTTCTTCATTAATGCTACACATAGTAATAACAATAAAACACATCTTCCAGCATGATTTTTCTTTTCTGTGCAAATATTCTCCTGAAAAGACACCTATTTCTATCTCCTAACTCCTGCAATAGCAATTATATAACCCAGGCCAAAGTAAACCCTAAACCACCTGACAGTGTCTCAAAGGAGAGGCAGTAATTACCAGCCACCTCTCCCTCCGGGTAATCTTTGACAGGTTAAAGGCTGTTGGGTCTATGATTAGTATCAGTAATTCTCCATGTCCCTGGGCAGTCTTGATAGGTAACATAAAGGCCTTGCTCTACAACAGGTATTTTACTTCAAAGAAAATGATGGGCTCTCAAAGAGGATTTTTGAAAAGACCCTCGAGTAACCCATATTTACATCCAGACTGAATATATTGTCTTTTACAACAGCAAAAGTATTTTAAACAGCCCAATAAAGAAAATTACAGTCTAAAAGGAAATAAAGGTGTAAATATCTGAGAACCTAAATACGTAAGTCAAGCAGTTTAAATTTTTCTATAGTTGAAGGTTCTATTAGCAATTCACTAGATGAGTTTTTTTTATTAGCTTCATGATTTCATTTTTAAAATAGAAGGATTAACTTAAAAAGTACAGAACAGCTGAATGGATTCCTAGACCAGAGTTAGGAGTTCCTTAACTAAAGGGCTTAAGAGGTGTGTGACTGATAAGTCACAAATTTTTTCTCCATGCAGACCAAACAGATGATGATGTAATGAATCTTGGATTCACAAAGTGAGTATTACTTCTACATTGCTTGTAATCAACTACTTAAAGCTGCCATAAAATTACTAGATTTTCAAGAGTAATTTCTTTTCTTTAAAAAAACAAAAAAAACCCACGAACCATCTATTCTTAAACACTGGCAAAATGTTACCTGAAATATTTTTCAAATAATTTTCATGGGTTTGGAAAATGCACCTTCTAAAATCATTTCACATCTAGTACCATGCATTTTTAAAGACAACCAAACACCACAGTTCTGTCTGCTCTGAAAGTGCTCTAGCAGGCAGAAATACTGCACAAACAGCCCTCCTCAAACAGGCCTGTCCAGAATGACGTGAAAGAGACTCTCTGTAGTGCCCTAGATTTGCAGCTAGTGCAGAGTTTACATCAGCATCGTTACCTGGTATTTTTGTAGCCAGATGTATATTTAGTGTATCTCACACGACAGAGGATCACTTTTTAACATGCCCTCTTCTATATGACAAAAGTAATTTTACTATTGTGAAATGAGTAATAATAATGACCAGAAAAAAGATGCAGACACTGCTCTGGCTGGGTGGTTCAACCTAGGTTGTGGGTTCGATCCCCAGTCAGGGCAAGTACGAGGCAACCAATCGATGTTTCTCTCCCTTCCTCTCTCTCTAAAATCAAGGAAAAAAATAAGAAAAAAAGATGCAGACACTAAAAGCTTTCTTCTGTTTAACTTTATTTGAATTATCACGCCACTTTTAAGTAAAATAAATATTAGAGTATAAGAAAGGAAAAAGTAATGGATTCCTACATTTGATTAATGTATTTTTGAAAAAAGAAAACAGCATATCTACATATTAGTTTACTATAGTAATGAATAATTATTTTCCATTTTGACCCTTAACTTCTAAAAAAGTCAAGGCCCTGGTCCTTGTAGCTCAGTTGGCTGGGCGTCGTCCCATGCACCAAAAGGTTGCCGGCTCCATTCCCAGTCAGGGCACATGCCCAGGTCTCAGGCTCAACCCCAGGAGTGAGGGTGGGGGGCCATGCAGGAGGCAGCCAATGGAGGTTTCACTTTCACATTAATGTTTCTCTCCCCCCCCTCCAAAAAAAAAAAAAAATCAATTAAATAATCTTTAAATAAATAAATAACTCAAGAACTTTGTCAAAATTGATCTTTGCATGTATACGTTCTATAAAGAAGATAGCTAAATTTGCCCATTTATTGTAGCACAGTCAATGGAAAACACCTTTTTATTAATTTTGATTTAGAAATGTTCTTTAAAATGAAGCCAAAAATATACAAATATTTTGGGAAAGTATTAGACATAAAGGTAAGTTTTGCAGAGATTCGTAAAAATCTCAGTTCACGTTAAAATCCAAAAGAATGCAGTAGTATCCATGCCTTTGTTTCTTTGAGATCCATTCAAACTGCTTACAAATGCCTCTAGGGCAGAAACTTTTCCACTTCTCAATTATTTCTTCTGAAAAATCAGGGGGGGAAATGGCTATGTGATAGTGAAAAGATGATCCACCGCATTAGAACAAGTGTCCCGCTCTTGGTGGAGATGACTGGGGTATTGAACATTGCAGTTTTGATTTCTCTGGGCAATGTGAGATCAGCATTTCTTGTGTTTCTCCTGGCACTCTGCTTCAAAAGTTGATTCTTTTTTTCTACGTAAATGACCATTTCTTTACATTTTGTTGTTGCACAGTAAATAGACTAAACCAAAATTTCTGTGCACTTATCTTCAAAGAGTTTTAAAGCTTGGTATTTCACTGTGCAGTACCTTTTTAAGGCAGATTCCAGCTATTTGCAAATATGTTTGTATCTGATTAACCTCATCTAAAATTCTACACAAGGAAAAAATTAATTCAGAAGAGAAAAACTGTACTAGCACAGGACAAAACCTGAGCTGATTCACATGTCCACATTTTCTTTGGATCACACAGTACTTCAAAGTTGAGATCAACTTTTCATAATTTAGCTTTACTGTACCCTAGTTTCATAATGAGCATTCCATTTTGTCTAGGAAAGACTTTCTGTACTTTTATAAAATTATGAGATGAGATTAAAAAGAATGAAAAATATTTTTCCATAGGTCCAGAAACTGTGACACGTGAAGAAATATTTCCAAAACAGCAAATTCCATAAGGTTCAAAGAATAATTTCCAGGAGGCAGAAATAAAATTTGGGATTAATGTCCGATTTTTATATGGACCCCCTGTGAATAGACAATACATGCAGCACTCTGATAATGCTGACCACAACACAAGCCATTTGTTTCAAGATATCTTCTGTGAGTTCAGCAGCAGTCCTTCCAGAAATATAAGACTGACTATCACCTTCTATATGGACATATCTATTAACTTACACATTTGATCTCTGTATGAAGCATCTGGAGTGCTATTAAAAAGAATTCCAGGAAGGTCCAAGAAGGAGGCAGAGTAGGTGGAAATCACACTCACCTCCTCCCAGAACAAAACTGGAATTAAAACTAAGTTATAGAACAATCAACCTGAATAACCAACTGAAGAGTAGCTGAAAAGAAGTTTTATAACCAAGGATTTACAGAAGAAGCCATATCAAGACTGCAAGATTGGTAGGAAGGACAGAGACACGAAAAGGTCGAGGCAGACTAAGGGGTGTCAGAGATAAGCTGAGAAAAACTGAGTTGTGTGTCATTGAAGCAAGAACCATTATTTCACTGTGTGCCCAACTGGCACCACTATTCTTATGCAAAGCCCTCCCTCCACACACCCAAATCTTAATCTGTTTTAGCTTGATGAACTCTACAGGACTCACTTTGACCACTCCCTGAGACCCTGCCCCACCACAAAAGTCCACAGGCCCAGGTAGGTGGCCGCTGGCCTTGGTGAACCATGAGACTTTTGCTGAGTGGCCTCAGACCCAGCATTGGTATCAAGCTAGAATCTGTACCAACCTGGTGAGAACCACTTGCTCCTTTCTGGCAACTCACTGCAAAACTACTTCACTCAACTCATGTATTGCCAGAGGATCTTTCACTGACTGAGCCTAATAGGAAGCTGGCTGGTGAAGGCAGACCTCAAAGATCCTGTTGGCCTTTTACTGACCTGTGCCAGGCTTGGTATTGGTGGAAGTTGGCCTCAGTACACAAGTTGGCCCTCCCACATGCAACCAGGCCCAGCAGAGGCAGCCACCAACTATGGATCACTTTGTAGCTCCTAACAGGTAACCCAGGGCCAGTCAAAGGCACCATCTGACATTGATCTGCAAAAGAGTCCCTCCCAAGAAGCCCAAAACCAATACACTCAGAGGTGGACTTCACACCACATCAGAGCATGACTCAATTAACTCCACAAGTGGCACACCCAAAGGGAGATCATGGCAGATACCAGAACTGTTGGGACAAATTCAACTTCATGGGGTCAATCCCTGAAAAGCAGCTCATACAATGTGGTCAAGGTCAATTCACACAGCCAGCCAGTCAGAAGGTCAACCCCATCCACAATGGACCAACAGCAATCAAGACACAATTACAGCAGGAGGGCTCACAATAATCTACACAAGGGACATTCCTGTAGCACCTAGCTCAGGTGACCAAGGAGACAGCACCACTGAGCCCCACAGGACCCCTACTATATAAGGCCACCCTACCAAGACTGAGAGACATAGCAGATCTACCTAACACAGAGAAACAAATAGAGTAAGGCAGTCAAAATGGGGAAACAAAGAAACATACCCCAAATGAAAGAACAGGAGAAAGCTCCAGAGAAAGAGCTAAATAAAATGGAGATAAGCAATCTATCATATTCAGAGTTCAAAACAATGGTTATAAGAATGCTCAAGGAACTTAGAATAATGGATGAACTCAATGAGAACTTACACAAAGAGACAGTAAGCATTTAAAAAGGACATAGTAACCATAAAAAACACACACACAGAAATGACAAATACAATATCTGAAATGAAGAATACACTAGGAGGAATAAATAGCAGATCAGTGATTTAGAAGATAAAGTAGCAAAAATACCCAATCCAACCAGCAAAAAGAAAAAAGAATCCCCCCCCCCCCAAAAAAAATGAAAATAGTTTAAGGCACATCCTAGACAACATCAAGCATAACAACATCCATTTCATAGGGGTAACAGAAGTAGAAGAGAGAGAGCAAGGGATTGAAACCTATTTGAAGAAATCATGACTGAAAACTTTCTTAACTTGGTAGGAAAAAATTAGACACAAAAGTTCAGAAAGTGCAGAGAAAACCAAACAAGATGAACCCAAAGATACCCACACCAAGTCATATCATAATTAAAATGCCAAAGGTTAAAGACAAAGAGAAGATCTTAAAAGCAGCAAGAAAAAGACGACAGTTATCTACAAGGGAGCACCCATACAACTGTCAGCTGATTTCTCAACAGAAACTTTGCAGGCCAGACGGAAGTGGCAAGAAATAGTCAAAAGTGATGAAAAGCAAGGACCTACAACCAAAATTATTCTACCCAGAAAAGCTATCATTTAGAATTGAAGGTGAGATAAAGAGCTTCACAGACAAGAAAAAGCTAAAGGAGTTCATCACCACCAGACCAGTATTACATGAAATGTTGAAGGGTCTTCTTCAAGAAGCTAATGAACAAAATAAACTGCCGAACAAAACAGACCTAGAGACATTGAAGCATGCAACAAACTGACATATTTCAGAGGGGAGTAGGGGGTGGGGGGGTGGGAAGAGATTAACCAAAGAATTTAAATGCATATATGCATAACCCATGGACACAGACAATAGTGTGGTAAAGGCCTGGGGAGGGGGCAAGAGCGGGGTGGAGGGGGTGAATAGGGATAAAAGGGGGACAATAATCTTCAACAATAAAGATAAATTTTAAAAATAAATAATAATAAAAAAGCCTTGAGACCAAAAAAAAAAAATCTTAGGTGAGGATTAGGATAAATATATAAATACAAAACCAGAGCCCCTCATCTCTGAGTGAATCCATCCAGTAAGGTGGCGGTGCCATCCTCCCCTACCTTATCAGGGACCTCACCTTCTCAACTCTCTCTCTAATTTTGAGCTGTTTTCTGTCTTGCCCTGTCTATTGGCCCCTTCCCATCAGGATTTTGTTGCATTGCTTTTCATTCTCTTAATGTTGTCCTATTTTGTGTTGAAACAATTTCAAACTTAAAGAAAAGTTGCAATGATAATACAAAGAGCTCCCAAATGCCCTTCCTGCAGAGACCCCATTCAAGTTTTGTCAGTTGCCCGATGATGTGGTTTATAACAAAGCAAAACAAACAAAAAAATCAGGCAGAGCACCCAGCTGTTACATCTCTCTAGTCTCTTGCAATGTGGAACAGTTCCTCAGTTTTTCCTTGACATTTTTGAAGATTACAGTAGACTGAAGTAGGTTTAAAGACTTTCACTAATGGAGCTCAATTTGGGATTGATGCTTCCTCGTGATTAGATCCAGATTATCTGCTTTGGCAGGGCTAGCACAGAAGTGGTGCTGGATTCTTTTCATTGCAGCTTGATGGGTGGACACCATGTCACTTTGTCTCATTGGTGGTGATAACCTTAATCACATAATCAAGATGGTTGTCTGCTGGGTTTTTCCACTGTATTTTTTCTCCATTATAATTAATCAATATTTTGTTGAGAGATGCTTGGAGCCTATATAAATGTCACATATGTTATGCCACTTTACCCTTTAATTTTAGCATCCATTCATATTTCTTGCATGGATTACATATAACTATGGTAGTTATCCAATGACTATTATTCTGGTTCTGTTATTTCTTCTACATTTATTAGTTGCCATTCTACTTTAAGGAATAACTTTCCTTTTTCTCATTTACTTCGTGTATTTATTTGTATCAATGTGCAGTCAAGAACTGCTATTATGTTAAATGGGTTATGATCTTCTACTATCACTCTTTATTTTAATGCTCAAATTCTCTCAGATTTGGCCATTGAACACACATTAAACTGACTCCTGTGTCCTTTTGGCCTGATACGTCATTCTTGAGTACCTTCTTAACTTTCTAGGCAGCAAGATACTCTAGGCTCCAGGCGCCAAATCAGTCATTTCTCCAAAGAGCCCTGATGCCTCTTAGTAGACAGTGGTATTTAAAAACCAAGATCTGGACACTACCTCTGTTCATTATTACTACAGTGCCACTGTTTCCAGGCCCTCTGGGAAGGTTTGGAAATAGCTAGGAAATGTGTGTGTCGGTAAATACACACACATACATTTACACCTATATTTATTTCTGTATCTGTTTACATATACTGAAAATCATGAGTTCACACCATTAGCTTGAATTCCGATCCAATCTAGCTTTCTCCCTTTCTATATGTATACCACCTTTCTCCATCCATGAAAAAACTGGCTTTCACCCGGCCGGGCGTGGCTCAGCGGTTAAGCATCGACCTAGGATCCAGGCGATCAGGGTTCGATTCCCAGTCAGGGCACATGCCCGGGTTGCAAGCTGCAGCCGATCAATGATTCTCTCATCATTGATGTTTCTAGCTCTCTCTCTCCTCTCCTTTCCTCTCTCTGAAATCAATAAAGATACATTTAAAAAAAAAAACCAAAAACCAAAAAACTGGCTTTCAGTACTTTATAGTCCCCTATATGTAGCCAAGCTCTTGACCCAACCAGCCATCACTGCCGGCTGTCTCAGGTGTGGTTCTCATTTTACATTACTTAAGAGTTGCCTATACTCACTGCCCCTACTACTTCACTTTCAGTCATTCCTCTACCCACTGCTATCTGATTTCCATTCTGGTCAAGGTCACCAGTCAACTCCCTATTGCCAAATCTACAGGATCTTTCTCACCCCTTTTCTAACTTGAGCTCCCTGTGGCATCTGACACTCTTTGAAGATTCTCTGCTTCACACTCTTCCTCTAGCTTCTGCGACTCCCCCACCCAAACTGGTTTCCTATCTCGCTGGCCGTTCCTTCTTAGACTTCTCTATGGGCTTTTTTTCTCCTCCCATGATTAATTATGATGATTCCCCGGGGTAGCTCATCCCTTCCCTTGGCTATAAGTATCTATATTTTGTTGACTTTCACCCACCAAATATTATTCCTTGGGCATCTCTCAATCACTCCACACATCTAACACAGAAATAATTTCCACCTTGTCCCAGCCCTCTCACCTGCTCTTCTTTCTGAGTACTTTAACTCAAAGAACAGAATTGCCAACTGTTCAGTGGCCCAAACCAGCAATTTAAGCACCATTTGTAACTTCTCTCCCATCCCTGCAGCATCAACTGTGATGGCACTACCTTCTAAACTCTCCCAAATCTGTCTGTCCTCTGCAATTCTACAGTCCCAGCAATCATCATCTTGTGCCTGAATTACCACCACTGTCTTCCAACTGGCCTCCCGCTCTTGTCATTCTTCCAATCTGATCTACACAATCTTTCTAAAACAAATATGATCATTGCTCTCTCCTTAAAACCCTTCAAAGAATTCCCATAGCCCTCGGGACAGCCTAGTTCCTTCACACACAGCTTACAAGGACCTGCATGATCTTGCCTTAGCCTACTTTTACAACATCATTGCTTGTTCAAATTCAAACAGCCACACTGGTATTTCTTTCACCTCCACAAACACACAATATTTCTTCAAGTCCCTGGGCCTTGGCATAATCTTGTCCCTCTGACTCTGCTACATTGCTTGGTCAAATTCTACATATCCCTCAGGACCCATCACCTTCTCGGGAATCTTCCAAGAATGCCTCTGTTCTGTGTTTGCACAGTACTCTATATTTCTCTAGAGTGCTTGTCACACTTTATTGCAATTGTTTGTTTAATTATTTAATTTTCCAACTGAATTACTGGTTTTATCATGATCTCAGAGAGAAATAGAAGCAGTGTCTTATGCACTGTTCTATCACCAAAGCCTAGCAAAGTGGCTGAAACACATTAGATCTTCCTAAGTAGTCAGTGAATTAAATGAACCTCAAAAATAACAAACTCTACAGCAGCCACAGCCAAAGGGCACATTTCACAAACATGCATTAACACAAGGCATGGAGCAATACATCTTCCTTCACTCCTGTTGCTGGTCAAAGGGTGGCATTTTAGTACAATGCACCCATATTAGCCTGAATGAAGAACTGTTTCCCACAAACAAAAAACCACAGAAGTTCCCCTTCTTTCTCGGTGGTAAGTTAGAATGACTCATTGTTTTTTACACTTTCATGAAGGTGACACACAACAGACTCAGCAGTGAGAGAGCAGAGTCTTTGGCCAAAAGGGGTAGAATAAGAGTGAATGTTTAGGCCCTTTAGCCAGCTCTAGAACATTCTCCCTGTAAATGATATGGACACACACATACTCACAATGCCCCAGAAAATATAGAGCATGATTTCAAAAAGGAAAAATAGAAAGTGAACTACTGAAGGGTATATCTCCAAACTTAGCATGGTTTCTGGCACCCCAGGAGAGGTAATATAAACTGTGAGAGGTGACACCAGACTACAACCCCAGCTAATTACAAATACCAAAGGTTGATGTCTGAGAAAGGAGGAAATCTATGAAGGAGATTAACGTCACTGCTACTTATTATATACTACCCAAGTTACCTTATCTTTACTGTCCCAATTTACACATAAGGAAAAGGCATTTGAAGGGTTAAAAAATTAACCTGTAATGAATACCAAAGTGTTGTTCTTCCTAGTTCTTAGTGCTGTATCCCAAACTGGGCAGGAGCTAGTAATGTCTTTAGACTGAAGTCAAAAGTTTCCTTTCAATATCCTCTAGCTGAGGTTACCATAAGGCTTATTCAGGCAAAACAGGTGGATATATCTTCAGGGGGAAACATTTTTACTATATATATTTTTTAATTATCAGCCCTGATAGATGGTGGAGGAGAGGGAAGACTGGTCCTTCTCTAGAGGTACTTTAGAGTATTACTTTAGAGGACAGGGGCTACTTTTTCCCCACTGTCCTCTCTAGATAGCTCAGTTCCAATCCTGGCTCAACTGTACAATTTTTAAAGTGACGTGGGGAGGCAGTTTTATGTTTAATGACCTATAAGATGTTTTATTCTAAAAGAAGAAATCAAGTGCATTCTTCTGAAGAAGGGATTCTGAAGCTCGCCTATCATTTTTCCTTTCCCAATCAGAGAGGCTGAGGACATGAAGTCCGCTGCGAGAGGGGAACTGATGAAACCCTATGCTCAATGGTAAGTACTTTATCCCCTGCTGCCACCAGACTCCCTGAAGGGTAATGACCAGTCTTAAACTACCCAGGCAAGAGACTGGAGAATGTCCTCACTGGCAAAGCTAAACAAATACACACACACACACACAAGATCTATAGCAACTGACATGTGGGCATCACCGTGATAAAGTTGGTTTCCACCTGAATACTGAACACTGATGTCCATGTAGGGCTTCTCATTTGCATTGTTGTGCCTTAATCTTCAGAATGAATGGACACCAAGGAAAACTGGACATTCAAGGAAAGTCTTTAATGAGAAAAACAGAGACCAAAACAAATAGAAGAAATAAAGAAATATGGAAAACAAAAACAATGCCGAGAAATCTCTAAAAACACTTATAATAATTAACAATGAGAAGATATTATAACTATAAAATACAAATAGGATACAATTTTTAAAATAAAATTTAAAACTTTTTAGAAAAATTTTAAGTCATAAAAATATCTAATATTAAAAACAGAATATGAAATCTAGTAAATCTCCCAAAGGATAGAATTTTAAAGACAAGATGAAATATAGAAGAGAAAATCTGAGAATACTGCTCAGTCCAGGAGATCCAATATCTGATTAACAGTTGTACCAAAAAAACACAACAAAGATAATAAATGAAAAATTATAAAAAACTACAAGAAAACTTCCAGATTGAGTTTCTACATCAGAAGAGTTCACAAGATGACTGGCACAACAACGAAGATCTACTCATTTTCCAAGTTTCAATTTTTAGATTGTCAGAGATAAAGAAATCCTAAGCCCTAGCCGGTTTGGCTCAATGGTTAGAGTGTCAGCCTGCGGACTAAAGGGTCCCAGGTTCGATTCTGGCCAAAGGCATGTACCTCAGTTGCAGGCTCGATCCACGGCCCTGGTCAGGGTGTGTGCAGGAGGCAACCAATTGATGTGTCTCTTTCACATCAATGTTTCTCTCTCTCTCTCTCTCTCTCTCTCCCCGCTCCACTCTCTCTGAAAAGCAATGTAAGAAAACATCCTCAGGTGAAGATTAAAAAAAAAATTTTTAAAGAGAAGAAATCCTAAAAGTTTCCAGACACAAACAAGAACAGTTCTATACAAGAAAGCAAAAATTAGAATGTAAGTACATTTCAAAACAAAAATACTAAAAGCTAAAAGATAATGAAGCAATGACTTCAAAATTCTGGGGAAAAAATTATTTCCAACCTACACTTCTAAACACAGCCAATTATCAATCAAGTAACTGTGAAGATAAACATTATATATTTGCTTATTTATAAGTTTTCAAAATGTCATTTTCCACATACCCATCCTCAAGAATCTATTGACAAAAGTGTTTCACCAAAAATGTAAAGTAAAAAAAGAAAAAGAAAAACATGGGTCTAATGAAACAGGATCCCATGTTTAATCCAGGAGAAAGATGAAGGAAACACCTAAAATTCCTAGAATATAGGTGAAGGTAATTCCTATAATAATAATAATAAAGGAAGTTCCAGAACAACAGTGAAGTAAAAGATCAGGGAAATGAGAAAATTTCACTAGGGGAGTTTCAAGAAATAACAAAAATTAAAAAGAATAATAACAGTAATAATATAAAATGGATAGATTACCTAATGAATATGACTATATTTAAAAAGTATTTCAAGTATATAAGAGTGTTTGTATATGATTTAAAGGAAAGTAAGTACAAAACAAAGAAACATGAGGCAATTATTAACTCTAAGGAAAACAGAAAGTTGCACAGGAAAGGAAATACAATTTTAGTACACCATGAGATTCAGCTTTGAATAGTATTTTCATAATATAATCATGTAAACACTGAACACTGAATTAACAAAAATACATCGGGAGGGAGGCCCTGGTTCATGTGGTTCAGTGGTTGGAGCATCGGCCTGCTCAAGGGCATGTACCTGGGTTGCAGGTTTGATCCCAGCCCCACCAAAGGTGTGTGCAGGAGGGGACCAATCAATGTGTCTCTCTCACATCGATGTTTCTCTCTCTCTCTCTCATCCCGTCCCTCCCTCCCTCCCTTCCACTCTCTCTAAAAGTCAATGGAAAAAATATCCTCACGTGAGGATTAACATAAATAAATAAATAATAATACATTGGGAGGACAGAGAAAGGCAAATATGTATGTTGGGAGCTAAGGAAGGTCATCAGAAAATCATGTAAGAGAGCTACGCCCTCCTCCTCTAGATTAGAAGTCAATAGATAATATACAAAGCTGGAAAATTAGAGAACACCAGTAGAAGCATGTTATTTGTGGAAATGAAGATAAACAGCAAGAGAAATAAGTAAAAGTTAAAAAGTACTGATTCTGAGGAATAGAAAATAAGAACAGGAAGGGCTGATTCCTATTTTTCATATAAACCTAGTAATATTTAAGCCTGAAAATGATACATGTGTATTCTTTGATATAAAGTAGAATTTAAAAACACAGTAGAAAAATATTTATAAATAATAATGCTAGACTTATTGAGGTGATCACTTCATAAGTTATATAAATGTCTATTCACTACGGTGTATATTTAAAACTAATATAATATTATATGTCAACTATAATTGATAAAGTGCTTTATTTTTAAAAATTAAATTATATAAATTTACAATTAAATAAATATATTAAAAAACAAAAAATAATATGTAAAGTCCAATCCATTTAAAAATATAAATATAGCAAGTCCTGAAATAACATGCTTTTGTTCATCATTTCACTATAATAGTTGATGAGATGTCGTAGAAACCTAGCTCTTGTTTTATCAATTAGCCTCTGGTAAAACTGGAATCATTATACATTGTTCCACTTAAGTCACATAACCTATCATCTATGATAGTGAGGACTTACTGTACACATGCACACACACACACAAGCTTCTGAATGCCTGTAACTGTTACTAGTGATTATCTCTGAGTGGTAGGGTTACAGGAATTTTGTTGGTTTCTTCTTTTCCTACAGAGATCTGTATTGTTATTTTAACAAGAAACTTTTTCACAAAATAAAGTATTTGCTTACCTTAGCTGATTTTTTTATGTTTACATCTTTATTCAACTTATAAAGAATTTTCATGTTGTACCCAGTCTGGTTTCCATGTCCATGAGGCCACCAAGTTTCTACAGTAACATTCTTTTAAGAAAAAATAAAAGTCATTCTAAGTAATCTGTGGCATATTTTCAGCAAAATAATATGTTGACTCAGAGCATTATATCCATGTCTTATAGAAATTCTAGGTTCTAAAGCAACATAAATCTCCCTCCCTATAGTAAGCCAAATTATACCAATCCATAGATAATATTTAAGAGCCAACATGCTAGCAGTTTAGCATGGATTAATACACCAAAATGGAAGGGGAAAAACAGAATAGCATGATGTTCAGAAAAACAATTCCTCCCATTTCTATTGCTCACACTTACATTTATTCTACATTCGTAACATTTAGACTGGGACTTTGGAGTTGACTAATGTTTTAAGCCCAGAACTACAAATTGTTTTGAGTCCTTACTTTATCTGAACAGTTACTGAATGCTGACTTGCTCCATCCTATTCTCACAATTATCAATTAGGCAGATTTTAAAAAGGAAAAAGAAAAGGTAAAGTCTAACCTACTTCTACCCATGAAAGATCATGGAGTTAGAATTCTGCATGTCAAATAAGCACAAATACTCAAGATAATTGACAGGTACCAAAAATAATCACTGTACTTAAATATAATGTTTAATTCTAAACATTATTTTGGATTTAGAATACTGCAAATACTACAGAAAAATTAAAATATAAGACACCTGCCTCTTCGAGAGAAAAGGATGCCAAGTTTAACACATATTTTCCATTTTCTAAATCTCAAAATCTGGGAAAATCATTCCATAGCTTTTAACCTCTTGGGAGAGGTTAAAAGTGATGGAGAAAATGGAAAAAGTACACAGTATTGCTTTTCGTCTCATGCTTCTCAGGAAGTACCATCATTCACCTTGTTAATTTTCACAAAGTGCTTAACAATCCTTTCCCCAGGCTGAAGTTCAATGCCGTATGTCTGCTGTGTTTGCAATTCAGGGATTTCTACAATCACTTGACCAGAGACTGGCTCTGAGCTGACAACATCAAAAGAAGACTCTATTTCGAGATTCCACTGCTGGGCACAGTTGTCTAAGGCATAAAAAGAAAAAGAAAAGAAAAAATTTATATATAAAATATGCTAAGCATTATCACTACGCTCCTTAGGATTCACTGAAGAAAAGACCAAAGCAGCCTCTAAACTAGTAGGTGCTCCACAAATGCAGCCATGATAAAAAGTCAGTGGACATTCTCTTTTAATCTTTAGTTTAACCCTTTATCCTGGAGAAAAATAACTAAAATTATACTTTGCACATACTCTACTCTAAAAAATATTACAATCATAAGCCATAAAAACTTTATAAACAGGGCGCAAATAGAAAATTGCAAATGAAAAGATAGCATTAATTTTCCAAGATTGATATACATTTGTTCCTTTCTATAAAGTAAAGTAAAAAATACTGAGGGTTTTAAGCCATATAATAAGGTATGAACCTAAATGTATTTGAATTAATCAAACATGAAAAAATAGAAATATATTTTAAATGTAGATTATCTACCCAAGAAATACTTACTGAGAACCTTCCATTTTGCTAAGTGATGGAAATGAAATGGTTGGCCAGGATGAACTTGGCCCTACCCTCATGAGCTAAGTCTAATGGTATATAGACAAGTTCAAAAGTGTGATAATATTAGGATGGGAGAAGTAAAAGGCTATTCTGAGAACATATTCACCGGAAAGAACACCTAACCTACAGTAACCTACAGTAAGTGATAGAAAGCCTTTATGAAAAGGCAGTATCTAGCTGAGCCCAGGGTGCGTTAGCTAAGTTCAGAGGAAAACAATAAATATTCTGGGCACAGCAGTAGCAAGTGCAAAGAGCCATGAGTAAGAAAGAACAACGCCATAACAAGGGCCAGGCAAAGATGAAACTGGTGAGGGATGCCAGCATGGCTGGGGAGGTCAGCAGGGTCCAGCTCAGGCTGGATCATGTGAGGAGTCTGGCAACCTCATGCTAGATCAATGGGGAGCCACAGAAGATTTTTTCCTCAGAAAGAATAACACCATTAGATTTGCATTTGTTTTAAAAATCACTAGGGGCCCCAGCACAGTGATATACCAGGATGCAAATGGAAGAAGCAGAGACACATGAAATTTCTACCTGTGCAAAAAGGAAAGTGCTCCTTGGAAAATCCAGGAATGGAGAGGAGGGGGAAAAAAAGAAAGAGGGAGCAAGGCTGAAAAGGAAGGTTATCGGGAGAAAAGAAAGATGAGGCAGCTGCCTAAGAAATGAGGATTTGGGAGCAGAGTTTAGGGATGGGGCAGAATGTTTCAAGGGGGTTTTGAAGTAGCATTTTAAATTATGTATGGATAATAGTAACTCCTTTCTCCATGACCCATTTAATTTACATTGTTTGTTTAATATCTCCAGAATTGGATTTGCATTTGAGTGTGGGTTTTTAAATAAGACACTATGCCAAACCAGGCTTTGGGTAAGAGCAAGGTAGAAAAGCAGACACATTTTTGGAGGTTACTCAGGAGAAACCAGTGGTAAAGTACCCCAAAAGGCTGAATGGGCAGGGTGTCAGAGCCACCAACGAACGTTCTCATTCTTACTGTCCCAGAAAGGAGGTGCTGATGCGCTTAAGTTTGTATGATTCCTGGCAAGAAATTGAGGGAGTGCCTATTAAGTGGCTTCTGTTTTGCTTTCTGAAGAAGAAATGGAAGAGAACTATCTTAGGAACCCTTTTCCTACAAATAAGGAGGGGACTGATAACTTCCCAATTTCATCATCACAAGTTTTTGCATGTTGGTCAACAGACTTTATAACTGGCATTCCTTCTGAATGTAGAACCACACCAGACCTGTTCTAAGGACAATCACACCACATCTCATCACTTGCATCTCACATCAGCCGAAAGTATAGATGGCTTTGATGCACACTAAAGAAAACCTAATCCTGGACTTAAGAACTGTTTTTATTTATTAATTGAACACAAGTCACTGAGCCCTGAATTAGGTTTGTTCTGACCCAGCCAATTTTGCAGTTTACCCACCCACAGGCTCCCGGGAACGTGTAGGAGGCAGCCAATCGATGTTGCGCTCTCACATCAACGTTTCTCTCTCTCCCTTCCTCTCGCTCTAAAAATCAATATACTAGTCTTTAAAAAAAAGACGTTTGCTTATCCCTATGCTAGAATGTATTTCCCCACAAAGATCATTTTAATCTTTCTTTAATATCTATGACAAAAACCTCTGCCTCACAAAATAGGCTTCCCTTTTGCTAGCCTGGACAATTGTCAAGTCATTCTTTATGCTGATTTGAAATCCATGTTTCTTTAACTTACACCTAAAGATTTAAGTTCTGCCTTCTAGGCACCTCCTACCAACCAGCAACCACCAAGTTCACGCTGGTCCCTTTGCTGCTTCCCATCACTGCTGCAGTGGAGAATTAGCTGCCTGCGAGGGTCTCTGGACAAATAGTGCAGTCCCCAAAGAACTGGCAAAAGTTCCCAGTTTCTGTTGCTTCTAACATGGAAAGTTCTAAAGTAAGTCAGCACTGCTCTGGAGCTCATCCTGTTAAGTCCCTTCAGTGCCACTAAATGAAAAAACTGTGGAATTAAGGCTGTGGAATTAAAAATTCAGTATGAAGATTCACAAGCCTATGGCATCACCACCTGATTCACTATACCAACATATTCTGCCCTTTCCTCAGATTCAACCCTTTCTTCCAGAAGCCATGGAGAATTTAAGTAGTTTAGGTTCACAGAGCATAATGAGAGTCTTCAATAATCAATAATTTTCCTGGTATTATCTGTTCACTTCTTTTCACTTGCTAATTTTAAAATAAATAAAATCCTATTTCCTAGTTAAGGAGAGCTCCCTCATAAGTGAAGACCCATTTCCAGAACACAGCTTCCTATCCTCCCTCTCCTGAGGAATCCCTGTCGCCCCCCTGCTCTCCTGAAGTGGAATGCAAAGTCATTTCACAAACGGACAAAGTTCTGGGAATGGGGAGAGGAAAGAAGAAAGACTTTTAAGTGACTCAAAATTCCCTCCCATGTGTCCCTCCCAACTACACCAAGTTTCACATCCTCTCCTCACCCTGACTAATCAACTCTGGGCCCAAACAGGACAGGAACTCCTTATCAAAACACGATGGATAGGCCAAGCTGGCCTGCTCCCTCTACAACTTGGGTCTTCCCGGGCCTGAAGACTCAGTGATGGCCTAGCTGGGACCCTCCTCCCTTCACAGGAGACCACGGTCTACGTTTGTTCCCTATGACCTCAACCAGGGGATGGCAGGTAATGTGGTTCTGCCACTGACTCATTTTCAGGTTTTGCCAAAGCTGGTTCAGTGCGTTTTCTTTAAATATAAAAACAAGAACAAACCAACCACCATGAGTCTGACTTGGATGGGTAACTGTAGAAAGAATAAGCTGCTACGCAGACCGGAACACTGTGCTGCTTCTTCATGCAAACAATCTTCAAGACAACTCCAATTTGTGTAGATGTGGCCAATACATTAACCCTTAAAATCCTCTAAATATGCCAGTTCCTTTTATATTCCTATACAGTCTACTTCTTTGTCAAGGTGTGGTCTAGGAAAAAAATAATTTTATTCATTGTTTAAGAGGAAACATGGAAGCCCTGGCCAAGTAGTTCAATTGGCTAGAGTGTTGTCCTGATACGACAAGGTTGCAGGTTCGATCCCCAGTCAGGACACATACAAAAATCAACCAATGAATGCATAAATAAGTGGTACAGCAAATCAATGTTTCTCTCTCTCTTCTTTCCCCCTCCCTTCCTCTCTTTCTAAAATAAACAAGTAATAATATAGAAGTAGAAAAATAAGAAGATGGTTGAGTTATATTAATTCAAGTGTGTCCATTACTAACAGCAATTGTAAAATTGATTGCAATTAAGCCTCAAGTATCAATGTCTTCATTTAGTCATGTGCTTAGCTTCAAGAAAAAGTGAGTTCTTCCACACTTATACCCTCAGCAGGTTGTAATGACTGCTGTAATTTAAAACCACAGGAAAAGACCCATGGGACGTTAGAGACAGAAGAAACTTGGCGATCTCCTAGTCACTTTGTAGATGAGGTTGCTGAGGCCCAACTGCAGAATCTAGCTCCAAAGCCTCCGAGCCAGTAGACAGGATGAGGGCCCCGATTTCCTGACTCCCGTGATCTCAACTTTTCATGCACCTCTCTCAGAGGTGCCTCCCAAAAAGAAGCACACATACTGATTGAAATTTGTATACTAACAATGAGAAAAAACCAAAAACAAAGTACTTTTAGCCTTTCCGAGTCCTAAGTCCAAGTATCAAATACATTCAACATGAAACAAAGCATTTGGGGGATTGTAACAATAAAATGTTAGCCTTTTAAGGAGGGTCTTTGTAACAAAAAAAGGAACACAGAAATCGTCTGACCCTCCACTAAATGCATAATTATATGGTGCCACAGTTCCACCATTTGTCAAAATGCTATCTTTGTAACCTAAACTACCTGACAAGGGCATAACAACAACTGATGCTGAGAATTTCTGTTAAACACTGCAACTATAGCTCTTGAATAATTACTGTCTGTAAACCTTAACAATCACTATAAGTTACACTCCAACCCCCAAAAAAGCAAAGAGGCTGAATCTACTTAGAGAAACAAAATATAGCCAAAGGTCACAGTTAAGGATCCAGGATGGCATCTGGGGGGTTAAGAACTGGCAGAGAAATGGAAGAACATTCAGGCCAGCCTGGGAAGGATCTGGAAACGTTGGTAGATTGCTTATGTAAGATTAAAAAAAAGACGCTTCATCCGCTGGGGGGGGAAAGCTATTCAGAGACAGCTGCCTTGATTAGCTTCGCCAGCTGAGCTGCTCACAGCTCCTCCTCTTGCCTGCTCTCTTCTTATTGCATCTTTAATAGATGGGGGAAAACTGCAGTGAAAAGGTAGAAACAGTAACAAGAAGAAGCTGAAATGACCAAGCCACAGAATGTTTAAATTCAAACGTAGGAGATTTTCCTGTGCTCCTGCTGGAATTAGAGCGCAGACTTCAGCAGCTGCTTTTCAAAGAGCTAACAGCTTGCATTAGCCAGAAAAGCAGGTTCACAGTCAGTTACAACAGCTGTCTTCCCCTTCTTTACTAAGCAGTAAAGATCTCCTTGCCTACCAGCAGGACAAAATCCTCAAAGATGAAATCCAGGCAAAACAGATGCAAAACAAAATCCCCCCCAAAACAAAGATAAGTTGGTAAATTCCAGAGGGAAAAAACCATTTATGCAACAAGGCAGCTAATCAGAGGAGAGATGATTCAAGCAACCTATCTACCCATAAAGATATTTTCAAAGGTGAATACTGTCATTTTTATGAGTAAAGTAATTCAGTGATGAATGAAAAAGTGATTCAAAATGAATACAAGAAAGAAAATGAATGCATCAAACAAGGCACTAAGCAAGACAGACAAATCTTTGCTCTATTGTAGTATTATACTCTCTGTATCAAGCTGTACGCAAAGGGCAGCAATGACCTTCAATACAGGCTTCCGTTGGGCAGGCCATGGTGGAGCTGAGAGCTAGACTCACTCCCCCAACTCAAGGCTGTCTTGGAGAACAGAGGACGGGTGCTTTAGGCTGATGCAGCAAGTCAATTTAAAGAAGGTGGGGGAGGGCAGCATCCGTGAGATGCTCAAGAAGAGATTCATGTGCTGAAAAACATCTCTACACTTTTTCTCTAACTGTGGTAACAAAAGATTAAACAATGTAGCATTTCATCACAACATACTTATATATTTGGACTGAATATCTTTATGCAACCTAAGAGAAGCTCACAAAACTAGACAATCGTCATTCCTCCCCAATAAATTTTAGGGCCTAATGTGAACAACTCACATCAGATTACAAATATGAAAGACATAGTATACCTAGCATAGAGAAAATGAGCCCCTCTCTCTCTCTCTCTCTCTCTCTCTCTCTCTCTCTCTCTCTCTCTCTCTCACACACACACACACACACACACACACACACACAAACAGGGCCTACAGTTTTAGCTGGAGCATCACCCCCCCCCCAGTTGTCTTCTCCCCATCTCCCCTCCCACCACACCTTGAAAACCCAAGTCCAGCTCCTTCCCCTCCCCTTCCCCAGCAGATGGGGTTAGTCTCCCACCTGCCTCCCCAAGAGCAAAGAACAGTAGAATCTGGCTGGGTTTCCACAACCAACAAAAAACACCTAAGCTTCCCTTTCCAGTACCAGGGTCAATCTTTCACTATTTAAAATCCTAAAAATATGGGTGCCCTACAACAGCTACTGCTATTTAAAATCTTATTAGAATATTTCAGGGCTCAGGATGAATCAAATAAATACTTTCTAATAAAGTTTTTTAAAAAGTCACATCAATGAATTGGTACCTTTTAATACCTAGAAAAGTGACAAGTGCCTAAGAGATAATGGAAATAATTCCTGTTTTCCTTTGACCTTGGTGGGGTTTTTTTCCAAATATAAGTGTGTTCTCATTATTTTAAACATTAAGAAGATGTAAAAATCATTTCAAAAGTTGAAGTTAAGACAAAAATCAAACAAATGACCAGCAGATCTTAAAAAGTGCTCAAGTTCAGCAACAACTATTATAATACTGAGAATGCAGAAAAGAAATATATATACATACATATATACATATACATAGATATATAAAGAAAATTAATTCACAAGAATTTCAAGTTAATTTTTTAAAAGTCTAACAGCCTTTTTTTCTGTCATACTATAAATAATTATATTGGGAAATTGTGGTTGGTCATTTGATCTTCAGGGGTAAATGCACTAATTTTAAGTTAAGAAATAAATAAAACATTTGGAAAAGCAAAAATGTTCTCTCTTTCTAGCCTCAAGAGGGAGAAAGCAGAAAGTATCACATAGTCAAATTACTTTAGGCCCTTCAAATTGAGTTGCCTAAAATTACTAGATAGATCAGTTTGTTTAGCTATTTTTTTCGCTTACCATAGAAACAATATAGGCTCAATATGGAAATTTAGAAAACACAATTGAGCAGAAAGAGAAAATACAAACTATCTGTAGCATTAATATCCAGAGATTGCCACTGTGTGCATTAGTCTGACCAATCTCATTTCATGCTAAATTATAAAAATTAATATATTTTATTTTAAGTAAAAATCATATATATATATATATTTTATTATTATGAACTTTTTTTTTTAAAGTAACTCTCACAATGCCTGCTTCATAATATGTGTCAAATAAATACATAAAATTAACCAGGATATGTTAGCTTATTCTATTATTTTTCAACTTTTAAAAATGTCTATTGCCTGGCCAGGAGTGGCTCAGCAGTTGAGCATCAACTTAGGATCCAGGAGATTGGGGTTCAATTCCCGGTCAGGGCACATGCCTGGGTTGTGGGCTCGATCCCCAGTCAGGGGCGTGCAGGAGGCGACTGATCAATGACTCTCTCATCACTGATGTTTCTATCTCTCTCTCTCTCTCTCCCTTCCTCTCTCTAAAATCAATAAAGATTTTTTTTTTAATTTCTATTGATTTCAGTGATAAAAAAAATTCTGAAAAAACTCCTAAAGGAAGTTCTTCTCCTAATGCTTTCATAAATTTATGCCTCAATTTTCTTTATTACATCAAATAACCAAATTGAAATCTATAAAATCAGAAATATAAGAATTACTGCTTAATATGCACATCTTTTTAACAGGAAACATTTTTCTCTGTGTGAGGTAAAAAATAAACTGCAGTCATAAAATATTTAAAATGTAGTTGATATGGGGAACTGATTACATGGAATTTAATTAAATTTTAAGGATCAGTTCATTTAAATTAACTTATTTAATTCAAATAAAATTCACTCAGTCACTAATGGCTAATAAATGTAACTCTAATGACATATTCAGGAAGAAATGTTTAGCTTCATATTCAAAGATTTTAATTAAACTAGAGCAGTGTTATTCAAACTTTATCAGGTATCAGAGTCTCTGGAACTTGGTGCTTTTTGCTAATCACCAAATAAATAAATTTTTTCAAAATCACACCCTTTCTTAAACTAGACCTTATTATATACAGGGTGGGGCCAAAGTAGGTCTACAGTTGTCCATCTGGAAAATAATACAGTAATTAATAAATAATAATACAAGAATAAACTGTGTTTTGTGTCCTCACAACTGTAAATCTACTTTTACCTCACCCTGTTATACTGAGAAAAACTATGGGTGGGGGCGGAGAAGAATGAACCATTCTTTGATTTTAGTAGCACAACTCAGTTCAGGTTACATCTCTGAAGAATAGTTTGAGAAGCACTTAACTAGCGAGCTAAAACAGCCACATTTATAGGTGCAAGTTAAATTAGACCTTTTAATGCCCTTTTAACATTTAAAAATGTCAGCAGCAATGAATGATCTCAAGTATCAACTATCTCTGATTTGCTTTTGTCTTCTGCCTTTAGAAAACACAGATTTGGTTCAATGGAATAGCAATCTAGAGTCGCCAGGGCCCTAAAGATAGCAAAACTCCAATGACTCTCTCATCATTGATGTTTCTATCTCTCTCTCTCCCCCTTCCTTTCCTCTCTCTGATATCAATAAAGATATGCTTTAAAGAAAAAAAGATAGCAGAACTCCTGTACTGACACACCACATTCTTGACATCGAGCTAGGCCTGCACAGAACTGGACTGAGCACTGTAAGCTACCATTGAAGATCCACCTTCATCCACCCTGATTTCCCTAACTTCTCAAATCCTCACTGATCTTTGAATTTCTGAACAACTGGGGCTCCCATCCCAGGAGATCATTACACAATCTGTTTGATTTGGTAATGGTTTATATCTCCCCTCCCTGTTCAACCAACGTGCAGGAATGAGATTCTTTCTTTCTTTCTTATGCCAAATAAACACAGTGCTGGGCAAAGAACTCAACAAATATTTGACCAGCTTTTAACTGATTCACTGACACCTGTGAGATTTCTGAGCTTTTATTCAATGCCCCTTTCTTGTGAATAGTTCCTTCAACTGAAAAAGTAGTATACTTCACCTTACAAAACTTTATGGCTTATCTGCCTTCCAGTTTATTTTTAACTCTTAACAAGGCTGCCGCATCATGGCCTTCAGAGGAGAAAATGTACAGTGATAGGGAGTCAGCCTGACAATTTGAGCAAACCAAAACCTCAGGACAGTGGCGATCTGAAAGTGACCACAGAGGCAGCAGGAAGGTACAAACCAGCAGGCCCACTTCTTTTAAGAAAGAACACTTAGCTCAGGAAAACTAGAGCTACTCGCACTTGTATTCTTTCTTTTCAAAATATGTTAAAAGTCATCTACCTGCCTACTTGCCTGCTTTATATTGTAAATTTTTATGACCTGTCCCAGTTTGTACATACTTTCCACTTTTTTTAATTTAGTATGTCACAAATTTTTAAAAAATAAGTCTCTGGAAAGTATATCTATATATTTAAATTACAAACCCAATTCTTACAACATAGAAGCAGCTCAAAAAAGTAAAACAAGAAATCACATCTCTTAGCTTACCATATAGAGGAGAAAATGTGAAGTAGTTCAGGTGGCAAATATTATAGGCTTCAATTCTGACATCTTCCCAGATGCCCTGGGTCGGGAAGGAAGGCCCCCAGTCCCAACTAAAGGAACACTGCTCCTGTAATTTCAGGGGGAAAAAGAAGATAGATTCTGATTACCATGAAATATAAACATTATTTTTTAAAAGCCTTTCCTTTTAAAATATTATAAGTAAAAAATATTATAAAATTTAAAAAGTTTGCTAGAACTGCCAAAACAAAATACCACAAACTGAGTGGCTTAAACAACAGAAATTTATTTTCTTGCAGTTCTATGAGCTGGGAACTGTAAGATCTAGGTGCTGGCAGGGATGGTTTCTTCTGAAGCCTCTCTGTTGGCTCGCAGATGGTGCCTTCTCACTGTGCCCTTAAGGGCACAGTCTTTTTCTGTATACATGCATGCATCCCTAATGTCTCTCTGTTGTCCAAATTTCCACTTCTTGTAAGGACATCATTCATATTGGATTAGGACCCACCCTAATGGTCTCACTTAACTTAGCCACCCCTTTAAAGACCTTATCTCTAGAGGGTTACATTTTGAATCACTGAGGGTTATGACTTCAAAATACAAATTTGGGGAGGAGCACAGAATTAAGTGTATAATAGTGGGGGGGGGCCCTGTGTATCCTATACACAGGATATGGCTCACAATGATCCCCTCCTGGTATTCATGCCCTTGTGGAATCCCCTCCCCTTGAGTAAGGTTTAGACCTAGCAAATCACTTCTAACCAGCAGAATACAGCAGAGGTGATAGCTTCCAAAATTAGGTTATAAGAGACTGCACCTTGTGCTTGGGGTTCTCTCCCCCACTCTCTCTTGGCAAAGGGGGAAGCCAGCTGCCATGTTGTGAGGCAGTTCTGCAGAGGCCGATAGGAGTGAGCTTGGAAGCTCAT
This sequence comes from Miniopterus natalensis, assembly GCF_054644295.1. Classification (NCBI taxonomy): domain Eukaryota; kingdom Metazoa; phylum Chordata; class Mammalia; order Chiroptera; family Miniopteridae; genus Miniopterus; species Miniopterus natalensis. The sequence continues at coordinate 141,941,503 of NC_142081.1, read as the reverse complement.
CTGAGGCCTGCCAACAACCACCTGAGGGACTTGGACACAAACACGTCAGGCCTAGTCAGCCTTGAGATGACTGCAGCCCTGGTCCACAGCTCAACTGTAACCTGAGTGACCTTGAGCCAGAGACACCCAGCTAAGCCCCACATTCCTGACAGGAACTGTGACAATAAATGTTGTTTTAAGCTGATAATCTTTGGCACTATTGGTTTACACAGCAGTAGATAACTAATATATCAACCTAACTAATATATCAATAGATAACTAATATACAATTAGTTAAATTGTGCAGAAATGTTCTAAGAACATAAAATTTAATTATGTACATTTGTTCTTCAAAAGCATATTACATCAAGGCAACAGAATAGTTACTTTTTAGATTTCTCAGAAATATCTCTTAACCTACCACTGTATTTAAATGGAATAACAATAGAGAATATTGCATTTAAGTGGAATAACTGTAAAGAATGAGGAAACACAATGGAAGATTACGATATTTGTAAACAGGTTTAAGAAACTCTAGCTAGACTTGCCAGCCCCTATTTCCTCCAGTACAAATTCAGAAATGCTTGTTTCTGAACTTACAGCCCACAGACAATCAGTTCACTGACACAGGTTGCCAGGGCAGGCATTTCATCCAGTTGTATCCAGCCTGGCTAGCTGTCTCCCTTCAAACACATTTCAATTTCCATATTAATTTATAAAGGTTCAAATTCAAAAGCAGGAGATGGTTCCCTTAAAATAAATCCCTTTTTAAATAGAAATGTTTTAATTTCTACTTCTTTTTTCTAATTTCTATTTCTAACTTTGAAAGAAAAAATTATGTTCAAAACACAGTTAACTACAATGTGTGAGACAATGAGTTCAGCTTTTACAAAGGAACAAGCCCCAGAGGAAGTAATAAGATCTTCCGAATGGAGCATTTCTAGAACACGGCCTGAGGATTTGGCGAAACTGTTCTCACTTCAGTATTATTTCCTAAACTCAGTATTTATCACAGACAGAGATCAGTTCATTTCCATGACAGGGAAAAACAAAGAATTAAAACCGCTTCACAGCATCACTATCTGTTGAAATTCACCACATAAGTATCAGATTCTCATGTTTGGAATGCAGCCCATCTTAGGGATATTTATTGGAGTTAGTTCATATGTATAATTCTTTTATTAGGGATAGAGAAACAGAGGAGGGCCAAAATAGTCAACATCTTCTAAGGCAAACTATGTTCCCCACCAAGGGCTACAAATCTCTTCTATTCATACAATCTCTCCAAATAAAAGTTATCACTTATTCAAAAATATTTGTGAAGTGTTTTCTATGTGTCAGGCTGGGAGTACATCCATGTAGAAATCAGGAACAGTCCTGTTTGCAGTGCTCACAATACAGCAAGAAATTCAGGCACTGAATAAATAATCACAAATACAAAGGAAACAGAAAGGGAACACATACGGGGGAGGAGGTATCAAGACAAGATTTCCTGCATAATAGCGACTTTTATCTGGAGACGTGAAGGGTGGGTCCCACTTGTCCAGTGTGTTGAGGGGAGAGGGAAGTGAAGTAACAGCATGTGCAAGAAAGCGAGATACCTTCCAGGAAATGAAGAGAGAGCAATGGAACAGGTGGGAGAAGACTAAAGTGGTCGTGGGCAGACAGAACTAAGAAATCTAGACTTTAGCCTAATGACAATGAGAAACGGTTGAAGAGTTTTTATTGTTGTTTTCAATCCTCACTCAAGGATATGTTTAGAGAGAGGAAGGGGGGGAGAAAGAGGGGAACATTGATGTGAGAGAGAAACATCGATCGGCTGCCTCCCATATGGGCCCCGACAGGGATCAAACCTGAAACCTAGGTATGTGCCCTGACTGGGAAGCAAACTCACAAGCTTTTGGTGTATGGGATGGAGCTCCAAGCGAGCCACCTGACCAGGGCTAGAAAACAGCTGAAGAGTTTTAAGCAAGTGCTATGATTTGGGGCCTGAGCGACTGTCCTGTACGGTATTCCTTTCAGCAAAACAGGGTGCCTTGGGAGAAGGGTTTAGATCTCAGGTGCAGTGTTGAACATACTGAGCTTTAAGTCCATGTGAACCAGCCAACTCAAGATGCCAAACAGGCGACTGAAGATCAGGTCTGGAATTAAAGAGAGGCCTGGACAGACAACACAGTATTAGGAGTCCCTAAGACAGGAGAGTACAAAATGAAAGCCAGAAACGTAAGAGTTCTTTTCGACACCTCTTCTCATTTTTCCCTCCTCTTTCAACCCATGGCTGTCCTTTTGATGACGTGGATGCTACTTACCTCTTCAGCGGTTCTCAAATCTGCCCACACTCCACTTGTACTACCATACTTGAGTTCAATCTATCGTCATTTCTTGCATGAGAAAATAAATTGCTGTGGTTGCCTAACTGGTATCCCTACAACTTCATTTGCCTTCCTCCAGTTAATTTTCCACGGAACAGCCAGAATGTTCTTTTCAGACAAAAACTATAGCACTTTCTTAAAACTCTTCAACCATTTTCTAGCCATGGTCAGGTGACTCAGTTGGTTGGGGCGTCGTCCCGTACACCAAAAGGTTGTGGGTTCAATTCCAAGTCAGGACAGAGAGAGGACTGAATAGTAAGACTTTTAAGAGGAGGAGGTTGGTCTGGATAAAGAGACTTAGAAGGATCAGCCAGAGATGTTGGTGAAAGCAAGAAGGATGGTGTGGAATATTCTGAAGAGGGCAGGTGAGGTGATGGGTTCCATCATCCAAACTGGACACAGATGGAAGCAGAGATAAGAGGGGATTTGTGTTGATGTGGAGAAAGTAGAGGAGTCAAAGAACAGATGGAGAATAGCAGTTCCTCATTATATCCACTCCCCACCTCTATCCCATGGGATGCCTGACTGCTGGGTCACACACTGTTCAGTTACAGCCATATGAACACATGGCTATCAACACAAATTTGGGTAGGCTGAGTTAAACAAGTGAAGGTCTAATTTTGACTTACTACTTATCTTAAGGAAACATGATTTAATAGTAAGCCTATCCAACTTAAAGAGAGCTGCTTAACTTTAATAATCACAATTTATCAACTGAGGTTCTGGTCAACGAGTGCAGGAAAAAACACTTAGTATCTTCACAATGAAACCAGTGCCTACATTTGTTGTTCAAATTAAATGCTAATTCCTCAAAATATTTAAAATAGAATTATCATGTAATGCAGTAATCCCACTTCTGGGTATATATACATATATATATATATATATATATATATATATATATATATATATGTATATATATATTCAAAATAGTCAAAGGTGGAAGCAACCCAAATGTCCATTAACAGATGAATGAGTAAACAAACTGTGGTCCATACATATAACAGAGTATCATTGAGCTTTAAAGGGGAAAAAAAGCCTGACATATGCTACAACATGGATGAACCTTGAGAACATTATGGTAAGAGAAATAAGCCAGGCACAAAAAGACAAACCCTGCATGATTCTTCTTATATGCGGTACCGAGAGGAGTCAAACTCATCGAAACACAAAGAATAGTGGAGGTCGGGGGCTGGGAGAAGGGGTAAATGAGGAGTTATTTTTTAATGAGCATAAAGTTTCAGTTTTGCAGCATGAAACAAGTTCTAGAGACTGGTTTCACAACAATGTGACTATGCTTAATAATACGAAACCGTACACTTTAAAAAGGGTTAAGATGGTAAATCTTGTGTTATGTGTATTTAACCACAATTAAAATAATTTTAAATAAAAAACTAAATATCACATAGAATACTCATTCAACCAGGAATTAGAATAAATCCAAGTCATCTAGGCTGATAAAACACTCAAAGAAAAATCCCTTGTAGCTTTTGTTATCTTTTTTAAGATTTTATTAGAACCTACCAGTAAAATATAAGAACATCAGCAAATATGTTAATATTTGCAGAAGGTTTCCTAGTAACAAGAATCACTAATAAATAAGAACCTTATAGTCTGGTGAAAAGTTTTTTGGTTTCTGTTTGTTTGTTTGTTTGTTTGTTTGTTTGTTTGTTTGTTTTTTAAATCAATGGGTTAGCAGAGTTTCTTCCTTTTGAGATCTATGAAGGCAAATCTTTTCTTTTTTCTTCTTAAATTTTTTATAAGTTTTTATTGATTTGAGAGAGAGGAAGGGAAAGGGAGAGAGAGAGAGAAACATCAATAAGAGAGAAGCATGGATCGGCTGCCTCCTGCATGCTCCCTACTGGGGATCAAGCCTGTAACCAGGCATGTGCCTTGACCGGGAATCGAACCAACCCGGTGCATAGGGCAATGCTCAACCAACTAAACCACACTGGCTGGGCAGTCTGGTAAAAAGTTTGATAAAACATTACCAGTCACCTATTTGTCTTCTTTTTCTGATGTTACCTAAGTTCTGAAGCATGCTTCAACAACAACAATAACAACAACAAAACATAGAAAGACAAAAATCTCCACAAAACTCCATGTAATCTTTTGGTTCTGATTTTTAAAAATTTTCAAATCCCTCCTAAGGACAAGAAAGAGATGCCCAACTTCCACTGGAGTCTTCAAACAAGCATTTCATACACCAGCACATCCCACCTCAAGGTTAAAGCCCCATCCATTTACGAGACCATTACCTTTCGAATAAAGTTGACATGGCATTCTCCCTTCTGTACACTTGGAGGGCAGTTTGGGGGCACCTGGTAGCAAGTGTGAGCTCTGCTCTGTTGGGCCGCATAGAACACTGGTGACTGGAAATGCAGCTCAATGAAGTTTAGGGCTCTGACCACATGGGTAACATCAAAGCTCTGAATTAAAGGGAAAGAACAAATGTGGAAGTAGCCTCGTGTGTAAAATTTTAGATACAGGCATATATAAGATAGAAGAAGAGATGCATAAAATAATTAAAATCTTTAGATTGAGCCTTTTTGAAGGAGAAAGCACTTTTCCAAAATAATATAACTAAGTTGCTGACTCTTAGTTATAACTGAGTACATTCTCCTACCCGAACGTAGATTTCTAGGTTTCTCCTTCTGCTTTTACTGACAGATGATGGTCCTAGTAAACAGAGCAAGCAGAAAATAGATATAGCTCTGTAATGTCTGTTCCAGCTATTTACATATGGCCTTGAAGTGTCAAGGATTTCCTAGACGCTTCATGACAACCTGACTCTTTGGTATAAATAGCATGTATTTCTAAGTCATAAGTTATTTTTATTTTGGAAAGCCTACCCTTGAAAGGGAAGAGAGATCAGAATATGATCTCATAATGCAATTATTCAGAAAGGAAGGAACATTTTCTTCTAAAATGGTGTGCCAATTGTCATTTCCCATGAAACTCTGGATCACCAAGTAACAGAGAAGGGAACAGCATTTGTTACATACTTCCCAAGTGTCAAGAGCTGTGCCAGTCATTTTATACAGTGAGCTTACTGAATTCTCACAACAACTCCATGGGGTTTATAGTGTTTTCATCATTCTACAAATGTGGCAACTGAGAAATAAAGTAACTTATGCAGAGCTTCAAAGAGCTTGTATCAGCCTGCATGGGCAAATATGCCCTTACCTTTCTCTACTCACAATAACAATGAACATAAAAACATATAAGTGGGCTTTTATTTTAACGTGATGTCATTGTGTACTTACATATCTTTTGAACATGTTGTTTGTTTTCCCAATAGAAACATTATTGAGCAGGACCTCTGCAACTGTATCAACGCCCTCAAAAATCAAATTTACTTTTTGCCATTTGCTGAAAAAAAAGAAAAGATTTTAAAACAAGATGTATAAAGTATTGACTTAGATAAATCTTTTTTTAGTAGTTAAGAACCAAAGAAATAGCCCAGCGGGGCATGGCTCAGCGGTTAAGCATTGACCTAGGATCCAAGGAGATCACGGTTTGATTCCCGGTCAGGGCACATGCCCGGGTTGTGGGCTCAGTCTCCAGTGGGGGGGCGTGCAGGAGGCAGCCGATCAATGACTCTCTCATCATTGATGTTTCTCTCTCTCTTCCTCTTCCTCTCTGAAATCAATAAAGATATATTTTTAAAAAAGAAAAAGAAACATTTAAAAAAAAAAAAACAAAGAAATAAACATTTCACAGAAAATATACATTCTTAAAAATCAGTTTCCAGTGAAATTTTCAGAAGTATTAGTTTAATACATTTTTATATTGAGGGATCCTTATCTTTCTTCATAATATTTCAATCACCATAAACCATGAGCACAACTTATAATTTCCAAATTTACTGACTTTTTTCCTAGAACTTCACAAAGTTCTTATTAAAACCAAGTCAAATAATAGACACAAAATGTTTTCACAAACCATTAAATTTATTGACACTATTTAAGAGAACACATTAACCAACTAACAAGTACCTATGAGTGAATATTATGAGCTCAGCACTCTGCTAAGCCTCACAGGAAACTAAAACAGTCTCTCAATTTAAGAAATCTGCGATCTGGTTGGCATTCAAGCCCAAAAACAAAGAGAAAATGTTCAATGTCTTCTACTTTGTAGTATAGTCTTGTTGAACAGACTACGACGATCCTTTTAGAGTTTATGCCACAAGGAAAGAGTTTAAGAAGGAAACAAAAACTTAAAGAAGAATGGAAGAAATAAAATGTGGTCTATGCACAAAATAAAATATTTGGCAATTAAAAGAAATGAAGTACAGCAGGCCCTCAAATAATGTTGTTTCATTCAGTGTTATTTCATTATAATGATGAGAAGAAAAAAAATCTATTCCGGGCCAAGGCCACTGTCTGTATAGTTTATATGTTCTCCCCATGTCTGTGTGGGTATTCTCTGGGGACTCTGGTTTCCTCCCACCTCCCAAGGATGAATTGGCATGTCTAGATTGTCGCAGTGTGAGCGTGGGTATGAGTGGGTGACCTGAGATGGAAGGGCATCCTGTCCAGGGTGGGTCTGCCTTGCACTCTGACCTGCCTTGACAGGCTCCTGCCACCTTCAACACCGAACTGAAATAAGTGGACTGGAAAATCACTATCTTATCTGTGTCTATCTATCTTTGTTAAGTTATGTACAGCTAATTTTTATCTCAATGTTTAATATTAAAAGTGTTTTGGGTCTTTATTTAGAAGTTAGGTGATGTTTTTGTGACCAAGATTATGCCTTAGGAGCTTAATTCTTATTTATATCAATTCGCCTATGGTACAATTGGCTTTGTTATATGCAGTTTCTCTTTCAGGAACCTTTCAAGGATGTGACGTGAGGACTTACTATACTTGTGAATGTGACAACATGGACGAACTTGGAAAACATCATTACAGTAAGTGAAAGAAGACGGGCACAAAGAACCACATATTGTACAATTCCAGTTATATGAGATTTCCAGAAGAGATAAATCCATAAAAGAAAATAAATCAGTGGTTGCCCAGGGCTGGCGTAGGGCTTGGGGGAGGGAGATGTGGAGAATGGGGAATGGCTACTAATGGGAATGACTTTCTTTTGGGAATGAGGAAAATGTTCTAAGATTGATTCTAGTGATGGCTGCACAACTTTGTGAATATACTAAACACCACTGAATTGTACACATTAAATGGGTGAATTGTATGGTATATGAATTATATCTCAATAAAGTTGTTATTTTTAAATGAGTAGAAATGCCTAGGTAGAGGGTAGACCCCAAGAGGAAAAGCAAAACCTAAACATGGGCGTGCTAACAGCATCAATAACATTAAGGTAACAGGCTTGATTCAGGTGCAGAAGTTGTCCTGGGAACTAAGGGGAGAAAGCGGGACACGTCAGCAGGGCGGGAGGGGATGCAGGAAGCGGTGCAGGAATGGGTGACATGAAGCAGTATTTTCACGGACAAGCAGATAAGATTAAACTTGATTTGCCAATCAAAAGGAAGTGACTGTTGTTATTAAGCAAGAATACCATGGTAAAATCAATTTGGGAAATGAGTCTAATGTTTCTACATACGAAAGACTGGAAAATGAGAAGACCAAGAAAGAGGCAGAGGCAGAGATGGAAACTTGGAAATGAGAAAGAAGCTGCTGAATCAAGAGACAGACTGAACACAGGGAGATGAAAAGATATGATGAGAAAAAATACCTTAGGCATAGAAGATTGGGGAAATGGTTTTACATTAAGAGAAACAATGAGGCTGTTAAAATATAAAGTAAAGTTTAAGTGGGAAAGTCAGTTGGTTAAATTTTGGATATGTTGAGCTCAAGGTGAAAGAAGACCCTTAATAGAGGTATTTTAAGTATTATCTGGAAGTAAGAGCCTGGACCACAGTAACTCTGTGATATTGAACACCATTCTCTGGCTTTATTTCTCTTTTAAAAGGCGAGTAAATAATTATCCAAAAAAGAACTATAAAAGGGACAGAAGAATTTTTTTTTAATTTAGCAATAATGGTAATAGATACAACTGGGTTACATTCTGCTTCACAGAACATTACTGAAAACTATAACATGCTTTTCCTTATGGCCTCACAACATATGAGGCCAATGCCATAGTCTCAATGGCTGGTTAATACCACACTGAACAAATGATGTATCTCTGATCCTACTGGACAATATTATAAATATATACACTCTATTGATTACTGCAAGCAGGGAGAGAAAATGCACAAAAGAGAATTGACCAGGTCTAGGTGACTCCATTATAACCACGGGAAAAATGACTAAGACAGAATTTCATGACTGGTGATCAGTGGCACCATCCTCATATACAAATCAAAACATAAATCACAGCCCAGCCGGGCATGGCTCAGCCGTTGAGCAGCGACCTAGGATCCAGGCGATCAGGTTTTGATTCCCAGTCAGGGCACATGCCCAGGTTGTGGGATCGATCCCCAGTCGAGGGTGTGCAGGAGGCAGCCAATCAATGACTCTCTCATCATTGATGTTTCTATCTCTCTCTCTCCCTCTTCCTTCCTCTCTCTGAAATCAATAAAGATGTATTTTAAAAAAACAAAACAAAACCATAAATCACATATTCACTTTATAGTACAAGGTTTTAGTCAAATACCTCTCCAATAAGCAACCTAAAAAACACAAGATTATTGCAAAGACAGAAAAAGAAAAGCTCAAATAATAATAAACAGACAGACAGAGAGATACAGATATACACATGTACATACCTAACGTCAAAGAGGATTTGAAATTCCTTGCTGTAGGTCCAGTTATCCATGGAGATCCATCTGTAGTTAAGGTCATTGAATCTGTAGTAAGGATCCTATTGATAAAAATTATGGTAGATGATTAAATATGCAAAAATAAATAAATTAAATTAACATGAAACAAATTATTAATGATAGCTACTTATCACCTAAAAATGAATGAACTCTTGGCTTAGTAGTACAAGCATTTCACATGCCAGCCCATCTCATCCTCAAGGCTAAAGCTCCATCCACTTAAGAGACCTTTACCTTTCAAACAAAGTGGACACGGCATTCTCCATACCAAAAATACTAAAATGTGTTTCTTAAAAAACAGTCCAACAAAATACTTGACATGAAAAAGCTCTGAAATGTAAATAATATAGTTTCATTATTAAAGAACATGCATGGAGACTGGCTTCCCTTGTTAAAAATGAACTCAGAACCTCCAAGGTACTAGCATTAAGTGAAAGACAGAACTTGGACGTGTAGCCATCACTCCCTCATTGCTCTGTGGCTCTCCCTTTGCTTATTGCTGCTACTATCTCAGCTGATCTCCAGGGAAAATTCGCCTCTACTGCCCAAAGGTCAGCAAAACTCCCACTCCTTGGATTCACTTAGCATTTCCAAAATTATCTTCCACTCGGCTTTACCAAATGAGCACAACAAGGATCTCTACAGAGAACACACAAGAAGCACTGATACCATCAAAAACTTACAAAGTTCAGGTTTCCTGGATTAGTCTAGACCAGGTCAGCAAACTACTACCCACAGGCCAAATGCAGCTCACTACCTGTTTTTGTGTGGCCAGCAGAGTTAGGATGGGTATGTGTAAATAAATAAAGTTTTGGTGGAGAACAGCCATGCGCATTCCTTTACAGATTATATACGGCAGCTTTCGTGCTACAAGACAGACAGCACATGACCCATGAAGCCTAAACCAGTCTCTAGCCCCTTCCTGGAAACGGCTGGCAACCTCTGCCTCAGGTGCCCAGCCTGCCGGGTGTTCACAATGCTGGACATTTGGAGTGTCCAGCCCCAAGTCCTCCTGTTCATCTCCTTAGGTCTTCTCCTTCTCATTTTCCACCCTCTACCTCCCAGATGAGGGCTCTCAGACAGAAGGCTCAATGGAAAGTGGTAAACAGAGCTTTTCGGTTGATCTTCTGTGAAAATGCCCATAGCTCCACAGAGGGAACCAGTGCCAAATGGAGGGCTCCTCCCCATCAATAGGGCAGGCCGAGGGGGATTTCCTCAGGGACCACAACTCCAGACAGAGGAGGAAAAGCAGACTTTGTCCAAGTTCCACAGAGGTAAGGGCTGGACCAAGTTAGGTTGGCAAAGGCCAGCTGGGCACTTGCCCAGAGCACAAACCTGTAAGAGACACCTCACCACTGGGTGTGTATCAAGGTGGAAAGAAAGGTACCTGCCAGAAAGTGCTCCTGACTGGAAGATATATTTTGATAAGCTACTAGGGCAGGGAATGGTTGATGAGATTTAATAGCAACCAGTAATCACCAAGCTGACTTCTAAGGTCTGGTTTTGTTCTGCTAAATGAGTTGTACCAGAGCCAGCCAACTTTCGTCTTTTTCTGCTCGGCCCCACACACAGGACTCAGCCTCTCCAACGAATAAATACTTAAGGACACAGGTTTGAAGAGGCACCTAGTTATCAGCCTACCCATGTGTCTCCACCCAGCCTTATTTATAACTCTACACTATGGACTCGGTCCAAGACAGTTAAAAATATCACGAGAAGGAGGGTGTGAAGGCTGATGCAGTTTCAACATGTCCATCTGCTAAGCCTTGGGGCTGCTAATGATCTGGCTTTCAGGACACAGGTCACCTTCCTGTCTCCCAGATCCTTGAAGGGAGCTGCATGTTGAGTTCGAGGGGGCTGTGTTCTCAGATATATTTTTTCTAGACAAACAGAATTTAGAGGTTAAAATTTTTCCTACTTAAAAGAAGCTGAACTGAAAAGGCTACATACTGTTTTATTCCAACTACATGAAGTTCTGGAAAAGACAAAACTATGAAGACAGTAAAAGGATCAGTGGCTGCCAGGGATTAAGGGGGAGGGAGGGATGAACAGGCAGAGCAGAGGGGGCAGTGAAATTACTCTGAATGGTACAGTAGTGGTGGATACCCACATCTGTCAAAACCCAGAATGTACAGCACCAAGAGAGAATGCTAATGTAAACTACAGACTTTGAGTGATAATGATGCAACACTGTAAGTTCACTGATAGTAATAAAGGTACCAACTCTGGTAGGGATGTTGATAATGGGGGGCTGTGCATGTGTGGGAATATATGGGAACTGTCTTTATTTTCCACTCAATTTTGCTGTGAACCTAAAATTGCTCCAAAAACTGAAGTCTTTAAAAAAAATTCTCTTACTAAAAGAACATACCTTCTTGTCCCTAAAATAAAAGTGGCAGAGACTTAGATTACATGTATAACTACTATTCCAAATGCTAAGCAACCAGCTTAATTTGGTTCCAGATTGGTCTGACCCATTTGCTCATATTAAAATTCTGAGTCCTATTTAATGCAAACAGTGGCTCAGCGTTTCATCTGATGACCAAGGACCCAGGTAAGTCGCTGAGTTGTTAAGCAAACCCATGAACACTAAAAACAATAACAATATCATTTGTTGACTATTTATTATACATCAGCCTCCAAGACAGGCACTCACACACTCTTATTTTCAAAACAAGCATGGGTAATAAATACCATTTTATAGAGGAAGAAACTAAAACTCCAAAAGGTGAAGTGACTTTCCTGAGGTGCCACGACTAAGCAGAAGTACATCCAGGTATAAAGCCAACTCAGTCTAACACCATGTCTGCAATCTTTCAACTACACTACTGTACCTCGCGCCACATAAACTTGTCCTTTTACACCAGATGGCCACTGAAACAACAACAATAGCTGAGAGTTATGCCTAGCGCCCTGTGGCGCAGGCATTATCATCACTCCTTTTATTAAGGCTCCAAGGCTCAAAGTCAAATGACTATTAAGTGGTGGAGCACTGATTCAGACCCAAGAAATCTGGCTCCAGAGTCCACATGCCTCATCATCATTACCTAACACTGCCATCAATGTCACAAATGCTGTCAGTAATTACAATGTCAGTGCTACCTACCAAGTAGGGACCAGGAGACAAACATGCTACGTGGGGCCTGGGCCAGTTATTTATAACTGATATTTACCATACTTACTGTACCTTAACAAACTCTGTGTCAGCCAACCATGCAGATGACAGCATAAGTCTTGTTTTCCTGAATTTCCTCTATTTATATCTGCTTATAGACACAAAGACTCCTTAACCAGGTATATCTCCTCTACTCCACAGTTCTGCTTTAGTCCAACACCTGATTCTATCCCAGACATCATTACTTCAAATGGAGTTAAATGGTCCAGCCGGCGTGGCTCAGCGGTTGAGCATCGACCTATGGTCCAGGAGCTCAAGGTTCGATTCCCGGTCAGGGCACATGCCCGGGTTGTGGGCTCGATCAATGACTCTCTCATCATTGATGTTTCTAACTCTCTCTCGTCCTCTCTGAAATCAATAAAGACCTACTTAAAATAAATAAATAAACAAAATAATAACAAAGTTTAAAATTAATTTTTAAAAACAAATGGAGTTAAGTGGAGAAAAGAGAGTTTATAACTTTCATTTGCAGATATTGTGTTCCTGGACACTTAGGCAAAAACAGTAAAGTTTAAGAAAACATTTATTCAAAAACAAGCAAAACTAAACAATATATTAATTAAGATTCACAGATATTTGGTAAAACCTTAATTTGTAAAAAGCAAGAGAATGATCATTCAGGACAGTGGTTACCTCAGGGAGAGGCAGGCAATGGGACTGGGGGGCAAGGTCACTGCAACGGGATCGGGAATGCGCAGGCTCATAAACTGAATAGCAGGTACATGGGATTCATTTAAATTAGACTTTAAAATTCATAAACACACTCATGCATGTAACTTTCCATGTATCAAGTACTATATAAGAAAAAGAAAAGAAAATGTTCACGGGAAGCTAAGCCACTTTTAATGACATAGAGGTATTTATGTGTTTATTCTGGAGAAGCATACTCTCCAACCCTCAGTTTCTCTACTGTCAAATATGAGCTTCAGCTACAATTCTTACTTCAGAGGGTGCACATAGGTACAAGAGATCTCAAGCTCATAAGTCGGTCAAAACATTTTAGTAAGCTTTACTATTTTTTCTAAAATCCTTAAACTACTAAATAGTGCTTCCCAAATAACACAGCTATAAGTGAAAAGGGGTTGCAATTTAAGGAAGCTACTTATTTTATCACCAAAGAGGATTTAAAGGGGGAATTTTAAGGGGGAATCAAGACATTTTCTTAGCTCAATTCTAAGTGCCAGGCTAGAACTCATGAAAGATTAGGATAAATGCCTGGACAGAGATTCGTGACTGATTTGGGAGATCAGAAGAGATCCGATCACACTTGCTCAGGGAATGAAGATGGGCAGGTGAACAGGTCCACAGATGGAGCTGCTGTCTCTGAGATGGGAGGTGGGTTGAGCTGAAAGGTAAAAACTCAGTGGGGATCCCTGGCCAGGTGGCTTAGTTGGGTTGAGCATCGTCCAGTAAACCAAAGGGCTGTGGGTTTGGTTCCCACTCAGGGCACACGCCTGGGTTGCAGGTTCAATCCCTGCTCAGGGCATGTACAGGAGGCAGCGGATCGATGTTTCTCACATTGACGTTTCTCTCTCTTTCCCTTCCTCTCTCTCTAAAATCAATGATAGCATATCCTTGGGTGAGGATTTAAAAAAAAATCAGTGGGGAGCAATCTTTTTGCATTGGTTCTAGTCCCACAGGTATTAATCTTGTGAAGCCAGTATAACACCCCTATACTCCTGTTTTCTCAGTTCTAGAATGGGGGTAATAATAGAACCTCCCAGGATCAATGTGAAAATTGCAAGAGGTAACACATAGAAATTGCTCAGAACTGTTCGTGGCACATAATGGGCATTCATTAAATCACAGCTATCTACCGTTATATGTACTAATCTGAAATGATTTCTAAGATACATTAAGTTAAAAAATAAAAGTCAGTACCAAAAATATACCTAGAATTTGTGGGGAGAGATATGTTCATAGACATATCTTATAAGATAAATGAATATATACAAGAAACAGTGGCTGTTTCATGAAGACGATTTGCTTTCATTATATACCCTACTTTTCAAATTTTTTTTATCATTTATATCCTTTATGTATTTCTAAAAGTCATTAAAATTAACTGACCTTGTTTTTTTGCTTTGGTTTGGTTTTTTTGTTTGTTTGTTTTAAATATATCTTTCCTGATTTCAGAGAGAGGAAGGGAGCGGGAGAGAGAGAGAGAGAAACATCAATGATGAGTCATCGTTGATCAGCTGCCTCCTGCACGCTCCCGACTGGGGATCGAGCCCGCAGCCCAGGCATGTGCCCTGATTGGGAATCAAACAGCGATCTCCTGGATCCTATGTTGATGCTTGACCACTGAGCTACGCCCAGCCGGGCCTGATCTCATTTTTTTTTAAAGACAACAATAAGCTAGATTGATAGCAATGTAAGTAACTAGGAGGGAATGGTTATAAAATGGCATAGGTCAGACCTGCAAGATCCAGCAACTGTCAATATACCTGAGAAGAAAACACAAAAGCAAAAATGGCATTGAAATTCTGGGCCTCATTCACTGAGAAAATATTGGTGCTTCTGTTAGAAATAGGAACAATAAGAGAAACTAAGGATTGGGAGGATTGAGGGAAGAGATATTTGAATATACTGTGTTTCAATATGCCTTGAAGAGTTTCAGGTAGAAAAATGGAGCAAAACTTCCAGATGCAAATCAGGAGAGGGTGGTCTAGAGTAATTCTAGCGGAGAGGTGATGGCTGAAACTCAGAGACTTCCGAGAGACAGAGAATAGAGAAGTGATATGTGGACTGATCTCCAGGAAATGCTTGCATTTATCAAGAACGTTTAGCAAATAGGATGTTTTTGGTGCTATTGTCACTGTTTTCACTAGACATCTTTAAATTTAAAAAATAACTGTTCCCTTTGCTTACTATTTAACTCTTCCTGCCAACAGAAATGTAGGGTGTGCAAAGAAGACATGGGTTGAATCCTTACCCCACTATTTATTAGATACATGATCTTAGGCCATAATTTCTCTGAGACTCAGTCATTGTGAATAATTATACCTTCTCCACAGGGTTGTTGTGGGAATTACATGAACAGTGCATTGCACATAGAAGACACCAAACAAATATTACATGAAGAAGAACTTCACAGTCTAAGTTGACTATAGACTTACATGTGGTAAGGACCAGCCAGCATTCACCATTTCACTGCCACCATCCTGGTCCTAGCCAGGAATCATCTCTCACCCGTGCAACTGTAATAGTCCCCTACCCGGTCTCCACGCTTCCATTCTTATGTATTGTAGTCTTCACATAACAGCCAAAATGAGCTTCTGAAAGGTAAATCTAATCATGCAAGTCCAAGCTCAAAACCCCTGATTAGCTTCCCATCACCTGTAGAATAAAATCCGAAGTATTTCCCATGGCTTATAAACCCTGGATGATCTGACCCCCATGCCTCCTTTAAACTCATTCCCCTCCCCCTTGGCTCACAAGAGCCCTGCCACACTGGCCTGCTTACTATTCCTGGAACTTTCAAGCATGTTCCCACATCAAAGTTTCTCTCTCCAGACTCCTGTCTTTTTTTCTCTCTTTCCTGGGAATGTGCTTCTCCTTAAAACTGACCTCATCAAAAAGATCTCTGCTTTAAAAAGCCTATTTATCAAATGGCTATCTTTAACCATTTTTAAAAAATAGCAACCCTTCCCAATCAGCTTTCACTTTCTCTTCCTTTAACCAGCTTTATTTTTCTTCTGTGTACCACCTGTCATTGTGTTACCTACTGATCTGTTTATTGTCATTCTCTTCCACTGGAATATCTATTGGGCTAAGACTATTGTCTTCCCCATTCCATATCAAGCACTTAGAATAGTGCCTGCCACATTGGAGGTACTGAATAAATACTTATGAGATAATTAGGTGAATGAATAAATAAATGAATGACTTTGGGAAGATGTGCTTCAAGTTCTTATGTAAATACAGTATTTGGGCCAGTGTCTGCTCTAAACTATAGAATATTTCCTGAGGTCAGCACAAAAAAGGAATGCTGTAATAAAGCAGGCATCGTAACAACATCACAGTCTTTAACAATGATACTGATGTTGATGATTATTGTCAGTTGGCAGGAGTTCCCCAAGGCCCAGAAAGCCTCCCCATCTCTCAACCCACTACCATTTATGACCTACATTCACCGTATTGAAACTTAAAGTTTTCCTAAGAATTTATGAACAGATTTAACAGACACTGTAAGTTATTCCCATAAGGAAAAGTCAGTTGTTTCATATCATGAGCAACCTCATTCTCATTAACCAATTACTGAACACTATTGCCTGATATGTGGCCCTGTGACATGGAGCAATAATCTGATTTGCTAAAGCCACTAATGATTTCCCATTGGCTTAATTCCACCTGTGAAATGAGGCAAGGAGAGACCCTGCAAAATGCACACAGGCATTCTCCAGGCATGTGTAAGTGAAGCCTCAGGGTGCCAAAGTTCAGCTATGGTCTATGTCACGAGTTTGGTAACTAAAATTAAAGCACTTAAGTTTGAGAATTATTTAGTTAAAAAACAAACTGGACTGTGGTCAGTGTCAAATACACTTCCTTTCTGACACACATTCTTGAAAAAAAGCTAATGGCAGACCAGATCAGAAATGTTGCATAGCCCTCATGGACCACCCTGTCCTTTAAGTAAAATTTGAATGATACTCCTGAAGCACAGTGAGCCACAGTATTTCAAAAACACAAGGTTTTTTCAAAACACCTGGGTGAGTGTCCACAGTACAGAACCCAGGCTACCGAGTCGGGCCAGCCTGGGTTAGAATTCCATTTCTGCCACTTAGTTGCTGTGTATCTTGGATAAGCTCTCTAACTGCTCCAGGCTCCTTAACTCCATGTCATCCATAAAATGCAAAGACACATTCCACAGAGTTCTTATGAGGATTGAGACAACACATGCAAACTTATCAAGTACATCTTGTCCTAGGCAAAGACGATCGGAGAATGGGAAAATGACCTGCAGCAGGTGGAACCATCAAAACAGTGGAAGGTAAAAGTCTGCAAACCTCTGCGCAGGCAGTCGACCAGGAAAACGTCCTCCACAAGTCTGTAAACTGGAGCATCTATTCTCACACACACACACACACACACACACACACACACACACACACACACACACAGCCCACATCACATGTCCTGAGATGAAAGAGCACCTTTCTTCACATCCCAACCAGATTTAAAAGTTATGCAGCCTTTACACCTGCACTGACAACCCTAACCTTACCCTGGGCGGGTCTGTCTCCTCAACCCACGTGCTGCAAAATCCCAAATTTGACTCCCTGAGGCCTAACAGCAAACCTGAAAACCTGAGACATTACTGAATATAGCTAACATTTACTTAGCAAAAGACGAAAGTCCCCTGCAGTGTCCAGGTAGCTGAGCCGGCAATGCCCCGCCTTAGGCTTTGTCAGTGTCAACATGCTCTTCCTACCGACCCTCGGGTGAGGCAGGGCAGCAAGCACCCGCCCGGAGCCAGGCAGGTGGCCCGACGGAAACTTCCGCTTCCCAGCCGCCCAGTCGCGGCGCCGCTCAGTCTCCGCCCAGCGCGACCCCGGCGGCGCTCCAGGCCCACAGCACAAAACGGCCCCGGCAGCCCCCCCAGGGACCACAGGCTGCACGGGGGAAGTCGGCGCGCAGTCGAGGGGAACAGCCCCGGGCAGGGGGGCTTCCAGGCTGCCGCTGGACCCCCTCCCCACGAAGGGAACGCGGTGCAGGCTCGGGGGCCGGCCGCACACGGTACCTGGATGAGTTTCTGCTGGTACAAGGCGGTGTGCACGCAGCCGGGGACCTCTCCGGGCAGCTCCAGCGTGCGGTTCCCGTTGCGGATCTTCCAATCTCCCCGCAAGCTGAGGCCGAGCGCCGCTGCCGCGGGGTCCGCACCGCACAGCCCGAGCAGCAGAAGCAGGCAGAGGCGCATGCTGCGACCCAGAGGAGGGCGTGCGTCCCGGGCAGCAGGAGGCCGCCAAGGCCACGGCGAGCTCCGGAGAAGCCCGGGCGCCAGCACGGGCCCCGCCCCCGGCCCCGCCTCCACGTCAGCTGATCCGCAGGGACGCGCGGCGTGGATACCGGGGGGGCGGGGCGAGTCAGCCCCTGGGCGCCGCTCGGGGCTGCGATCCCTGCGGTCTCCGCGCTCCTCTTGCTCCTTGCCACTGCTCGGGCGTCTGAAGGGGAGGAGGACCTGAGCACGGTCATGGAGACGCTCAGATCCCCGGGCGCAAAGGAGCGCGCAGCCGGGGGCAGCCGGGGGCAGCCGGGGGCAGCCGGGGGCAGCCGGGGGCAGCCGGGGGCAGCCGGGGGCAGCCGGGGGCAGCCGGGGGCAGCCCGGGGGCAGCCCGGGGGCAGCTCGTCGTATGCGGAGACCGCAGCTGGAGAGGCTCCCCCTGCTTCAGAGCAGCGAAACACCGAGCCACCCCACCACTTTCGTTCCCCAGCTTTCCCGAGACCCCACCACTCTGCAGGGGCTGCCTGGCTGCGGGGACGCCCACCGCCCGCAGCTCCGCGGGGTCTCGTGGTTCGCCGCCCTTCAGGCAGCGAGCAGTTAGTAAAAGCGCCTGGTTCGTAGGGTGGTTTCGCGGGCCCAGGGAACCCGCGCGCGGCGTGGGCGTGGGCCCGGGCCCGGCGCGGGGCGCCCTGCGCCTCAGTCCGTCCTGGCCGCGACCCGCGGCCTCCCGCTTTGGAAAGGCCCCCAGGAGGCTCCCGAGGCTCCGGAGACGGTCCCGACGCGCGCAGGCAAGTTTAAAACCTGCCGCTATCTGCGGTACCCGGCAAACCACAAAATCTCATACCTGTTTCCTGAACTCGAAAATGGAGACGGTACTTTTTCAGGTCGTTGTAAGCATAAAATGAGTTAAATAGGTGTTTTGTCCCTAACAATGTGAGCGCACCCCAAAACTTCCACAGGTTTATTTCAGGTTTTGGAGTCACGTGTCCTTCTTGACTCCCATTTTTGCAATAAGACGTAACAGTGATCTTAGGTAGTTGGTATAGAGAATTTCACAGACTGGCTTACTCCTGTGTTGATCTTATCTGCCATATTTTGTTATTTAGGAGAAAATCTTTGAAGAGAAGTCCTCCCCTCATCAAATCCAAGCTTTGTTTTGCTTTATAATGGCCCTGAAATTGCATGAATCTATAAACACGGGACAATATTTTACCTTTTCAGAATCAGTATTTTTCACAAACCTAGCATCTTGGCATTAGGGACATTATGGATTATACAGCCCAAGCCTCTGGCTTTATAGCTGGGGTAAAAGGATCCAAACAAGTCAGGCGACTTGTCTATCATATAGTGGCAGGTAGGGTCAAAACAGCTCTCAGTATCCTTGCAGTTAAGCAAGTTAATATTAAAGGGAAAAGGTTCTGGCTGATTTTTTAAGAGAGAGTGGAAAGCAAGGGGGGAGAGAAAAATATCAATGTGTCTACTGGTTGCCTCCCCACCTGGCAGAGGATCCTTGATGGGAATCGAACCTGAGACCCTTCAGTCCGAGGGGCAACACTCTAACCACTGAACAAACTGACTAGGGTGAAGCATTCTTACTTTTGATAGGAACAAAACTCTCAGTGCAAATAAAATACCAGAATGCATGTCAATAGACAGACAGCCCTGGACTGTTCAAAACTGATAACACAACTTATGGCTGCAAGAACAGCAAAGGAATTTTTTTGTAAATCCCAGAGATTCCATTAAGCCAAGTCAAAGGAAAGTTCATGCCAGCAAGTGTGTTTGGGTATATTCTGTTGTTCTATTAAGAAATATTTTAGAAAATGAGACATCATTCCTCCTTTCATTCCAGGACACAATCGTTTGGATTATTCACTTTGAAAACAGGGGAGCTTAAAGTAAATGCAAAGCCCTAACAAGTATTCTGCCTAAAATTGGAATTGGCATGATGAAGTTTTCATTTTGTTATAGGATCATTTTTTGCCCATTATTTCCAGGAAAAATAGATCTTATTTTGAAACAGTTATAAAATTAGTCAATTTGTGTAATTTAAACGCACAATATCAAATACAATTTTAAAGTCACCCATTTTTATAACTTTATACTGTATAAATAGATTCCATTTTGATCATCCCATTTGATGCTTCCCAGAATTCAGATTATTTAGATCAAGTGATAGTTCCCTGATTTAAAGGGACAAATAAAGCCTACAGAAGTTAAATGACATGCAGGATCAATATTCTGCTGCCGGAGGCCATTAAGAGTGTTTTGGTCCATCTGACCATGCTTCCTTCACCTCTAAACATATGAAGTTGGTAAATAAACTCATTAGAATGTCATGGTATACCAAGGCCAAGGATGTTCCAATCCCATGAGATAAATACATAAATTATAATAAGGAAAAGAAAAATGACTCAGTGTCTGCTTAATCCCCAAAGCTAGGGACAGCAGGCTTAAGTAGCCCCTTCAAAGTTTATACAAAGAACACTTAAACCCAAAAATAAGAACATAAACAACTCAACTAAAAAATGAGCTAATGAAGATACACAAAACCACAATGAGATATCACCTCGCACCTGTCAGAGTGGCTGTCATCAATAAAACAACAAACAACAAGTGTTGGCTAGAATGTGGAGAAAAGGGAACCCTTGTGCACTGTTGGTGGGAATGCAGATTGGCGTAGACACTACGGAAAATAGAATGGAGGTTTCTCAAAAAATTAAAAATGGAACTGCCTTATGACCCAGTGATCTCACTTCTGGGGATATATCCTAAGAATCCCAAAACACCAATCAGAAAGAACATATGCACCCCTATGTTCATAGCAGCATTATTTACAATAGCCAAAATCTGGAGACAGCCCAAGTGCCCATCAGTAGATGAGTGGATAAAAAAGCTGTGGCACATTTACACCGTGGAATACTATGCAGCTGTAAAAAAAAAAAAAAAAAAAAAAGATCTCTTACCCTATGCGACAGCATGGATGGGCCTGGAGATTATTATGCTAAATGAAATAAGCCAGAGAAAGACAAATATCATATGATCTCAATTATATGTGGAATCTAATGAATAAAATAAACTGAAGAATGAAATAGAACCAGAAGCATGGATACTTGTAATAGACTGAGGACAGAGGGGAAGAGGTTGGGAGAGCTGATTAAAAGAAGGTGAAGAGAGTAGCCAAAGAACATATATGCATAGCCTATAGACACAGACCACAGAGTGGTGAAGGCCAGGGGAGGTGTGATGGGGGCTGGGTGGAGGTGGGCAAAGAGTGGGGGAGGAAATGGGGGACAACTGTAATAGTGTGAACAATAAAAAAATGTGAAAAAAAGAAAGAAGATAAACAGATGGCAAATAAGGATAGAAAAGATGCTCCACATCATATATCATCAAGGAAATGTAATCTAAAACAACATTGAGATATCACTACACAACTATTAGAATAGTCAAAATTGAAAACCCCGACAGCACTAAATGCTGGCAAAGATGGGGAGCAACAGAAACTCTTATTCATTGCTAATGGAAATGCAAATGGTAAAGCCACGTTGGAATACATTTTGGTAGTTTCTTACAAAATTAAACATGCACTTACTATGATCCAGCAATTACACTGCTTGGCATTTACCCAAAGGAGTTGAAAACTTATGTCCACACAAAAACATATGCATGGTTCTGGGATCGATGCCCAGTAGGGGACGTGCAGGAGGCAGCTGAGCAATGATTCTGTCTCATCATTGACACTTCTATCTTTCCTCCCTCTCTCTGAAATCAATAAAAACATTAAAAAATAAAAATATATGCATGGATGTTTATAGCAGTTTTATTCACAATTGTTAACACCTGGAAGCAACCAATATGTCTGTCAGTAGGTAAGGGGATAAATATATGTGGTATATCCAGACAATGGAATAATATTCAGTGCTAAAAAGAAATGAGCTATCAAGCCATAAAAATGCATGAAGGAAACTTAAGTGCATGTTACAAAGGGAAAGGAGCCAATCTGAAAAGGCTATATATTATATGATTCCAACTATATGACATTCTGGAAAAGGCAATACTATGGAGACACTAAAAGGATCAATAGTTATCAGGGTTTAGGAAGGGATGAATAGAGTACAGGTGAAGCTACTCTGTATAATACCATAAAGGTGGATATATATCACTATACATTTGTCAAAACCCATAGAATATACAACACCATCAGTAAACTGTAAACTATAGACTTTGGGTGATAATGATGTATCAGCATAGGTTCATTGGTGCTAACAAATGTACCACTCTTGTGGGGGATGTTGATAATGGGTGAGGCCTTTGTATGTCTGGGAGCCAAGGGTAAACACTATGTATTGTCCCTTCAATTTTTCTGTAAATCTAAAATTGCTCTAAAAAAATTAAGTTAATTTTTAAAAAATTATACATGTATATTTCCCCCCCAAAAAATCCATGAATCAAAGAAATCAAAAACTTCTAATTAATATTTTGTCACGCAAGAAGCTTGAAGTTGTCACTCCATCCTAAAAAAAAAAAAAAAAGTAAAAAGTTGGACAAAATCAACAGCTCTTAGATTCATCAGAGAATTGAGGTGACAGGGAAATGTGCTGCCCCTGTAGCTGGAGAGATAGAAAGGTGGGTACAGAAATTCACCAATTACTAAAGCAGAAACCCATAAGCAGAAAGCTCCACAGGAACCAGTACTATGGTAGGAAAACCTAAACTGTAATTAAGGAATTACTGGAGGTTCAGTTTGGACAAGTCTGAGAGTTAAAAACTTCACCCATACTTTTGTGAGTTTTGCCTCCAGGAGCTCTACCAAGTTCTCAGTTGAAGACTGGAGAACAATTCCCTCATAGTTTCATCAGGGGGAGGGGCAAAGGAACCGTACTGAAAGACACCAGAGCATTCTGTTTTTCTTAAGATATGCCCTCAAGAGGAATTACTTTATCAGCCTTGCCTGCTGGGGTTTTATCAGAGCATAACCAACCTGGGAGAAGGGAGATACCAAACTTCAGCCCCCTCTAACCATCCTTCCCCACCTAAGGGGTGGAAAAAAACACACACAGAAGCGCTTGTGAAGTTTACAGTCCAGGACACAAGCTCACTAAAAGACTAAGACCTAATCATAGGACTTTATAGAAAGCTTCCCCTCTCCCGCACCTTCCCACCACTTCATTAAAGGCCTATTTGCAACATTTTCTTTCAATGCATCATGTATGGCTTTCAACAACAAAAATTACAAGGAAAAAAGAAAAGAAAGAAAAAAAAACATTTAAAGAAAGAACAAGTACTAGAACCGGACTCAAACAGGAAGGGATTTTGGATTATTAGGCCAGGAATTTAAAATAATGATTATTAATATGTCAAGGACTTTAATAAATAAAGTAGAAAGTATAATAGAATAAATGGACAGTGTAAGCACAGAGATGGAAATTCTAAGAAAAAAACAAAAAAGAAATACTAGAGCACAAACCACACATCCAGGAAGCTCAGAAAACACCAAGCAGAATAAATGCCCCCCCCCCCCAAAAAAAACACCTACATCTAGTCATATCATACTCAGACTTAAGAAACCCAAAGATACAGAAAAAATGTTGAAAGAAGCAAGAGGGGAAAAACACATTGCCTACAAGGAGTAAAAATAAGAATTACATCCAATTTCTCCTCAGAAACCACACAAGCAAAAAGATAGTGGAGTGAGATAATTATAATGTTGAGAGAGAAAAAAATCATCGAAATGGAATTCTGTACCCTGCAAAATTATTGTTCAAAAGTGAAGAAGAAATAAAGACTTCCTCAGACAAACAGAAAGTGAGGGAATATGTTGCCAATACACCTGTCTTTTCAGAAATATTTAAGAAGTTTATCAGAGAGAAAGAAAATGATGTAGGTCAAAAACTGGGATCTACATAAAGAAAGGAAGAACATTAGAGAAAGAATAAATGAAGATAAAATGAATACTTTTATTTCTCTTATTATAATTGATCTAACAGGTAGAAGTTTGTTCAAAACAATAACAGCAACAATATACAACGATCAGTTATATGTAAAATAACTGAGAGTAATGACACGAGGGACTGGAAGAGAGGAATTAGGAATACTTAGTTATTATAAGGTACTTGCACTACCCATTAAGCAGCACAGTGGTATTAGAAAGTTGACTTTGACAGTGGAGTTGTAAAGGTTTATGGCAAACTCTAGGGCAATCACTAAAGAATGTTAATAAAAAAAATAATTGATTAGCTAAAAAAGAGAGAAAATGGAGTCATAAAATCACAATAAAAATATCAATTAAAATCACAAAAGTTAGAAAGAGAATGGAAGACAAATACAGGAACAAAGGCAATGAATAGAAAACGGGAGCAAATGTAATAGATATCAACTATATTGATAATCAGCTTAAAGTGCCAATTATCTAGACAGAGATTGTCAGAGTGTATCAAAAAACAAGACCAAGTATATTCTGTCTACAAGAAACTTATTTTAAATATAAAAACAGATACAGATTAAAAGTAAAGGAATCGAGAAAGACATATCATGCTAATACTAGTCAAAAGAATGCTGGAGTAACTACATTAACTTCATAGTGAGCAGACTTCATAGCAAAGAAAATGATCAGGATAAAGACAGGCATTAAATAATGATAGAGGAGCTGATTCTACAAGAAGACATAACAATCTTTAATGTGACGTGCTTAACAACAGAGCATCAAAATATTATCTAATAATTATCTAATCTTCCACCTTAAAAAACTAGAAAAAGAAGAGCAAAGTAAGCCAAAGAAAAGAAATAATAAAAATTAGAGGAGAAACCAATGAAATTGAAAATAGCAAATCAATAGAGAATATCAACAAAACTAAAATGTGGTTCCTTGAAAAGATTAATAAAATCAATAAACATTTAGCCAGGCTAACTAAGGGGGGGGGGGGAGCTAGAAGACACAAATAACTAATATCAGAAATGAAAGAAATTATATCACTATAGATCACATAGACATTAAGAGAATAATAAAGGCATAAATACTATGAACAACTCTATGCCTGCCCACAAATTTGATAGCCTATTTGAAATGGACAAATTCCTTGAAGTACACAACATAGCCTATTTTTGGATTATTTTTTGGATTTTGAAAAATTGATTCTAAACTCACACAAGAAGAAAGGAACAATCTGAATAGGCTATTATTTATTTAAGAAATTGAATCAATAATTAATAATCTTCAATAACAGAAAGCATCAGGCCCAGATGAGTTCACTGATGAATTCTATCAAGCATTTAAGGAAGAAATTATACCAATTCTCTATAGTCTCTTCTAGAAGATAATAACAGAGGGAACACTTCTTAACTCATGCTATGCGGTCAGCATTGCCCTATACCAAAACCAGACAAAGACATTACAAGAAAAGAGAACCACTGACCAAGATCTTTCATGAACATAAATGGAAAAATCCATAACAAAATACTAGCAAATCAATAATGTATAAAAAGAATTATATTCTCATGACCAAGTGGGATTTATTCTGAGTATTCAAGGCCGATTCACCATTCAAAAATCAATGAATGTAATTTATCACATCAACAAGCTAAAAAATAAAAATCACATGGTTATATCAGTAGACACAGGAAGAGCATTTGACAAAACAACATCCATTTATGATAAAAACTCTCTGCAAATTAGGAATAGAGGGGAATTTCCTCATACTCTATAAAGCATAGCTACACAAGACTACACTTGTACTTAATGGTGAGAAACTAAAAGCTTTTCTGCTAAGGTCAGGAATAAGGCAAGGATGTCCCTTTCCAGCATCATCCTGGAAGTCCTCGCTAATGCAATTAGCCAAGAAAATAAATAGTATGCAGATTGGTAAGGAAGATGTAAAACTATCTTTATTTGTAGATAACAGCATTGTGTATGTGGAAAATCGAAAAGAATCAACAACAAAAATTCTTGGAACTAATAAGCAATTTATAGCAAGGTTGCAGCATCAAAGCTAATACACAAACACCTATCCTTTTCCTACACACCAGCAACGAAGAACTGGAATTTGAAATTAAAAACACAACACTGTTTACTTCAGCACTCCAGAAGAAAGTGAAACACTTAAGTATCAATATTACAAAAACGTTAAGGGCTATATGAGGGAAACTACAAAACTCTGATGAAAGTAATCGAAGAAGAATTCAATAAATGGAGAGAGATTCCATGTTCACAGATAGGAAGACTCAATACTGTCAGGATGTCAGCTGTTCCCAACTTAACCTATAGATTCACTGCAGTCCCGATCGAGACCCAAGCCAGTTATTCTTTGGATTTTGACAAACTGATTCTAAAGTTTATAAGGAAAAGCAAAAGATCCGGAATAACTAACACGATGCTGGAGGAGGAAAGTTGGAGGATTAATACTGCCAATAATCAAGAGCTAGTTTAGCTGGGAGAGCTGAGCTGTCAGGTGTTGGAGCAGCTACTTAAAGCAACAAGGAGTCAAAAATAAAATAGTGAAGCCATTACTCCCTTACTGCTATAGTATAAGCAAGAGGCTAAAAAACTGGAGAAGAGGCCAACTCTCCTCTCTTTTGTTTTCCCCATAAAATGGTAAGCACCCTGGTCAAGGATCAGATGGATCAGCACAGATGTGGGGTTTGGTTCGCTGTTGAGGGAGCCCTTAGCCAAAGGTCATGGCTGTTGTATAGGCTCTGGGGTAGGCGTGGAGGTGTGAAGGATGAGGGGGAAGGGCCAGGAGCAGGAAATTACTGGGTACTGAGTCCGAGGAGGGATAAATATATTCAAAGTTTTCCACCCCCCCCCCCCCCCATAAGGAGATTTCAGCAGATACAGCTGAGGAAGACCTCTGCCTAATGCCTCAGATAAAGCTACCTAGTAATGAAGGCACCGGGGCTAGGAATGTAAATATGTGAAGAGCATGACCAGCCAGAGGGGCATCAATAGTACTTCACTACAACTCTCTCTGGAGATTATAATCCTTTGGCTGTGTACCAGGTCTGGTGTGGGAAGGACAACTTTCCCCCTTGAGGCCTGCCAGGTAAAGCCTTTGTAGTAAGTAGTCTATGATCAGGACTGAAAAATCACATTTATGTCATGTGATCCCAAAGATCTGATAGTGTTGGAAATATCCATGGAAAAAGATATATGGAATTTTGGACAAGCTCCAGTAGAAGAGTCACAGTGTAGACCCTTATATTCTGGAGCAAGGCTATGCGCTTCACCATAGTGAACTACTCTTTCAAACAATAGGTCCTAGCCCAGCTAGTGTGGTTCAGTGGTTGAGCATTGACCTAAGAACCAGGAGATCAGGGTTTGATTCCTGGTCTGGGCACATGCCGTGGTTCTGGGCTTGATCCCCAGTGGGGGGGTGTGCAAGAGGTAGTTGATCAGTGACTTTATCTCATCATTGATGTTTCTCTCTCGCCCTCTCCCTCCCCCTTACTGAAATAAATAAAACCATCTTTAAATAAAATAAAGTAAAACAAAACAATAGGTCCTAGTGTGCTACTGGGTCTTAGTAAAGACCAAACATCTGACCAATGTACACTAATTGCCAATGTGGCCCGAACTGAGGATTATCTAGTCAACCAAGTAATAAGGCTGGGCAAGGGCTTCAATGTTTCAGTGTATGTAGGAAGTGATACATTCAGACTCCAGCAAAGTCCAGGAGACACACATAAATTGTATGTTAGGTAGTGTAGCCTTCCATGTCACTTATCTCTGATGCACTAATAATCTCACTGATGACCTCAGGGGAGTTTCTTATGACCAACTGACATATCTATGCCTGGTTCACAGGTGGGCTAGTGCAATATATATTGGAACTAGCCGTAAGTGAATTGTTGCATAACAGCCCCACTTAGGTTTGGCTCTGAATGACACTGGTGAAGGGAAATTTTCCCAGTGCACAGAATTACGAGACATCTGTTTAATTTTTCAATTCATGTGAAAGGAGAGGTAGCCTGAGTTACTTTTACATATTGACTCTTTGGCAGAGCCAAAAGTCTTAATTGGTTGATCTGGGCCTTAAAAGAAATGACTGGAAGACAAGTGACACTGAGGTCTGGGTGGATATTATGTGGATAGACACTGTAGGAGTAGGTACAATACATGGTTTCTTTGTGTCTCACATTAATGCTCACAAGAGAACATGTACCACAGAGGAGACTCTTAACAATTAAGTACACAGCAAGATGGTCCTGTGGATTTTAGGCAGCCTTTCTATGCACCACTTAGGTACTTGACACTGAGCACATCAACAAAGTGGTCATCGTAGCAGGGATGAAGGCTATGCATGGACCCAACAACATGGGCTCTCTCTCACCACGGGTGATCTTACTGAATTGTCTTGGTTGATTGCCCAAGTAGCCGGAAGCAGAGACTGATGCCTTTCCATTTATTTAGGATTCCTTTCTTTCAGAAACGTTTTGTAGTTTTTAGTATACAAGTTTTGCACTTCCTTGGTTAAAGTTATTTTATTCTTTTTGATGCTATTGTAAATGGAATTTTCTTCTTAATTTCACTCTCGGATTGTCCATTGATAGTTATAGAAATAAAACTGACTTCACGGTATTGATTTTTGTATCCTTCAGCTTTGCTCAATTCAATTAGCTGTAATAATTTTATTATTCTTTAGGATTTTCCTATATCATGTCATCTGTGAATACAGTTTTTCTTCTTCCTTTCCAATTTGGATGACCTAATATTTTTAAAGTCTGAAATATTTACAAATCAGATGGCTCCCACTCATGGTGTCACATCTCCCCCCCCCCCCCCACATGAGTTCTTGCAGACTATTTGTTTGCTTCTGCCAGCACCTGGTTGCTTTCATTTAGACCTACTTTAAAAATTAGATCTGAGTTTTCTGGGACCACCTGTGTAGTAAGATTTAGGGCTGCAAATCTTCACAAAGGCCAAACTATTACTACAAATTCTGAGAGCTGAATGTTCTCCTGTCACTAAGGTTCAAGGCATGCAGACTTCGCATAGTATGTATTAGGGATGGGCTTCTATTTGACAGCACTCTTTGGATGCATTCCGAGATTTGCTAGGGTCACAAAAATTAAAATACAGTTGACTTGGTTTTTAAGTGACTTGTTTTCAAAATGAAAGCTGGTTTCTGGTTATATTCTGCTTCTTTAGGTTACTGGTTTCAATTTGGTCTTGGCTTGGCAGTACTCCTATTATTGTCACCTTTTAAAAAGAAAAGTTTTTCCCAGCATGTTTAGTTGCTTTTTTCAGGGTAATCATCCATACTGGTAGAAACAGAAATGCCTATCTACTCGCCATGGTGGTATTTTATAGTAATCAGAGTAAAGCATGTTCCATTTACCATTTTTCTATGGTATGTTGCAGTTTTTAATACTTTTGGAGTTAAAAATAAAGCAAGCATTATGTTTGGCAAAATCTACCATTTAGCTCATATTCGTTATTAAATATTTGACCACTGTAACAATGTGCCAGGAAGCCAACTAGTCACTGAGGGATGTAGCAGGACACAGACAAAATCCCTTTTCTTAGAGCTTACATTCTGGAGTGACACTGAGGAGGAAACAATGTTACATGTAAGGTGGCTAATATTGAATATGCCATGTTGCAACTCTATAATGGTGGTGCTGTTGGTATTTTATATAGAATAGTCACTCTAAGTTGCCATTTGAACAGAAACCTAACGATTAGGAAAGGTAGCCATATATGTGAGTTAAGATCATTCTAGGCAAGAGAAGTACAAGGGCAAACATCTTGTCCCAGGAGAGGCCCATGTGACTGAGCTGAGGGAATTGGGGAAGTCCTGGAGGCAGAGTAGAGATGGTGGGAAAAGTCAATACAGCCTGTAAATCGCTTTTAGTAGTATTTTGGCTATTACTCTGAGATGGGATACCATTAGGTTTGGAGCAAAGGATGGCATATGACATGATTTAAAAGGGTTATGCTGCGTGTTGTGTGGGGACAGATTGCTGCGAAGTAAAAAGCTGGACCCCCCCAGGAAGCTATCGCAGTAATCGAAGATGGGGCTTTAGACCATTATGGCAGCAGAAACAGGTAAATTTCTGAATAAAATTTGAAAGAACTGGCAGGAGCGTGAGAAATCAAGGTTGATGCCTAGATTTTGGACCAGTGCAACGGAATGTCATTTATTGAGGCCCAGAACTGGTATGCTTGTGTACATGTCAGTGTGTAGATACCGTCCAGCTTTAGACACCATAAAGTTATCCTTTTAGGTAGCCAGGCAGGTTAACGAACAGTTCAGGAGAGATGGCTGGGAGGTCAGCAAATAACAGTGGTTAACTGGGTTCTTAAATAACTAGAGTATAAAAGTACTCATGCTGTTTGGCCTTATTTGACATTATTTAAGCTTGATATGGTAAATAAGGAATCAAGATAACATGGAGGGTCAGACAGTAAAATGTAAAAAAAATGTTATTTCATAAAATCATTTCCTACAATACAGAAAAAAATTAAAAGGGCTCAAGCTAAAAAAAAAAATCATCCAGAAATAGCATACAACTTGGAGATAATTATCAGAAATACTGTGTACTAGTTAATTATAAATTCTTCAAAATGAGGCAAGTAGCAGTTATAGGGTAGCAGGAAATAATACAAGTGGCTAATTGAGGGTCCTAAAGTAAACAAATTTTCAGCTAACTTCTATCTTCCTAGCCTGTCTAGAAAACTTTAGTTTTGATCTTTTAAGTTTCTCCAGAACCTTTTCTTTTTGGGGGGGGGGGGGGGAGGGGGAGTATGGTAGAGGGGCTGTTACACTTTTAAGCTGTTTCCAAATACCTTCACCATTTGTTTCCCATTATGCTGAAATAGGTTTTACTAGCTGCCTTAGGTTATATTAATGTTAATTTCAGTAACACTGCAAACACCCCTAACACGACATCTTACTTTTTCACACACACACAAGTTGCTTAATGTAAGAGACCACAGAATGAGACCAGGGTTCAAATTCTTGTTCAGCTACCTAACGCAACATTTAGCAGACTTTTGTACCTGGTTGCTCACTTTTAGTACTACCTGGCTATTGGTTGAATTACATATACCACCCCCAAAAGATGTTATGAATTTGAATGTCACAGTTTTCACCTGTTACTCAAATTAGATAATTGTAGGATATTAACATTACCTTAAATGTGTAAATCAACCTACAGTATTTATAATTCAAAATATTACATACTTGTCAATTATATAGAAATGTAGTACTTGGGCATACAACATAACAAGTTCTTAATGTGATGGAACAGCAAGAGTTGTAAAATAACTATAGGGTCCAAGGATTATTGCATTGTTACAAGGGAGAGAGCTAGGAACAGACTTCAGAATTGATCTACTTTGCTTAGAACAGGCTACTGGGTGCCACCCCATAGTTTCTGAATCAGTAGTCCTGTAGTGGGCATCTGAGAATTCCCATTGTAAAGAATTTCCCAAATGGCCCTGGCCAGATGGCTTGGTTGGTCGGAGCGTAGTCCTGTGAACCAAAAACGCTGTGGGTTTGATCTTCAGTCTGGGCACGTTAGGGAGGCAACTGATCAATCGTTCTCTCTCTCTAAAACCAATAAAAACATATCCTCAGGCTAGGATTAAAAAGTTTCCCAAAGGACACTGGTATTACTGGTCTTAGGACCACTTTTGAGAACCACTATCCTAAATTCTTTATAGTTTTAACTCCTAAGTTCAAAAAAAAACTTACAAACAGCATTAGGTTAAAGTGTGAATTTCACGTTAGCTGGAATTACTGAAAAAGACGAAAGTGTCTTTAAACAGACTTTAATGGTAACAATTCCTTTAAGCTCAATTAACCTTAGCTATTACAAGTGTTATGCAGATGTTACTAGACAATATTTAGTGACTTGCACTGGGTTCCTCATAAAATAGAAGACAAATTCACTTAAAAGTGTAATGAACAATCATTAAACAGTTTTGTTATGCCAATACAAAACATGGCTAATTTGAGTCACCCCCCAAATCACTAATACAGCATAATCAGTATCTGAAGCGTATATCAACTAAGCCATTAAAAAAAAAAGTGAGTGTTCACTACCCCTGAGACCACTAGTTAACTGTGGTTCATACTTTAAAAAATTGTGAGTACACCCACACAAGCAAACTAGTATTTTTTTAAAAATCTGATTATCACATTGCAAACTTGCCCAGGAACAAGAGTTACTCACAATATAATTTACTATTAGCAAGTCCACTGGACTAATTCCCATAGGTTAACAGAAACTAAGTATTTGAGTTTGTGCATTAAAAGAGATAGGAAATATACAAGAACCAAAATCATTTTTTAATCTGCTAATATTCACTAGAGTCCTACACATGGCACTAGTAATGTATATGGGGGAAAGGGCAAATTCTTGGATTCTTTTTCATTGGAGATGATCTCAAGTCCAGTGTCCATACATTCACAAATGTTGGGTTTTCCAGGTAACTTTCTCTTAAGCCTGGAGAAGCCTTTATGGCTTATTCCCTTAGAAGTGACACAGAAATGTTATAGAAAGCATCAAGTCAGATACAGAGAACAGGGCACATCTAATCATTTTAACAATCAGTGGTTTAAGTCAGTCATCTCTATAAATACTTAAAAGGGTTGTCTATGGCTAAAAAGGTCAATTTGAAAGCCAACTAGCAATCCAGAAGCAGAGGTGTTTTGATGGCTGGCCTTCAAATAGTGATATGCCCAATAAAGCTGTTATTTTGAGACTATGATTCTCATAATTATTCTGAAAACAGAGCCAAAGAATAGTATATCTTAGCTTGTAGAGCAATGTTACTAACTTCTCATTTGTAATTTGAACCCAAAAGTTTTTAACAGTATGACATCTACCCTTAAGGAGTCAATTTTTAAGGAAGGAAAAAAAAAAAAAAAATCACTCATTGGAAAATTGTAGTTAGATTGATATTTCTCAATGAAATGCTTATTACAGAATTAACAAAGCCAGAACATTTTTGGAAGGCATGCATTTCACTTCCAGTTTAGAGAACCTTAGTCAATAAATCATGTCCAAACTACATATTAAAATGTTTATAAAAATCAAGCTTTAACATTTATTTTATATCTAGCTTTCCACATCTGTGCAGACAAGGAGTAAGATTGCACATAAGTGTAAGCAGTGCAAAAATGTGGAAGTGGAGAAAAGTCAGACGTGCTAGAAATTGAATACAGGATTGTAAGAAAGCAATGGGCAAATCAAAATAACTAGGAAAAAAGAAGTAAAACTATATGGTCAGAATTAGGAAGGGTGAAGAATGATAATGCCCTTGTTACTACAGAAGTTAAATTAGTGGTACACATAGCACTTGTCAAACGAAAAATTATCCAATAGCATTGACTTTTATTCATTCATGTTAAGTCACCTGAAATGATATCTGTTGCATTTAAATGCTCATTAATGTAAATGGCTGAACAAACCCATCTCAATGGATACTCAATATCCCACATAGTTAAGTCATTTCAACACAGCCTCATGACAACTCCCACACCAAACAGTACTTTATTTTGTAAATTTAAACCCATAATTACTCCCATGTTATGTTTTTAGCTGTCAAGTGTACAAGGTGAAGAAAAAATTTAGTTAGATGGGGGTTGCACCTGGAAAATAAATTTCTTAAACTCCATAAACATGTTCAAAACTGCTGGGTCCCAAGTCCATCTATGAACTCCAGGGTTGCCAGTATCATGTGCAGCATATTAAAGCTACACTATCCGAATAGCTTATTAATTCTGCATAAATCAGGTCAATCAATGTGTCAACCTGTAACACACTGTGCACTTTTAACTGAACATGGCAAAATATTCACTCTTTTGAACTTTACATCATCATTTGATGTCAAACAATGAAGCAAAACCCAACAGTATATACAAAAACAGCTTTGCATTTACAAAAGATTGTTTCCCGTATGATTAATCCAGGCAGCTAACTCATTGGTTTATGCAACTTTATTGAAGAAAAATAAATCAATTACTAGCAGAGCTATTAGTTGATCACTCATCCATTGACAACTTGCATCATTTATTCAGTGCTATATTAAACAGTGTATTGGAAGATAGATTAACTAATAGCTCCAAGCCTCCTAACAATTTAAATGAAAATTACAAAATGTTTGAGACCCTATTTTGGAATACAAAGGGTGTTTGACTTCCAATTTCCATTCTCTGTAGAACAAGAACAGGTCATTCCTTTATTGACATGCATAAAATACATCACATTTTCTGTTCTGCTGATGCTATAAATTCAATACCAATTCTCCAGCCACATCAGTTATGAGCATAAAGTATATCATGTAACCTCAGGTCTCTAACAGTGGAAGGCTTAAACAACGGATGCTGCTAGAATAATGCTGTTTCCTTTGATGCGACAACTGAGCATCCATCTCCCTCCCCCTCAGATGAGTTCTTCAGCATGTTAGAGCAGTGAGGAATGGTTTTAGTCTCATAACCAAGTTAGAGTGAAGACATTGGCCACATAATACACATGCTCCATTTTTTAAAAAATTCTGAATCTTGGGCAACTGTTCTCTTGTAACTACTTTACAGTTTCTAAAAGCAGTTATTGTCCAAAGCTGGAAGAACTTAAGTCTTCTCAGATGAGCATGTGAATGAATGGAGGGAGGTAAACAAAAAATAAAATTAAAAAAGATGAGGTCTGATAGGGGAGCAGCCGGATAAGAAAATCAAAAAAGGAACAGTAATTTAAAGTTTATTCCAGCTATAATGCAGGTTATTCTGACTTTAAGGTAGCATCACATGGCATACTTCTGAGTCCATTCCCGAGATATTCTGTTGTACCTGTAAATAAAGAGTATGTTATTTAAAAAGTTAAAATAAAGAATACTTAAAAGGAAAGACTTCTATTTTACCTCCAGACTCATCATAAAGTCATCTAATGGCTATGACTGGAATAAAGCCAACAGGGAAAAATTGTATTGGTACTCAAAGGATTGTGGAAAATGAGAACCGTATGCTTCCAAAACACTATAGTAGTATTTTAATAAACACAATAAAGTAGCACTGAGATTGTGAAAGCTAACAAAAATAATCAAAGACCTTTTATCTCCCCTACCACTGAGCTAATAATAATAATAATGTTCTCTTAGAAAATCTACAATTAGTATCCATTCCAACAAATTTTAACATTTAAAAAATTATTTTACAATTCGCCATGGAGTTAATGTCAGAAAAGCACACACATTCGTACATCTATAGAAATTTCCACCAAAGCCAGAACAAAACAGTTAACCAAACCATTTTATCTGAATCTTAGTCTTTGAGAAGTTACCTGGCCCTGGGTAATACCAGAAGAGAAAATGCCTTTCAGACTTAGGCACAGGCAAAAGATTAAGACATTGGGAAGGGTGGTAAGAGTACTTTTTTCCAAGAGGAGGTAGGTGTGAGTGGTATGTGTTAATAAGAACTATATGTGTGTGTTTTTAAATAGTGTGGTGATTGGAGATAACAAGCCCCTCTTGAGCCCTGATGAGTGGGAATCTCTAGGCACAACTGGAAGCATCTTTGCTTAAAAAGATCAATAGGTAATTCACACACAAGCAAGGTTATTTATTACTGAGGACAATCACTAATATTGATAAATACTATCACTTTCTCTGTTATACCCATGCCATAGTCATACTTACCAACAAAAAATATAATGATAACCTTAAGAAATGAATATATATCAAAGGGCACAGGAGAACTTTTAGATATTGACAGTTTGAATTTTATAAAGTATTAACTAGCTTCATTTCAAACCAAGAACTAAGCATGGTTCAAGCACTTTTCTCAACTTTAACATATGGAAGTTCTTTCTACCAATTCATGGTTACCTTTATTTAAGGATACCCTCTCAAAAAGCCAGCACGTTAAAACGAAGGTTTCTTTAAGCATACAGGGAGCCACAAAGTAGAGCTGACACTAATGCATGCATGTCAGTAATGAATATTTAGTTTAAATGCTTAGACTTAAGTTTCTCCCTTACATTATTATCTCAGCAAAATCTGAACTACATCATCACATTCCATATAGTATTGGTATAATGTTTAAAATTAAAATTTAAACACCATGGATGTTTGAAAGAGATACTTAAATTTCCATTTCTTACTAGTGCTAATTATAACTGCTTTGTCATGCAAAAATACTCTCAAGCAATGACTACTGGGTATGCTTTCACGCTAAACAGAGATCAAGCAGTTAAACGAACAGTTTTCAGAAAATTGCCACATTGGTTACCTTTTGTTAGTTAATACAGTGCCTTAAAGCATGCAGCACTCAAGTGCTGGCAGTACCATGAATAAGCGCACCAGAGTGCAGATCCTCTTACCCTACAACATAGCGTATTTCTCTGTCCACTCTCTTGCTAACCTATTGTACCTAATTGAACAAGTATACTTAGCATTAATTATAATACAAAAATTATAATGGTAAAATTGTACATAAAAATAATTCAAATATTTGAGAAATGTAGACCAAAATTTTACAATACCAGTGTTTTTTTTTGAAAAACATAATTGTAGTGAAGAATTTGCCTTCTTCTCCAAAACTTAATAATTCAAGTGACAAAGTGTTGAACATGTTAGAAAAAGGAAACATTTTAGAGGGGCTATTCACTGTCAAAAAAACTAAAACCTACTAATTACTATCTTACCAAAAATAAGCATCAAGTCTTCTTGGCATTGCCACAACTTACAGCAGAGTATAAACCTAACTTGTTAAGAAAAAGGACTTTATATTATTTCCTTAAACTACTACATACTTACTTATCTCTGTCTGTTTTATAGATCCGTGCAATCTCTGGCACTAGGGGGTCATCTGGGTTTGGATCACATAGCAGTGAACAAATGGATAAAAGAACTGCAAGAAAACAAATGTGGTTACCCAGCATCAGGAATTTGGATTTTTAAGTGTATTTGAAAACACTATTATACCCACTTACATTAATGGATGATAGATCATCCAGACAGAAAATCAGTAAGTAAACAATGGTCTGAAATGTCACGTTACAAACAGATGAACTTAATAGATATTTAAGAACATTTCATCCCAAAACTGCAGAATACTTTTTTTTTTTAAGTGCACATGGATCATTTACCAGGATAGGTACATGTTAGGCTACAAAACAAGTCTCAATAAATTCAAGACTGTAATTTTATAAAGCATCTTTTCTGACCACAACAGTATGAAACTAGAAATCAGTTAAAAACATATATTATAAACCTAAATCCTCAAAAGATTTTTATTAGTTTATATATTCATCTCAATGAGACAAAGGTTTACAGATATTTTGCTTTACAGGAGACAAGGTCCTGGTAAATAAATGCTAAAAATAGAACATTGTTGGGATCAAGTTTAGTACTAGCTATAAAAATACTGCTAAACTCAGGAGTTCCGAGATTGTCAAATAATGCCACTGTTGTTATTTTTTAAAGTAAGTGGCATCAGAATTTAAGTCACTGAAGTTTGTTAGTACTCTGAGGGAGAAAAATAGCTTTAATAAGAATATTTGGGGAACATCCATACTATACTATTCTTAGCTGTTCAGCATAATAAAAAAAAAAAAATCTATTCTATCCTGCCCACAAGGTTGTTTCACAAAAAATCCTAACTGCTCCACTGACTATATGTTTTCTCGCCATGAATTTATAAGGTAGAGGCCATATACCCAAAAGTACTGACAACGATGCCAAGCATCATGGATCATGCATCTAATTCATTTTAAATGCTTGGGATGTGCCAGACATTGTATAAAGTGTCATGAAATTGGGTATGACAATCTTCAGATGAAGACAAAAAAAATAACACCACAAAAGACACATTAATGTAATATATTATTACAGAAAATGTAACTTTAAACCCAAGTGCAAGGAGGGCAGATATAAAACTCAACCTGTACTTATAGGAAACATAGTGTTAAATATAATAGTGCATTCCTGGCAATGATAAAAAACTTGGAACCTAGTGTTTAAGGTATTCATAATACCAGGTACCTGGCAGGTAAGAGAGCCTAATTTGAAAGAAACAGAAATGCATCCAGAGGGTGAAAACAAATCTAAAATTATGTCACACTTGAAAAAACTAAGGCATTAACCCATACTGTTTTTCTCTCCTGCAAAAGTGATTTTAGTTAAAATTTTGAGAAATGCCATACCATCCCATAAAGGGATTCAAATGCATTGTACAAATATATGAAAAAATTTGATACCCTGCCTTAAACCCTGTTTCACTTTGTATTTACCATACTCACAACATTAAAAACCTAATTTGGTGTACCTAAGGAATGCCAAGCCAATATCACAAACTGAAAATTACTTCAAGGCAGACTTCCCCCGCATTAAGTAGTTCTGTGGCAAGGGATTTTATCTGTGGGGTGAAAATGACATAAAAGCCACCAGAGTTATTCAAAAAGGAGGTAGAGATGGACAGACACTCCATATCTCCACCTGGGATACTCATGTAAAGACTGGAAAACCTATTAGAGATGTCACATAATAAATCCCTATTAAAAGTAGAAGAGCAGAACTGATCTAGAGAGAGTTCCAAGATGATTCTCTAATTTTAGACTGTTATTAAGTAGAAACAACCTACCACACGTTCACATAATACCTACCTAAAGGAGTTTTTAAAAAAAGGTGTAACTAAAGGTTTTATCAAAATGCTTTTTATCTAAAAACACAAACAATAAACACAAGAGAGCAAAATCAAAATTGTTCTGCAATGGAAACCTCAAGATTTAAAAGCTCTACTAAATTTCAGTATACTATTTTAGTTAAAAGACAAGCCTGGCCGGTGTTGCTCAGTGGTTGAGAGTCGAATCATGAACCAAGAGGTCATGAGTTCGATTCCTGATCAGGGCACATGCCTGCCTGGGTTGCAGGCTTGATCCCAAGTAGGGGGTGTGCAGGAGGTAGATGATCGATATTTCAATCTCTCTATCCCTCTCTTTCTCCCTCTAAAAAATTAATACATAAAAAAAAAAAAAGACAATAAGGAAGTGAGATGTGCAAATGGTTTGAGAATGAAAAATAGTGAAATTAAATTAAACTCTGCTTTATTTGAAAATAATGCCCAAACACCCTAATCTGAATTTTAACTTCCTCCCACAAAATCTCTTTAGTCCATACTCCTAAAAGAGCAAAGATGATATAACTTACTCTTTCCCCACCTCTTACCAAAAAGTTGACATAATACTCAGACAAGTATGCCCAAAACTGAAACTCCTTTAACTATTAGAAAATCAGAGCAGTTCAAGACTATTCCTCTCAAGTAGTTTACCTTTAGAAATAGTTAATGCAGGAGACCACTGTGATCTTAGAATATCGAGACAAATGCTGCCATTACTGTTAATATTTGGATGATAAATTCTTGTTGTAAATGCAACCTAAAATAAATAAAAAATCTTTAGGTATTTCTCCCAAATAAAAACAAGCATCCTAACTTAGGTAGAAGAGTTTTAGCAAGGCTTAAAATACTGTCACAATTTTTAAAAAATCAAATGGCTAAAACCTAATTTATGTACATAAAAGACCAAAAATAATAGAAGCCAGTTTTTATATTCTGACCAAGATCCCTCAAGAGCTCCCTCTTTTTTAATTAAAATGGAAAATATAACCTCAATGGTATAAGTGGGATGTTCTGAAGGTTAACTTTGGTCCTACCATGTCATAAGCATCAAAGAGCAATTTGAAGGGTATTTTTATCTTAACATTCATTAAAAAATAAGGAATTGCCCCGCCAGGCGTGGCTCCGCGCTTGAGCATGGACCTAGGATCCAGGAGATGGCAGTTCAATTCCTGGTAAGGGCACATACTCGGGCCGTGGGCTCAATCCTCAGTTGGGGGAGTGCAGGAGGCAGCCCATTAATGATGACTCTCTCATCACTGATGTTTCTATCTCTCCCTCTCCCTTACTCTCCGTGAAATCAATAAAGATATATTAAATATATATACATAAAATAATAATAAAAGGAATTGCTGATTGTAAACCAAAATTTATAGACCAGCTCATTTAAGGTATCAAGTTACAAAGGTATGTATTTGAGTTTGCATTTCCACTGTACATAAAATACAGTCTATACTTTTGACTCTTACATAGGTATTTTATCTAAAGTAAATGTCATATTGCACCCATAATTGACAAAGATGGTTATAGTGACCTGTCATTGTTCTATATGCATATTATGTCCTATAGTTATTCGTTTAAGTTGAATCTTGTCAACTGCTTTGATACTAGTAAACCAGTCCACCTCAGTGCATTAAGTAATTCTAGGTTTTCATAGATTTATTATTCAGTTATGTATGCAAACTCAAATGCCACACAACCCCTATCCCCTCTGACATCTGTCATCTATTCTTTATTTTTAAGAATGCTCTACTACTCTGAAATAAAGCATAAATCTATACTAACAGATTTTTGGGGAAAATACTTGCCTTAGGTGGTTTGAAGGGGTAGTCTGTAGGAAAATGAATTGTCAAAAAGAATACACCGCCTTGATATGGGCTGTCATTCTGTGGGGGGGGAAAAAAATGTTTAACTGATACTTAAAATATTACTGCTAACTAATTCATACATAACACTTCTATTTTCTAAGCATTTCTCTAAAACAAAACAACATTACCTATTTACATTGCAATAAAAGGTTAAATTATCTAAAATTCAGTTCGTATTAAAAGAAAAACAATCAAAATTTACTATAGAACAATGAATCCTACTTTAGTTAGATCCCATTTTACTAAGTTACCAAAGAATTTTAAAAATTATCCAGAAACACAAGTGTTCTAGATCCCGATTCTTATAAAGGAAAAGTATGCTTAGCAAAAAAGTCATCTACATACATTATGTAACAAACTATAATTTGAAAATAAATCCTTACATTTGTAGAATGATAGCCATATATACACAAATGGTTTTATACAATTCTGGCCAATAGCAAACCAAAAAGTTAGCTATTGCAGGTAACATACAACTACCTTCAACAGAAGTGGAACAGAAACAAATAGTTTACAGTTTAATTCCAACTGGCCCCTGAAACTTCTCATTTAACACCACAAAACTTTTTTCCTTCAAAAGCATACTGAATTCTCCATAGCAAATCAATACACAGGATTACTAGATTTGGAAAATAATGTGGATTTGTTTTTACATTTTAACAGGATACAAATTTTCAAGTTGTAGCAGTATTCTTTCTCCTTTGCTCTTTTGCTTATTAAAATTTGATTATGAAAAACTCCTTTAGCAATTAAATATTACATACATTAGTATGAAGCAACATTTAAACTACTTGTTAGGACTTTACATTAATTTAACTAATACAAGAAAAAGATACCACTGCGTTCCCTATTTTATGGATCAATAAAATGGGGCTTAAAGAAGTAATTTGTGTACAAACAGTATATCACAGAACCAAGATGCAAATCCAGATCTTATGAAAACCACCGATCCAACACCAATCAAAGAGTGGTGACAGACTTAGGATTTTAAGATAAAAGAAAATCCAAAATTGCTTAATTGGCCCTGGATAGGCAAAGATGTGTTTGAAAATTTCGAGTGACTGAGTTATTACCAACACCCATTCCATTAGAGTATGTACTGTATATAGCCTTAAAAAGAGTTTTTCACTATGCCAATTCTGGGTGTTAGGCAAATAAAAACTCTTACAGTTCTGATAGTTAATATAGCTCCTTTAACCCCCAGCCCTCTATAAAATAATTAAATACTGGTTGAATTAATCTAACTCCCTTCTATATACTTGGTATGTATAAGGGACATACAGAACAATTTCTTATCTTGATGGGCTTACAGTCTGGTAAAGAGACGTGCAAAGAGAAATGTTACAGGTATTATGGAAAACGAGTATGGTGTACCTGGGGTTTAAAGGAGGTCAATTTACCGATGAAGAATCAAGTTCAAAGAAACATACAATTTGGAAATAAAAGAACTATTTAAACTGAGTCCTTCCTACTTCAAACTCCCTCCTTTTTGTACTAAGTCTATGTTGTATACAATTAACAATTTAAAGATGATCCTAAAAAGTTCTTATAAAAACTAAGTCCAAAAGTTGTTTAAGCCTTCATTCTGTTTTTCAAAGTCAAGTGCTATAACTGACTGCTTCTGAATAAAGACAATCTAATGATGGGATTTAGGCAAAGCCAAATTTCATCTCACTCATTCAGAAAAAAGAATTTATGAGATGAAAATATTTCAAGGTTACAATTTAACACGCAAATTCTACCAATCAAAAAGGAAAAACTGTTAAACCACAAGATCCAGAGGTAACTAAATTATATCATTTAAAAACTGAAGCTCTGTATCAAATTTACCATAAATTGTCAGCAAACAGAAAATACAACAAAGAAAAAAAGAAAGGGATGCTTTGGTCAGTAAAGTGACCCAAATCTTAGAAATCCAGAATTTATACTGGACTTCTGCTTTAGACACCTTCTACCCCGGTTTTGCTCCAATCAATCCAAGTGGCTCCTTCTCAGTGTCTGTATTCTTCTTCCACTATGGCAACCCTAAAATGTTAATATTCACAAAGATCCATCTCCTGCTTTTATCTCCTCACCCCTACACTTATTTTGGTAACTCTTGAGTCTTTTTCTAGTGTAGTTATTCATTCCAGCACATATATTCAAATGCTTACAATTATTTCTACTTGGATGTCTCACGTGTCCAAAACTCAACTCACAACAGTACAGCCACAAACTAGGATCTCATCATTGACTGTCATATCTCCTCAAAGTAGTTACTGAATTTTAATGATCCTTAAAAATCTCGAGTTATCCTACTCTCCTTTGTGCCCACTGCCACCATTACCTTAGCTTAAGATTTTACTATAGTGATCCCTCCCTTAGCTGTGGTTTCATTTCTGCAGGTTCAGTTACCCATGGTCAGAAAATATTAAATGGAAAATTCAAGAAATGACCAATTCATGAGTTTTAAATTGAACTCAGTTCTTAGTGTGCTGTCCCACTTAGTCCCACCCAGGACATGAATCATCCGTCTGTCCAGGCCATGCCCATCAGTCACTTAGTATCAGATACTGTCACAATATCATGGTACTAGTGTTGAAGTAACCTTTATTTTACTTAATAATTACCCCAAAGGGCAAAAGTAGTGATGCTAGCAATTTCGACAGGCCAAAGAAAAGCCCAAAAGTACTGGCTTTTACATGAAAAGGCAAATACAGTATATTTTGAAATAGTCCACATTCACATAACTTTTGTACTATACTGTTATAATTGTTCTATTTTATTATTGTTGTTAATCTTACTGTGCCTAATTTATAAATTCAACTTTATTATAAGTACATATGTATAGGAAAAAACATAGTATATATAGGGTTTGGCACCAGCCATGGCTTCAGGAATCCACTGGGGGGTCTTGGAAGATCAACCCCCCATGGAAAAGGGGGGACTACTGTATCTTTTATCTACCATGACTTACTTCTGGTACTCCTGCCTTTACTCCAACTTTGCCCTCTAATTTATCCTTCACCCTATTGCTCAAGTGGTCCTAAGATACAAGTTATTACCTTGCTTGAAATCTAGCACAGCTTTCAAGATAAAGTTCTAACTCCAAAGCATACAAGGTGCTTTATCTGGTTCCCACCAACCCGGTTAAGTCTAATTTTCCACCAAAATATGCTCTTTACTGCACATAAAAGTGTCACATCTCCTTTTCCCTCCTACTATATTTCTTTTCCCTACTTGAAATTTTCTTACATGAGTCCTTATCTTCATCGGCAGAACCATACCTAAATATAGCCTTCCCTTTAGGCCTATCTGCTGGCTGCCCTTCTCTTATACCTTGGTCTCTACAGTTACAAGTGCCCAACATACTTACAACTTATTTACTTATAGTTCTCTCTTCCACTAGACTATGAAGCTGCTTAAAGAGTAAGGTACTGAAGGGAAGAGTTTTTATTTATGTATCATCAGACTTTGTAGGAAATGACATAATACATAAATGG
Organism: Miniopterus natalensis; assembly: GCF_054644295.1. NCBI lineage: Eukaryota > Metazoa > Chordata > Mammalia > Chiroptera > Miniopteridae > Miniopterus > Miniopterus natalensis. The sequence goes on along the minus strand of NC_142081.1, from coordinate 141,897,278 downwards.
AAAAAATAACCCTTATGGACCAATAAAATACCAAACAACCAATTATTTCAGATGGTTTTTGTAGCTGATTTTGCTCAGGCTACCAAAGGTTACATTATTCACAGATGGTATAGGCATACCTTGTTTTATTACACTTCATGGATGTAATTTTTTTTTTTTAAACAAACTGAACCCAAGACCTCTTACCAGCAAAAAGATTACAACTCACTTTACTGTGATACCAGCTTTATTATTGTGAACTGGAATCAACTCCTAGTATCTCTGAGGCACACCTGTACTAAAACTTATTAGATGCTCTATTCCTTATAAAATCAGGAATCTTTAGTTCTGTGGCACGGTCATCATTTTAACTGACCTAAGAAATACTGCAGAGCAAAAATAATTTTATCATTTGTTCTTCCGGCCAATCTGGAATTATGGGTTGTTATCTCACCACTGGCCCTGTTGTTTTGGGTCACATCTGTATCACACATAGGGTAGGGCATAGTAACAAAATAAGGTAATATTTACCTAACCAACTGTAATGTTCTGACACAAAGATACAATCAAAAGTCAAAATAATAACATGAGTTGTTTTATCAATGGTAACAGTTAACTATTTACAAGTCAGCACCCAAACTTAGGTGCTCACTTAAAAAGAGCACAAGATTGGTATTTTGGGTGAATTTTTATAACCTCTGACTCCTTCCTGAAATTATCCACAGTGAGAATTAACCTGTCTAGAAAACAAGTACATTTCAGGAAATAATGTACTTGTTTTCTAGTAAAACTGCAGTTGTAATATAAATGTATTTTTTACTTTTGTTAATCTTCTGAAAAACAAATTATTTGTTTTTAGAAACAGAAAGTGCTAGTCATTAATATATATTAAAAGGTCACTGAAAAAAATTTAGCAAGGAATAGCCATAATCTAAAATGTATTGCAGTGAAGGCCTGGGGAGGGGGTTGATGGGGGAAAAAGGGGGACATCTGTAATACTCTCAACAATAAAGATAAATTTAAATAAATGTAAATAAAAATGTATATAAAATGAAAAATATTTTTTGAAAATAAAAGCTAAGAAGCTAAAAAATATTGTCAGGATAAGCAATTTTCTATCTTCTATTCTCTGCAATACTACTAGCATAAACTACTAATTTATGCTTCACTTTAACTGTGCCCAGCAAGCATGGCTCAGCGGTTGAGCATCAACCTATGACCCAGGAGATGGTGGTTCTATTCCGTCAGAGCACATGCCCAAGATGTGGGCTCGATCCCCAGTGGGGGACATGCAGGAGGCAACAGATCAATGACTCTCTCATTGATGTTTCTATCTCTCTCTCCCCCTCTCCCTTCTTCTCTCTGAAATCAGTAAAAGGTGTATTAAAAAATATATATATATATTAACTTTACTGTTAAGTATATTCCTTACCTTTGGAAAAGAACAGTTCATTCAATAAAGTGAAATCTCAAAAGTCAAGCAGAAAAACATCACTCTGGTTTTAAGGGTTGGTTTATTATGCACCCATCCAATTAGAAGTCTTGATTACCAACTCTTTCATGTATTAGCATTGACAACTGATTTTTATAATGAGACTATCTTAGAGCACCCTCTGGATCAAAGCTGAGCTTTATTTGGTACAGATACAGTAAGGCATTGTATTGAATTATTTGCTTTGAAAACTGGGTGATCTATGAACTCTAGAAGTTGCAATTTCAAGTGCCTACAGATTCTAGGTAGGCAAAATAAAGTAGATCTGGTAGGAACTGACAGGCAAACCCCATGTAAAAAAGGGAAGCAGCTGCTATTCTATCTGAAGCCATTACTGCTTGCGGGAATGAGGGCCTAGTCCGTTTCATATTTTATGCAAAGACTGCCAACTTTTAAAACACTTTGTGAACCAAAGTCACCAAAGTCACTAGTTAATTATGTGTATTAAAAAATATAACAATTTTGTTACCAAATTAGACAGAAAGAAGCACTTTAAAAACAATAAAATTTAAAGCAGTACAAATAGTCCTTGAGATTGGAAATGAATAACCCTGACTTTATACTTATTAGAATAATCCACATATATTAAACTAAATTATTAATCAAATCAAAATGGGGGGGGTGTAATCTCTCTACATCTAGGTCATAACATTTCACAATTACTCTAACTCAATCATCCCTATTAGTTCCCATAAATTTCTCCTACTAAGCACTTCGTTCACATATTACTTATTTCCCATGTTTTAATTGTCTGCCTCTCCCAGTGCATTTTAAGTTTCTTAAAGATTGAGAGGAATCATGCCTATACTATTCATTTGTATCCTTAATGGCACACAGACAAGGGCTCACATTGGTTGAGACAGAAAAAAGATTAAAATTATCAAAATGAGAACTGCTGAACACATACTTGTTGATCCAACCCATCTGTTGGCCAACTTTTTCAAAGGTATTTCTTCTTTTAGAATTAGAAACATCTACTTATCGATCATTATCTCACCTAATACATTGCCATTTATGTTGAGATTAAACCATCAAAAAGGGAAGAAAACAGAAAATTCAATTAAGACACAAATATAACAATAGAAAAATCCAAAAGTGCCTTCCAAGTCAGAAAAATGTTAAGTATTGTGCAAGATACAGTCTTACCCCAGGATGTTTTACTGCGTTCTAATTCTGTGAAATTCTTAGATGGTATCCATAATTCTGAATATTCAATTATCCAGCATATACAGTTTCTTATCTACCCAGGATAGAAAGGAATTTTGCTGTATTCAAAATATCACTTTCTACCTAAAAATATTCAAATTTTGTATAAAACTAAAGTTCCAGAAATAATCAAATATCAAAATAATACAATTATAGCTAGATTTGGGGGCATTTACCCTAATAAAACTAAGTTCTTTGAGTAACTCCGTGGTAGAGCCAGTTAATTGGCTCTACAAATATCGGGAATCTCTGTGACAATGCTTTATATTGCTATGAAGGAAAACTAGATTGATGTGAAGAGATATTTGGTATGTAAGAGATGCTATATTCTAGACCATAGGGACAGAAACATATACCTAACAAATGACTAATTCATTAAATTTCTTTCAAAAGTACAACTATAGCATATCCAAAACAGAATTACAATGTAATAAAAGAAATCTAAAGACTAAGTTAAAAATTACAACTAGGTAGATGCTGAATTTTCAATTAAAAAGCAAAAAATGTTAAATTCTATTATTAATACTTACAGGTCCCATAATTGTGGCTTGCCAATGAAACACTAAAAAAAGAAAAACTCTTGTTATTATCTAAAAATGTACAAGCTTTTATGAAATTAACCATAACAATCAACTTGAAAATTACTTACTATCATCCCCAACTGGACCTGCAGAACATTGTGCTGGAGGGTCACGGGCCAAATCACTAAGTTCCTACACCAAAGCAAAAAATGATAAGCAAAGAGAGTCAACTGCTTCCATTTCATTTTCACCTCATTCTTTTAGGGACATATAATCAATCACTATTCACATTAAAATAAGTAAGCTCTATTAGAAGAGGAAAACATTTAAGTAACCCTACCCCAGATTCCTGGACATGACAGGTATAGTTATTTAATGGACACATCCAAGACAACCATCTGGCTAGGTTTCACAAAAGTATATACACACATCAATATGAAAATTTTTATTACCTGAACAACAGCTGTCCTTTTACAAATAAAAAAAATTGTAATCAGATATTTTCATAGCTTAATAACCTAGATAAGGCACTTTTCAAGATTCATGTAATTTGCTGAATTTTCAGACTATCTCAGAGGCCCTCATTTTTAAGGTCTTAAATCCTCTGTTCTTTCTGAACCAAACTATTCACTGACCTCATTTTCCACTTGAAAAATTTCTTATGGGGGTAGGAGATACCCATTTTGGTTTGATCCCCTTTTCTCCTCAACACAACCCTGTCTTTTACTCAATACTGAGTAAAATTACAACTCTAGAAGAACCTACCTCTCTAGGTAAAAGTCTGCTCTTATCAACTAACATGCAGTTTTTACAATTCCACCTTTTATACTTACAAAAAATATGTACTTAGCCCTTACATGACTTGTGCATAACAAATATGGATTACCTAGTGAGAAAATAAAGTTGTTTCTTATTAGGTTAAAAAAAAATTTAAGATGATATAGCTGTATCTCTATGTACTACATATAAATCCCTACAGAAATTTATAGACCCATAAGATAATAATGGGCTTCTAAGAAAATTCAGGGAATATACAACACCGTAGGGAGATAACTAGAGCAAATATCTGCCTTTATCATATGGTTAAAATCTACTTCAGAAAACGGCCAATTGCTCATGAATGATGTCTGGATTCACTCCATAATAAATAAATAAAAATCAGTGAATTGTCCTTTCGGTAATCATTTTGAAATATACATTGATCAGCCCGGCCAGTGTGCTCAGTGGTTGAGCACTGACCCATGAACCAGGAGGTCACAGCTAGTTCCTGGTCAGGGCACATGCTAGGGCCTCAGGCTCAATCCCCAGTAGGGGTTGTGCAGGAGGCAGCCATCTATGATTCTCTCTAATCATTGATGTTTCCCCCTCTCCTTCTCCCTTCCCCTCTCTGAAATATATTATTAAAAAAAAGTAAAGTGGACCCATGTCTCTCCTCTGCCCAAAGCCTTCTGATAACTCATTCTCCCTTAAACTTCAAATTCTTAAAGATGTACTAAAAGGAGCCTTTGGGGGGAGGGGGGAATATACATTGATCAAATTATTATGGGTACATAAAAAACTAGCATTTTATGCCAATTATATCTCAATAAAACTGGAAAAAAATTGTCCTGATACACTCTGCCAATTTGCTTCTGAAACTCATACCACAATTGCTTATAAGGTAATCAAGACAGCCAGAGAGATCCCAGGATTCACAATGCTAGGATGATGTAAGATCAGATCAGAACAGACCCTTACACTTGCCTACATAAATATACCCTCGTATGTTTAACATATATTCATTTCAAACACTTTTGATTCTGACCAGTAGGAATTACAGGAACTCTTATCTCAGAGTTAAACAACAGATTAAAAGAAACCATGGATGTTTCAGCGTAAAACAAAACGAAAAACAAAAACCAAAAAAAAAACCCCTTACAAAATATAGATTCCACTGAAATAAGTATTTGAAAACTATGTGGGGTTTTTTTGAGTAAACACCAGTATACTGGTAACTTGAACTAATCAACTATCCATTATTGAGCAAATGACTTTTTCACAGGCCAGATCAAGTCTTATACAACAATTATTTGCATTCCACGATGAATCATTTTTATTATAATAGCATCTACTGTAACACCATCTCAAGGTATACATACTTTATTGTAGGTAAGAATCAAGAATAGTCTTTATGAACATAGAATTTTCCTATGTTCCAAACTTAAACAACAAATTCTATTGTGTAATTGGCCCACCAAAAAGAAATCAGAAGGTAACTTAGGCAGTCTAATTCCCTCTTTCCTTAAGGAACGTAAGGATCCATAAAGTTTACTTTAAGGTTAAAAACTTAATTGGTTCAAAACCATCTCTTCCCCATTTCCCACGAAAGATAAAGATGTGAATTTTCAAAAATGCTACTAAAACCCAAATACAAACTTACATATGCAATTCAAATGCTCAAAACATAGCTCCTGAAATAAGAACATCATGTCCTCCTTGAATACTTTGAAGTCTCACTTTTAATTCAACTTAGACTCACTATTTCCTAGGCTTATTTCATCATCTCTAAAATAGCAATGTCTATTTGTAAAGAAGTTTGGAGAAGATGAATGAGAGTTAAAGCACTTTGGCACACAACCTGGTACATGATGTACTAGATACCCAACAACAAGCAGACCACCCATCCCAAAGACAAGATTTCCTAGACAGGCACTCAACTTGTTTATTAAAAAGCAAAATTGCTTCATAAATAGGCTACATATTAAATCATTAGCCCATTTAAATCTTTTGCCTATGCAATGAATCTTTATGATTAGCTGTCTTTAACAGTCAGTTGTCTAGCAACTATACTGTTATAACATTAATAACACAAGGTCAGCAATTCAAGGAATATTTATAGGTGGGGTTTTAAAGAAGCCATGCTATTAACTTGAGTTGTATAAAATAAGTACTAGTTAACCATTTTTGAACTACAGAAACTCAAATTTCATGTGGTTCTACCTAAAAAGGTCCAGTAAACGTTTGAATTCAATTATTACCAAAAATGAGTTTCTTACATTGATTTATCCCAAATTATGCCCTGAATACATTATGTTCTGATTTATCCCAAATTATGCCCTGAATACATTATGTTTCTTCAGGTAATTTTAACGAATCCATTTATTAATAAATGGATTCGTTAAAATTACCTGAAGAAAATATCCCGGCAGTTATTTTTAAATAAAAACCAATCTAATGATGGTTGGTCTAACGAAGTACCCTATAAGTAATGTTAAAACAACTTCGTTACAAATGAAAAGTTCAGGAATATATAAAGTTGACCTAGAATACTGTATCAGTATCCTACTTGAAAGTTACACATTTTAATTAAGAACATTAAGAAATTATTTCTTGTTTTTCTGCACACTGATATTTATAAATCACTAAGCCTTTGTATGTTGGAATTATCACTCCTTTAGAGTAAAGGTAAAACTTCAGCTAGTTAGCAATGAATTTCAACTCTTTACTCACATAACTGTAGGCTCTCATTGCTCAGATAATTTCTAAATGCATTTTGTATGATCAAGATACCTCTGAAGTAATAATCAAAGATTTAAAATCAGGCCAATTAATTTATGTACTAAAATCTGTTTTAAATTGAGTATTGAAAAATTACCTGTTATTTTAAGGTTTTAAAATCAGATACCAGCACTTAACTCTAATATAACAAGTAACTGTCATGATATTATTATGACCACAGCACAAGCAAATGAGAAGATATAATATCTTAGCAAAAAAAAAGGAGTCTTCTTAGATTGTTCTTCTATGTAGCAGACATTTTGCCTATTCAATAACCCATCTTACCTTACTTTCACAGAAACACTTTTCCCTTACTCCAAACATGTGATTGTAGTAGTATTGGGTGATTTGTCAGCCACCAAAACCCAATTAATCAGGGCTGATCATAGAATTTGTTCCTTCAGTCTCAGTGATTAGCTTAAAGAGTTAGAAAGAGCCTGGCCGGGCGTGGCTCAGCGGGTGAGCATCGAACTAGGATCCAGGCGATTGGGGTTTGATTCCTGGTCAGGGCACATGCTTGGGTTGCAAGCTCCATGCCCGGTCGGGGGCGGCCAATCAATGACTGTCTCATCATTGATGTTTCTATCTCTCTCCCTCTCCCTCTCCCTTCCTCTCTCTGAAGTCAATAAAGATACATAAGAAAAAAGAAAAAAGAGTTGGAAAGTAACCAAAGCCAGGACCTGATTTTTATCAGTTTGTTCAGGTATACTTGCCCTACATTTTTCAAATTGAAGCTAGAAGTAACACTTTTTCCTTCCTAATCAGGACCCATAAGGATGCGACTCAGACCTGTTGGCAGGCATGTGCCCTGAAATTACATGGTGAATCCAAAGAAAAGGAGACCACATTGGGTGACAGAGAAAGCAAAAAGCTGATTTGGCATATAGACGGCAATTTCAGGTCCTGAGGTTATAGCTTGCTCTGGTTCCTATAGCTATTGCCTTGATTAGGACACTATACCAGTGTCCTTCTAATAAATAAAAGAAAGGAAAACAAACAATATAGAGAGTGCTACTGGAACCCATTACCAACTATACAGATTGTAACCCACTAAAACACAATGTAATGCTCAAGTTCTGCTGAAAAACGTGTAAAAACGAAATGAATTCTCAAAATTAAATTACAGGGAAGAAGAAGAAGTCATGTGTCCTGTCTAGCAGAGTTAACTTTCAATCTAATCACAGACACTAGAATTTAAATCCGTTTCTAAATATGAAAAGTATAATACTAGCTATTAGCTAAAGTTTCACCATCAAAACATTTATTCATTAGCATGAAGACTACCTTCTTTTTGGTGTCAAGCATGTTAGGTCTGAAAACAAGATTAAAAAAAGCATGAACACCTCCCCCAATAGACTAATAAAAAGTAGGCACAATGCAAAACCAAAAAAATTACATTTCGCCCAGCTGGGCATGGCTCAGCGGTTGAGCATTGGCCTAGGTTCCAGGAGATCGAGGTTTGATTTCTGGTCAGGGGCACATGCCAGGTTTCCGGCTCCATCCCCAGCAGGGGGCGTGCAGGAGGCAGCCAATCAATGACTCATTGATGTTTCTATCTCTCCTTCCCTCCCTCTCCTTTCTTCTCTCTAAAATCAATAGACACATTTTTTAAAAAATTACATTTCAACAGCCTAAGTGCTTAAAATGAAAGCATTCAAATGCTTTGCCTGGATCTATAACAGTGATATTTGAGCTGAGTCCTGATAGAGGGATAAGCATTCTAAGTAAAGAAACTTACTCCAAGCCAGGGGTGTGAAAGAACACAGGTTATAGAAATTTGCTTGTAGTGTGGTATATACGATACAAAACAGGGTACAAGTAAGGGAGTAGCAGATATGGCCAGAATGTTAATCAGGGCTAGTTTTCAAAGCCTTAAATATTATGTCCAAGACTACCCCAAAGGCAATGGGAAGTCACAGACAGTTTTTAAACAGGAATAAGACAAATCAAGTTTTGGTTTTTTAACATACTAGCAGTAGTACACCAAAAATGATTCCTTCAATTTTTAAATTAAGTCAATCCTAAAAGTAGCCATGTATTTGTGTATCCAGCTTGATAGTTAAGTAAAGCTTATCATTTTTACTATACTTCCTCCAAATACAAAAAAAGCTCCAGGTATAATTAAAAATCTCTCATGTACTCCCCAGATTCTGTTCCCTTTCCCCAAGAGGAAACAGATTATCCCAAATTTGGTTTCTGCCATTTCTCCACATTTTCACACACTACTAGATATATTTCTCTGAAGAATATATAGCAGTTTGGCAGGTTTTCAAATTTTATTATATAAAACTATACATATCATTTGGAACATTGGCTCTTGACACTATTTGTAACAAGGACTTCTAAGAACCTGGTGAACTGTGGACATACAACCCCCTAAAATACACATATGCCCACACAAAACTTGATTTTTGGGGTATCACAGACCCTCCTCACCCGTGTATTACAGGAATCTCTACCATAATACATACTAAATATATACAAACAACACAGATAAGTAGATAACCACATTAGGAAGCTATAGCAGTAATTCAGTTGAGAAAACATTAACTAAACCCCTGGGGATGAAAAATGATCTCAAATGTGAAGCACTTGATTCTTAAACCACCTTATGGAAACAGCCCTTATTTCCACTTTATATTAGAACCTCCTACTAGGGGAAAGAAAAGATTGAGTTCAAGTGTAGGGCATGCTAAGCTTCAGGATGGGTAGGAGGGCAAAATAGTGTATCTACTAGACAACTTGAAAAATAGGATAGGTTGCAAAAAGGCTTTCTCAAAACAGTGTCCTTCCATCAAAGATGTATTTAAGTTAAACAAGCTGATAGCATTTGACAAACTGGAGAAAAAAATTTCAACCATACCAAACCCAACTCTCCATTCTATTAAAATAGATGCCTCAGGTTCAACAAGGTTTGGAAAACTGATGTTTTATTAGGATCAGTTCCTCCATAACTATTCAGTTTGCACCTTACTATTACAATACTCTGAGTCTAGTGTTACCTATTTTTTAAGTTACTTGGCCTTTAAATGAAAGCCAAATGAGAATATCCATTCCACTGGAAAAGGAAACTGTATTATACTAAACTGGAGATCAATTTCCAATGAAGTAAAAAGAATTTTCAGAAGTAATGTCTTTGGTTTTCACCTTGTCAAATGGCTTTAGAACCTAAGTTTCACGTGCTTTAGGGACAAAATCAATTTATGACATTATATAAAGAACTAAAATTAACTCTTTGCTTCCTAGTAGAGAGGAATAGTAGCAAGGAGCGGAAAGAATAGCATACATATAAGACCTGTAAAGTCTTCATACTCTGTTGACTCCTCCCCCATGGAGGACAGCATTACTCAGGTGGGCTCTTGAGCAACTATTAAGACCACAGAAATAGGAAAATAGTCATCAGGGGAAGATTGGCACACACTAATAATTGCTATAGGCTCCACTTACCTTGAAGGGACACTAAGATGGATCAAGGACACACAATTAGGATACAATGCTAAAAGCTGTATTGCCCATATAAAAAAACCCAAAACAACCATGAAGGTTAGACATCTCTTTGCCATGGTGAGCTCTTTTGGGGAAAATTTCCCCTTTTGGGATAATCTTCCTCTGAATCGCTTCTCCTAAAATCGCTTCTCACCTGGCTAGTGTGAGAATTCAGGCCTTCCCCCATTGGGAAATGTTTCTTTCCCTTCAAAAGCCTAAACAGACACACTGGAAAAGGAGGCAAGCAAATCTCTCTAAAAGGCAACCAGCAGATACACTTAAGCCAGTGAGTGTTCTCATTTGGAGATGCATGATTAAGCAGTAATGAGTCTGACCATTTCTTGTGGAATGGGAGCTCATTAAGAAAACACCTAGTTTGAAGAAGGTTGTGGATTGGATTTCGATCAGAACTCAGGTCTCTGGGTGGTGGGCTCTACCCTCAGCAGGGGGTGTACAGGAGACAGTTGATGAATATTGACGTTGATATTTCTCTCCCCTCCTCTCTCTAAAAACCAATAAAAACATTTTTTAAAAGGCCTCTTAACTTAAACCTATATTGAGCAACATTTTAAAGTACTACCCTTGAGGACTGGGGGAGATGAGGGCATGAGGGAGAAAACAAGAATAATGCCTTTATAAGAAATTTTGAAAGAATCACCCTCAAGAACCCTTACAACCTAGCAATATAAGGGTATATATCTAGACCAATGAGACACCAAAATTCAGTACAATTGTCCAATCAGTCAGAAAATAACTGCTGTAATTGTTCTTATAAAGATCAGGTTTACTACAAAGTAAACAAAAATTTATTACCTTTAAAGTTGTGAAATTTCTACATACTATATATGTAGATACAAACAGCTAGGAAGGAAACAACAAACATTTCAGAAACGTATGGTTACCAGACATCATTTCAAAAGAATGAAGACTGGCAAAAGATTTTGGGATCTGAACCATTTCATAAAACTGTAGACTTAAGAATGGAAAAAAACAGTTCCTTTAAAATCATTTTAGTTTGGAATTTGTAGCTTCTTGTGAGAAATTCTGAAAGTTTACCTTAAAGATTAAGAGGGAGGTGCTACACACCATGTTTCATTACATCACGGACAAGATATTAACTTCCTGTTTAGTTGTAATTATAGGTGAGACAAGCATGTTTACTCATTAGACAAGATACAAAGAATGGCTTGAATGAATAACACTAACATTTTCTTTCTTTAGGTCACCATTAAAGTCATTTAAGATTATTCAAAGCTCTTCTTTTGTAAGCATTATCTAAATGGGCAGACAGAAAACCAAATTTAGGTTCTAAGCTTTAATCCATGAAAACAAGGCATTTTATAGATATGAAAAACAAAAATTAAGTAGTTGAAAATATCCAATTATACATTAGCCATGAAATTATAACAAGGCTAGGATTAATGTGAACAAGTATTCCATCCTGAAAATGAACAAGTGACCAAGAAGCAATGAGTCACAACTGAAGACTAAAAGATCAAACCTGACAAATTCAGCTATGAAAAGTTGGTTGGAGGTCTCTGAATGATACAAAATTATGCTGAAAGTATAGTTGGAGATAAAAATTAGATGTTTGGGCAAAGCATAAAATACTTCATTAAATTTTTCCCCTCCTTGTTCTAACAGGGTAGCTCAGTTGGTTAGAGCATCATTCCTATATGGCAAGGTTTTGGGTTCAATTCCGTCAGAATCCACAAAACAATCAACCAATGAATACATAAATAAGTAGAACAAATTGAAGTTCCTCTCTCTCTAAAAATTGATAAATAAATTAAAGAAAAACGAATTTCCCCCTTCACATATAACAGGGTCAAGTGTACAGTTTTAAGAATAAATCTTATCTAACAGAGTAAATTAGCTAATAAAATACTCACTAAATGCATCCAAAAGAGATCTTTTGCTCTGGTAGCAAAACCAATCAAAACCAAAAAATTTCCAGTTAAAAAAATGAAAATTATTTGGTTTCTCTAATTTCAAAACATTGGCTTCTTCTGGCAAAGGTAAGCAGAGTTAGAAAAGAAAAACCTCACTGTAACAATGACACTATGTAGTGCATTTTATTTTATCCTCACCGAAGGATATTTTTTCCACTGCTTCTCACAGAGTGAAGGGGGGGAGGGGAACACCAAAGTGAGAAAGACACACTGACTAGTTGCCTCCCACACATGCCCCAACCGGGGCGGGGATTGAGACTGCAACTGAGGTATGTGCCCTTGGCTGGAATTGAACCTGGGACCCTTCAGTCCATGGGCCCACACGCTAACCACTGAGCCAAACCAGGTAGGGTAAGAGATATTTTGATAAACCTATCTTTATGGGTAAATCTGATATGTGAATAAAGACACTCCTTATAATTTCTTTTAATGTTTCCCCTACTTGGTTTATAATATTCTCAAAAGCAAGTTGTATAAGGTGCAAACAACACCTATTCATGTGTTTAATATATGCTAGTTTCCTCCACTCAAAGATTCTCATGGGTAATGACATGCTTCCTTATTTTTTATCCCCCGGGACCAGACTACTATGCCAGAGTAAAACCTCAGTAAGTATTGACTAAATGATTATCCCCTATGTCTGTGGTTCTCAACCAGAGGGAGGCTCCAGAAATGTCCCTAGGGAGCATTTCAAAATTATGCCTGTTTCCAGAGAAAATAACTCAGTAAGTCAGATAAAACCCTGTCAATGCACCTAAATTCTTCAAAAATTCTGCTCAACTTCTGACATATAAGTGTAATTCATGTCAAAACTCACATATACAGTAACATATACAATAGAATGCAAAAGACAATCTAGGATTTGAGAATTTAATCTGAAACATTTTTATCTTAGCACTAGGAACCTACTCTCTAATAGAGACTATAGTGAAATGCTTTAGGAAATTCTCAAGGATTGTATCTTGGATAACCAGTGGCACCTGAACCCATGAGTTAACACAAACTAGCAACAGGCATATCTAATAAGTTTTACCCCTAGTGCTAGCGAGTTTTCAACTGTCTACTTGTACAAAAAACAGAACCAGAATTAACATTGCAGGTGAGCATGATGAAACCAAAGCACACGGTGTTAAAGTTACTCTCATTCAAATTAAACAAATATGGAGATCATTATATGATCAGCACAGAACTATCCTACAAGTTAAATTAGCTAGCTATAGGCAAGTCTTGAGAATCTTAAAAGAAACGCATGCAACACAGTGTATGCACCCTAGAGGCTCACCAGGGACAAGTTTAGTATATCCCTAAGTGATCAGTTGGTACATGGTAGTTCCCATAGTCCTTGAAGAGACAGGCCAAAAAGGTAGTCACTTTTACTTTCAAAACTCATGTTAGCTAAATACTTAATTCATAAATTAGCTATAACCTAAGAGTAAAGTTAAATCCCATTTCAATGCTAAGTGGGAGAAGAGAACTTACTTCATATAGCCAAGACTAATACGACATTCATTCACCTAACTATAAAACAGAAAATGAAATGGTTCAAAATACCAGTACAGCATGGAGTTCAAGAGCTTGAGATGAGGAAGACTATCTGATTTGAATCTCAGTTACTTGTTAGCTGTGTGACCATAGACAAGTAACTTAACCTCTCTGTGCCTGTTCCCTTAGGTATAAAATGGAATGGTAAGGGCATCTATCTCACAAGGTTGTTGTAAAGATTAAATAAGTTGACACTCATAAAGGGTTCAGAAACAATGTTGAGTACATAGCAGATATGACGACCAAGCTATTATTAGTAGCAGAATGATACATGCAAAAGAAAACCTTTTTGAATACCAAAAACCTAAAGGATGACATGATAATGTAGTTTAGGAGCATACACCATGGAGCCAGATTGTCTAGGTTCTAATCCCAACTCTGATATAACCCTGGGTGTTTTTTCTTTAACCTCTTTCTCAAGATTTCTAATCTCAAAATGGGAACAATAATTGAACCTGTTTCTTTGGGTTGTTATAAGATTAAATGAGTTAACACAAGTGTTTCAAACAGTTCTGACACATTGCAAACAAAGCATGAGCTATCCTTTTAGGCTCGGTTCACATTATATTTTATGTAAAGTTCTCTAAATGTCCCCGAAACACATGCACTGTAGTTATTTTGTTTAATGGGAGTAGTAAAATTGCTATGGCTCCCAAATACCACCAATCAACTTGGAGTTTCCAGTTTTGATTATTGTTGCTTAATAAGTAGCCTCATTAGACCATACTACAGCTGGTATAAAACAAAGAATACAGCAAAAAAAACAAAGTTGTCTGATAAGGCTGCTTGGTCTAAGAAATATTCAAACAAAAAATAGTAAGAACATAAACTTTAGAATAAAACAAATTTGAAGGCTTGATCAAATGAACTACCAATGGTTAGATAGTCTGACAATAAGCACTTCATTAAAATTACAACTTAATATTTGGAATTGGAGGGTTTAAGAGAATTCAAAATGAGGTACATGGCACAAGAAATGCCATACCAACATCAACCTACTTGACCTCATTATTTCTAGCACAGAGGTGCCCTCTCCCAACAGTTGTCGACTTGCTAAAATTGTTTGGAACTGGGATTTCTTTTTAAAGTTTCACTATGTAGTCTGACAGCAACTGCTAAAAAATCAAAGCACAATCAAGTTAAAACTTTTCTACGGGTTAAAACAAAAAGACAATGATTTTTCCAATTTGTAAAGTGTCAAGTTTCTGTATCATACAAATCTTTAAGATATTTACATGACAGTCAAGTATTAACAAAGAATACTAGACTAGAAAAAGTTCTTTAATAGAAGTTTTGGAGATTAAAGTGCTATTAAAACAGCAGTAATAATAATCTGAGTGTCATGTGCCGGGGGTCTATTCAAAGCCACACATTAACCTATTTAATACTAAAAAACCAAAAACAAAATAACCTCTAGAAATCTAAAATTTGTTTTGCTCACTGCTGCATCCTTGGACTATTTATTGTTCATATAAAAAAATACTCATTTTCTAGAAGCACACAGATAACTTGCCCAGTCCTAGAATTCTAACTAGAGCATTTCTGCTCCAAAGTTCACACTCTTAACCATTATATTGCCTCTCTAAAGCTTTTTAAAGCATTAAAAGTGGTGTCAACAGCAGCTGGTTATCACCTGCAAAAGAAAAAAAATCAATGAGACCCTCCTTTAAAGCGTTCAGTTCCTTATGTAGAAAAAATTATGGATTCAAAATTATTCCACATCTGAGTGGCCTGAATTCCCATAAGATTAAAAAGGGTTTGATTCGTACTAAATATTATGTTCCTTGTATTAACTATATTGTAAAATCTATAACTATGCTTCTCCAATGTGTGGCTGGCCTGCCAAGGGGTAACAGAAAGGGGTGTTTAAATAATCCTTTAAACCTTAATTCCTAGTTTTTCTTCCTCTTCTTTTCCATCTTTTAAAATAGACAAAGACTTAAGTTTATAATTTACACAAACCCACAATGACAATGCAATGATGGCCTAAAACAAAATCAAAGATTTCAACATCAATCCATGGAGTGAAGATCTAAACCTTCATCTTCAAAAATACCAGTTTTGCCAAATAAACACCAAAGTCACACGTAAAAGTAAAAGTAAATCAGTATCAGGTCTATTTTAGAAAAGCCAAGACCTTGCATTTCCTTCCATGCGCAACTCTTAAAAAAAAAAAGGGAAAAAAAAGTAACCTATCAAAAATCAAAGATTCTAACCCACAACCTCCCTTGTCTCCTAGTTTTTAGTGAGGCCGAATTTATTTCACGACATTTTTTTCAAGTTAGCTGTAAATACTCCACCCTCCTCGATTGTGCAAGAACCAAACACACTACACATACACAAGTTACAAAAAGGGGAAATACGGTCTGAGAGTTTGAATACAGCGAAGTATTGAGCAGGAGGTCTTAGTGCAGTGTACGACCTAATATAAAAGCTAACATTTAATAAAGAATATTATTTCATATTATTACAAAAGGAGATGCCGGAAAAAGCCTGAACCAGTTAAAGCAGCCGCCATCTTAAAATGCGGGATAGAAGTTAGAGCAAGAAAATGAGACTAAACCACCGGAGGTGGAGGTTCCGCTCACCCCGAGCCTAGAAATATCTTTTTTTAAAAAACTGAGATCAAGAGGTTAATATCATATACCACGTTTTAAGAATCGAAACAATCTTCCCAGAAGTTGCTATTAAATGGACTGAGGCAGAAGTAGGTACACCTAACCTCAGCTTACGGCCATCGCACCCCTTCCCCCTCTTCCCCCCCCCAAAGAGAAAGCAAGCTTCCAGAAGGCTTTTACATCAGTTCCCGGTGTGCTTCCGATAAATAGCTTCGGGTGAAAAGCTTGGGCCCGAACCATAGGAAGTGGCAACAGTGTGTCAGCCCATCTCCTCCCAACACCACTTATTCTTGTGAAACCTGCCCAGAGTGATGATGAGTTTCTGACTAGACTCATTCACTGCTCCTCTTCGGGTGGCAAGACAATTCTACCTCAACCCCTAATAAAGTTCGGGACCCGCCGGATTTCTGCGATCTTTTCCCCTCTGAGCTTCCTTTCTTCGCCCTAAAAAGCCTAAAACTTGATCTTACAATTAAAATAAGTTTTCCTGAGAATAGGAAGCCCATGACATCTGCGGGAGCGTCTCTCAATTCTGACCCCCAAACGGGGTTAACTTCCTTTAGAAGAACCGAGGAGCCTGCAATCACTCTTCCTCACCCCGAATTTGCACCGATTTCACTGAAACATACTCAAGATAACACCCCACTTGCCACAAGCGTTCTGTTCACTAGCTTTAAACCTCATTTCTTCATAAAATATATCCGGGTTCCCCATCCCCCAATAGAAAAATGATCCAAAGAAGGATATTTTCATAATTATACGTCCCCCATCCCCACACTTCCCCTGGGCCTGAGTCTTCCTTTCCTCCCACGACCCCAATCCCCTTCAGCTCCATGGGTTACCTTATTAATCCGTTTCAGCGCCATAGTCTGTGCTTTGCGTCTGGCTCCTCACTATCTCGGTGTGTGCTCAAAGGTCCGGCCAAAACTCTTGATTATCCCGGCGGCAGGGAAGGATTGTCTCTTCGTCTCACACCGGCTCTGCCAGACACAGGCGCCTTTTGCAAAAACGGAGCAGATCAGCACTCGCACAGGCCCCGAAGAGACCCCGATGAATCCAGGTCCCTTAAAACGGCCGGGATCCGGGGTGGGTGGGGTGGCGTGGCAAAACCACCAACAGCCTCTATGCCGTGCTTCGGCCCGAAGACGGGGTGAGAGTGACGGGCGGAGGGGTGGCTACAAGTTTGACTTCCCGGCCTCTTGAAAGGAAGAGACCCGGGTGGGAGAGGAAGAGGCGTAGGAGAAAGGGGTGGGTGCGGGGCAGGGTCCGGAGCCCAGCAGAGGAGGAGCCGGGGCCTAGTCGGCGCTATGCCGGCGTCACTAGGGCAAAGAAAGGCTGGGGGGGAGGGGAGTCAGGAGGCTCCGGACAGACGCCGGGCTTCTTTCGGTTTCTACTCAAGGTGCGGCCGGGAAGAGGAGGAAATAAAGAAGGGAGGCTAGATGTGTGTTGCTGTCCCCGCAGCTCCAGCTATTCTGTGTCGTCCCTGACGCCACCGTACACTCCGCCTTCCAGCGCGCTCCCGCGCGCTCCCGCCCAGCCACCGCCACCACGCGCCCATGCAGCCCCTGAGGCTCCGGCTTAGGCGCGAGGACGCGCCCATTCCCCCTCCCCCTAAATCAGGAGGCCCCGGCTTCTCCAACCTTCCCACCCTACCCCACCCAACAGGCTTAGACAGTCAAGCCACCCAAGGCCTGTGTTTCCCCTCTTACCCGGCCGGCCAGTAGGCCGACCTCCCTTCCCTTCCCCTAGCCGTCCACACCCACGCGTACTGAGGGGCCGGGGCCTCCCTCAAGCTGCGGCCTCGGCCTCCTCCCCGCGCGGAAGCTGGGTGCCTCCCCGGCCCTACGGGGCTCACGCGCACGACACAGCCACAAGATGTCCGCTCTGACCGAACTACTGCCAGCTGCCACGCTCCGCCCCTCCCCCTCCTCCTGCCTCTTCACCGCCGCGTATCAGTCCGCCAACGCCGCCGTCGCGAGCACGGGACGAGTCTAAGGGTGCAGGGAGACGGTTTGCTTCCCGCGTCCAGGAGCGAGTTTCTGCGCTCCCCACTTTTCCTTCTTTTCAAAACAGCACCTTCTTACTAAACAGATCGGAGGTTGGACCGGGAGGGCGGGGGCCGGAGGCGGGTCATGGGCTGGGGGGGGAAGGGTAGACGGGCGGCGGAAACCCTTAGGCTCAGAGAAGCATCGAGAACCGGAAGGAGTCCATAGAGGAAGGTAATGGAAACGGCAGCTGCGCGGTAGAGCCCCACGCCCCTCCCAACAGCGTCCCCCAATTTTCTCACTCGGTATTGAGGCGGATCTCGCGATAACCTCGTGGCTGCCTTACCGGAGCTGTAGGTCTGCAATGACTTAAGGGCAGTTTTGTGCGCTCTTCCTGATATGGGCCCGCCCCCAAACCCACGAGCTCTCGCGAGAATCAGTGAGACACCGGCTGGAACTGGGCGGGCCGCCGTCGGGGAAGCACCGCCCCGAATGCTTATGGTGGTGGGAGGGAGAGGAAATGGAATTCCCCGGACTGGTAAGAGGCGCGCGCCGACACATCCCTCTCACGCGCCCAATCAGGAATGTGCGGTGGGTGGTGCTGTAGACTAATTACTAGATACTTTTAGCCCGGGTTGACCCGGGCTTTTGAAGTTTCCAGTGAAGCAGGTGAGAGAGATTTACTCTCCTGCGGGTCCGGCCCGGTTAACCATTGGGCGGAGGCATCCCTCAGACTGGGAAGGGTCATTTAAAGTAGAACGTAGCGGACCGCTGGTCGGCGCTCCCACCAGCCAAAATCTAGGGTACTTCTGACCCTAGGCCTAGAGGATCAACACTGAGAAGGGCGGACCCACAGCATAGACCTGTTCCCAGAATTAGAGCAAGCCCGGGAATCGAGCTCAACTGTGAATTGAATAGGGTGGAGGATAGATAAAGGCGGGCTGTTTACTGATCTCTGGAATCCACCGCCACCATCCTCCAAGGTGTAGGTATGGGGATAGACTTACTACCTTTTTCCTCCCGTTACTATGTTTTCACTCCTAGGGCCACAGCCTCGCGAAACTCAAGAAGTCAAAGTTTTGGGTCATAAAACTCAATGCTTAGTGAAAGATCCAGGGGAAGAAATATTAGTATAGGATTGGCCTGTGTTAATCTGCTGGATGTGAAGTACGGAGAGGGTGATTTTGCTTTCTAGTGTTTCCTTCAGGCAAAGGTTAGTAGGACAATTTTTAAAAGGAATTTAAAGGTAAACATTGACCGGCTTAAAGTTTTCTAACATTCCTTAATGACCCCACTTACCGAAGTGCAGATCTTTAAGAATTAAATGGGAATATAAACTTGTTTTTTAAAATATACTTTAAAAAAAGGGAAGCAGCAAGTTATTTCCTGTTACAAGAAAGTATTACCTAATAAAAACTTCATAGGTCTGATAAGCTAGCTAATATATACTGTTCAAGAGGCCGTAATAGTGTTATTAGAGCAATTAGTGAAACAGTACTTCTCAAACGAGTCTCTATGGGAATCACCTAGGGATTTTGTTGGAAATGTGGGTTTTGATTTAGTAGGCCAGGTTGAAGCCAGAGATTCTACATTTCTAATAAACTCCCAGGTGATACAGATTATTCTGGTTGGAGTAACTCACTGAAAAGCACTCTTGTCCTACTGGAACCCCACCCCCACCCAATAATCTTTCCTTTGTTCTTTCTTTTAACCAGTCTAGTAGAGCAGAAACAAGGATTAGGCAGTTGAAGTGGAGGGAGAAATCTAGGTTTGATTTCTGGCTCTATTCCCATTTGTGTGATATTCTGTGGTTACTTAGTTTCTTCAACACTAAACTAGGCACAAAAGTAGCTCTCTTTTCTCACAGGGTTATTGTGTTGTTCAGATGTCATAATGTATGTGAAAGGGCATTGTAAACTATAGTGCTGTATAAATGTAGGTTATTAAACTAACCAGTGAGACATCAACTGGCCATACTGTGAAACAAATCTGTAAGAATAATAATATAGCTAATATTTATGGGACACATTATGTACCAGATACTGTGCTTGTTAACCCCCTTTACAAATAAAACTGATGCACGAGAGATTGTTACTATCCCAAGGTCATAGAGCTGATAAATGGCAGAAGTAGAATTTGAACCCATGCGGTTGACTTCAGAGTATTTATTGAATGGAATTTCATGTTGTCTCTTAATTTGGAAAGTAGGAGAGTAGGATGTTTTATGTTTCTACTTTCAATGCCATCTGAATCTAATTTTACATGATTCATTTCTCCCTCTGTTTTGTTCTTTCAGAAGCCTGGGTTCAAGGGTGGTAGGAAACATTACTACCTCTGAGAAGCCAATTTGTATTACCCCAATTTAAACAATCTTTGGTATGAAAGTATAGTGAAACATGTTAGTGCTCTGAATTAACAGAGCACAGTGTACTGGGACAGATTTGAGGTCAGAGTTCTTAAATATTTCTTTGGTGCCACAAACCATTTTGGCAGTCTGGTGAAGCCATGGACTCTTCTCAGAATAATGTTTTCAAGTGTATAAAATAAAATTCATAGAAAAGAAAACATTTTGAAATAGTCTCAAAATATTAAAGAAAAACATTTTTGATGTAGGAATAAATGTGCTTTATTAACACAGTAACACCAAGTAATGGGTGTAGAAAGACCAGGTTTTTGAAATGATAAACATAAATATTTCCAGAGCTTACAACAGTTGTGATATAAAGTATCTGCGATTCTCATTGGTGACACAGACATAGATTTGTTGCTTACATTCAAAATTGAAGGAAATAATGAATTTTCAGTTAGAGATTAGTAAAAATAAAGATGTAATTTATTTTTTTCACATGGAGTTCACACACACCCTGATTTCTATTCATGAACTACATGTTAAAAAAATTTTGGGTAGAGTCAAGTAGGCTTATTCCTGTGATTCATCAAGAAAAAGTTTAATTGCCACCAGTATACTCTCCTTAAGAAGGTGTGGACGCCCCGCCGGGCGTGGCTCAGTGGTTAATCGTTGACCTAGGATCCAGGCGATATGCCCGGGTTGCGGGCTACAGCCAATCAATGACTCTCATCATTGATGTTTCTAGCTCTCTCTCTCCCTCTCCCTTCCTCTCTCTGAAATCAATAAAGATTTTTTTTTTTTTTTTTAAAAAGGTGTGGACATGTGTAATAGGTTTAGGAAATAGTTTATCCCATTTGTTGATTTTTTTTTTTGATACCTATAAAATTACCCTATGGAAAATTTACCTATTCAGAATGATTTATTTCCCAAGCATCCTGGATAACTTAGGTTTTACCTTGTCCTTCTTTATTACACACCTATGCAAATAAGATGTGGTGGAAGAAATCCAAAATGAAAATAACCAGAGATGAAAGAAATTGAAATACTATATATTTAAAATTCTTAAAAATAAGTGTTAATAATTATTATTTGAAGTACTATATGCTAGGTCCTCATTATCTCATCAAGTCCCCGTTATACAGATTAAACTCTCAAGTTTATATAATTACTAAGTAATAGAACCAGGGCTTAAACCTAGGCAGCCCGGCCTCAAAGCTCACACTTTTAACCACTAAGCTATCTGATTATTTTTTAACCCGTCAGCTATCAGCAACATTAATTTTCTCATTGGTACAACAAATATACATTTGCTGCCTGTTTGCATTCCTTAGTATTCCAAGTAAAATTCTACCCAGTGACTAGAAGGAATTTTCTAAATTCTCCCTTTGCCAGCGGTATTGCTTATATCCAGCACCACTTTTAAATAAGTAGGCTACCAATTGGGGCAGGAAAATAGTTTGTTTTACAGAAATTTTTGTTGTAATAGGGGTTTTGCTTAGAAGATGAAGAAATCCACTCTTGCCTTTCCCTACCCTACAAACATACATCTGAAATTAAACATTTATTATATTGACCACTATAAAGATCATATACAAGAAATGATGACATATAAATAAATCCTAACATATGAAGTTCTAGATTATCCATGTTTAATGGAGAAAGTGGTTTTCTAATTCTAAATTCATTTTCACTTGGCACTAAAGTGAATTTATTGGTTTTGTTTGTATTTATACCAGTATTTAACATTTCTACTAGATTTTGCTAAGGTTAAAGTTAAAAGGAACATGGCCTGGAAGCATTTTGATTCTTAAGGTGGTGGCCTAGGATTAGCGCAAACTTTAAAATACTGTTCACATATCTAGTGTTACAGAGAGCCCACTTTCAAATAAAGTTGAAGATGACTTTATTCACTTGACCTATTTGATCTACAGTGGTAGAAATGTCTCCATCTGAAAAGAAAGGAAAATAATCATGTTTTCTTTATGTTGTAATTTGCAATGTGCTAAAAAGATGGTTTTATATATTGAAAGAAACATTTACATTCAGATATTAATGCAAGGGCAAAATGTAGAAAAGACCTAAAAACATCACATCCTTCTTAATGAATATTATATTGAAATCTCAAAAACTTTCTAATTATGGTAGATCAGATTTTCTTGCATGAATTGGCATAAAACATGAGAAAAATATAAAGGATCAAGACAATTAGTATTAAAGTGGCAATGAAAAAATTAATCCAAATAATGAAGGGGTACCAAAGTCTTCATATTATGTGAATGCATCAGTGAAGCCATGTTTGAGTACAGGGTTTAATTAAAATATGAATGAATATAGTTAACATAGATTAGTACATACACATATTTTTATTAATATTGCACCTGTGTTTTCAGATCTTGGTAACTTTCTCGTAATTTTATAGCTTGGGAAGGATACTGGCTCTAATGCAGTATATGTGATTTTATTTAATCAAATTGTAAATACTATGGTCCAGATTTTTTATTCAGAATGCATGTTTACATATTCTGCTTGGAATAGGTAATTAGGAACCCTCGTCAACCAATGTTATTTTATACTGTTTGCATGAAAATCAAATGAGTTTCTATATCTTACCTGTTCAGAATCTCATTTTTATGATCAAGACAAGTCATGTGATTTAGGAAACTGTACTTTATCTCATGCTAAGAACATCATTTTGACCTTAAGATGGTTTTGGCACATAATGAACCATGAACAAATGTTTGAGCTAAAAATACATTGGAACATTTTTCGTGTAAAATCTTGTATACATGAGTGTTCAAGTATCATTATTCATAATAGCCAAAAGTGGAAACAACCGAAATGTCCATCAGCTGATAAACAGATATATAAAATGTAGTATATCCATATGATGTAATAGTATTAATAAGGAACACAATACTGATATATGCTACAACATATATCTTTTTTAAAATATACTTTTTTAAATTGAGTTTAGAGAGGAAGGGAGGGTGGGGAGAGAGAAACATCGATGGGAGAGAGAAATATCAATCCATTGCCTCCCATACTCACTCTGACCGGGGATTGAGCCCGAAACCTAGGCATGTGCTCTGACCAGGAATTGAACTGGCCATCTTTTGGTCCGCAGGACGACACTCAACCAACTGAACCACACCAGCCAGGGCTACAACATGTATCCTGAAGCTTGAAAATATTTTGCTAAATGGAAAAAGTCAGACACTAAAGGCCAACATATTGTATGATTTCATTTATATGAAATAACTAAAGTAGATAAATTCATAGAGACAGAAAGTAGATTACTGGTTGCTAGGGACTAGAAGCAGGTGGAATGGGGAATGACTGCTAGTGACTTTGGGGTCTTTTGGGGAGAGGTGATGAAATACTCTAAAATTAGATAATAGTAGTGGTCACACAACTCTTAATATACTAAAACTCAATGAATTGTAGACTTTAAAAGAGTGAATTTATGGTATGTGAATTATCTCAATGTAAATTTTAAAAAAATTAAAACCTAAATGTGAAAGTCTGGAAACATATTACTAAATATTTTCAGCATCATGATACTTTTCAGGTTACTGATGATAGATAAGATATAGCATCCTTGTAAAATGTGAAACATTTATAGCCAGCAAGAGATTTTTCCTTCAGTACAAACAACAATGCAATTTAGATTTGGTTTTAATATAATAATAAGCATTTGCTGTCAATTAGTCTTAAATTTAAAGGTGTTTTCTTCAATAATATTTGCTTAATGAAACATAGTGATTAAAAATTAATTTTAAATAGCATTGTATTTCATTGAAAATTAAAGTTCGTAATTATAACCTGAAATAGGAGAATACACTGATTTTGGCCTACTCTACAGATATATATATATTTTTAATTTCAAGTGAAATTAAGTAGGTTGAAAATCAGGGGTAAATCATCTAGATAAGGATTTTGAGGGTGAGATACTGCCAAATGACAAAACTAAAGCAATTAGTAACAAGTTTGATGTCCTTTATTCAAGGGAACACAATCCATGGATTATGGAGTACAGTGCCTCACAATCAGTGGAACACTGTTCCTAAGGGATTTGGGGCAGGAGGGAGTTGTATAGAGCATTAGAAGCAGCAACACAGAGACAGCATGATTGGCTAGAAGGTTGGGAATTTCCTTGTAAGACTAGCAGGGAAGGTCAGCTACCCATACAGCTGAGTTGGAGGATTGTGATTGATATAAGTTAGGTTTCCTTGACAGGTGTTTCCTGTAAGTGCAGGCTGACTTACGCTTAGATTTGTGATGTGGCCAGGCCACTGGGGCAGCCACCTTTTTGTGGGTCCCAATATATGAATTAGCTTTATCAATACTTAACTGAAAATAAGGAATCAAAATTAAAATTACCTCACCAATAATGATACTTCAATAACAATACAAAAAATCTAAAGTAAATAGAGGGTATGATTTAGACCAGAAATTATCATTTTACCAATATTGTATTTGATTGTTTAAATATATCTATGCAGGATTTCTTTAGTAAGGTAGTGATGATAAATTTAAAATTCTATTAAGTAATTTTAAGTTAGGAGTGATTGTGGGAATGTTGTGGTTCTAAGGAATCAGATCTGTATAGTATCTAAGTGATTTAATTAAGCCACTTATGTGAGGCTTTTAAAAAATATATGTTTTTATTGATTTCAGAGAGAGGAAGGGAGAGGGAAAGAGAGAGAGAAACATCAATGATGAGAGAGAATCATTGGTGGGCTGCCTCCTGCACGCCCCCATGGGGACGGAGCCCGCAACCCAGGCATGTGCTCAGACCGAGTGTCAAACCATGACTTCCAAGTTCATGGGTCGACGTTCAACAACTGAGCGACACAGGCCGGGTGATGTTTTAGTACCTGTTGATTTTTTTTCATTGCACATAACACTGAAAGAGTGAAACTTACTAAAAAACATTCCACTACATGTAAAAAAACAAAAAACAAACAAAAACTTAAAGAATTTGGCTCATTGCGTGTTGAAGTGTGACAATTTCAGAGATACCCATCATCAAAGCAAAGTAAATCTCAAAGTTAATGATTACATAATAATGAGATTGGGCTTTACTATATATACCTGGTAAGTGAACAGTATGATACAGGTTCCCCATCTTACAAAAAGACCCATAAAAAAAAAAAGCCCTGGGTACTACAGTACTTGAAATTCAACTCTCCATGATTAATGTAGATCACCCCCCTCCCCCGCCAAAAAAGAAACACAAAAAGACATGAGAATTAAGATGTAATTAGATATTCATAGATTTGTGTGAACTTTGCTTTCCTTCTTTTCCTTCTATTCCCACTAATGGAGAGAAGGGGAAGATTACTTTGGAGCATTTTAGTGGTAGGGCTAAATGCTTACCTCTGGCTTGGATAGGGGTATAATTAGGGACCAAAGGCAGGGCAAGGACATTGGAGACTCGATGGAGAGGTGTGCAGAAGTGCAAAGGAAAATGTCAAAGGCGAGCCTAAACTGTTCTTGGAACTGGGAATGAGAAGGAAACCTTTTTTTCTTGTTAATCTCTTTACTCAAGCATTACAGGGTTTCCTACCCTAGAAAATGGAATTCAGGCTACCACCATTGTAGTTAAATTTCATATAACTTAATTGCCTTTTTTTGTACTTGCCAGCTTGAAATCTAGTACCACAACATTGTTCACATATAATAGTGCATTCTGCCTTCCAGAGAGCCTCCCTACTTACAAATACAGTTTTAAAAAACATCCTTTTATAATATGGGACTGCCTTTGATGCAGGCTGAGGCAAGACCAAGAGACTGTCATAGTGTGTCAGTCAGCGATATTTAGGTCTGACTAGGCTAAGAAGAGGTCTTTTAGGCTTAGGCTGAAGAATGTTAATGTAATAGAGATCTGTTGATAGAATCACTCCCATTCTCCTAAATGTTCATTTAAAAAAATTTTTAATGCCTATTGTGTACCAGGCACTGAGCTAGATACTGAAGATATATAGATGAAAGGCCTAGATGTCACCTTTAAGAACATCTGTTAGCATTTGAACTCTTGCTTCCTGACAACTGGCAAATGTCAATTTGGCTCAAATAAACTCTTATAAAAAATTTTTTTTAAAAAAGAACGTCTTCTAATTGGGGAAATAATTAAGGATCAGGCAATTGTCATAGTGTGTTCCATGACATAAGTGCATGCACAGAGTAAGCTAAGGGTGATAACAAAGTTTCTCTGTGGAAGAGAGTTACCTTCAAACAAATGAAGAAAAAGGAGGTGTAGGTGGAAAAAAGGAAAGGGAGGAAGGCTCTAAGGCAGAGGAAACAAAAGCCAGAGAACTTGACCCGGTAGGTAAGTAAGTGTGTGTGTGTGTGTGTCTGTGTGTGTGTCTGTGTGTGTGTGTGTGTGTGTGTCTGTGTGTGTGTGTAGAGGGGTGGAGGGTGTTGGTGGCAGGAAGAGAAAATAAGAAGAAATTAAATGAGACAAAACAGCCTTGGCCGGTTGGTTGAATGTCAGTCCATGCACCAAGAGGTCACAGGTTCAATTTCCAGGCAGGGCACGTGCCCGTGTTGCAGGCTTGATGTCGGGTGAGGGGTATGCAGGAGGCAGCCTATCTATGTTTTTCTCAACCTCTCTGTCTCTTTTTAAAATCAATAAAAACATATTTTTAAAAATAAGTAAGATAAAACTGTTGAAAGATGAAGCTGGATATCCTGAGGGCCTTAACATGCCATGTTAATGAGCTCAGATTTTATTCAGAAGGGTATGGAATAGGGGAACTGGCATAAAAAAATCTTGATCAGATTTTTAATTACAAAAATAACTATGATAGCAATGTGGAAGACGTAATGAAAGTGTGTTGGTGTGGAGACTAGAGGCAAAAAGATCACTTGGAATGCTATTAAAATAATCTAGGTGAGATGTGATTGTGAGAAAGACCTAAAATAGTTGCAGTAATTAGTGACACTAAGGACTCATAGTATATAGGTGGTAAATTTAAGTTGAAACTAAAGTATATATTAAATATGGAAAAATGTGAACTAATAAAATTAATACCTGCTGCTTTATTTTTTACAAAGTAAATTACCTCATGAAGCTACCTACCACAATTTAGGGTTTTTTTTAATTGGCATGTCTATACTATGCTGTTACATGTATAATGACCAGTTTTCTCTACTAGAACCTTTAAGAGACCTTTGTTCATTCTTTCATTGGTGTCATTTGGCTTTCACTTTGCCAGAAAGAAGCATTTATTGTCTATTTCTGTTCTCATTTGCCTAAGACAAAGTACTATTACATGTGCCAACAAGATCATAAATATAAACACAACTCAGGCTCTGCAATCACATGGCAGTACAGCTGTTTTCAACCTTTGTCATCTCATGGCACACATAAACTAATCACTGAAATTCTGTGGCACACCAAAAATAATTTTTACTGATCTGACAAAAAGAATATAGGTATAATTTTGATTCATTCACACTGATGGTTATTGTGTTGGCTGTTGCCATTTTTTTATTTGACAATCTAAGGGAACGAGATCAGTGCCCCTGACTAAATAGTCAGGTGTTACACGTTTAAAAAATTCTTGCGCACACCAGTGTGCCTCTTGCAGCACAGCGGTTGAAAATTGCTGGCTTAGAGGAACTTGGGGTCAAAGGAGGATTTTTTTTAGAATGAGGGAGATTTGACTCTGTGTAGTCTAGAGGGGAGTCATGAGAGATGAGATATAGAACAGAGGGAACAATGGATGGAACCAGTTTCTTCATAAGATGTTACTGTAGGTCAAAAATAGAGTATAGTTGACTGTTGAATAAAACACAGGGGTTATGGGCACCAAAACCCCCTCCCCATGCAGTTGAAAAGCCACATGTAACTTTTGACTCCCCCAAAACTTAGTTGTTCCTCATTATCCTTGTGGGATTGGTCCCAAGATCCCACAGATACCCAAACCTGCAGATGCTCAAGTTCCCTTTATAAAATGGTGTAGATCAATGCATACAGTTGGCCCTCTGCATCTGCAGACTCCTAACAGTGGATAGAAAACAGTATAGGTATTTACTGAAAAAAATAAGTGGATGTGTAAGTGGGCTTGTGCAGTTCAAACCCATGTTCAAGGGTCAGCTGTATTTGATTTGAGCAAGGGGTAAGCCTGTCTGACACTAGAGGGAAGAAGGTTAGAATGAGTAAAAATGAAGATAAATTTTAGGTGGGAGGAGGCAGGAAATTGACCATTGTTAATGTTTTCAACTTTCTTAGTAAAATAGGAGGGAGGGCTATGTGATGACAATGAGCTGGGCAAGAGAAACGTAGGTAAGTTTGGAATCACTGAGGAGGGAAGCTAAATAACCAAAGAGAAGAAAAAAGGCCTTGTTAAGGGCCTAAGGTAGGAGATCATGAATTTGGGGGGCAATTTTCCATGTGGCTGTATGATTTCCCCCCCTTAGCCTTTAGAACCCTTTTGTGTGTGTGTGTAATACCCGTAGGATTTGTTAATAGAGACTTCCATTGCTAATGTGTGAATATGTATATAAAATCAATTCCTTTAAAAAATGGGGCCTTGGCCGGGTAGCTTAGTTGGTTAGTGTGTTGTCCCGATATGCCAAGGTTTCAGCTTCAATCTCTAGTTAGAGCACATGCAAGAATCAACCAATGAATGCATAAATAAGTGGGACAACGAATCCATGTTTATCTCTTTCTCTCACTCTCTCTGCCCCCCCTCTCTAAAATCAATAAATAAATGAAAATGGTACACTTTAGTACATTATATTTAAATGTACTTTGTGTGTGTATGTGTGTAAAATCAACAGCTATTCCTCAGAAATTAATGTTTCCACCTCAAGAAACTCAAGTGACAATAAAAGTTTATATGCCAAATAAGATAGTGCAGAAAGAAATGAGAGGTATTTTGAATTTAATCACAATTCACTCAGAAGATCAGGCTCTGAGCTTGGCTTATGGATAAAACTTAGATGATTTTCATACTTTGTTTCTTCTCCAGGAGTCCTTAAGTCTGTAAAACTAAGGAGCTGCCTGGGTTGGAGGCTGAAGCCTGGCCCACTCAGCTTCTTTAGCACTTTCCCTCCAACTCCAGTCCCATTCCAACTCAGGATGCCTCAGAAGGTTCTTTGGGTATCTCTAGCGCTCAGAACACACATTTTTAAAAAAACCAAGGGTCTAGTGCATATTAATACTGAAGCCTCATAAGAGTAATAGTCATGCGTAAAATAATCTGAAATATGTTAGGGACAAATGTAAAGAGAGGCACTCAGAGAATCTGGCCTAACAGCAGGCATGCGATAAAGACATGAGAATTTCAGTTGCCTGACATCTCAATATAAGCCAGCAATGTGCTTAGGACTGCCCAGAGAACCACTATACCTGGTTTTACCCTGAAAGATGGAAATGTGCTGTCCAGAACAAAGCAGTTGCCTTTTCCTTATCTTACTGGTCATACCATAGTCGATTGTTTTTAACAGCTTTATTGAAATATAACTGACTTAAAATAAATTGCACATACTTAAAGTATACAGTTTGGCAAGTTGACATATGTATATACCCACGAAACTATCACCAAAATAAAGATAATGAACATAGGTATCACCACAAATGTCCTTGTACTCTTTTTTGTAAACCCTTTCTCTGGTACCATCTACCCCATTCCCCTCATCCACAGGAAACCACTGATCTCTTTTGTCACGATAGATTAGTTTGCATTTTCTAGAATTTTATCTAAAATAAAATTTTAAATAAATTTTGCCCTCTTGTCTTTTTCCCCTCAGCATAATTATTTTGAGACTTACCTATCTTTTGTGTCTCAATAGTTCATTATTGCTGAGTAGTATTCCTTGTATGGATATACTACAATTTATCCATTCACCTGTCAGTGGACATTTGGGTTGTTTCCAGGTTTTATCTATAACAAAGTACAGTTGCTGTGAATATTCTTGTACAATTGTTTGTATGGGCATATGCTTTCATTTCTCTTGGGTAAATGGCTGGGAGTAGGATATTGGATCATCTGGTAGGTATGTGTTTTTTAAATTTACTTTTTAAGAAAATGTCAGACATTTCCCAAGTGGTTGTACCATTTTACATTCTCACCAGCTGTGTAAGAGAGTTGCAATTCCTTCTGACTGGTTATCATCAATCTTTTCAATCTTAGCCATTCTAATAGGTATGCAGTGGTATCTTGTTGCCATTTTAATTTGCATTTCCTAGTGACTAATGATGTTTAGCATCTTTTTTTTTTTAATCCTCACCTGAGGATATGTTTTTACTGATTTTAGAGAGAGAAAAACATCAATATGAAAGAGAAACTTCGATTGGTTGCCTCCCATACATACCCTGAAGAGGAATTGAACCCTCAACCTGAGTGTATGCCCTGACCAGGAATTGAACCCGTGACCTTTCAGTGTACCAGACAATGCTCCAACTGAGCCACTCAGCCAGGGCAGTTTAGCATCTTGTCATGTGCTGCTTTGACATCTTTTCCTCTTTGAAGCAATATTTCTCTATATATTTTTTGCCCATTGTTTCTTGGGTTCCTCTTGTTAGTATTTATTTACAGGGAACACAGATTAAACATGTACAGCCACCTTAAAAGATACTCAAAAACTAATAAAGTCATAACAAGGTAACATATACTTGGAGGAATATGAAAAAGGCATGAAGGACTTGACTTTGTCAGATGGTGGAATTTAAAGGTTAACTATATAAATCCAAGTGTTACATTTGTTCTTTTAGAATTAGCTTGTCATATTGGATAGTCCCCAAGCCACTTGCAGAACAAAGTACAGGCAGTAGTATGCTCGAGCCTGCTCACGCTGCCTTGTGAGCGCCGATTTTAAAATGCTTAGGAGTTTCACAGATTGACTGTTAAGCACAACCATTATTACAAATTAATGATAATATCTAACAATTATATTAAAACTCAATATATAAGACTCAGTAACCAAGACTTCCTAATCATTTTACTATTTGCCTTTTTGTGGTTATGTCTGCTGTATCCACTTGGTGGGAGTATCGTTGTTATGGTTTGATAGTACGCCTCTTTCCAGTTCCGTGTTCAGCGATGTCCTGTGGTAGCCTGAGATTGGGCACAGTGGCAGTATGTACCCTAGAGAAATTTGCAGACACCATAAATCAGAACTTTTTTTCTTTTTCTTTTCCTTTCCTGGAGAGCTAGTTGTCAAACGTTTACCAGGACAGCAGTAATAATAGTGCCCTTCAGACTGCACTGGTTCATTGTCCATGATGAATAATTGAAGCTTCAATTATATGGAGAATTCACCGTTGTGAAACACTTAATTCCTCAAAAACATCAATATTTTGCTACAGAATAAAGCTTATTTTCCTTGCTGTTCAAATTAATCAGGTGCAAGATTTTTTAAAAAATTAAAAATGAGGAAGTACAAATTCCCAAAGAGATAACTTCTCTTTCTAGAAATTTAAAATTGTTTGAAAAAGATTGAATAATCTCACATGAAAAATACCTAATACTATATGAAACTAATAAATGTAACAGAGAAATGCCTGGTGAACATTTCCACAATTAATATTAAGTAAAGCACTATTTTCTCCCTAACCCCCTTCCTAATTTCCAAAATCAGCTCCTCTTCTGACTGACCTATTTCTAGTGACCAAGATTCAATATGTTGGAGTAATCTTTTTCTTTCACCCTTCTCTTATCAGTCTCCATTTTTATTTCTTAAGGCCTTCAAATGCAGATTACAGCTTTAATTTTATAATGTACATTTAAAAAGATACCCGTCATTATGTTTGCATAACCACTCTGTGAGTTAAGC
This sequence comes from Miniopterus natalensis, assembly GCF_054644295.1. NCBI lineage: Eukaryota > Metazoa > Chordata > Mammalia > Chiroptera > Miniopteridae > Miniopterus > Miniopterus natalensis. Next base: position 141,864,823 of record NC_142081.1, on the reverse strand, counting down.
AAAAGTTATTAGCATGTCATCATTCTGTTGAAGGCCAATAAGGTAACTGGCATGTAAATAGGAAGCAGAAGCAGAAAGGTTAAATGACTTGTCCAAGTTGACAAGACCAGTAGTTACAAGTCTTGTGATTCTAACGTCAGCATTCTTTTCATTACACTGCCATGTCTCTCGTTAACTCATATTTGATCCATTACTGTGGATTCCTAATGGGTTTCTTTGCCTCTACCCTTCTGGTCTATCTTGCCTATCACTGTCAGACTAAACACAGCTTTTGTTAAAAGGCGACCACAATAACGTCTTCAGTGATTTCCTATTGTATAGAGAATAGAAATCAAAACTTCATCTCTGCTTTTATATGTAAAATCTCTAATGAAACGGCCCCTCACGTTCCTTCAAACATACTTTTAGCTTTCCTGAGATAATGCCTGTTTTGTTTTGTTTTGTTAATCCTCACCCAAGGATATTTTTTCATTGATTTTTAGAGACAGTGGAAAGGGGGGAGGGGGTGGGGAGAGAGAGTAATACTGATGTGAGAGAGACACATTGATTGTTTGCCTCTCGCATGCACCCCGTTCGGGGCCTGGGACAGAACCTGCAACCCAGGTACATGCCCTTGGTGCTGGGTCCGATGCTCTAACCACCGAGCAACACTGGCCAGGGCAGTGCCTTTGTTTTTAACAATATTTCCCTTATTTGAGTTATAAATGCCTGAGTAAGTGTTACTACAGGGACCTGGACATTTATTATTTATTATATATAAATAATGCATATATAACATACATAAATGCATTATTCTATTTATTCTATATTTACTTATATAGAGTAAACATATATACAACCAGCACGTTGTATGTTTTGATGGAGAGGGGGCAGAGAGCATCCAGTAAAGTTTCTGACATTAAAAATGAGTCCGCACCCGCCTGGAGTCGCTCAGTGATTGAGCGTCATGCTGGGCATGGAAAGGTTGCAGGTTTGATCCCTGGTCGGGGAGTGTGTGGGAGGCAGCAGGCAACGGACCGACGTTTCTCTCCCTCTCCCTTCCTTTCTCTCGAAAATCAATAAATGTCCTTGGGTGAGGATTGAAAATAAATAAATAAAGGGACCCCTCCCCTGCCCTGTTGGTTAGTGACACAGACCAAACTTACCAGTGAGCAGTATCCACTTCTAATTAATCAAAACCATGTTTCCTAGGAAGCATTCCTCCCTTGAGTAGTACTTTGGTGTTACAAGTCAGGATAGTGATTACCTTTGATGAATTTCTAAGAGCTCTTTCAATATTGTAGATCTTAAACCTCCTTGCAAATAGTTTTCTATCTTAATTGTATACTTATTAACTTTATGTTTGTCTTTTTACGTAAAAGTTATTATTTTTTAATCCTCACCCCAGGATTTTTATTGATTTTGGGGGGGGCATCTATGTGAGAGAGAAACATTGATCAGTTGTCTCCCGTACACACCTCAACTCCGGATTGAACACCCAACCTTTTGGTGTACTGGACAAAGCGCCTACCAACTGAGCCACCCGGCCAGGGCTGCACACAAGTTATTTTCGTTTGCATACAATTTTATTTTTATTTTGAGAAGAATGTATATTCTGTTGTTGTTAGGTGAAGTATTTGTTCTATAAATGCCAATTAGATAGTGATTGATGGCACTACACAGTTCAACTATGAACTCACCGATTTTCTACCTTCTAGGTTGGTCTGTTGTTACTGAAAGAGGGGTGATGAAGTCTGTAACAGTGGATTTCCTTATTCTCCTTATCGTTCTGTTTTTGCCCTATTTTTTTAAAAAAATATGTTTTTATTGATTTCAGAGAGAGGAAGGGAGAGGGGGAGAGAGAGAAACATCAGTGATGAGAGTCATTGATCGGCTGTCTCCTGCACGCCCCCGACTGGGGATGAGCCCGCAACCCGGGCACGTGCCCTGACCAGGAATCGAACTACAATCTCCTGGATCCTAGGTCGACATTCAACTGCTGAGCCACGGCTGGCTGGGATGCCCTGGCTATTTTAATGCACACACATTAAAGACTGTTGGAGCATATTTTTGGAGAATTTACTCCATCATGTAATGCCCCTTTCTATCCCTGATAATTTTCCTTGTTCTGAGGTCTCTCTTGTCTGAATATAGCAACTACAGCTTTCTTTTAGTTAGTATTGACTTGGTGGATCTTTCTCCATTTTTTCACTTTTAACCTGTCTGTATCTTTATACTTAAAGTAGGTTTCTTATCTATGGTTCCTGAGAAAATGGAGAACTAGTAAGGGCTGTAAGCTTCTACTCTCCAACTTTGGGTAACTACACAAAACAAAAAAATGATATTGAAGAATAATATAAAAAACTGTGAGGACACCCCAATTAGGGTTAGGCATAAGTTTTTAAGTATTGTTCCTGCCACTCCCCCACATTGTTTTGGGACAATCAGTGCCAGACGACTGATTGCTACAGAAATCATCAGCAACAGAACAGGCTTCCCAGTGTGAAATAATATAAAGAGTCTGCTGGAGTTGCTGATGAGAGTGTGGGCTGACCGGAGACTGAGAATTGGGACATTCACTCCCCCACTCCTTCCTTAAACCTCCAGGGTGCTGGTGAATTACAGCGGCCCTCTGCTGGACTATGAGTGCCAAGGCAATTCTTTACCAGAGGAGTTGTCCACTCAAACAGCAGCAAACAGAAAATAGAGCCCTGTAGCTCTTCTGTGGTGCCTGGAGTGCTCTGCTCTCTGATTCTTAAACTTGTGGGAAGGGATAAAAACTAAGGCCTGCTCTTCTGCAATTCTTCCGTATCCATGATAAGAAAGGGTAACAGAAAACATGAGCTTGTGAGCCAAAATCTAGACACCTGAGGAGTATGTTGACTATATAATGCAGCAAATTAACATATACAATTGAAGAATTAAAGGAACAGATTAAATTAATAATTTATAAATTTATAATTTATGAAATGTAATTAATAATTTAAAAAACAATTCAATTATTTATGCAACAGGCTTTTTGTTTTTTTAATCCTAACCTGAGGATATTTTTTCCATTGCTTTTCAGAGAGAGTAGAAAGGAGAAACAGAGAGAGAGAGAGAAGGGGGGGGGACATTGATGTGAGAGAGACAAATTGATTGGTTGCTTCCCGCATGCACCCCAGATGGGGCAGGGGATCAAACCTGCAACCGAGGTGTGTGCCCTTGGCCAGAATTGAACCCGAGACCCTTCAGTCCATAGGCTGATGCTCTATCCACTGAGCCAGACTGGCTAGGGCTATGCAACAGGTTTTTATTAAGCACCTACCAAGCAGTGAACAGGACAGACAAAAAGCTTTACTCTTGTGTAACTTACTTATGAGTGGTGAGAAATGGCATTGGGGACAAAGATAAAACCATACAAACAACTAGATATCTAATGGATTAACAAGCCATTTCAGAAGGTAATACTTGCTATATAAATGAAGCAGGGTGCCCAGCCCGCGTGCCTCCACAGTTGAGCATCAACCTATGACCCAGGAAATCGCAGTTTGATCCTCAGGGCACATGCCTGGCTTGTGGGCTCCATCCCCAGTAGGAGGCGTGCAGGAGGCAGCCGATCAAGGACTACCTCATCACTGATGTTTCTATCTCTCTCCCTCGCCCTTCCTCTCTCTGAAATCAATAAAGACATATTAAGAAAATAATAATAAAGCAGGGTAATTTAAAAATGAAACTAAGCCTAAAGTAGGAGTCAAGAAGCTCAGTGGGAGGTTAGTAATATATAAAGAAGGAACAAGAAATCATTAAAAAATCATGTGAGAATTTAAAGAACGTCCTGGATAAATAATAGCAGGGTGGATCAGATTTTATTATGCTTTTAAGGTGTAGAACTTTATTACTTTTATGCAGTTAAAATCACTAGAGGTTTTTCCTTTGCAGTTTTCAGTGCTTTCATGTTTGAAAAACTTTCATCCAGGAACTTTTTTTATTTTATAATTAAAATATTTATAAATTACAATATTTGTACATGGTAAGAAATTCAAACAAAATAGAAGGTAATTAGAAGGTAAAAGTGCTCATCAACTCTCCCCTATTTTTTCCACAGAAGTAATCACTTTTCTACGTATCCTTATAGAAATTTTCTATGTATAATCAAATATGTGTATATACATAGTTTTAAAATTTTATAAATAGGATAGTATACATATGTTCTGCAGTTTGCTTTTTTCACACATATGGATCTACTTCAGAGATTGAGGTTTTAAATGACAATAAAAATTTCATTTAGAAGGCAAAATTACAGAGATAATAAAAAGATCAGTGGTTGCCAGGAGTTTGTGACACGGGGTTAGGGGCAGTGAAAATATTCTCTATGATACTATAATGCTGGATGCATGACATTACACATTTGTTAGAATCTTACAACACAAAGAGTTTAGTTAATATCAATATTGGTTCATCAGTTGTAACATGCACCACACTAATGCATGATGTTAACAATAGAAGCTGGGTACACATGTATACGTGGGGTGTCATATGCAAGCTTTGCATTTTCTGCCCAATTTTTCTGTAAACCTAGAACTGCTCTAAAAAAAATTAAATGTATTTTAAAAACTTCATTTAGATAAAACTACTTTTAAAGCTTCGTAAAGGATATTTTAGAGTTGGCGGCTAGAGGTTAAATATCAGGCTGGTTGTCGCCATGGGCCAGGCATAGAATGATTAGTACTAAGGTAGCAAATGAATAGTCTGAACACATTTGGTAATACCTAAGGAAATTGCATGTTAGAAAGTCTTAAGTGAAATTTAAAGTTTCTGATTTAAAGAAGTAATCTGCCAAAAATAGTATGTCAGTCAGGAGTAGCACAAAACAATATGCTTAAGAATTATGAGAACAAAAGGGAAATGTGGCTGAAAAGATGTGAAGAGCATAATTGACATGTTTGTTATTTTAAGTTAATATGACATGGAGGAACCAGAAAATTATCCATTTGCTATATACTTGGCATTGGTTATGTTCTTAAGTTGTTTCTTTCCAAATTTTTATAACCTACATATTTTCTTAACAAATCAGCCGTTAACAAGATAGTATTGGATGCCTTTAATCTGACTTGCATTATTCCATACAAGACTCAGCTATCTCTGAGTTTACAAGCTCCAAGGCAAAATATAAACAAAAGGTTAATATAATGCCACAAAGCATCAAATCTCAAATTTATTCTATGTACAATAGCAGTATCAAACTTTAGTCAGATTCCTGTTTCCTTTAATGCCTAGTTTGTCAGCACTAGGAGTAGGCTTGTTCTATAAACTCCTGAGGTAAGAATCTGCCCTATTATTTTAATGATTATATATGAAAATTACAGTAAGCATGGAATTTCTAAGGCAAAAAATGTGGCTTCTAAAAAAGAAATAGAAACTTCAAAGATCTACAAAATTACAGTTTTTCTTATGTACATATGCATGTATCTATGTATCAATTATCTCAACTGTAATTTTTTTCTAGTCAGTGACTGCAAAAGTGGCTTCTCAATATACACTCACAGAATTATAAGGTAGAAAGGTTTTTTAAAGCTCACTGTATTCTACCACCTGTCTGTAGGAATTTTCTATTAGACAATTTCTATATGCTGCTTGTTTTTAGTACTACAAAGTATTATGAAATATAATTTTGAAAGTTTTACCATGTTATTAATTTACAGATACCAGTTTTGTTTCTCAAATTTTGGTTTTATTTCCAGTTTGCTGAGTTTCCTGTTAGAACTGTAAGGCAAGGCACTTAAAATGTGGTTCCTCCTAAACAAAGGGGAAGTATAATGCAAGAAAGGCCGAAGACCAAAGTCAAAATACTCTTAAATAAGGTTTATCCCTTAAAAATTTGTGAATAGATTTAATACTTTTTAAAAACTTGCTTAGTTTTTCATGTAATAATCATTAATTTAATTCCAAGCTAGTTCAGGAGGATAGGTCTCTCAGTTTGTTCAAATATTAATTTCATCTTGCTGTTCCAATCCATCCATCAGCAATTCCTCTTACTATTCTCTTACTATTGTCCTATTTCCTTGATCACATGTTCTACTTGTTGTTTTCATCTTCATTTAGGTGGTGCCTATCTTCCATTAGCTTTGTGAGAAAGGATGGATGGAATGCATATTTTTTTAGATCTTTTAGGTTTGAAAATAACTTTATTCTAGTCTCACGATTGATTGACAGATTTGGCCTGTAGAGAATTCTGACTTAGAGGTAATTTTCCTACAGAATTTTGAAGCATTTGAAATTTTTTTTCTATGAACTTGTACAATCTACTTTGTCTAATTGTTATTTTTGTAGAGTAAAGGGAGACGGGAGATACACAAAGAACTCTAGGATCTGCGTGGGGTCCCCTAGAGCATTTCATACTTACAGAAATCTTTTTATTAAATTTATTGGGTGATATTGGTTAATAAGATCATATAGGTTTCAAGTGTACATCTCTGGGATACATGATCTGTACATTGCCTTGAGTGCCCACCACCCCAAGTCAAATAATCTTCGGTTCCCATCTATTTGGCCCTCTTTATGCTTTACCACCTACCCCTCACCCCCACCCTCACCCCTGTTGTCTGTGTCTGTGAGTTTCAGTTTTATATCCCACATGAGTGAAATCATATGGTTCTTAGCTTTTGCTGACTGACTTATTTCGCAAATGGCAGTATTGCATCTTTTCTTATGGCTGAGTAGTGTTCCATAGTAGACATGCACCACATCTTTTCTCAGTCATCTGTTGAAGGACACTTTGGTTGTTTCCATGTCTTGGCCACTGTGAATAGTGCTGCAGTGAGCATAGGGGTGCATATATCTTTACAAATAAATGTTTTTGAGTTTTTTGGGTAGATACTCAGAAGAGGAATTGCTGGGTCATATGGTAACTGTTCTTTTTAAAAGTTTTTATTTATTTTTAAAAATCTATCTTTATTGATTTGAGAGAGAAGAAAGGAGGGAGAGAGAGAGAGAAACATCAGTGATGAGTCATTGATCGGCTGCCTCCTGCACACCCTCTGCTGGGGATCGAGCCCACAACCCAGGCACGTTCCGTGACCCGGAATCAAACTGCAATCTTCTGCACCCAAGGTCGATGCCTGACTGCTGAGCCACGCCCAGCTGGGCAGTAACTCTATTCTTACTTTTTTGAGGAACCACCATACTGTATTCCATAGCAGCTGGGCCAGTTTACATTCCCACCTGCAGTGAATCAACGTTCCTTTTTCACACAACCTCTCCAACACTTGTTATTTGTCTTATTGATAATAGCCATTCTAACGGGTGTGAGGTGGTATCGCATTGTAGTTTTTTTTTAAAAAAATGTGTCTATTGATTTTAGAGAGGGAAAAAGAGAAAAACATCGACATGAAAGAGAAACATAAATTGGTTGCCTCCCATACATGAACCCGAAAACTGGGTACGTGCCCTGACCAGGAATCAAGCCGTTAAACCTTCTGTGCACAGGATGACGCTCAACTAACTGAGCCACACCGGCCGGGCTTGCACTGTAGTTTTGATTTGCATTTCCCAGTAGCTAGTGAAGTTGGGAGTCTTTTCACGTATCTGCTGGCCCTCTGTGTCTTTTGGGACAGGCGTCTGCTCAGGTCCTCTGCCTGCTTCTTTACACTCATCTGAGGGTATGTTTTTATTGATTCTAGAGAGAGAGGGAGGGGAGAGACAGCAATCGGTTGCCTCCCACACGCACCCCAACTGGGGGTGGAACCCAAACCTGGGTATGCGCCCTGACCGGGACTGGAACCTGTGACCTTTAGGTGCATGGAACAGTGTTCAACCAACTGAGCCACGCTGCCTAAAGCTCACTCAAGTTTTAACATTAAATACTAACGCCTTTGACCTTATTCACATATTATTTTGTATGGCCTTTTCTGACAACAAAGTATCTTTATGTGTTTTAGAAATGGAGTCTAAATATAAGAATTAATGCTAACAAAACCAGATTCTGTTGGACAGCATTTCAGAAGGTGGTTGGATAATCCTGTCACTTCTATTTAGGACAATACTATCTTCAGCCCATTTCATGTACTGCCAAGAAGGCAGGGTTGTGGAAATGAAATGCAATTTAAAAAATATGAATAAAACTGGATATAAATTTAAAGTAAAGGGAATCTAAGAAAATATTCCCTATAATGCATAAGGATTTTTTAAAAATTGGTTGGGTTAGAAATTCTTTTATACATTAGCCTAGCTCATATAACGCATCATAAATAGGTAATGTATACATCCACGCCTCCTCTAAATTAAAAAAAGAAAAATGCTTATCCACCATCCATATAGACTTCCACTCACTACATCTCTTCTACTTGTAAATAGCAAATCAGCTATCCACATAAACTGCTCAGGGGAAGTAATTCATACAAAAAACTACATACTGTATAATTCCTTTTATATGAAGTTCAAGAGAATGCAAAGCAAGACAGAATGGTGGTGGTGGTGGTTAGAAGGGGCACAAAGCAGCTCTCGGGGATGTTGTATATATTCTATATATATTGATCTCGGTAGTGGTCACATCACATTGCACATTTGGCACTTGAGCATTTTACTGTTATTTCTCCTAATTGAGGTATATATTTTAATTCCTTTAAAGAAAAACTTAGAAGCCTTAAAAATCTCTCTCAATACAGCTTGTTTTGCCCTTGTCAAAACCACAAAGCCTTTAGTGGCATTCTCCAAGCTTTTCTTCCCTTAGTGTGCCTCACTCCCAGCTTGTGTCTACCTCAACCATCTCCTCAGTGGTGTCTCTGTATCAGACCAGCAGTGATTAAAGATAACTGCCAACAGAGCAGTCCAGAAGACAGGGATGTTTAAGATCATCATATTAGGGATAAGCTCTAGGGTCCTTCTTCCACCAAAGCAAAAGCAAGCTCCCAAAAGGAAATTGAAAGGAAGTCCTAATGTGAACACCAACCTTTTTATCATCACTTGGTATATCACTTTTATATTGCTCAAGCTCATGAACATGAACCTGTACCTAAACATCTTAATAGAATTCCCATTGTAAGTGTACTTTGACAGTTTTGAACAGAGTAAAATGACAGGTAATCAGTTTTCTAGATTGCAATCAACTCTTATGGTTATTTTTTAGTCAGTGACAACCACAAATTTATTCACTTATTTATTTTTCAGTTGAGAAAAATTTTACTTCACAAGGTGAGTCAGTGACCCTTATGCCATACAAAGTTCTACTGCAGAATTTATCTGGAAATGAACAGGGATAGGTGACCAGCTACAACCACCTACCACATTTGCAGGGCTCAGGGCAAGAGTACAAACAGAAACCCATGTTCCATCTGCCTAACGATTTAAGATTTAAACCAAACTAATAAACAGTTCAATGAAATAGGTTGTACTCTTCTGCCTTGACAAATAGCCCTGCATAAAACCTACAGGTCAGGTGCAAATTTAGAATTCAACATTTTGAGGGTCCTGTACCAGAACAAGAGTGCAGGGAGAGCCGCTCCCCAGCCTTTGGCCTGAAGCCTGCTCCCCTTTTCTTCCTGCCCCAACTCCAGCCCAGACCTCAAAGCCCTTCATGAAGAAGGAAGGAGAAATCACACATGGAGAAATCCCAGCTCACTAATTTAAGCTCATCCTCAATGCCCCACACCCCACAACCAGCTTCCCCTTGGCCACACTTGGGAACAGGGGTATGTGCGCCATGGCAGACGCTGGGCAGGGGTTTGCTGAAGTGAGTCCTGGACAATCACAAATTTGAACAATCCAATGAAAGGTTGCTTTAAAAAGATTCCTTTCTCACTTTAAAATGAAACTACCAAGGGAAAAATAAAAAGTGAAATGTATTACAACTGGCCGTTACATTAAGTCACACAAATGAAAACTGGACCATCGCAGCTCTTGGTACTGTGCGCTGTTGGCAAGTGACGTTCAGAGCTGGAGTGAGGCGCGGATTCAGGTGCAGCGACATACGCAACACGCAGTCCGCGAGCGCGTTACGTCAAAACAAAAAATAAGCAACAGAAGTCATGCCAAGAACGGGGTTTCAAGAGAGTGAAGCTGTCTCCTTACGCCCCTCAATTTTTAAAAAGATGTTAATAAAAATATGATAAAATTGAAAGATCTTCACGGATACTTGAGGTTGCAGCAGAAGCCCTGCAACAAAACAGAAAAGAAACCGTAAGGCTGTATGTTAGTTTATCCCGTTCCCAGTTTTCGTTCACCGAAAAAAACCGATCTGCAGAACGAACTGACAACACCCGAGGGCCGCCGCGGGCCGGTGTCAGCGGGCAGTGCTCGGGCCGCGGAGGGGCCCCGCCGCGAGGGCAAAGCTGCGAGCCGCTTGGCTTGGGTCGGGCGTTCCAGCTGCTCTTTAAACCCCGGGGTCGGGGCAGGGAGCAGTTAGCACCGCGGGGGCGGCGGTCGTCTCCGGCGAGTATGACATCCTAGAGCACCCGACCTTTTCTTGGAAAAGGCCGAGGCGGGGGGGCAGCAGTGAGGAGACGTGGCAGAACCCCGCTTCTGAAAGGCACCTGCAGGTTACAAAGCACTCTCGTGCTTTATCTCACCCACCCGACATCCTTTCTAGGGACCTCCAGCGTCCACACACGTCGAAGGCCCACGCCGAGGGACCCCCGCCAGACCCTGACCCAGGGCGGGCCGGCTCCCGGCCTGTTCCGCGGCCCCGGAGCCCGCGGCCGCCCGCGGCCCCTCGGCGCCCGCCCGGCGCGCACGTCACTCGCCCGCTGCCAATCCGCGCCGGGCAGCTCGCTTCCCCGGGGTCGCAGCCCCGCCCCCCGCAGGCACTCGGCCTTCCAAGGCCCGCAGTCCGCCTCCGCTCTTGGCGCAGGCGCGGCAGGGGCTCGGGAGAGGAGCGGACGCCGTCGGAGAGGATGGTGCTGGAGAGCGTGGCCCGCATCGTGAAGGTGCAGCTCCCCGCGTATCTTAAGCGACTCCCAGTCCCCGAGAGCATTACCGGGTTCGCCCGGCTGACAGGTAATCCCCGCCTTCAGCCGGTGCCCATCTTCGCGCGCTTCCCGAGGCGGGGGCGGGGTTGGCGGGGGGTCCGCAAGGTTCCGGGCCGAGGGGCGGGGCGGAGCTGCGCGGGTGGCGCGTGACCCGGTGACGGCGGGCGCGCGTCGGCGCAGCCGCCGGGAGCGCGGGGGAGGCCTCCTCCGGGCCGGGGGCTCGGGGCGCGTGGCCTCGTCTCTCTCCGGCTTCCTTCCGTGGCGAGAGCGGTTTTTTCCAGAGAAGGTGCCGAGCTGGGACCGGGCTCATCTTACCACCTCCGTCGCTCTCTGCAGTGCGCTTGCTTAAAGCCGAAACAGCCGCCTTTTCCAAGCCGCTGTGTATCAGGCAGCGCCGGCGCGCGGCTGGGTTTGGCGCGCAGCGTGTGGGTGTGAGTGTGTGTGGGAGAGGCACAGACACACGGAATATGTACGCGACAGTTTTGTTTAGTAACAGTATTAGAAAGTAATCTCCATTCCCTCAGGGAGGAGATGACCTACCGTGGGGCGTTTGAGGTCGCCTCGGTCACTCGGCGCCTGCAGGCAGTTGTAACTGAAGTTGGAGGAAAGATACATTAGCCAGAAAGGGTTCAAAGGCTAGTACAATGGTCCAATTTTAGAAAAGGAAGTTAAATTTATATATGTAACATTATGTACTTAAGGCCCTTCCTTTACAAAAAAAAAAAAAAAAAGAAAGCCCGTAACTCAGGATTTCAAATCTAAAGGATGAAGTTTTCCAGAACGCAGGCAGCACTTGAAAGATTTTGTTGAGTTCCGAGCATTACAGTGTACGTGGGATATTTGTAAACCAGACTGAAAGCTTGATTAGGATGTTAAGGGGGAAAAAGCCATATTGGTTCAGCAAACATTGAACTTATGTTCCGAGTATCAGGGGACGTTAAACATGAATTAAGACAATTTTGAGGTAAATAGGCTTGTTTAGCTTGGAGCAGCCTGGAGGTCCCTGTTAGCTGACTTAATACACAGCATTTGGAGGCCTGACTGGAAGATTTAGTTTGTGTAGACCAAAAGACAGCTGGGACTAAATTAGTGAAAATTATTTGGAGGTGATTTCGACTCCAATACAAGGAAGTAAAAAATAAATTTTTTTTAATTAAGGAAATCTCTCCAAACAAATAGCCCCTCTCAGAGATTTAAAAAATAAAAAAGTGGCAGAATCTGGTGGGCGGATAGATTTAGATGGTGAAACTAGATGACTGTTACAAATCTAGAGATTCTTTGAATTATGGACAGAGACAGTTGCTCTGTAGATAAGCGGATTGTGAGATACTAACATTTTAGATGTTAAAGGGTTTAGTAGAAAGTTTGTAATTTAATAGAAACCATGGTAGCTGAATAGTAAAATATTAAAAAGAAACATCTAAACATCAGAAGCCACATAAAAGTAACATAAAATGAAAAAACTGTTTCAAATCAAGTGTTTATAAACATCAAAGTCTTTTGGTCCAACCAGTTTATGCTGATAGAATTGCAGCAATTGCGTAAAATTGTGTTTTTTCCCCTTTACTATTTCTTTTACTTAATTACTTTACATAGTTTTATGTATTCCTCATCTTGTTCTAACTATATAATCTTACTTTAGATTAACACCAAATTAGTCCTAACCATTCCCCTGAAGCTGGAAATTTGGAATGTTTGTATGAAAATATATGTTTTTTTCATAATATTCAGTGGTAAGTAGCCCGTACCAATACCAGTTGTTATTTTTTTCTCTTTTGAATTATAACCTTGGGTATAGTCACTAAAATAATAATACCAGATGAAAAGGATATTACCATTTTGCGACATTTGTTCCCAGTTGCCAACTTACCTTTTTAATAATTTGCATAAGTTAACTGCTGAATTTTTAACAGTCAAGAAAAAAAAATACTCTCTTATATAGTAACTTCCTCTTTAAAGCTTTTAAATATTTAATGTGAGGACTGATTCTCAGAAATAATGACAACTCTGGTAAATATCTTAATAGTACATACTTAGCTTAAGTCCCTTACAATGTGTCTACAATTTAGTTCTCATTGTATTGCTTATTTGTATTGGAAACATGAACATGTTTTAATACCTACTTTATGAAAAAAAAATGAGATAGTCTGTTTTGATCTGGACAATGACTGTAGCAGCTGTAGATTCTGTTTTGAAGCACTATGGAAAAAAAGCAGTTTCCACTCTGAATCTCTCCTTCAGAATAGCTAATGACGTTTGGCTCCCTTGAATTGTCACAACCCAGAGCTAACCACCTCAGATGAGTTTATTGTATAGAATCCATACTTAGACTTTGTTGAAATAAAAACCTGAAAGATAACTTTCAGCAATTGTGTAAATGTCTAGGAGACCAAAAGTATTTTCATTTTCGATCCTATGACAATTAGGGCAAAAAAAGGTTATAGTTCACATTATTGTTGCCTGTTTTTCCTTCCGTATTTAGATCCAGCGGTTTAAAAAAAAATTGACTCTCTCATGATGACTTTGCATTCTTAGTAAACACTTGGAGATCCTTACTTACCTATTACTGTACAGTATTTACAGACAGTCCTTATCTACCAGAGACAACTTATCTATTTTAGTTTTGGTCACATTTTTAAGAGTGAGGCTTTTAAGATAAATTTGTACGATTTTGCCCTTTGGAAGTGGCGTGTATTCTAATACTTTTGACCTTTAAAAAGCTTTCCCTGTCATAATAAACTTTTAAAATAGAACAACGAAAAGCATCTCCCATTCTAAAGTCAGAAAATTATTTATTTCTAGATTTAAAAGCTAGTTATTAAACTTGGAATATAGTAGTTTTCCCCCGCTTGGACTAGTTTGCTGCTTTGAAATGAAATGGTTTTGATCCTAAAGGCAGTGTTTATCCCAGTGAAACAAACATATCAGAGCTAACAGCTTTAAGCGTATTAGCTTTATTTATCTAGAAAGGGCCAACTTTGAACAGAGAATTTAGAAGTGGAACAGAGTTGAGAACATATTTCCACAAAAAGACATATAAGCATGTTCATAGCAGCTCCTAACTGGAAGCTTTCCAAGTATCTACTTGTGGGAAAATGGATAAACAAATTATGATACATTCACAGAGTGGAATACTTGTTAGCAATAAAAAGGGATGAATTACTGATCCACTGGTGAATCTCAAAAACTTTATGTTGAGTGAAAAAAGCTTTAGTTATAGAAATCAGTGGTGGGAGATAGACCAGAAAGGGGCAGGAGAATACTTTGTGGGGCGATGGAAATATTTTACACATTCAGTGGAGACTACAGTGTACTTAATTGTCACAACCCAGAGCTAAACACCTAACTAAGATCAATTTATCATCTGTAAATTGTACCTTTTTTTTTTTTTAAAGAAATTAACCAAAGGTGAGTTTTCTCAATAGGGAAATATAATAAATCACTAAGTTCAAACTAAAGAGTTTAATTTATTAACAAGTAAATAATAAAGGTTATTTCTGAAAGATTGAAGAATTTTATTTTAGAAAACTTTTTTTTTTTTTTTTAGAATTTAGGAAAATATTTACATGGTTACTATAAGTTGTAAATGTTTTTTCCCCCTCTTCCTAACTAGACCCACTATAGTTAAAAATCAGTGTAATTAAAGATATTAGCCTTTGTAGAGAACGATCTCATTGAAACATTTTCTTCCATATAACTACTTTGCAATTTAAAATTCCTTGAGTTATCAGGTATTTACTGAATACTTACTATGGGCCAGGCAGTGTTCTAGATATGGTGACACTGTTCTGTTCGTAATAATGAATGGGGAAAAAAACTTAAACATTGATTATTAATTTCATTTTATTTGCCCTTTTGTCTTGAATAGTCTGTATTAGGTTTGAAGTAATAATGATAAAGCCATCCATTGAAAATATTTTACTTTTATCTTTCTAAAGTTCAGAAATAGAAATTGTTTGTGTCTTACCTGTAAATGATACATAAGAAAATGTTATAAAATTATCAGCAACCAAATTGCCAATATTATTTTTATGATATCATTATATGCAACCTTTTGAAAGGGGGGAAAAATCTGTCCTGGTTCCTTAGAATATAGTTCTTCATTGAGACCTATGTATGTCTATATGTACTTTTTAACAATGCTTTTGTCACTGAATTTGTTTATATATCTTGATCAAGGAGTAGGGTGTGATAGCTAGCCCATCTACATAAAAGGTTGAATCTGCCTCTTCTTAATTCAGTCTCTTCTAAGGAGATACTTTCTTTTAACAGTATCTAAACTTTCAGAAAATTGGTGTTGTAAAATCACTTGCTCCTCAAGTTGCTTTGAAATACATTTTTCTGTCTAGGTTTTGTTTCTCTGACAGTGCTGGTTCTTTCACTCTACCTTCTTAAACTTATTGTTTATCTTAATAGTGAGAAGTAGAACATTACAAAATGAATATTGGAACCATGCTCGGTACTAATAGTACTAGTGTCTGATTTTTATTTTTTTTAAATTAGAAACAGGTGATTTTTTAAAAAATTGGAGCCCTGGCTGGTGTGGCTCAGTTGGTTGAGCATTGTCCTGTGCACTGAGAGGTCCCTGGGTCAATGCCCAGTCAGGGCACATGCCCGGGTTGTGGGCTCGATCCTCAGTCGGGGGGTGCAGGAGGCAGCAGAATTACGCCTCTCTCATCGCTGTCTCTTTCTGTCTCTCCTCCCTTCCTCTCTCTCTAAAATCAATAAAAACATATTTTAAAAAATTGGTAACAGGCACCATGTCATTGATAGTGGAAGAAGGTCTGTCAGAAGTGAAAATATTTGAATTAAAGGAAAAATTTTAAGGAAATTTAATCCTCCTTTTACATTCAAACGAGTAAACAAAGGATTGCCAGCTGGACACCTTTTTAACGGATTGAACATTGAGGTCAGTCAGTTCCATCTTTGACTTAACTGCAGCCAGAAATGCATCTCTCCTTTCTGCAACCCCTGATCTTCTCCCATACTTTTATCTTCAAATCATGGCTTGTCTTCTAAAACCCTTAATACTTGAGGCACCTTCTTGCCCTAAGTGAAACGAAGCTCTCCTTGAGTATAGCACTTCCCCTGTAGCGCTCTCAGTGGTGTCTTCTTTTTTTTTCTATCCCTCTGTGTGTTTTGGGATGAGGGAGCGAGGCAGGTGGCATCTGGTAGGCACTGCGGAGCTGCTTTCACACTGGAACTGTTTTACTCTCCGTCAAAGGAAACTGCCTTCTACCATCCATCAGTATCCCTTTTTGCTGGTATCTGTTGAACTTGAGCCTTTCCCTTACATTTTTTAAGAATGTTGACACCCCCTATTTTTTCCTTCTATAATACTGCACTTTCTTGTCTTGCGTAAAGCTGCCCTTCTTATGTTGTTTTTGTTTTTTTCAATTTGAGGCCAGTACCACCGTACATCCAGATAATGAAACCAGAAATCTGGGAATCATGAAGGAGCTTCACTTCCTGTATTTGCCTCAAGCTCCGTACTTAATCAGTCACCAAATCCTATTGATTTGAACCACCTGAGTTAGCAGGTCTTATGTTTCAAGGTGAGTGAGGGTTGATCACAGACCTGCTCTGAGATCCCAGTGAAGACTGTTTCCTCAGAAAAAGTGCGCGCACATGCATATGCACTACGCTAGGGGGGCCGTTTGTTCTCTCTGCTTTGATGGCCACTGTCTTAGTTTCAGCTTACATTATTTTTTTCTAGGTTGTATCAGTGGATTTTCAAGAGGTGGTCTTGCCTCTTTACCCTCCTACCACTAGCCCTCTCTGCTCTTCCTTCATGTTTCTCCACTAATCCATCTTCCATCTATACCAGTGTAATTTCATAAGTGAACAGTTTTCCAGTTATATTAATATTCAGGTATTTCAGTGGTTCCCTTTTATAGCAGAGCTTTTCATAGTCTGGCACCTGCTCACTTATGCAGTCCCTCTTTTTCATTATATCCCAGCAGTACTGTAGCATGTAGCTTCCTAAACTTTTCATCTCTCTCTGCCTTTGCCTTTGCTGTTTCTTCTCTGTGGCTCTTCCCATCTGCCTGTGGACTCCTATAGTTAGTCATCTTTCAGAACCTGTTTAGGTATCAAATCCTTCTCTTTGGTCAACTTTGCAGAGAGTTAATCCCTTTGTCCACTGTATTGTTTGCTTATGACTGCACATAGTACACAGTACTATATTCCTTTTTTGTAGATCTATGTTTTATACTAGGTGGAAAGCTCTTTGGGAGTAGGGACTGAGTCTTCTAATCTCTTCTAAAATGTATATCCTATAAGAGCAGGGACCTTATCTCACTATCAGCCTGTATCCCCAGCACCTAGTGCAATATTTGGAATGTGGTGGGTACTTGTATTGTTGAACAAATGAATGAATTATTGTTATTCCTATTTTACAGACCAAAGAAACCTGATTCCAAGTATACGAAAATCTGGATTTATACAACACATAAACTTTGAATTAGTTATTTGAAATCCTGGTCTGTGCCAGGCACTGTAATAAGCACTGGATACATAGAGACAAATAAGGCAGCTGCTGCACTTGCTTTTAGCACAGTATCTCTGTGTAGTGGGTATTTAATAATTACATAGTAAAAAAGTTGAAAAGAAATTGTTTAACAGTAGCATATTGATCAGATTTCTTCATTCAGAAATACTTATTAAGCATTTAAATTGATGAAAGAACCCAGAGAGAAGGGATTGTACAAGTGTGAACTTTCTAGAGTGATGGAAATACCCTGTTTTGTTTTAGGTAGTGATCACAGTTCTATGTAGTTGAAAAATTTATCAGATTGAACACTTAAGACATCAACAGGCTAAACACTAAATTATGCCTCAATATAAAATAAAATGAGCCAAGCATCATTTAGTCACCAAGGATACAGTGGTGATGCAGCCAAATAAGGTCCCTGCCCTTGTAGATCTGATGTGATTGGGAGACATGATAGGTGGGTATAACCATTAAAATTCATGTTTCCAAAGGATATTAGGGAATTGGAAAATGTTTCTGATACAATATTAAGTGAAAAAAAGCATGATATAGACTGTATATACAACATGGTATCAGTTTTGCTTTTCGGGTTTTAAGTATTTAAAGCATATATATATATATGCACATACACACACAAAAACCAAAACCTACAACATAGAAATAAAAAAAGTGTTACTTACTCTTAACTGATGGGATTAAAAGTTACTTTATTTTTTATATTTTTCTAAATTTTTAAAAAATACTATTTTTGATAATCCTAAAACAAAATAAAAAATATACTGTACAAAATATACATTATACCTAATAATTAGTAGGTAACAGGTTTTTTTCACAGTAGCTAAAATATCTGTAATAGCTCAACATATATCAAACAGGTTCATAGGAAATAGCTGGTCTTAAAAGTTTTTTTAAAAGTTTCTTGTTTGATTTTTCTGTATTTCATATTTCTTTACTAAAATCAGCATTAATAGTGATTTCTAATTGAGTTTTATAGGCTGTAGTATTTTCCTTTATAAAGCTTTTCTGTAGTTAAAATGAAGTTTATCATTAAGAAGCATATTGTACTAAAACTGTTATATAAGTCATTACTTTGTTGTAGGAGATAATAGTACTTTTCATTACTTTATATCAGCGATTTTCTACCGGTGTGCCACAAGAATTTTTAAAACATGGAGTACCTGACTATGGAGTCAGGGGCCAAAGTATTAAGTGCGTCAAAAGAACGTTTCCTGTAGTAGATTTTAAAACAGTATTAACACCATTTATTTCCTAAGATTTGTGGACTGAGATAGGAAACACTAAACTTAAGAATCTAAGTTAAGGTTTTCATCTTTACATTCTTAATTTATTTACTTTTTTTTGTTTTTGCGTATTTTTTTCCATTCATTTACTTTTTGACTTCGAGTCATTTAACCTCTTTTGACTTTTTAATTTTGTAATAGACAGTATGATACTTAATGTTATTCTACATTCAACAAACATCTATTGAATAACTACTATTTCAAGATACTATACTGGCTGTTGGGACCAATATCAATATAAGGTAATTGTCTGATCTACAAGATAAGTGTAAATAAATTACAGTACAGTGTGATGAGTGAGAAAGGGACTGACATTTATGCTCTACATTATTCATTCAGTAAGTCACTCATTAAACATCTGAAGTGTCTAATTTGTTCCAGAAGAGTAGCACACAGCTCCTTTTCTTACGGGCTTATGGGAGAGTCAGCTTTATAAATAGATTACAATAGTGTAATAGAAGGACGTGTGGAAAAGGGTCTTGGGAAAGCATTAGGAAGTGATTAATTTGCTTTGTGAATCAAGAAAGACTTCTGGAGGAGGCAGTAGGTCACCCTAGTCTTAAAGGATTTTACCCAAATGAGTCATAGACCAGAGGTAGGCATGGCAAACAAGGAATTCCTTATGCAAAGAACACAGGAAGGCTGCTACTAGGTAATAGCTTTGGGGTGGCTTTGAGTACTTGAGAGATGGGATGTTTGTGGGAGATGAAGCTGTCAGAGTAGCCCTGCTGTGCTATAGAGTTGATACTTACAGAAACTGTGGTCTTTTGTAGCACCATCCAAAAAACTTTCTGTGGTGATGGAAATGTTCTCTGTGCTGATCATTTCAGTAGCCTCTTAGCCACGTGTGGCTGCCGAGCTGTTGAAATGTGACTAGTGTGTCTTAGAAACTGGATTTTGAGTTTTACTTAATTTTAATAATTTAAATGGCCACATCAGTGTTTTAATCATGTTTTTTACGTTCTATGTTTTATGATGCTTTGACATCTTGGGGGCCTTGTTGGCCGCGGAGAACTCGCCTCTCCCAGGACCGGGGATAATAAACAGGTTGCCTGTGGAGCTCACCTTTCATACACAAATCAGCCAATCCAAAGCCTATACCTTAACTACCTCCTTTATCTAACTCAGCAGGATTTCCCCTGCCTTAAATCACCCTGGGCCAAATATAAAACAACTAGGGACCTGTCAATAGTCTAGAGCCCACTGAAAATATTCAGTCCTAGATTGTTTCCCTGCTCTACCTTGCTGTTTCCTGGAAGCCACAATAAAGGCTTGTGCCCACACTTTCTGTCACCTTCCTCCCCATGAACCCTGGTACTTTCCCATGTGTCCTGCGTGGCATGGTGTGCTCTCTCTTCTTGGGAACTGTAAGTAGGAAACTTTTCTTTCAAGGCCGTTGTCTCTGTGTCTGTCATCTTATGTCTGATTAAAACAAAATCTTGAGTACAAATCAAAACAGCATGGCTAGTGGCTACTATATTGGACCACACAGATCTATAGACAGACTTCTCTCCCCCAAGAAGAAGTTCTTTGTCATTTCCAGAAGTTTAATTCAAAGGATCTATATGGAATATCTCCATTTTGGTTTTGAGAATAGAGTAGCCAGCATGACAGGTGAGATCCTTACCCTTACAGAGCTTTATTCTGGTGACTAAAAGATTATACCTCCTGCCCCCTAATTTCTACCATACAGCATTAAGTTGAGTTGGCAAAATATTTTTTCAAGGGAGTTGCTACCAATCTCCTTAGTCTCTTAACTAAAAGCTAACATTTATTGTATATTTTTCCTGTGCCAAGAACCCTTATAGGTGCTATACATACATAAATGGGTTGTTTCATTTAGAGCTCATAACAAACCTTTGGCATGGTGTTACTTCAAAAATAGTTTCATTTTGGAAGAGGTGGCATTAAGCCAGTCTTTCAGTAGTTCCACAGTAAGAACAGTTATCGAGAGTAATTTTAGCAAGAGAACAGATAAAATTGAAAGGTTAAGGTCGGTGGTGTGCGGGCAGGCTAAATAGCCATCTCAGACAGTGAATAAAGAAAAATTTAAAAGGGAATGAGGACAGGGAAGGGCTACACCATGATGGCAGCAAAACCATGCTTAGGACAGTGAACCAAGGAAGGTGCATAGCAGAAGTAACAGGAGAGCCTAGGCTGGGCTGCTCTGGCTCACTGAGAAGTCAGAGAGAGAAGGGGGCCTTGGGGGCAGGCTCAGGGGGTAAACTGAGCCCGAGCTGCCACTGTCCATTGCTCCCCTGGTTGCAAGTGTCCTGGGGTCCCCTCAGAGGCAAGAAGGGGGAAGGAAATGGTGGCAGCATGTTCCCCTGGTGGGGAGCGTGCACTGAGTCCTTTGTCCTGAGTGTATTTATCTCTTTTTGCTATTGGAAATCTTAGGGGAGGTCTCAGGGGAGTGTCTCAATAGAATATTCATCAGCTTTCCAGGTGGGCTGTTTCCGGGTGATGGTCTCCACTGATTGGTCAGTGCCAGGGCGGGGTCATTAGTCAATGTAGCTGGTCCTGAGGCAGACACAGTGCCAGTTGTCTGGTTTTGCTGCTCTTCTGGGCCTGGAGCTGAAATACAACTGAGGCCTAGATGTTATCTTTAGGGAGGAAACATTCAGGGACTCTAAACTGCATGACCAGCATGTGCTAGGGGAAGATCGTTTACGCTGGGAACAAGGTTCCTGTTTTCCCAGTTTTGCCCCTTGCTAGGCATCTGGGACTTTCTGTCATGGTGAGTTTCTATACCCAAGTTTTCTGTACCTAGCCCCGTAACAAAAATGTATCTGTTGTATTTGATTCACGGTGATTGAGAACAACCTTTGGACTTCCTTTCCTGGGCCAGCTATGGTTAAGCTACAGTTTACCCACATGAAAAATGAGACTACTAGTGGTACCTACCAAATACAGTTGTTCAAACTAACAAAGTATTAAATGAAAAAACACAGTTGCATTCTTAGCATAGTCTATTATCATTAATATTTATTAGTATGTGTGGACACATAATCTTCAGTTTTTCTCTTCTCTACTAAGCTATTGTTACATAGTGCCTAGCAAGGTACCAGGTAGGCCCTTAGGGAAGGATGTCAAATGATCACTTTAAGAACAGAACGGATTCCCTGCAGAGCCCAGCAGAGGCTGGACACTATCCAACATGTGATAAATACATGCTGAAATGTTTATCTTAGTTTCCCCGTGTGTTTGTCTCCACAGGCATAGGGACCATTTCATTTATATCACTACATCACTTTATAATACAAAGCGGTGCTGAGTACTCAAGAAGGCACTTAAACACTTATGTAATAAAATGTATCTGACAGTGAGAACACAGTATACGAAAACTTCAATTAGTTTTTTTAAAATTATAGCCGTTACACAACATCTAGGTGTTTCTATGCCTTACCAAAGTATATAAAGCATTGAAAGTAAAAGAAATTAAAACATGTTCTGTCTGAAATTATATAGGGTGTCCTCCAAAAATTGTGTACACACTTTAATAGCTGATAGCTCAATTTTGAAAATGAAATGTATTTTAATAAACACTACCTTTATTATTACTCATAGGGTGTATATACTTTTTTTGGGACACCCTACATATGAATGGTAAAATACAGATATTCTGTTGTATGCTTTTAGACATGGTGGAAATATTGTCTAAATCTATAAAATATATCACACATTGAATTTTGCTTATGATTATGGGTCATAATTCCTGAAATAAAGGTAAACACAAATAGGATAATGACAGGATATTTGATATAGGACCTGTATCTGAAAATTTTGTTTCCATTTCACAAGTGTCAAATTAGCCCACAAATGAAACAAGGTGGTCCTAGGTAAAGGTGGCTTGATTTACTGATTCATGGTTTTAAAGATGAATAGTAAAGATGTTAAGGTAAGAAGTAAAGAATGGATAAAAGAATCAGCTCAAGGATGAGGCATGCTATTTGAGTTTTATTACAAGAGCACTCAGACTAACACATCTGTACATGTTTAGTTTCAGAATGGCTTCGGTTATTGCCTTTCCTTGGTGTACTTGCACTACTTGGCTACCTTGCAGTTCGTCCATTCCTCCCAAAGAAAAAACAACAGAAGGATAGCTTGATTAATCTTAAAATACAAAAGGAAAATCCCAAAGTGGTGAATGAAATAAACATTGAAGACTTGTGTCTTGCTAAAGCAGCTTATTGTAGGTGTTGGCGTTCTAAGACGGTAAGATGTCCACTTATACATACGCTAAAATTTTGTGTAGTTAAAGTGTTTTCCTTCTCAAACCCTCAGTTTTGAGGCTCTGTGAAATGAGAGGTTTTTCCATACTTTCAGTACTGAAAGTCTGTATTCCTAAATTAAAGTTTGCATTTTATGATCCATACTACCTACATTTAGAAAAGTTAGAGCAGCAAGGAAGGGTAGGAATCTTATGTTTTTGCCATGTTTTAGCAGTTGGCTAGAGTAACTAATGTGTTGTTTGAAATATACCTGTGTTATGAGAGAGGCCATAAGGCTTAGTGGAAGAGTTTAAGCTTTGGAGTCTGAATAAATTTTGTTCAGAGCTGATGCCTGGCACTTACAGTATGACTTTGATTAGTCAAGTTATTTAATAGTTAATCTCTGATTTTTAAGTCTGACAATATATCAGTGTCACTGACATTTTCAAGGATTTAGTGAGATGATGCATGTACAGTGCCTCTCAGTATGTGCTTATCGTATAGTGTATAGTATAGAGCTAATGAGTCTTGACAAGATCTGTTTTCTTCCACTACTTTGATCATGGGTTATTTGAGGTTTTTAGAACAATAATGTTCATTACAGCATTACTTTAATAGCAAATTGTTAGAAACAATCTAGAATCTGATAATAGGGGAATGATTAAAGTATGGTGTAATAAAAATGATGAGGTGTTAGGAAACTACTACAGATCATGTTTTTAAAGAATATTTAATGACATGAAAGCATAATGTTATATAAATAAGACAAGTATATTATAGTATTTTTAAAATATGTTTTTATTGATTTGAGAGAGAAAGGGAGAGGGGGAGAGAGAAACATCAATCGGTTGCCTCCTGGGAACCTGCAACCTGGGCAAGTCCCTGATCAGGAATTGAACCAGTGACCTTTCAGAAGTGCACACAATGCTCAACCAACAGAGCCACGCTGGCAGCCTGTTACTATATTCTTTAAACAAACATGGATATACATAGTAAATGTAGGGAAAAAAATATACTAAATGTTCATTGTCATCTATGAGTGAATTTTTAAAACCGTTTATTTTAATTTTTCAAAAATGTTACAATATGCATGGCTCAGCAGTTGAGCATCGACCTAGGATCCAGGAGATTGGGGGCTCAATTCCCGGTCAGGGCACATGCCCAGGTTGCAGGCTGCAGCCGATCAGTGACTCTCTCATCATTGATGTTTCTGTCTCTCTCCCTCTCCTTTCCTCTCTCTGAAATCAATAAAGATATATTTTTTTAAACAATTACATTCTTTTTAAACATAAATAAGTGAATACGTGAGCTCAAATTTAGAGCTCCACAGAGAACAAAAGCTCATTTTGATCCCCTTTTAAATCTATTTTATTGCCTCATATGGAATCATCCAAAGCTTTTTATTTAAAATCTATACCAAATACTGAATTAACTATTTAAAATTATTAGATTTGCTGTGGTATTGGAATGTAGCTAGGTTAAATATAGACTATATGTATTACTCAGGAAAGCTATCTGATTTTTTTTCAAAGTAATGCGCTTTCTTTATAAGAGCGTTTCACAAATATTTCAACTTATTGAATCATTTTTAAAGTAACACTTGTAATTCTTTTTCCTTTCTAGTTTCCTGCCTGTGATGGTTCACATAATAAACACAATGAATTGACAGGAGATAATGTGGGCCCACTAATACTGAAGAAGAAAGAAGTATAATAGTAATGAAATAGGAGTGAATTGTGTGCTGTAAAATCTTGTAATGATATTTTTTCATTCTTTGTGTATAGATCTTTCAAATGGTGGTCTTCGTTATTACTACTAGTGGAGTAACTATTTCTGCAAATTCATTTTCTTGCTACACTACTGTTTATATTTGATAGTTCATATGTTCAATCATTTATATAGAAATTAAATTGTGCACCCTTTATTCTGACTTCAAAGAATTGATGTATCTTCCTACAATAAAACCAACACTTCTGATTTTAATTAATTGGGCAGTGGATCCAAAACTATTTGAATATCAATATTTTCAATAGAATATATAATTTAAAATTTTCTCCCTACTCTATTAAATGTTATCTTTCAGTTACCTTCTGTTTTGATCAGTTGAAGTGATTTCTTTCTTTTTCAGCCTTCCTCTCTCCATTCTACTTAGATCAATAAGGAAAATACTGTTCTCAAGAATTACTTGAATTTTCAAAGAGATAAACTCTTTGCTTTATAGAGATTGTTGTCTAATAAATATAAATATCCCAATTTCAGGGAAGATGTGAACTGGATATAGAAAGTTCCAACTAGGAACACTTATTTACATTATAAAAGTTTGTTTACAATAGACTTGTTTGCATCCGCTTAGGTATCTTGTGTATCTTGAGCTGTTTGACTCACTAAGAGGGTGGGGTGGGGTGGCAAGAACACTTATACCTAAACTCATGAGCTGCTGAAATTTAAAGGTCAACTAGAAATAAACATATTAAAATAATAAGTATTTCAGTGGTTAAAATTGTGTTTATATGAACATTTTCCTCTTTATAACAGTGTAAACCGATAAAACAACACAAAAAGTTTGCAAAATAAACTTACTGGAGACTCTTTAAAACCTGTAATTTTTTAGTCTAAGAGTCTGTTTAGTTTCATCTTGTGCTGTATTACAGTTCTTATGTTGTTAGCTATTTTTAAGTCTATTAAAGATAGAATCCAGTCACTTCACTATGCTGTCCTTAAATATGGAGAAGGTGCAGGAGGCAGACATGTAATTCTTCTTCCAATCATAAAGCTGATATTTATTGAGCACTTATATGTACCAGACACCACACTAAGCATGGTACCTGGATTTTTAATTTATTACATGTAATGCCAGTAGGTTGTGTTGTGTGATCTTGACTTTCACATGACCAAGAGCAGGAATTTTAAAGTTAGGGTTAGAAATGTAGTTGTAGTTTTAAGGAGTTTTACAAGGTGTAAGTCCAAAATTATTGTTGCTCTTTCCTCTCCTCACCTGTGAGGAGGGAAATATAACATTGTTCTTACTTTGGTTCTGGGTACTTTTTCCTGAAACCTCTTCTTCAACAACCCTAAAGGGGCTTCACTGTCAGATTAACCAATTATTTTTACATAGTTGATCACAAGACCTTGGGAAAAATCTTCTCCTCCAAAAGTTTGGATAGCCTTGGAAAGTTTGAATCTTTCACTGTAACTGACAGAGAAATGTTTACATATGTCCTAGCTCCATACTTAGATTTCATAGGAGAAGAGAAATTTTCCAACTGTGGAGACTAAAATGAAATTATCAACTTTAAATTTTGTCAAGAACATTAAAAAAATTGAAAACTAATCATCTAAAACATCACTTTAACACCCCAAAAGTAAGAAGGTATACTCTCAATAAAGTTTCCCCTCACATGTTCAGTTGCTTAAATATGTTAAAGAATTGTGCCCAAATATTTTTCCCACCTGTGCAAGTTTTTCGGAAGCCTGGGGTTGGTAGCAAGCTGTTTTAATAACTACATTATGCATTATGATCAGTTGCTGTCACTTCTTGTAAATTCCCAGAACTCCATCATAAGCAACTGCATCTGAATTAATACAACAGAAGATAACTTAGCTCTTGAAATACATACCTTGGGTTTCTAAAACCTTCACGGAACAGCGCTGTTGTTACTGTCTCACATGATTGTTTCGAGGCCTCCTTCTTACCCAGAGAGCTACTCATTGCCTTGGTCAGCAAAGGAGCACCTCTGTTTCATAAGTAGGTATTCAAACTGTTGAGTAGGCTTCAGGTATTAATGATTCATTCATTCATATGGATAATTAAGCAAGTTGTATTATGAACAGCACATTACAAAGCTTTGAATTCAATGCCTCATGATGATTCATTAAATTACGTTTGTATTTTGTAACCTAATTTGTTAGTAAGTTTATGCAAAGCTAATTAAGCCATCTGCTGGCCTGTGTATTTCTGCCTTCTTTACATAGTCTTCCTTAAGAACGTGCTGTCAGACTCTTCTGCAAAGAGAGTCGTAGTCTCAAAACGCTGCTGTTCAACAGGGTTCATAAGTTAGGGTGGACATTTTATTTACTGCCGACCAGAAGCATCTAACTAATGGCACTTCATTCGTTTCGAGTGCAGCTGTGGCAGCGTCGCCGATCTGGAGGAGGCAGGAGAGAGGTGCTGGTAACTCACGTGCTCCACTCAGAAGCGAGTGCCTCAGGTCCCGTCTTCACAGTCTCCTTTTTCTTACTTCACACCTGATTCTAACAAGTTTGGTTATCTGATTTCTGCTCCTCAAGAAATCACAAGTATCTACAGGGTCCTTCAGAGGCAGGGAAACAATAAAATGTGACAGCTGACTGCAGGGGAGGAGGGAACCAAAAATAAATACAATGTGAAAATTAAAAGCATTGCACCTCAGGACCATTAGGGGATCCTGCACAGCACAGTCCCTGAGAGCATTTCTGTCATCAAATTATAAGGGATGTTTGATGATGAATTTGAATCAAGTACTATATGGTATTTTATTTTTAAAATGTTTTTATTAATTTTAGAGAAAGGGGGAGGGGGAGAGAGAGAGAGAGAAACACTGATATGAAAAACACCAACCGGTTGCCTCCTGTACGGACCCTGACCAGGGGATCGAATAAACTCACAACCTGGGCCTGTGCCCTGATCAGGAATCGAACCAGGAACCTTTTGATGCACAAGACGATGCTCAACCAACCGAGCGGCCCCGGCCAGGGCAATACTGTGTGGTAAGGTGGTAAGAAGGAAGGGTATGTGTTGCTTTTGATGATACCAGTTTCCACTTCAAGTAGTTAAAAGCTTAGTGCTTAAAGTGGTACATCCCAGGAGAAAATTGGTGCAGGAAATAGCTTGACTCATTCCCCGATATTTGGAGGCTTATCGTAGGAAGTTTTTCCATTCAACTAAAACATGTTTCAAGTTTAATGACTGCAATTCACTACAAAATTTAATTTGTTAAAGAATGAGGAAAACTAAATAAAGGAATAGTGATTTAAGCCACATGAATTATGTTCAATGACCTCCTCCCCTTTAGGAGGATTGAAATCATCTTTAAAATCCACTGAGCAGCAGTTCACTAACTGCCTTACTGCCTTGCTGGCCATTTCTGTCCCTTGCCCCAGAGGTGGGAATGCAGGACTCCCAGAGCTGTTTTTTTGGTTGGTTGGTTTTAGCTGTGCTGTTTCATCTGAGGTTGTGCTGTAGTTTGTCATAAAAATCTTTTACTAGGAGCTCGCTTTATTTTATTATGTTCACATAGTCTGATTTTAACTTTTGCTCCAGTTTCATCAATCATGTAGCAAGCATTATTTTAATATAAAAAGTAGACAGTCCGTATTAGTTACTGTATTAGCAGTTGTGTTATGCAACTTTATACTAGTTATGGTCCTGAAGAACACTGAAAATCTATTACACGTATCAATGTCTTTGAGACAGAGGACATCACTCTTTTGGCTTAAGTGCTTGATTGTTTGCTTACAGAGGATCTGTGACTCTGTTCTCACAGAGCTCTGTTGTCGGATTAGCTACAATGTTAACAAGTTCCTGATCTCCATTATAAGGCCGTAATCTTCCAAATAATATAGAAAAGGGGAAAAGGGTAATAAATTGCATAATTAGAGATGAGCCCTGTGCTACTGAGAAAATAAAACTGTCAACAAACAATTCGCTACATTTTAAAATTTTCTGTAAGTTTTATTAGTATTCACCATGCATTCCTCTGTATTATCACACTAAAGATAGGCATCAATAACACCCATTCAACAAATTTAAGAAACTCAAAACCTAGAAGTACAGAGTTTTCAACTATATTGGTGTCAAGAAGTAAAACAAGATGAAAATAGAAAAAGGTTCACCTTAAAAGGCTGTGTGCAACTGTAAAGCAACACTTTGGTAGAGGAGATGCATAATTTCCTAGGAAGACGTAAATGACGGAAAGTGACATATGGCGAAATTTAAAATGTTAATTGAACAATATCAAGTAAGAATGGAAAAATGATATCTTAAATCCATAATTTAAAAAGTACTAGGGTTGCATGAAAGATAATTCCAATGTTATTTAAATAATCAGAAATTTTTTTAAAAGGGAAAAAACTGCCCAGCCGGGCGTGGCTCAGCGGTTGAGCGTCGACCTGGGATGCAGGCGATTGGGGTTCGATTCCCGGTCAGGGCACATGCCCAGGTTGCGGGCTCGATCAATGACTCATCATTGATGTTTCTATCTCTCTCTTTCCCTCTCCCTTCCTCTCTCTGAAATCAATAAAGATATATTAAAAAATAAAATAAATAAATAAAAGGGAAAAAACTTCCCAATTTTTTCATTTGGCTAGTATAACATTAGTATAAAAAGCTGATAAAGAAACACAAGACAATCCCCCCTTCCCCTATAGACCAGTGTCGCTTGTACACATGGATGAAAATACTAAATAAAATTGTGGCACCATAAAACAAAAAAAGGCTAATACACGATGGAAAAGAGGATTGTCTTCCAGAATTCAAGTGTTTTGATCTCAGTAAAGCTATCAACACAATCACTTCCATAAATAATGAAAGAAAATATATCAAAAGCTGCTAGAGAGGTTATTGCTACGATTCAATAGTCATTCATAATGAAGATTCTTGAGTAAAATAGACATTGAAGGAAACTAAACAGAATGAAGACTATAAAAAGCCTACAAGTGTTGATAATCATAAACTTCTAATTAAAACCAGAAACTAGCAGGAATGGTTAATGTTTTTTAATGTTAAAATTTATTTTGAAGGATCCAGTGAGTGGCTGACAAGATTAAAAAATGAAATAATCAGTACAAATATAGGAAAACAGAAAACTTTTTGTTGATATTATACACCTAGGAAACCAGGGCGATGAGGAAAAACAGTTACAGGGGGATTTTAGTAAAGTATTTGGAAACAAGATGAAGATACAGATTTTAATAGCAATAAGCAGTTTGAAATGCTAATGGAAAAATATTTCATTCAAAATAGCAAAAGAAAAATACAATAAATAATGGGAAAATAAATTTACCAAAAAATGTACAAGACTCATAAGAAAGAAAAAAAACTATAAAAATGTTACTAAAAGCAATTAAGATTTAAAAGCATGGAAACATATTATTGTAAAAATATGTCTCTTAATATATAAATTCAATAAAATTTACATTAGAACCAAAAGAGCATTTAAAAATTGGATTAAGTAATCTTAAGATTCATATAGAAGCATAGTCAAAAAATTCTACAAACAAAAGACAATTGAGAGGATATTTTACTCACCAGATATCAGCACATACCATAAAGCCATTGGAATGAAGTCAATTAATATAAGAAAAATAATTGTATTAAATAAGAACAAACAAGAGAGCCCTGGTTGGTATGCTCAGTGGTCAGAGCATTGGCCCTCGCACAAAAGGGTCTCTGGTTCGATCCCCGGCCCTGGTCAGGGTGCGTGCAGGAGGCAACCAATAGATGTGCCTCTCTCACATCAATGTTTCTCCCTCCCTCCCTCCCTCCCTCCCTCCCTCCCTCCCTCTCTCCCTCCCTCCCTCCCTCCCTCCCTCCCTCCTTCCCTCCCTCCCTCCTTCCCTCTCTAAAAAATCAATGGAAAAAATATCCTCGGGTGAAGATGAACCAGAAAAAAGCATAAACAAGATAGAAAAGCATTTAGACTGTAGATATAGATAAAACTTTAATATATGATACATATGCTGTTCAAAGAGAAAACAAAATTGGATTTCCAGTTTGCACTAAAAGCTTTGATGTGACACAAAATAATTTTAAAAAATTAAAAAAAAAATCATTTTAAAGAGAAAGTGGGGAGATAGTAGAGGGGAAGAGAAAATACAAGACTAAAGAAAGGGAAGACCTATGTGGCAATAATTAACATTTATGTAACGAAAGAGAAATGAAGTCAAATATTATTACATAATAAATATGGGGGAAATTGCAATGTGGTTTGCAGACAAAGAGTTAACACCTATACCATATTAATATGTATTGTGTAATATATGATGATAATCTGTACATACAATAAGTATGCAAAAATGGAATAATGTGGACATAAGAAACATCCAAGCCTGTAGAGAATTTTTATGTTTAATTGAACCAATTGATGAAAATTCTGGGAAGCAAGATCTTCAATGCTCTGGAAAATGACAGTTTTGCACTTTCTTTTATGTATTTGGGATTAAGAAGGAAATGTAAGGAAGAGAACAAGGTGGAGAAAGCAAGGCAGGGATTGGATTACGGGATAGTTAAGATTATGTGCTCTCCTGAGAATAGTTAGCTCCAGAGGGGTCTGAAAAAGAGCCATTTCAAAGGTGTAACCTAGAAGCACAAAAACAATGGGCCGGGCTTGCTGAAGGTGAAGATAACCCTTTCATAGGCCTGGGGGAGACTACCCACCAGGACCTGCCTAGCTAGGGATTTATGATCAGATCACCCTGTAAAGTTACTTTTGGTAATATTTATTACAGATCCCTTGTTGTTGTCCCCAGTGGTGAGAAATATGAATTGTTACAGTCTTTTTAGAAAACAATTTGATAATATTTGGGAAAAAATATATTCTTTGTCACAGAAATCCTAAAGATCGGTATACATGAATATGTGCATTTTTTAAACTCATGACATTTATCTTAGTGGAAAACACAAATTAGAGTCATATTAGTTGACTCAGTATTTCTATGAAGTGGTGAAAAAAACAAGATGCATGTTGAATCCCACCTCTGTGTGTATGTGTATATATACACTCTTACTTTGGGTGGTTGTGTGTGTGCATGTATATATGTTTGCATTACAATTTTATGAGCATGGAGAAAAATGGGGATGATATACTTTAGTGAAGATGACATCATTGGTCTGGGGAGGGTAAGTGGAGTAAAGATGGGAATTTGGATGGAAGAAGAGGGGGGAGAGGAGAGGAAGTAAACCAAAAGGAAAGCAAAAATACTAAATTCCATGTATGTTATTTCATTTAATATATAAATTAAACGTGTATACACTAAGAAAATTTAAAACTTTAACTGGATTTGATAACATGAAGGTCACTGATCACATTACTGAGAGCAGTTTTAGTTAAGTGGGAGCAAAAAATGAAGTACAGTTTCTATTAAATCAGTTTGAATAATAAACAGGTAGTAAGATAGCAGACTACAATAAACTGAAACTTTACCACAATACAGTGGTGCCTCGGTTTTCAAATGTCATCCATTCTGGAAGACCGTTGGAGCTCTGAAACGTTGGAAAACCGAGGGATCCACAGCCCACAGCTGGGCCTCAGGGTCTTGCCCTCAGCGGAAGCCACCGGGCATGTTCGACTTCCGAGGCATGTTCGAAAACCGAAGCATTTATCCGGGTTTACGGCTCTCATAAACGGAAATGATTGTCGACGGAGACGTTCGAAAACCGAGGTACCACTGTGATACCAATAAAAACATACCTGTCTCAGAGGGATGCAGGGGGAGGGTGGGTGGAGGGGGAGAGATTAACCAAAGAATTTATATGCGCAACCCAAGGACACAGACAGTGGTGTGGTGAGGGACTGGGGAGGGGGTGGGGCGGCGTGGAAAGGGTCAGTGGGGAGAAAAAGACACCTGTAATATTTTGAACAATAATAAAAAATACCTAAAAAATGAGTATAATAAACGATGGTGAGTGGAAAAAAGGGAGAGTCAGGACGTTACATATATAAGGCCCCCCGGGGTTGTTTATTCACAGGAGGCTGAGACCCATTAGCTCAAAAGCCCCCGGGCACCAAATCAAAACTTTACACATCAATTGTAAAAAAATTAAAAAAAGAATAAAAATATTAAAAAAGAATATATGAGACAAATAGAAAAAAAAAAAGAATAGGAACTCTGCCTCAGGAGCCCTATAAC
The DNA here is from genome assembly GCF_054644295.1 of Miniopterus natalensis. Taxonomy (NCBI): domain Eukaryota; kingdom Metazoa; phylum Chordata; class Mammalia; order Chiroptera; family Miniopteridae; genus Miniopterus; species Miniopterus natalensis. The sequence goes on along the minus strand of NC_142081.1, from coordinate 141,832,011 downwards.
GTGGACTCCCACCTTGGCTAATTATCAGCTGTGACCTAGGACTGCTACTTAACCTCAGTTTGCCTAATGAGATCTTAAAATTCACACACTTGTTATGGGAACTAAATGATTTAATTCTTTTAAAAAAATTATTTTAAACATAGCACAAACAAGCAGATTTTTAGCCCTTTAGTGTATGCCTGCTTTACTTAACGTGAAACTGTGTCCAAAATCTGCCTGCCACAGATAAAATGAGCCTTGGGCTATAGAGATGATAAGTTGCTGCTACTCTTTGGAATTCTTGGGCCCAGACTCTCCCTGGCATCCTGCCGCATGACATCATACATAAGCCCCCGAGACATAAAACCCCCTTTTTATGCCTCTCTACTCCAGGTGTTCCCTTGCTCTCCTCTCCTGGATGGCGGCCCCTATGAGCTTCAGCCTCTGGATGGTTTCACCATGTTAGTGCCTTTGGCAGACCCGGCAAAGTATCGCCCAAATAAAGCTTGTGTGCTAGTGCCACCTCATGGCCATGTTTTTTTTCCTTCATCAGCCCTGAAATGTTCAAACTCACCTCCTTACATTACATAATAAGTAAAAATTCACTAAGAAGATGATACACTGATCCTAAAATTGTAGATACCTAGTAACATATCCACAAAATAAATAAAGTTAATTAAATTACAGTAAAAATTTTATTTAGAAGGCAAAATTATAGAGATAATTTAGAAAAAGATTAGTGGTTGCAAATCAGTTCCAATGCAAAATGGAAGCAGAGAGGAATGTGTTTGGCATCCAGAGAATCTAGGTAACCTCTTGTTCAATTTCGATGGTTTGATTTAAGTAGATAAGTGTAGCTTGAGCACAGCATCCAGCATTCAGTGGAGGAGAAATGGTGACCTGGGCTCAGACACCTCGGGGATGATGATTTGGGTCCCTCCACCAGGTAAGTGACTGAGACCAGCAGAGGTGCTAGCTGAGGGTGAGAGGAATGTAGAAGAGATAGCATGTGGATAGTAGAAGAGGGAGATTATCAGGTGACGGTGCAAGAACAGCTGCCGAGCTAAGGGGCTGCAGTTCATCCCACTAACGTTCTTTCATAAATTTCCTCACCAAAGTAACCAACCAGAATCCTGGAGGAGCTTTTCTTAGATGCAGTGAAATTATATGAAGCAATAGATCCAATGGCACAAGGGGTGGACAGTAGTGTATTCTGCGACGTATACAAAACTGAGGCACTCATTCCCTGCCAGCTTCAAGTGTTCTCTGCTGAGGGCCCACCACCAAATCCCTCTGTAGTAATTGCCCTCAGATAAAAGGAACTGTGTAGCCCAAATTACACTCCTTCCTGAGGACAGTATACATCCAATGGCTACTTGATGGGAATTCATATGAATTGTTGCCAACAGACTTTTAAGTAATATGTTGTCAGTGAAAGAAAAAGAAAACCTTAGATGAGCTTATAAAGATGGGAACTGTTGGTGAGTGGACAGGAAATAATGATCATGTGGGTCAGTGAGGGCCACTGAAATTCAGAGGGTTATTCAAGCAAAAAGCAACTGAGAGAGGTGCCTAGTTTGTATTAGGACAGCAATTCAGCCTTATGGATTACTTTAAATGCTCCTAGGGTATTTACAGATTTATTGAAATATAAAAATACTAAGAGGAAATTCTATTTTACATTGTTTTTATTAAATTAACTTCGCAATAAAAATCATAGAAAAGCTCTGTAATCAAATCACATATTTATTAAATCCTTGGTTCTGTGTAGCCTTCACATATCTGTGTTTATTAATTTTTGTCTCGTGTAAGATAATTCATTAAAAGAAGCAGGCAGGTGATGACAAATGAACTTTTAATGAAGTTCTAATCTTGTCAATTCCGGTTTTATTTTTTTTGGATCATGGCATGCAAGTAGTTTGGGCCCCAGTATGTTAATGAGTAGAGCTCCATTTGGAGCTGTGATCAAGATGGCCAAAAAGGCTATTGTCATCACATCCTTCGAATACGGAATCAAGCTGGGTGAAGTGATTCTTGCTGTTTCTAGAGCCAGAGGACCTAATACAGCCTGCATTTGGGTGGGGCGGTGGGGAGGGGAAGATGAGGCATAATGAAAAATGTTAAACAAAGTTAATATATAATAAAAACAAATGACTGTTAAAATAGTCATTTTAACAAATGACTGTTAAACCTAGTACTTAGACCAGCAATTTTCAACCGGTGTACGCTGCAAAAATGTCTAAAACATGCAATGCTGACTATTTAGTCAGGGGCACTGACCTCTTTTCCCTTAGATTGTCAAATAAAAAAATGACAACAGCCAGTACAACAATAGCTGTCTGGTGTGAATGAATCAAAATAACACCTTATTATTATTTTTTTGGTCACATCAGCAAAAAAATAGTACATTTTTTGGTGTGCCACAGAATTTTAGTAATTAGTTTGTGTGTGCCATGAGATGAAAAACTTTGAAAACCACTGTACTAGACTATTAGGAAAGAAGCAAGGCTTAAAGGGTGGAGGGATTTTCATAAGTTACTCATTAATGCTATATTCTTCCTAGCAAGTATGTCTGGAGGAGGCGTGAAATAGTGACAAATCTCTGTGCACACATTTTAGGGCTGATTTCATATTTTTGTCATCTCTGCTTTCTCCTGTTTAAATATATATATTTTTGAGTGCTCGCATTACTCTCAGAACCTCAAGTTTTTTTGTTTTTTCTTTGTTAATCCTCACCCGAGGGTATTTTTTCCATTGGTTTTCTAGAGAGAGTAGAAGGGAGGGGGAGAGAGAGAGATTGAGAGAGAAGCATCCATGTATGGATTGGTTGCCTCCTGCATGTGCCTGGGACCCTCGACCCTGCAGTGCGGGGCTGCCCCTCTAACCACGGCGCTAAACCGGCCAGGGCACAACCTCAAGTTTTAACCAAACCAAAGTTTTGCTGATTTGCTGTGACCAGGTACCACCTGGCTCTTGGCTGCAACAGGACAGTGCGGAATGCTAAGGTTTCTTCTGGTTCACTAGGATTTTGTTGGTCTTCTCCTTGTTCTTCCTACTTGGGAGGCAGTGTGAGCCAGTAAAACTGACAGGGAATTTGGAATCTACAAAATGGGCACTGAGAGATTACAACCCAACTTGCCGAAGATTACAGGCAAGTAACAAGGTGTTCAAAGCAGGCAGTGCGGCGCCACAGACCTGCTCTCGAACCAACAGTGACACAGGGAATTTTGCTGCATGGAGTCTCACAGCTTTTGATTTGGAATAACAATGGAGAAAAGAATCTTGGAATCAAGACATTATGCTGCTCATGAAAAAGTCTAACAATAAGCAGCAATACCTTTCAGCAGGAGGGAATATCAGTGAATTAGGGAGAAAGCTACATCATTAATTGGTCCGTGTAGGCCTGCAGTGGTGATTTATTGTGTACTTCCTGCTGCCCAGGCACTGTGCTAAGTGCTGGGGAAAAACAATGGGGGAAAAGCCCAGATGTGGTTTCTATCCTTTCTGTGTGATCTAGTGGGAAGATTGTTAGTAATCAAATAGTCATACAAAATAAATGTGTAATTAATAATAATATATGTGCATTTGTGTGTGGTGTAGTGGGTGGAAGGGGTAGAAGAGAGATACTTTTAAAAGAATCAATGTGTCTCTACTTTAAAATCATAACATTTAGCTCCACAATATTCAGCAAGTGCAAAAATCCAATTTTCAGATATACTCTTACGTTTTGGAAAAATAAAAAAAAAATTTTCTTAAGTTAAGGAAGTATTTATATTAAAATTACACTTTTCAATTTCAGAATTGATTTTAAAACTGAGATTTTTTTAAAAAGATTACATTAATTTTAATGAGTAGTTATGATCAATCAAGCATTTTAAAAGTAAGGCTAATGGCCCACATTTTGTGAATGGACAAACATTTGTCATTTAGAATTTTAAAAAAATCAATATTAAAATGTTTAGAATGACTTAATGTGTTCTTACCTGGACTGTAGCTTTGGGCATCCATGATAGAGCAATAAATATTTTCTCCTTAAAATTAAAACCAGCAAAAGCCATTAAAAAAAATGTAAAAACAATTCGAATCGTTAATGCCAAACTCATGGTAGCAATACAAATGCCTACAACAGATAAAAACAAACATAAATAACAAAATACTTGGAAGAAGTGGTTCTTTATGTTTGGATATATGATTTGTAAAAGTGTTGAAAACTTTTTAATGTCATTGCCTCTTTCTGTCTTTATTTTTTAAGTAAAAAAAAATAATTCTAAAAAAATACAAACACGATTGAAGCCTTTATGCAAAGTGTAAGAGATTATCTGATGGTGGAGGTACCATGAAAAATAAGATAAATTGCATTTATTTAATTCTGAGGGAACAGACTTTGAACTTTTACTATAAATAAAGTATTCAAAAGGTACTGATGGTATCTAATATTTCCCCTCAGAAAAGAATTCTAATCCCCATTTCCTCAGTTCACTCAGGGAAGATAGAGAGGACTGTCTTTGGTAACAAAGAGTACACAGGGTAAAGAAGAACAAATGTATGTTACTGCCTCAACATGAGCTTCTGAAGAAGGTCCTCTTGGCATTCAAAGACATACTGTATGTAAAAATGAAAATTATTCATAGTTTTCTTAAATATTTTCAACTCATATTTTTGTGTGCCTGTAACCATTCTTACCAATGGCCTCTGATTCAAGAGATGCAACAGATACTTCCAATCCAACCAAACCAAAAAGAAGGGGTTGAAAGATATCCCATGCAATTGCAATAATTTTTTGGACTGCAGTCTGTAGAAAAGAGTAATACATTTTTAGTTATTGTGGCATATAAAAATAACTGCATTTCAGAAATCTAAAGTCTATTTTAATACATAAAATTAAGATATTTTATTTGTAGGAGAAACATTAAAACAATAAAAATTAACAAGTTTTATTAAAAGTTAAAAAGTTTTCAACACTTTTACAAGGCATATTTGAGTTGGTTAATTCTTTTACTCAAACACAGGTAGAATTTGACTAAAAGAAATCCACAATGCTATAAAATAAAAATATTTGGTAATTTGGTCATAAAACAAGTAAGGTCCTTGGAGTCCCAGACACATTCTGATGGTTTAGCAAGAGGTCTAGCTTTTGTCTGCAAGGTAACAGACCGGAGACAGAACTATTTCATACCCAAAGAGAACATACTCAAGATCAGGCAAATATTTCACCTCTCAAATGGGTGTTGGGAAGACAATCTCCATTAACAATCATCCTGGAGCCTAGTTCCATGAAAGTGAATCCTGGTAGTCTTAAACTACTAGGGAAACAAATTTGATAACCTGTTAGACTGTTTTGAAAAGACCCATTTTGAAAACTTCAAAGTTATTTTTTCCTTAAAACCAAACCAAAAACATGTAAATTATCTTTAAAAATTAATTAATTAATTGATTGATTTTTAGAAAGAGAGGAAGGGAGAGAAAAAGAAAAACATCAACTTGTTGTTCCACTTATTTCTGCATTCATTGATTGTTTCTTGTATGTGCCGTGAATCAGGATCAACCCACAAACTTAGCATATCAGAAGGATGCTCTAACAGACTGAGCTACCTAGCCAGGGAAAAACATAACAGATTCTTTTTTTTCTTTTTTTAAATATATTTTTATTGATTTTAGAGAGAGAGGAAAGGAGAGGGAGAGAGAGAGAGAGAAACATCAATGATGAGAGTCATTGATCAGCTGCCTCTTGCACACCCCCTGCTTAGGATCAAACCCGCTACCTGGGCCTGTGCCCTGACCAGGAATCGAACCTCGATCTCCTGGATCATAGGTCGATGCTCAACCACTGAGCCACATCGGCCGGGCCATAATTGATTCTTACTTGGTTGCTTGCCCAACTTCCCTTTCTGGGAACGAATCTCTCCCCGTACTACCTCCCAGTGATGTGTTACAGCAATGACCCTTTGGACATAACTGTGCTCTGGATCTTCTCCAGGAACTTGGAAGAAGAGACTTCAGCCAAATCTGGGCTTATCTTTTCAAACAGAAGATACATAAAACTTTGACCTCCTTTAAGAGATGCAACAGATACTTCCAATCCAACCAAACCAAAAAGAAGGGGTTGAAAAATATCCCATGCAATTGCAATAATTTTTGGACTCAGTCTTTAGAAAAGAGTAATACATTTTTAATTATTGTGATAAAAATAACTGCATTTCAGAAGTTTAAAGTCTATTTTAATACATAAAATTAAGATATTTTATTTGTGGGGCAGAAACTATCTTTATAACTATTCCTTTTATGGCTGGGTTTTCTGATTGCCATTTATAAGAGTGAAGTTTAAAAGAGGGGAAAACAAAGAAAAAACAATATTACTCTTCCTTGTTTATAGCACATTATCCTATTTGTCACTTTTAATCTGTAAGTCTATTTTTTACTGTCTGATTTCTTTATCATGTAAAAAGAGAATTCTAGTAGTTTTCATTTTATTTATCTAATTATAATTTATTAACAACTTCACTTTTTATAATTATGATTTTATTGGAATACTACACAAAATGCCAGTATAATTTTTGGGTAGGGAATTTCTCAAGTTGATTCTAAAATATATCTAAGAAAGAATATGGGCAGGAACAGACAAGAAATACTTCAACAATAAGTACAATGAGATGAAATCTTCTATATTAGATTTTGAGACATAAAACTATGACTTATGATTTAAAATAGACTTAAAAGCTGAGTATCTATAGGAATAGATAAGAAGGATTAGGTTCCAGAAATGAACTTAGATATATGTGAGCATTTAGGTCATGTTAAAAGAGGCACTTAAAGGTCACTGAATAATTAATGGTTAGTTAATCAATAATTTGGCAGAAATTGACTATCCAATTTATTTACATTTATATGTATATACAACTATTATATGTGTGTGTATGTATGTGTGTGTGTATGGATACATATATATAAATACACACACACATACATCCTTATCTCACAGAATTCACAAAAATAAATTCCTGATGAATTAAAGAATGAAATGCAAAAATAAAAGAAACAAAAACTACCAAACTATTAGATCATAATATAGAAGATATTATAATGTTTATAATCTTATAATCTTGAGTAAAGGAACCCTTTTTTATATTGTTGTTTTTTTAATTTATTTCAGAGAGGAAGAGAGAGGGGGAGAGAGAAACATCAATGATGAGAGTCATTAATTGGCTGCCTCCTGCACACCCTCCCACTGGGGAGGAGCCCACAACCAGGCTTGTGCCCTGACCGGGAATCGAACCGTGACCTCCTGGTTCATAGGTTGACGCTCAACCACTGAGCCACGCCAGCTGAGCAAGAATTCCTTCTTAAGTAAGATACTGAATACAAAATAAAAACGGAAAAACTGACAGCTCTGACTATAGGAAATTTTACTTCCAGACAAAACCATTATAAACAAAATGATTACAATACTTTTGACTCTATCCCCTGTGCTATGCATTACATCACTGTGACTTACTTTTTTTATAATTGGAAGTCTGCACCTCTTGTTTTCCTTCACCCTTTCATCCATTCCCCCATACCACTCCCCTCTGACAACCATCAGTTCTGTATACCTGAGTCTATTTTTGCTTTGTTTTTAGATTACATGTATAAATGCAAGAATATAGTATTTGTCCTTCTCTGTCTGACTTGTTTCACCTAGCACAGTGCTCTCCACATCCATCCATGTTATTGCAAATGGCAAGGTTTTGTTCTTTTTTTTTATGGTTGAGTAATATGTCATAAACAATGTTATATAGTTTTTTACCCATCAGATTAAAAATAATAGAACTAGTGATAATATCCAGCGTGTTGAAGGGTTGAGGTATTAGGGCCTCTCCTACACTGTTGGTAGTAAATAGTGTAAATAAATAAAATTTTTTGAACAGATAATTTGGCAGTACCCATCAAAATAGAAATTTAGTAATTCCTTTTCTAAGAGTATATTCCTATAGAAGTATTTGTACATTTTCAAAAAGACACATGGCAGCACTGTTTGTAATAACAAAAAAATGGAAATGATCTAAATGTCTACAAATAGAGGACTGATTAGAGGAAATGATTAATTCTGGGAAGGGGTGTTTGATATTTGGGAGAGGTAGGAAAAAGGAGTCTTTTACAATTTATTCTGTATGTGTATTGTTTAATTTTTTATGAGCATATTTTCATGTATTAACTGTATAACTAAAATTTTAATTAATAAAATAATTAAATTAGTAAAAGTTATGTAATCATATTGCATAAAACTTGGGGGAAAATAGGCCTGATGTGATAACTCAACTCCTGATTGATTTTTAGTGTATGTGCAGGTTCTTTTCCTAAATACTTTATTTCCTTTATTGATTTGTATCCTTCCTCAAGACACAAACTTCTGGAACATCTTCCAAATAGAATGAGGAGGTTTCCTAAATGTCCATTATAATGTAAAAAATTCAGTTATTTTACCTTTAAAAAATGGTATATTAAAAATATTCACCTTATCTTTGGTCCAATTCAGTCCTCCAGTGACAGTCAACACTAGTGTACATAATCCTCCAGCTCCATGTATACCAATATAATTGCTGCCTAAGACAGCAGAAATGCACATACTCAAAACAAGGCATGCTCTCTTCAATGGAAGTTTTGTCTAGAATTAGATAAAATTAAAAAAATTACTTACATTAACTATATAATACAACATTTACATTATCTATCATTTATTATTGACCTTTTGATGCCATCTCTCTATATGTTACATTAAATAATGCCTAGAATTGTGGCTATCTTCCTCAACAAATATTTTAGTAGACTGGGAACCGAGTGACAAAATTTATAATTATGAAGTTTCATCTTCTGCCACATCTGTTAGTAATGTCAGTAAAATGGTTAAAATATTTTAATTGTAAGTAAAGAAGGAAATAAAAGAGACCAAAATAACCTGTAGTTCTATATAACATATCCAATGAGTCCTTAAAAATAAATTTCTGAGTATCTCATTAGTTACAATTGTTACAGGCAAATCAAGATGGAAGTTACAGAAATACAAGGGTAATGGCACATTCTTTAGGGTAGGAAAGGGTTGAGTTTGATAGTGTTGCCTTAGTCAAAGGGAGTGGGAGTGAATTTAACTCAGAAAATACACAGCCCTGGCTGGTTTGGCTCAGTGGTTAGAGCATCAGCCCTCGGACTGGAGGGTCCCAGGTTCAATTCCGTTCAAGGGCATGCTCTGTCCAGTTGCAGGCTCGATCTCCATGGGGCACATGTGGGAGGCAACCAACTGATGTGTCTCTCTCATATTGATTTCTCTTTCTCTCCTTTCCACTCTCTCTAAAAAGCAATGGAAAAAATATCCTCAGGTGAGGATTAAAAAATAAGAAGAAAAAAGAAAATACACAGAGGTGTATGGGAATCTATCTCCCCTAAAATGTTCAAGGGAAAGTATGAAGTAAAAAAGATTAGAAAAAATTGTCAGAAGTGAATAGGCAATTTAGTGAAGAAAGGGGTGCTGTGGAATGAAGACAGTGCTCTGAATTAAGTGCATTTTTAAAAAATATATCTTTATTGATTTCAGAGAGAGGAAAGATGAGGGAGAGAGAGAGATAGAAACATCAATGATGAGAGAGTCACTGATCGAGCCCAAAACCCGGGCATGTGCCCTGACCGGGAATCGAACCCGGATCACCTGGATCCTAGGTCGACACTCGGTTGCTGAGCCATGCCAGGCAGGGCTTAAGTGCATTTTTAATACACTTAATAAAAAGTACCCATTACAAATTTATTATGCATTAGGAAGCTTAACTTAAAAACCAACAGCATACTAAAAAGATATGTTATCTCTGTTCATAGCAGAGCAGGTTAAAAAAATATATATTTTAAATGTATTCAGTCAGTAAGTACATAAAAGTTGTATATATATTTTTTCTGTCAACACCTTCATTACATTTATAAATACAAGATTTACACAGCACTCCACCAAAAAAAGTTTTTTTCTAATATTCCTTTTTTGCCAAGTCCGGAAGCAAAGACTTCAGTCAAGGCCATTGACTTGTATCAATTACAACTGTGCTCAGTTCTAAGCAAAGTAGGCATTGGAGGCTACCTTTGGGAAAGGACAATAAATATTAAATTTAATATTTCATGGATATTCTAAAAGTTCAAATTTTGAAAAAAATAGCTAATACTATACTTCTAAAAGTTGACTAATTTTTTATTTACCTGATCTTCACTTGGAAAATATCGAACAAAAATTCCCAAAACCACTCCTAGCAGTATACCAATAATTATGTTCCGAAAAGAGATTAGGAGATTATGAAGTATAGTACCTGTAAGGGCACACATAGGAAAATATATCATAGAGAGATCTTTTTACATACCCAACACATCAGAAAATCAAACCTAGGTGATTCTTGAAGAAAGGTATGTCTTTTATAGAATATACAAAAATGAACCTTTAATATTAACAAATACTAAAACATATGCAGATCTATTTGATACATTAAATGTGTACTCCTAAATAATTTAGTACAAACACTCAATTCAGAAATGTTTATTGAATAAATAGGCCAGAAGACTAAGAAGTAATAAGTTACAATGTGCTCTCCTTACACACCCTGCCTAAAAAGTCAGGCAAGGTAGAAGAATGAACAGAGACTGACCAAGCACCACCTCTGGCACCTAGCACAAGGTTGGTAATGTTTCTTCTCTGATGTATTATTATGACAAAGAAAAAATGACTTAAATATAAAAAGAACAATTTAAGAATAACAATGTAAAGAAAAGATTTATTCCAGGGTCAGTCCTAGGACTATTCAAGGGTCAGTTGAGTTTTCAATATATTTTATGCAACCATATATGTATAGAATAGTACTTAAAAGTGTGGGTCTGGGGTGAGATCACCAGATGTGTATCTTGGCTCCACTACTGATTGGATTTGTGACTTTGAGCAAGTTATTTAACCTCTGTTCCTCAGTTTCCTTGTCTGTAAAATGAGCATAGCCTATTGTGACTATTACATGAGTGGAAGCATCTGTGGAACTTAGAACAAGTACTAAACAATTACTCAATAATGTTGTTTACTACCTATCCTCAGTGTTTGGCACAGTAGCCGGCAAAATGGAAGAGGAGCACAGAAATAGTTCTTGAAAGAATAACTGATATCAGTAATGACGGAAAAGATTACCGGATTTGTCAATAAACATTTTAGAACTTCAGAATGGTAAAAAAGAACTCTTATAAAATTAAAAGTCAAATTAAAAATGGGGGAAACTAAAGATATAGAATATAAAACAAAGGGTTATCATTCTTAATTTTGTGAAGAATCTCGACAAATCAAAAAGAACAAAAAATGAACACACCTGTAAGAAAAGCAATATATAAAATATAACAAAATGCCAATGACCAATAAACACGAATATTTGTTCAACATCACTAGTAGTAAAAGTGTTTCATTTAAAGAGGCCTCACTTTTCACCTACCAAATTAGCAAAGGTAAAAAAGATGAATAATACCTAGTTTTGACAAAAGGGTGAAGAGAAATTGGCAAGCTGTGCATCATGATAGGACATGATATTGTGGCAATATACTTCAAAATCTTATAACTCCATATGCTTTTTAGCTCAACAGTTACACTTTTAACATTAAGAAAATATTAAGTTTAGGTACAACTATTTAGCTATAAGATGTTCAGCTAGTATTATTTTAATAGCAAATACAGGAGTTAACTTCAGTTTTCAACAAATAATTATGATGCAGCCAACTGAATACTATGCAACAATTAAAATGTCATACAAATATATTTACTGAAGAGAAACATGTATACAATATACAGTTAAATGCAAAACAACTCAGGTTATAAGTTAAGTATGGTCAACGTTCAATAATTTTATACGAATATTGGGAGTGGAGAGAAAAAAAAGTGAGAGAGAGATAGAGAGACAGATGATAGATTAGATAGATGATAGATAGATAGATAGATAGATAGATAGATAGATAGATAGATAGATAGATAGATAGATGATAGATAGATAGATGATAGATGATGATAGATAGATGATAGATAGATAGATAGATGATAGATAGATAGATAGATAGATAGATAGATAGATAGATAGATAGATAGATAGATAAATAGATGATAGGTAGATAGAGTCTGGGTGGACTTACTTCAAAGATTCAGAATTATTATTCCTGAGATATGACTATTGCATATTTTATTTTTATCTTTTCCCTTTTTTCTTTTTAAAATTTATATCTTATGATTTCGAGAGAAACTTTAATAATTTTCAACTGAAAAGTATTTTGGTACTTCATTAATACAGAAAACTAAATTTCAAATATCGCAGGTAACTAAAGCATTACTAAATGTGGAAATTTTTACTTTCACAATTTCTGTAGAGTGACGTTCAAGACCAAATATCACCTTGGGATTCAAAATTGGTGCAGGATCTTGTCTCACCACTACCAAAAGGCACACAGTTGTCCTCACTCTATTATTTAAGTTGTCTTAATAATAGAGCAACCATTTATTCATAATGATGGCCAAAAGGTACATTGCAAAAATATCTATTAAATATATTAGTAGTACTAATAAAATTGCTGCTTAAAATTTTCTATTGAAAACTGTGATAAAATTCCAAAGAAACATGAGCAGATAAATGGTAATAAAATGGTTATCAAATTAATTGAAATATATGGTTATTAAAATGAAATCATTTGTGTTAAGTAGTGGTTTCTTAACCCATTGAAATGTCCTCCCTGGTCTAGAATGAGCTTCCTATGAAGAATAAAAAGATGTTAAATGTAAAAACTCTTGGTTAATAAATGAAAACTAGAAACATTTAAAGAACTAACAACAATAACGACAAAAAAGCTATAAATTTTATGGCAGTGGTTGCATTTTCTTGTTTACCTGTGGAGAAGACTATGCCCATGCATGTACTGAATCCAGTGATAGCCAGGATGTCATCAAAACTGCTTGCAGCTACTAGTAAGGTTGGAATGCCTTTCTCAATACCATATCCTTTGTCTTGCAAAAGTAGCATGGAAGGGACAACAACAGCAGGAGAGACAGCACCTACTACAAAACTGAGAGAAAGACTTTGAAAACCAATTATAAAACATCCATTTAACCAAATAGTTAAATTTTAAATTAAAATTTACAACAAATATATTAATCTTTACAACCACTTCAAGTGTAAAAGTTCTGCTTTTGAGTGAATGTCATTTAATGGTGGTAGAATTTCCCCCTCACCCATCCTCTGGCAACTACCATGCTACTTTCTGTTATCATGATTTTAAATACTCTAGATAAATCACTAAAATCATATAGTATTTGCTCTGGCTTATTTCACTAAGCATAATGTTATCAAGGTTCATCACGTTGTAGAATGCGATAAGATTTCCTTCTTTTTTACAGCTGAACAATATCCCATTGTATGTATATATCACATTTTCTTTATCCATTCATCTGTCAATGGGTATTTGGGCTGCTTCAACCTTTTAGCCATTGTGAATAATCCTGCAATATCTCTTTGAAATCCTGCTTTCCATTCTCTTGGATATATACCTAGAAGTAGGATGGCTTGTTTTATCATAATTCTATTTTTGTTTTTTAGAGGAACCTCTAAACTAGTTTCCAAATTTTATTCCCAATAGTAGTGCACAGCCGTTCCAATTTCTCCACATGTGTGTCAACAACTGTTATTTTCTTTTAAACAGTGACCACCCTAATGGGTGTGAGGTGATATCTCATTGTGGTTTTAATTTACATTTCTCTAATGATTACAAATGTTGAACAATTTTATAAGCTTGTTGGCATATCTTCTTTGAGGAAATGTTTATTCAAATCATTTACCATTTTTTAGGAAGGTTTTTGTTGTTGAGTGGTAGGAATTTTTTTTTTTTAAATATGTCTTTATTGATTTCAGAGAGAGAGATAAGGAGAGGGAGAGAGAGATAGAAACATCAATGATGAGTCATTGATCGGCTGCCTCCTGCACGCCCCCCTTGCTGGGGACTGAGGCCACAGCCCGGGCATGTGCCCCGACCAGGAATCGAACCCCGATCACCTGGATCCAAGGTTGACGCTCAATCGCTGAGCCACGCCCGGCCGGGCAGTAGGAATTCTTTATATATTCTGAATATTGATCTCTTTTCAGATATATGCAATTTTCCTCCATTTTGTGTGTTGCCTTTTGTCTGTGTTTCATTTGCTGTGCAGAAGTTTTCAAGTTTTATTAAGCCCAATCTATCTATTTTTGCTTTTGTTGCCTGTGCTTTTAGTGTCATATCCAAGAAATCATTGCCAAATTCAATGTCATGGAGCTTTTACATGAGGTTTGCCGAATATAGTATTCTTGGTTGGCAGTTTTTTTCTTTCAGCATTTTGAATAACTCCAGTCCCTTCTGGACTATAAGGTTTCTGCTGAGAAACCCAATTATTACTTACGGGAACTCTTGCTTTTCACCTGCTGCTTTCAAGACTCTTTCTGTGACTTTTGACAGTTTGAATATAGTGTGTCTCAGTGTAGGTCTCTTTGGTTTTACTCAAGTGGAAGTGCTCTGAGCTTCTTAAATTTGTATGACCATTTCATTTCTCAATTTGGAAGTTTTTAGCCATTATTTCTTCAAATAGGCTTTATGACCACTTATCTCTCTTACTCCTAGAACTCCCATAATATGTAGATTGGTCTATTTAAGGGTATCCTATAGGTCCCTTAGGATCTCTTCACTTTGTTTTTCTTTTTGCTCCTCTGACTTGATTTCAAGTGATTTTGTCATCAAGTTCACTAATTCTTCAGATTGATCCAGTCTGTTATTGAACTCCTGTAGTCATTTCCCCTCAATTCTGTTATTGTATACTACAGCTTAAGAATTTATTTTTGTTCTTTTTTAAGTTTCTATTTCTTTCTTAGTAATCTCATTTGGTTCATGCATCATTTTCCTGATATTTTTATGTTTTAATATTTTAAAAATTTATCCTTATTTTTGAAAGTATTACAGATGTCCCCTTTTATTCCCCCATTAACCCCATCCATGCAGCACCCTCCCCCCAGGTCTTCATCACACTATTGTCTGTGTCCATGGTTTATGCTTATATGCATTAACCAATACCTTCTCTCCCTCCCTCCCCCCCTTCCCTCAGAGATTTGTCAGTCTGTTCTGTGCTTCCATGTCTCTGGATCTACTTTGCTATTCAGTTTATTTTGTTCATTAGATTCTATATATAAGTGAGATCATGTGATACTTGTCTTTCTCTGACTGGCTTATTTTGCTTAGAGTAATAATCTCCAGGTCCCTCCATGCTGTCTCAAAGGGATCCTTCTTTTTGACAGCTGCATAGTATTCCATTGTGTAAATGTACCACAGCTTTTTTATCCACTCATCTACTGATGGGCACTTGGGCTGTTTCCAGATCATAGCTATTGTAAATAGCACTGCTATGAACATAGGGGTGCAGATACTCTTTCTGATTGGTGTTTTGGGATTCTTAGGATATATTCCTAGAAGTGGGATCACTGGGTAGAAGTTCCATTTTTAATTTTTTGAGGAAACTCCACACTGTTTTCCATAGTGGCTGTACCAGTCTGCATTCCCATCAGCAGCATACTAGAGTTCCCTTTTCTCCATACCCCCGCCAGCACTTGTTATTTGTTGATTTGTTGAATGCTAACCATCTGGCAGGTGTGAAGTGATACCTCATTGTAGTTTTAATTTGCATCTCTCTGATGATTAGTGACTTTTTCAGATGTCTCTTGGCCATCTGTATGTCCTCTTTGGAGAAGTGTCTATTTAGGTGCTTTGCCCATTTTTTAATTGGATTGTTTGTCTTTCTTTTGTTAAGTTTTATGAGTTCTTTATATATTTTGGAAATTAACTATCATTGGAAAATATGTCCTCCCATACAGTGGCCTCCCTTTTCATTTTGTTAATGGCTTCTTTTGCTGTACAGGAGCTTATTATTTTTTTTTATTAAAAAAAATTTATTTCAGAGAGAGGAAGGGAGGAGAGAGAGAAATATCAATGAGAGAGGGTTATTGATCAGCTGCCTCCTGCATCCCCCCCCTCCCCCTTGCTGGGGATCAAGCCCGAAACCCAGGCATGAGCTTTGACTAGGAATCGAACCTTGATCTCATCCACTGAGTCATGCTGGCTGGACGTGTGCAGGAGCTCTTTAGTTTGATGTAGTCCCATTTGTTTATATTTTCCTTTGTTTCCCTTGCCCTAGGAGATGTATCAGCAAGCATATCGCTACAAGAGATGTCTGAGATTTTGCTGCCTATGTTTTCTTCTAGGATTTTTATGTTTTCACAACTTACACTTAAGTCTTTTATCCATTTTGAGTTTATTATTGTGTATAGTGTAAGTTGGTGTTCTAGTTTTTTTTTGCATGTACCTGTCCAATCATCCTAAAACCATTGAAGAGACTATCTTTACTCTTCTTGATATTTTTAGATGTCTGTGTTCTCTTTTAGCTCATTAAGCATTTTAAAGATGTTACTTTGAATTATTTGTTAAGTAATTCATACATTTCCATTTGTTTAGGATTGGTTTTTGGAGTTTTAGTTGTTCATTTGATATGCTTTGTTACCTTTTGTGGATATTTGCATATTTGAAAAAAGCAGCCACCTCTCCCAGTCTTTATGGACTGCCTTCACTAGGGAGGGGTCCTCACCAATCAGCCCAGCTACAGATTCTAGGTGCCTCTCAAGTTTTTCTGGGATATGTCTTCTCTGGACTTGGGTACATTATCTCCAGCTGAAAAGTTTTGCCTTTTTCTACTCTGGAGCATCCCCAGGGGTCTATGTGAAGTACTGAAATATCTTTAGAGTTGTAGCAACCCATAGGACTTCAGGCATCTAAGTGGACTTCAGGCATCTAAATTTGCCAGTCTCTTCTTGTTGTTGTTAATTCTCACCCAAGGATATTTTTTCCATTGATTTTTAGAGAGAGTGAAAGAGAGGGAGGGAGGTGGAATGAGGGAGAAGGGGAGAGAGAGAGACACATCGATGAGAGAGAGAGACGCATTGATTGGTTCCTTCCCCCCATATCCTGACCAAGGTGAGGATCGAACCTGCAACCCAGGTACATGCTCTTGACCGGGAATCAAACCTGATGCTCTAACTACTGAGTTACACCGACCAGGGCTAAAATTTGCCAGTCTTTTTTCTGTCAGAGATCCAAGTAAGAAGAGACAGAAATCAGGCCCTTGGGCAACCCCTCAAAAAGCCAGAATATAGGACACATGTTCTATGTCTTTCTTTCCCTCCTGAGAGAGAAGTCACAAATTAGGAGTTTTCTCTTGATTGCCCCTTGTTGTTCAGGCAGACGGGGTAAGGGGCAAGTGCAATGGATGCCCTAATTACTCCAATGTGCCTCTTCTTGGCCTTGTGCTAGACTGGGATGCTGTGACCTCTTAAGTGGCTTCTGAAATGTTCACAAAGGTAATATGATCCCTGTATTGCCAAGTGAGTATCTCCATGGGGGAAGAAGAGCCCGAGGCTGCAGATTCTGCCATCTTTCTGACATTACTTCTCTGATTGTTGGGATTTTCAAAAGCTCCTCAGGTGATTTTAAGGTATAACAAATTTGGGAACCACTGAATTTTCCCACATTCCTGCCTGGCTTCCTTCACTCAGAGATTTCTAGTGAGAGCTCCTTTAATTAATCACTTGCATGGAAATCTTAATTTAAGCCTGAGCTTCTAAGATACCTTGCTTGGTAGCATAGTTGGCCTATTCCCTGCAAAAGGCGACAGCAATCACACACTAGCAGGAGGTTTCAAAAACAAAAAGAAGCACCCATGAAAGTATCACCAAATATTTGGGGAAAGCCAACACTTTGAATTAAGGCACTATGTTTATTAAACAGAAACAATTTATACCTGAGGAAAGAGATATACACATATACTGGAAAAAGAACAATCAGAACATGACTTCAGTATAACTATAAATATCCTCAGTATCATAGAAGTATACTGCACCTATACTGCATCTATCCAGGATATTTTTTAAAAAAATATGTTTTTATTGATTTCAGAGAGAGGAAAGGAGAGGGGGAGAGAGAGAGAGAAACATCAATGATGAGAGTCATTGATCAGCTGCCTCCTGCATGCCTCCTACTGGGGATCAAGCCTGAAACCCAGGCTTGCGCCCTGACTGGGAATTGAACCGTGACCTCCTGGTTTGTGGGTGGATGCTCAACCACTAAGCCACACCGGCTGGGCTATCTATGACATTTTAACTATAGTTCTTAAAAATTAAGTTACCAAACATTTTTTTAAAAGGTGATCTCAACATAGCTGAGGAGTGAGTTAATAAGCTAGAGAACTAAGCAGAGAAAATTTCCCAGTGTGTACTGCAAAAAAGCAAGCAGTTATAAAGAATAAAGGAAAACTTACTAGTTTTAGAGGAGAGAGTAAAAAGATATAAAAGAGAACTGAGGAGAGATATAAAATACATCTAAGATATGGGGGGAAAAAGATACACAATCCTTTGAAATATTCCACCAAATATTGCATAGGACAAATTTCAAAAAGACCCACCTAAGGATATTAAGGAATTGTTGTTAATTTAGTTTAAAAAAATGTTCTTACCTTTTAGAAATGCATTTTGCAGATTTTAGGGGTGAAATATCATGTCTGTAATTTACTTTAAGATTCATTAGGGATTGTTAAATTTAAGTTAAGGGTATTTGGGCATTCATTATATTATTCTACTTTCCTTCATACTTGAAAATTTTCACTAAGGAAAAAGACCTATTTGAGACTGTTCTTTGCAAACTTTAATATGCAAACAAATTACATCAGAATATTATTAAAATACAGATTCTGTTTCAAAAGGTCTGGGTGAAACCCAAGATTTTGCTTTTCAAAGAAGCTTTTAGGTGATATTAATGTTGCTGTCCAAGGAACATACTTTGTATAGCAAGAAGTTATTGGGGAAAAAATTTTTTTTAAATCAAGCTTCCAAACAGAAAAAAAGTTAGATTAGATTAACTAGAAAATAAAAAATGAGTTTGATAAGAGGTTTCTCATGGGTAAAATTAATGCAAAGAGATAATATCTTTAAAATATTGAGGGGAAATATTTTTGAACCTAAAATTCAATACTAAGCGATACAGAAGTAATTTTCAAACATTCAAGGATACATTTTGTCACCCATTGATCAGTTTTGAAAGAACTAGAAGATCAACTCACCAGGAAAAAATTTAGTACAAAAAGAAAGAAGATAAGAAATAAGAGAGAATAAACAGCATCGTGTAGACATTAAGAATAAGAGCTCTAGGCAGAGTCAAAATCTGGACTCACCTATTAGTCATCTGACCTTAAAAAAAACCATGTAACATCACTTTGTCCCAGTTTATATGCCCCCCCCCCCCCCGGGAACAATAATAGTATCTACTTCACAGGGCTATTGGGAAGATTAAATAAGTTAATAATATCAAATGCTTCACCTGGCACATGGCAAGCACTATATAAATGTTTGCTACTACTATAATTATTATGATTATTGTTACAAGAAACAATAGTGAAGAGTGAAATTTATTGTTAAATCTATAGAAGTGTTCATTGTAAAGAAAACTTAAAAATAATCTTAGACTAAAATTCTAGATTATATAAACTGGTGAGGGAATATATAAGGAAGTGGGGGAAGTGAAAACTTGCTATAAGTTAAAGGATGTGTTTTCCAAAATTTTATGTTATCATTAGGAGGATGAGTTTCTAATTTCTAATCAGGATATGTTTTTACCAATTTTTAGAGAAAGAGGAAGGGAGAGGGAGAGAGGGAGAGAAACATCGATCAGTTGTGTCCTGTACCCACCCTGACCATGGATTGAACCCACAACCGGGGCAATATTCCCTGATTGGGAATTGAACCCGAGAGGCCTTTCAGATACAGGATGATGCTCCAACCAACTGAGCCACACCAGCCAGGGTGAGTTTTTAATTTCTAAATATTAAAGGAATAAACAAAAATAGAATAAAGAAAATGCTGTTAATCCAACAAAAGTAGGGAAAAAAATAATGAAATTCACATGAACATATGATATTTTAAGTGTTTTCTAAATTGACTTTAGAGAGAAGTTGAGAGAGAAACATCTACCTGTTGTTCCACTTATTTTTATGCACTCACTAGTTGATTCTTGTATGTGCCCTGACCAGGAATCAAACTCACAACCTTGGCATACTGGGATGATGCTCTAATCAACTGAGCTCCCTGGCCAGGGCCAAGAATGTATAATATTTTAAAAAGTGTAATAAAAGCAGGATTAAGTCCAAATTAACCTATAATAAATTGGTTGGATGGCCTATTTAACACAGAATTATGAATCAATGTAATTCACTACAATAGAATAAAGGAGAAAATTCTTATGATCATCTCAATAAAAGCAAAACAATGACTTGATAAAATTCTACACCTATTGATGATAAAATCTTTTAGAAAACTGAGAATAGAGGGGAATTTCCTTAATCTAGGCAGCTACTCAAAACTTATGACATATATAGGATC
This sequence comes from Miniopterus natalensis, assembly GCF_054644295.1. Classification (NCBI taxonomy): domain Eukaryota; kingdom Metazoa; phylum Chordata; class Mammalia; order Chiroptera; family Miniopteridae; genus Miniopterus; species Miniopterus natalensis. The sequence continues at coordinate 141,811,528 of NC_142081.1, read as the reverse complement.
AAGACATAGATGCCTACTATCGCCACTTCTAATCAACATTATATTGAAGGTCCTAATCAGTGCCATAAAGAAAAATAGACAGTACACATATTGGACAGGAAGAAGTAAAGTTGTCATGATCCATAGATGACAAAGCTGCACATGTAAAAAATCCAAAGCAGCCCACAGGTACATTTGAATTAAGGAGTATAGCAAGATTGCTGGAGAAAGAACAATATGGAAAATAAATAAACAGTATTTCTAGGTAACAACAAAAAATAATAAGGACATATAAAGTTTAAGGTACTATTTATAATAGCATAGAAAGCTATCAAATGCCTAAGCATAAATCTAATTAAAAACATGCAGGACCTTTATGCAGGAAAAAAAAAAAATCTCCTTGATTAAGAAAAACTAGAGAATACCTAAGTAAATGGAGGGGCAGAAAATGAGCATTAATTGAATAAACTTAATGTTGTAAATGAAATAATTATCCCAAAATGATCTACAGATTTACTATAATTTCAATAAAATTTTAATTTTTTGGTGGAAATTGACAAATTATAAATTTACATGGAAATTTTGAATAGTGAAGACACTTTTGAAGATAATAAAAATGAGAGTTTTTTGTTCTTCAAGCTATCAAGACATTATAAACCTACCCTAGTAATTAACACAGAAGACAGACAAACAGACCATTGGGTAAAATTGGAGAGTCCAGACCCATACATAAATGGAAACTTTATTTCTGAAACTTTATGGAAAAGGTGGCACTATAGAGCAGCGGAGTGGGAGGAATGGTCCTCTAAATCAATGGTGCTGGGTCAATTGGATATCCCTAAGGCTGGGGAGGAAGGAGGGAAAAAAATACCTCACACCAAACACAAAAATTAATTTAAGGTAGATTATGGATTTAAATGTGAAAAGTAAAATTTGTAGAAAATAGAAAAATATCTTTATGACTTTGGATAGGAAATGATTTCTTAAACAAGACACAAAAGTGCTAACAATGGAGGAAAAGTTTGATAAATTGGACTACATTAAAATTAAGAATTTTAACATCAAGGTAGTGAAATGGGAAGTTGCTTAATGGAAAAACATATTTAACAAAGGACTAGTATTCAAAATATGTTAGGAACCTATAACCTACCAATAAATCAGAAATAAAAATATAAACAACCAAAAACCCATTATAAATTTGGGGAATAAAACTTGAAGAAACATCCTTTAACCGTATTAGAAATCAAGGAATGCAAATAAAAATCCTAATGAGATATCACAACATACCCATATGAATGGTTCAAATAAAAAATATGGATGATTCTAAATGTTGGCAGACATGCGAAATAACATGAACTCTTATATACAACTGGTGGGAGTGTAAATTCAGAATTTCAAAAAATAATTTTACATAATCTATACATTTAAACATATACTTACCCTATGAACCAACAATTCTGTACCTAGTTATGTATCTTTAGAAAACTGTGGCCCTAGCCGGTTTGGCTCAGTGGTTAGAGTGTCAGTCCATGCACTGAAGGGCCTTGGGTTGGATTCAGGCCAAGGGCATGTACCTCAGTTGCAGGCTCGATCCCCAGCCCCAGTGAGGGTGCGTTTGTGAGGCAACCAATCAATGTGTCTCTCTCATATTGATGCTTCTTTCCTCTCTATCTCTCTCCCTCCCTCCACTCTCTCTGAAAAAGCAATGGAAAAAATATACTCAGGTGAGAATTAAAAAAAGAAAACCTGTGTACATGTGTACAAGAATGTTTTTAAGAGCATTAGTAATAACAGGCCCCAACTAGAAACAATGCATATTCCCAGTGATAATAAAATGAATAAATTGTAGTATATTCATATAATGATATAATAGTAAGTCCTCACTTAACACTGTCTACAGGTTCTTGGAACTATGGCAAAACAATGTATAATAAAACCAGTTTTACCATGAGCTAATTGATAAAAACAAGAATTAAGTTTTTAGAGCATCTCATTAACTTTATAATGAAATGATGTTGAATGAAACAGTGTCATTCCAGGACCTGTGGTACAATACAAAAAAGAAAATGAATGAACTACATATACACACAATAATATGGGTGAATCTCAAACATAATATTGAGTGAAAGAGCTAGATACAAGAGAATATATGCTGTATGATTTCATTTATATAAAGTACAACTACAGGCAAACTAAATTATAGTGTTAGAAGTTAGTATAGTGATTATCTGTGGGGAAGAGTAGAGAAGTGATTGGGAGGGAGCATAAGCATACTTCTGGCGTTCTAGCCATGTTCTACTTTTTATCTGAGTGGTGGTTACATGAATATTCACTTTTTGATTATCCACAGAACTGTATATTCATGTACTTACATTTTTCTGTATATGAGTTATAGTTCAATAAAATGTTTACCGATTCAAAGACGGAGCAACTCATTCCAAGTAGAGTATCCAAAACAAAACCGTGAGAGAAATATTAATATTTGACAAAGTAGAATTCAAGATAGATAAGCAGTAAAATGAGTGAGAAGGATACTTAATATCAATTTTAAAAATCACCAGGAAGATATAATAATCATAGGCCTTTGTGACCTAATAACTTAGCTTTGAAATATGCAGAGCAAAAATTACACAGGTTTGATCTGATGTTAAGGTATTAGAAAAGATGAAGCAAGAATTGAAAATAGGCATAATAAACACAGTAACTAAACTGAAGATAATAATAAAATAAATCAAAAGCTGAAAACATAAGTAACAAGTTAAAATATTTGTGTAAAAATATAGATTACAGTAGTTGGAATAAACTAAAGAATGAATATAGCTGAGGAATAAAGTAGTGAGTTGAAAGATAAGATTGAAGAACTCTTCTAGGAAGTAGCAAGAAAAGATAAATAATTAGAAAGTGTAAAATAATAAGTAAGAGATCTGATAATAGCAGATTTGCCAATATATGGGTGATAAGAGCCCCAGAAAGATAAATATGTGAAAATATAAAAGATGATATTCTCAAAGGAATAACGGAAGTAAGTTTCCCTTAATTAAAGACAAAAGACCTTATTTGCTCAATCCCTCCACCCCCCAAAACCCCTCAACCTCTGCCCCCATGGGGGGAGGTGGAGGAGGGTATAGGAGGGATAAATGGTGATAGAAGGAGACTTGACTTGGCGTAGTGAACACACAATACAGTGTACAGATAATTTGTTGTGGAATTGTGCACCTGAAACCTGTATAATTTTGTTTAGCAGTGTCATCCTAATAAATTCAATAAAAAGGAAATAAAAAGTTTTTAAAAAGATACAAAAGACCTTAGATTGAAAGGGTCACACAGGAGATATAAGGAATAATCCATGTCTAAATAAGAGTAATATTTAAGAAAATCAAAGAGAGAAAATTCTAAAAACATTCAAAGAAAAAGGTTACTTACAAAAGAATAAGAATTAGATTGACATTAGACTTTTCAAAAGCAAGACTAGATACAAGAACAGTTTTTAAAAGTTTAAGAAAAACCACTTTGAAATATTTTAAAATCAGCCAAATAGTCATTCAAATCTGAGGATTTCATTATATTATGAAAATATTTGCAGGCATACAAGGCTCCAAAGGCATGTCACACAAAGATCTACATTGAAAATATTTTGGTGAATGTACTCGAATAAGAGGAAAAATGAATCTAGAAGTTGCTGCAAGAGAGATACAAATGAAGGTATTCACAAAGGTTAGGTACTAAAATCATTAAAAAAGTTAGCCCCCCCCCCCCCCCAACACGTAATCAAACCAAATCCTTATTGGTAATAAAACAATTTTAACTCAATTCATCTTGCTCATTTATAAGATTTTAGGATGTTCACTAACAATTTTACATTTGTGAATTTTTAGTACATTATTATACAGATGCTGAAATGCTAAATTCAGAAAATGGAAAACAGAAGGTTTTTGTTGACATGCCCAGCATTTGAAAAAGAATAGAGACTCCTTATAGGGGGGGTAAATAGTGATAGAAAAAAATAAAATAAAATAAAATAAAAATAAAGACTTCAAAATAAAAACAACTGAGTAGTACCTGAAGGAAGTATTAAGGTATTAAAATAAGTTTTCACATTATTCTGCATCCACCACAGAAAGATGCAGAGAATTCCAACTGGCAAGAATCCAACTGAAGAACAGGGGTGGAAGTGAGAACAGGGGCTTGCAGTCCACGACTTCATGTTGGATATAAAATTTATAATTCCCTTACAAAATCATGTAAGAAAGAAAGCCTTCACCAACATCACTGAAGCAAAAAGTGTCTGCCTTTTACTTCTGGCGTATTTCTTATGCACTCAGATAAGGGCATGTACACATACATAATTGTTTTCTTTTTTATGTCTGTCTGTATTTTTTAGAATTTTTACAATGAGTATGTAGTACTTATATACTTATATATGTTACATCACGTAAACATACATACACATATTTAAAAAGATTGTTTAAATTTATAATTTTATTTTAAATAAAATATAAACTTTAAAAAGAGTATTCAGATATCTTGGTAACTTCTATACTTCATTTTAAAAGAAAAAAAGAAAATTGAGATAAAAGAAAAGAGAATTGATATTAAACTTGCATTAAAATGTTTGATGATATCAACATGAAAGGCTTTGAGAGAGTAGTAGAATAATAATAATATATTAAACAGGGCAAATATACCATAAAGAAAAAACCATAGTTCAGTTTCATTTATGGTCCCAAGTAAGTATGAGCAAGTTGAACCTATTAGTTTATTAAAAAAATAAAAAAGCTGATCAAGTAGGTGAATGAATGGATGGTTCTACATCAGGAAACTCTGCCAATATAATTCATATTATTAGGTTGAAAGGAAAAAATGATACTAAGTTTAGTTTTTATTACAAGGAAACCTCTTAACAAACAAGAAATACAGAAAACTTCTTAGCCTAATAAAATGCACTGACCAGCACCCTACAGTAAACATCATATTAATGGCAAAATATTAGAAACATTCTCATTACAATTATTAAAAAGTTAGAAATGTCTCTTTTTTCCACTACTAATATTCAAACATTGTCTGGATATTCTATCAAACACAATAAAATAGAGATAGCAGTACAAATACTGGTAAAGGAAGAAAGATGTTTAATTATATGAAGACAGGATGTTCACATAAGAACTAATAAGAGCAAGGATGAATCATACACAAGATCAATCTTTAAAAATCAGAAGTAGGACATCTGCTTATTGATATTAAGGAATACAGATTCTGGAGTTACCCTCCTGCTAAAAGCATCTAGAAAACCAGACAAAATACATGAAACAACTATTCTCAGACATGATGTAACAGACAATACTGTTACAAATGAGAAAAAAGAAACAGCCCAGCTGGCATGGCTCAGCGGCTGAGCATCAACCTAGGATCCAGATCACAGTTCGATTCCTGGTCAGGGAACATGCCCAGGTTGCGGGCTCCATCCCCAGTGGGGGCTCTCAACCTTGATGTTTTAATCTCTCTACCCCTTTCCCTTCCTCTCTCTGAAATCAATACAGACATATTCCATTTAAAAAAAGAAGAAAAGAAAAAAAAAAGGAAATAAATGAAATAAAGCTCACCATTGTCCAGGCTTTCTGCTTGGGAGTAATTTCAAGGCTGTGGTGGAGAGAATCCAAACAAAGCCCAGCAAATGGGTTGAGTTGAGGAGAAAAGAGTTTGGGGAAGCCAAGGTAGCTAGAATTTTCAAAGAATGAGAGAGGGAATGACATGAAGAAAGTTCTAGAAATTTGCATCAGGGGCTCCCTGTGTCTTTGGTTGAATGCCAAGGAGTGCAGGCACAGAGTAAAACCCCACAGGCTGGAGAAGCAAAACTCCTGAAGAAAGGTTATTGAGGAACAGCAGATGCTAATTTTCAGAGCTCACTGTAGTCTGGAGAAATCTGAGTTCCCACCAGCTGGAGTGAAGACACCTTATCAAACATATAGGGCCTTCAGTAAAGACACAGAAGGGGACTAAATTAGCCCTATCGTAAGGCTACTCTAGATAAACCCTACAAGGTCTTAAAAACAAGTTTTGAAAGAATCAACTAATTCACAAATAATTTAAAACTGCTGTCTAGCCCTGCCCGGGCAGCTCAGTTGGTGGGAGCAGCATCCCTACATCAAAAGGTTCTGGGTTGGATTCCCAGTCCAGTCCCTGGTCGGTCCATGTTCAGGAGGCAACTGATCGATGTTTCTCTCTCACATGGATGTCTCCCCCCTTCCTCTCTCTCTAAAATCAATAAGCTTATCTTTGGGTGAGAATGAAAAACAGCAACAACAACAGCTGCTATCTAGGACAAGGTCCAACACCAAAGAAAAACAACAAAGTCCAGAATTCAACAATACAAAACCTACAAAATGAGCATCTCATCACTAGACATATGAACAGGTAGGACAATGTAACATAACCAGAGGAAAAATAGGTCAATACAAACAGACCCACAAAGGACAGCAATAATAGAAATGGCAGATCAGTATGGTAAATCAGTTGTTATAAATATGTTCTATATAATTAAGAATTTAAAGCAAAATGTAAACATTAAAAGGACAAAAATGGAATAAAGATGGAATAAAGAATAAAATGGAACTTTTGGAAATAAAAGATGCAATAGCTGATTGAAACAACCTAAGTGTTTATCAAGAATGAATGAAAAAAGAAGATGAGGTATAAATGTATGCAATGGGATATTATTCAACCATGAGAAAAAAGGAAATGTTGCCATTGTGACAACATGGCTGGACCTTGAGAGCATCATGCTAAGTGAAATAAGCCAGACAGAGAAAGACAAACACTTTATGATCTCACTTATACATGGAATCTAAAAAAGTTGAACTCATAGGAACAAAGAGTACAATGGTGCTTTCTAGAGGCTGAGGGTGGGGAAAATGGGGAGATGTTGGTCAAAAGGGTATAAACTTCCATTTATAATATTATTAAGGTTTGGGAAATCTAACGTACAGCATAGTTATTATAGTTAATAATACTGTGTTATATACTTGAAAGTTGCTAAGAGAGTAGATCTTAACTCTTCTCACCACACACAAAAAATGGCAATTATGTGACAAGATGGAGGCATTAGCTAATGCTATATTAGAATCATCTTGCAATATAGAAGTGTACCAACAACACATTGCACATCTTAAACTGACACAAAGTTATGCATCAATTATATCTCAATATAGCTGGAAAAAATAAATGTAAAAATGTATGATGGCTTATAATAATTAAAAAATACAGTATCTGAATTGAAAATTTCACTGGATATAATTAACAGAAGGTTAAATACTGCAGAAGAAAAGATCAGTGAATTTAATAGAATATATATTAATAGAATATATCCAAAATGAAGCACAGAGAATAACATGACTGAAAAAAAATTAATAGGGTATCAGGAATCTATACAGAATAATATCAAGCAGTTAACACATGTGCAGTTGTAGTCCTAGAAGAAGACAGAGAAGGGGGACAAAAATATTTAAAAAAATAATGGCTGAAAATTTTCCAAATCTAATGAAAAACTATAAACCACAACCTGGTACCACTAAATTCCAAGTAAAAAATGCTAAAATTAAATAGACAGACACTACCAAGTATTGGAGAAGATATGGATGGCCTGAAATTTCATACACTGCTGCTAGGAATATAAAATACAACAATACTTTGGAAAACAGTTTGGCAGTTTTTAAATAAAATTAAACATTATCTTACCATATGACCTAGCAATTCCACTCCTAGGTATGTCCCTAAGAAATGAAAACAAATGTCCACACAAAGACTTGAATGCAAAAGTTCATAGCTTTATTTGTAATAGCTCCAAACTGGAAACAATTCAAATATCCACCAACAAGTGAAGGAATAACGTTGGTGATATAACACAATGAAATACTACTCTGTGATGAAATGGAGTGAACCACTAGCCATAGTATGGATGCATCTCAAAAACAACTTGCTGACCAAACGAAGCCAGAAGCAAAAAAGTAAATACTATACATATAATTACATTTACTTAAAATGCTAAAAAAAAGATCTAATCTGTTACGAAAGAAAATAGATTATGGTTTGCCTGGGGCCAGGATGGAATTGACTGGGGTGGGACACAAGAATTTTTGGGGGTAAGGAAAATGTGCTGCACCTCATTTGGCAGTGGTTACAAGGGCATACAAATTAGTCAAAACTCACTGAAATGTTCATTGAAAATGGGTGTTTATTTTACTGTATGTAAACTATGCATCAATGAAAGTGATTTTTAAAAATTTGTAACTTTCATATACATCTGAAAAAACTAATTAGAAAATGTTATGAAAAAATTTCATCTACAACATCAATAAAAATGCACAAAATGTCTAAGAACAAAACTATGAAATAGTCTAGATCTTTATAAAAATTATAAACACTGTAGTACTTAAGATAATACCTGAATAATTAGAGAAATGTTTCACATTTGTGTGTAAAAGCTTCAATATAATAAAGATGTCATCCATCCCTCCAATTAACTTACTAATTCAGTTCTATACCAATTAAAATCCTCTCAAGGATTCTTCATTGAACTTGAATAGCTAATTCTAAAATTCATTTGGGATAATAAGAGCTTAGAAGGAAAAACCAAGTCATTGTAAAAACAACCACACTGTTTTTGCGAAGGTAAAATGGTTAAAACTGTGTAATCGTGGCACAGAAATAGACAAAATAGGTTGGAAGAAAACAGAATACAAAGGGTAGAAACAAATTTATGGGGTTTATTACAGGATAAAATTAGCATTTGAAATCAGTGTGGGAAGAAAGAACTTTCCTATAAATGGTGTTGAGACATGACCTATTCATGTGGAAAATAATGTAGCTAGGGCCCCACATATAATAAATTCTAGCTGTTCTAAAGAATTTTAAAAGCTGAACTTAAAAGTAATAAGAATAAAATAGAGAGGAACATATTTGTGACTAGGAAGCCAAATGACTTTCAGAATGACTCATAGAAAGGCATTAGACATAAAGAGAAATATTGTTAAATTTGATTATATTAAAAACCTTTTGGCATATCAAAAGCAGCTATATTCTGACTCCCTCTACCCCCTCTTTTTTTCATTTTCAAGGTCAAGTGAATGGTTTTGTGTATTGAACATTCTATCTGTTGGAAATAATAAAATATTTATTTAGGTTAAAAAGTCACCATAAGCAAAGTTAAAGACCTAGTGGTGCACTGGAACAAGATATTTGCAATAGCTATAACAGGCAAATACTTAATATAATGAATAAGAAAGAAAAATAACTCAATAGAAAAACAGACAAAGGATATGAACAGGTTAGTCACAGATAGAAGATATGGCATATAAAAATATACAAAATTATACTCCTTTCTCTATGAAGACTTAGAAGCCTGGAATGTTATTTTTAAAGATCTAGAATGATATAAAACTCATAAGAGTTGTCATTTTGGGTAGGGGAATTGGCAGTAGAATTTGAAGGCATGCTCAAAAGGCCTTTTTTTTTTTTTTTTTTTTAAATATATCTTTATTGATTTCAGAGAGAGGAAAGGACAGGGAGAGAGAGATAGAAACATCCATGATGAGAGAGTCATTGATCGAGCCCCCAACCCGGGCATGTGCCCTGACCAGGAATTGAACCCCAATCGCCTGGATCCCAGGTCGATGCTCAACCGCTGAGCCACGCCTGGCCGGGCAAAAGGCCTTTTTTAATAATAAAATTTAATTAAAAGATTCATTGAATTTGGCAGTAAGTATATAATGGGTGAACTTTGCTATAAATTTTATTAGAATGGATATGTGGAGGCAAAAGTTAAATGGATGGAAAAGTGAAGAGGAGTTCAGAATCCAGAGATAGAGATTGTAGACTATTATTCTGAAGGATTTGGGCAGGAAGGAAAGTGGGTGATGGAAAATAACAGATGGAATATTGGATCTAGGGAAGAGTGTTTGCTTATTTTTTTGGTTATAATATCTATATCTATACAAAATCTCTCACATATATGTATATGTAATACATACATGTCATGTACAAGGAAAAGACTATTAGATAGATTAAAAACAGAGATAGGTTACAATATAGGAGAGAATGAATAAATTGATGAAGTGAATTTTCTTGGCATTAGACATTTAGGGACTATACATGTTTGTCAAGAATATGGTAGATTTAGAACATGACTGCTTCTGACCAACTGATTTCCAAGGTGTTCTACGACTGTGAAAACAACTTTGATGAGAAGCTTGTCTATTCAATATTCTGAATATATCAATAATTTTAAACCAAGCATCCTTAACTAAATATTTTCATAGGGAAAAATGAGAAAAAGTTACCCTAATAGAAATCCCCATTGCCAGGGAAAATTCATAAGGAAGTGGGAAATAACAGCAGTTGAACATGCCTCCATGAGGCATGGACCCATAGACAATCTTAAACAAACTCTCTTCAAACGCTTCAAAGCCTGAAATATAAACACAGTCATATTTAGGTAAACTTGTAATGGCCAGCAAGAAAATTATTTAAGCAAATATTAAAATACATGGTCTTTTACTAAACTAAATCTTCCTGATCCACTGGGATTGAAATGTTAATACAGATCATCTTATATGTCATCATAGATTGGATTATAAACTATTTCACATTTTATAAAATGTTGTATGTTTTAATTGATTTTAGAGAGAGAGGAGAGGAAGAAAGAGGGAGGAGAGAGAGAGGGGGGAGAGAGAGAAACCTCGACTTGTTGTTCCACTCATTCGTGCATTCATTGGTTGATTCTTGTATGTGCCCTCACCGGGGATCAAACCAGCAACCTTGGTGTACTGAGACAATGCTCCAACCAACTGAACTACCTGGCCAAGGCTAAACATTGTTGTATTTTAATTGATAAAAAGATCCATTTTTCTGTGGTTAAATAACTAGTTCTACCTTCCTTAATCTTCCCAGTAAGTAGTGTAATTAAAGTATAGGTTTATATCCATCAGTTAACTTTTAGAGATGAACTAAAAGTTAATAATTATAAATAGAAAATATCAACATGAGAAAAAAGAAAATCACTTAAAAACTGCATAATTAGTTAAAAGGGAGAACTTTAAAATTTTCTCATTGGTTCAAATTTTCTACTGGTGAATATAATAAATCATCACTGTCTATAATTATTTATATTCCTGAGATGCCACATCTATTTGAGAAGCTGTTATGTGAATCTTTTAAAAACCCAAATAGATTTATGATCCCTAGATAGTAATATTTTAGGAAATATTATAAAAGATTAGCTTTTACAATAATGCAAAGATAATCAGGAACATACTTTTGCAGGAAAAAAGTCACAAAACAAAAATATTACTGAAAGTCTTAATCTCTCTGAAAAAATAAAACAAAACGAAAGTAAAACCTTTTACGGGGTGATCTTATCCTTTGTTAACTAAAAAGCAAATAGTTCTCCACAGAAGAGCCACAACTCCCAAATAATACAAATGCTGCATAAGGGCCATTTATCTCTATGCAAATAATTAAAGGCTATCTCTAATGGAGATCTTACATCATAGTGATTTCTCTTTATATCAGTAATAATGATGACAAGAAGTATAAATTAAGGTGTCAACATTTCTGCAAATTTTTGTTCTTTATCTTAGTTTTGCTTATAGACTCCACTTGAAATAGCTATAACAAAAATTCTTCCTCTTTTTCTTTTCTATCAGTCTCTAATATTTAAGAAAACTTTACTTACAGTATAATTGAAAATCTACCTGTGGATCGAGTCCAAGTCCAGCTTTTATTAGGATAAGGGTAAGGGCAGTGTTTCTTAAAGTTGAAGACCACCTGTTACTCACATGGACCAAGTCACTGATAAATGGAACATTCCTGATGATAAAACCAGCCAGTAACATCCCTTCAAAACAGAAAATAAATCATGTCTGATTCAGTTCATTTTTCCAAGAGGAACACAGAAATGTTTGATTTCCCCTCTTCAAATATGTCTTCATTACCTTTGTGAAGGGCAAGTTACACACAAGTAGAGGAGAAAGCATAAAGAAATGGGGATAAGAAATGATATATCTCAATGGGATAGAACTAGTAATCCAGTGTTGCTGGGACATAGAGGGCAAAGATGGGAGGGAGTGGGAGAATGGGCAGGTGGCTCAGATTGTGAATAGCTATTGCCACTCCACACTCCCACTGGCTTTGGCAGAGTAAGGGACCATGGGGACATTTTAGTCAGGAAGTGGCATAATGAGTCTTGCATTTTCTATGTGATGGTCTTGGTGAATTAGATAGATATAAAATTGGAGGAGAGACCAATGAAAAGCCTCTGCCATAGTCCATGGTATAGCTGGAAACAAATAGCTTAAGCTAGGGCCAGAGTAAAAGTTTTGAAGAGCAGGAAAGAAGATTCAAGGAATATTTAGGAGGTGCTAAAGAGTGTAATGAACATAGAAACGGTGTTAGAGATAAAATGGAGAGATTATTTCTGTTAAAATTTTACTGAATATCTGGATGTATTGAATACTTAAAAGATAAGAGACACTTCTGATAGAAGTTTTTCCATTAATTTTCCTCTGTCTACCTGGAGAGTTATGTAATAAGGTGATGAAGAAATAGGGTATAAAATGGGTCAGGCAAGTGATGTATCTATGAATACACACAGTGGAGATGCCCAAACAGCTTACTTAAAAACCGTAAGACTTTTTGATGCTATAGGCATTATAATATTTGAATCATATAATTGTATTTGAGTTAGGTTATCTACAGAAAAATTCAGTCTTTTCCAAATTTTTCATTTTCTATAATACATTTAAAATTAAGTAAAAAATGTCCTAATGATAAAGCAACAAGAATCATATATTGAGCATATTTAAGTTATTTTAAATATATTTCAGAAAAAAATCTCTGTGCATATATAGAGAGAATAAATATTTCTATAAATAAGTTATATATACCCATATACATTACATACACATATAAGGAAGCTATATATTACATTAAAACATTTCTAAATTATATTTACTCTGACTAGAATATGCTCATAATTTACATATAGTCAATAAAAAGAAATAAAGGCTAATTATACCCTTACCAAGAAGAGGTGGAAGTGGAGGTACTGAAGGTATTCTAATGAGTTCCAAAAGTTTTCCCCCAATTAGGGAACTATAAAAGACAATGAATAGTCCAAGTAAATTTGCTTCAGGGTGAAGGCTAAGGCCTGAGACTGACCAGATTGCACACCATATCATAAGAAGTAAAACTCCTGAAATATTAAAAAAAATACATTATCTATATCTACATATATATGTATACATACACACAGGCATAGATATATATCTGAAAATGAATTTTATTTTATCAAATATCTTATTAATAGCCAGTCCTATCTAATGATACATAGTGTAGACTACCAATTTTCAACCAGTGTGCCACAAGAATTTTTAAAGCATGCCATATCTGACTGTTTAGTCAGGAGCACTGACCTCTTTTCCCTTAGACTATCAAATAAAAAAATGACAACAGCCAACAAAACGATAGTCACCAGATGTGAATGCCCTGTCTTGAACCATAAATATATAGGTCATATAATAGAGTTGTATCTTACCGGTCAAGTCGCATAATAATGCTGCATATGTTTGGTTAATTCTTGGTACCAGAAATCCTTATATATACAAGATTAGAGACCTGGTTTTTATTTTTGTTTCTTTAATGTTTCTTATTGATTTTAGAGAGAGGGGAAAGGAGAGGGAGTAAGAGAGAGACATCCATGTGAGAGAAAAACATCGATCTGCTGCCTCCTGCACACTCCCTCACTGGAGATCAAGCTGGCAACTGGGTATGTAGGCACCTGATTTTTAAAAAGTTACTTTGGAGCAAACAGGGTAGGTAAATACTATTGAATTTTTTTTTGTAAATCAATCAAAATTATACCTATTTTTTGTCAGAACAGCAAAAATGTATTTTTTGGTGTGCTGCAGAGTTTTAGTAATTAGTTTATGTGTGCTGTGAGATGAAAAATGTTGACTATCACTGGTGTAGACTAACATCACTTGCTAGTTTGGTTGAAGAAATATCTGTTTAACATATATTCCAAAATCCCTGCCAATTTATGGGATAAGTTTTAAACAAAGTTTTTATTTAAAAAATATTAAAACTATATGTGAATCCTTTAAAGTGCTAAATATTTCTCATAATATATGACATTTTAAAAATGTCATGGCAATATAATGAGATTTACTTCATTTTATATTTTTAAAGTAGCTTTTCTATCAGGAATAAGAAGATGATTGGTTGTCATAAGAATTCTCAAATTTACTGAAGATCCCAGTGGCAATGTGTCAATTTTTTTTAACAGGAGCAGAATAAATCTTTGTATTGAAAGGATAACTCAGTTGATATTTGTTATAAATTATTAAAGTGGGTAATGGCTAGAAAAAAATGAAACCTGGTCTTTGGGAAAATATAAAGTACCTTAGTTATGTATGGAAAGTAGAGATGGACAGGGTGAGTAAGGACAAGGTAGTAGACAACTTGTTTCTAGCAACTAGATACTAAGGAAAGGCCCTGCGAACAAGGGAATCCATATCTTTTTTGATCTAAGAGAAGTTTTTTTTATTGAATATATTGGGGTGACATTGGTTAATAAAATTATGTAGGTTTCAAGTATACAATTCTGTAATACATCATCTGTATATTGTATTGTGTGTTCACCACCCAAAGTCAAGTCTCTTTCCATCACTATTTCCCCCTTTACCCTTTTCTACCTCCCCCCACCCACCTTTCCCTCTGGTCATGACCATACTGTCCACCATACTGTCTGTATCTCTGAAGTGTTTTTCTTTTTTTCTTAATCCCTTCACCTTTTTCACCCAGCCCCAGGTATCCGTCTGTTCTCTTTATCTATGAGTCTGGTTCTAGTTTGCTTGTTAGTTTATTTTGTTCATTAGATTCTACATATAAGTGAAATCATATGGTATTTGTTTTTATCTGACTGACTTACATTTCACTTAGCATAATACTTTCCAGGTCCATCTATGCTGTCACAAAAGGTAAGATTTCCTTTCATTTTATGGCTAAGTAATATTCCATTGTATAAATGTACCACAGCTTTTTGATACACTGATCTACTAATAGGCATTTGGGCTGCTTCCAGATCTTGGCTATTGTAAATAACAGTGCTATGAACATAGAGGTGCATATATTCTTTTGAGTTAGTGTTTCAGGTTTCTTTGTATATATTCCCAGAAGTGGAATTGCTGGGTCATAAGGCAGTTCTATTTTTAATTTTTTGAGGAAACTCCATACTGTTTTCCATAGTGGCTGCCCCAGTCTGCATTCCCACTGGCAGTGCACTAGGGCTCCCCTTTCTCCACATCCTCGCCAACACTTGTTTGTTGATATATTGATGATAGCCGTTCTGACTGGTGTGACATGATATCTCACTGTGTTTTTAATTTGCATTTCTCTGATCATTAGTCACATAGATTTTTATAAAGGATGGATGGTTATACTGTAAATTGCCATCTGTAATTTAAATGGCTACATTCATTTACTATAAATCATAATTTCTAATGCTTTTTCAGGTTCTTAAAACCTGAAAGATGCTTATGTGCATCTTTAGCTGTGATACCTTTTTGGTTTCATAGTACTGCCAAGGGTAAAAGAGGAGGATTTTGACAAACTCAAGGCAGGAAGTTAGAACTGAGATTCTTTTCCTCTCCCCTCTGACTATTTTTACTCCACAAAATTAAACATTTGAAGGATTGAACTCTTACTAAAAACACAGACCAGAAAATACCATCCTACTGACAGAGAGAAGAGAAAAGGCAGTTTGTCTTCACTGCTCTCTGGGTGATAAAATCACCTCTAAAAATTCATATATAAAATAGGCCTCATTAACTTATGTTTAACTCAAATTTATATGATTTGCATGGTTTGGGAGCCTCCAAACCCTAAGCCTACCATAAAAAGTGTCTTCCCATGGAACTATCTGTAGGGCAATTAGTAGATGCTAGTTCAAAATATCCCCAATAAACACTCCTGATTCCAGAGAGCATAAAATCCTGAAGATAAAGCCCCACTGAATCTGAAATTAAAATAAAAACTTACAAATTAAGAAGTAATCCCCTATAAGCAAAAGTTGATAGGTACAACAAAGAATGGGGTTAGATATCCAAAAACCTCAGCTAACAGAACTACTAGATACATACCATAAAATATATATTTTCATAGATACACAAGACAATTTAAAAAGACTAAAGATATAAGAAAAAAATACCTGGCACAATGTAAAAGATCCAATAGGACATCTAGAAAGAAACTAAAAAAGTTACTGAAATGAAAAATACAACAACCAGGTACTTTAAACAGCAGGCTAGATACATGTGAAGAGAGAAATATGGCAAGCTGACAGATGTGAGAAAATTACCTAGGGTGTAGCATAGCAAGAAAAAGGAGATGAAAGAATATGAGATTTTTAGATTTTGAAAAAGGTGTAAAATACATCTAATGGTAGTTCCAGAAACAGAATTAAAAGAGTGAAGAAGATACAATATTTGAAAAAGATAACTGGCTAAAAAATTTACAGAATTGATAAAAATCACAATCAGTTCTGTACTGATTTGGAAACAGGAAGCAAAATGAGCTCTTACCAGTATTAAATAAAAATAGATGCTTAGACAGATAGCTGAGAAGCTATAGACGACTAAAGACAAAAATAAGGTGTTGAAGAATCCAGAGAGAGAGAGAGAGAGAGAGAGAGATTTGTGATAAAGAAATAAACATTAGAGCAGATTCTCAGTTCTCAACAGCAACAACAGAAGATGAAAGATAATTAAATAAAGTCTTCAAAGTGCAAAGAGAAAATATCCAATGATGAATTCTGCAGGCAGTTAAACTATCGTTCAAGCAAAGGACAAATTAAAGATATTGTCAAGCAAATATATCTAAAAATATATTCCATTTTTACTGGGGGGAAATTATTGGAAGATATTCTTTAGGAATAAAGACATAGGATCAAAGAGGAAGGAATCATTTATAAGACATTTGTAAACATGTAGGTTAGCCTAAACAGGTTTTGATTGTATAATACATAACCGATCAAGATTGCTAAATCAAGGGATGTAAAAATAAATTGGGGTAGGATTTCCAATAACAATGACATGAAGAGGTTGGTGATTTATTTTAACAAATAAACCTACATATAAAACTATACAAAATTATAAGAAACAACCATTCCAAGATCCTGACAATTGACCAAAGGCAGTTATCAAAGTGAGAAGTGTTTATTCTTGAAAATGTGCTAGAATTTGGGTAGGATAAGTGACAGTCTGAGGCCTTCCTGCCCAGAATTGCTACCATTCCTTCTCTCAATTTCCCTACCTCCATCTCAATTGGGAAAAATTATAATTTTACAAGTATGGATCTACACATAAAACCAGCAGCTTTGCTACCAGAAGAGGTAGCATCTGGGGTAGATCTGATGTGGAGTAAAGGGAGAAAAACCATTACTTTGTAGCTAAAAGGGACAGACTGTATTGGGAATGGGCAGAGAAAACATACACTTTTGCTACTTTGAGGTTGTAGTCCAAAGTAGGATGAGTGTCAGATCAGCTAAAAATGTAAAACTAGGAGATCCTGAGTATGAGAGAGTCATAGAAAGGTTGAGATAGGTTTTCCACATGTCCATGGCTGATTGAAAAAGTATGAAAGTGAAGGGAAAACTCAAGAGAGTATGGAAAAAAGTAAAAAATTAGGTGAGACTTAAGTACTAGCAATTTTTTTTGTTTTTTTAAATCCTTACCCGAGGATGTGTTTTTATTGATTTTTAGAGAGAGAGAGAGAAAAAAAAAATCAATGTGAGAGAGAAACATGTAAAAGAGAAACATTGATCGGCTGCTTCCTGTATGTGCCTTGACTGGGGATAGAACTTGCAAACTTTGTATGCACCCTGACCAGGAATTGAACCCACAGCCTTTTTTTTTTTGGTGTACAGAACAATGCTCCAAACCACTGAGTCTCCCAACCAGGGCAGAGTACTAGCAACTTTGAATGCATTCTTCAACCCACATACAGATCACTTGGCAGATGTTGGAGTCTTACTGGCTTGAACACAATGTCTCCCCCAAATCATTAGGTGACAAAAGGGAAACTCCTAAGAGGACAGGCTAAAAGACAAACAAATAAACAAAAATTAATAAGAGACATGAGATGCTGCAAACCAGGGGCAAAAGTATTTCCCAGTTTAAGTACATGCAAATTACTAAAACAATAATAATATCAACAAAAACCTTGAGAATTAAAACTGACTCCAAAGTTACGATAATGTATAATTAAAATATTTCATTTTCAAGCAAAACTTATACATTCAAAGAAACAGGAAAGGATGACCTATACTCAGGAAAAAATTCAGTTAATAGACACTTACTGAGTGAGTCCAGGTGTTGGATTTACAAAGTTTTCAAGACACCTATTATAAATATGTTCAAATAATGAAAATATGACAACAGGTATCATTTAATGGAGACTATTAATACAGAGATAAAATTTATTTAAAATGGGAATCTGTAATTGAAACATGCAATTAAAATGAAAAATTCACCAGAGAGGCTCAACCACATATTTGAGTTTGTGAAGAAAATATAAGCAAACTTGAAAATAGACCAATAAAGATTAATCAATCTGAAGAACAAAAATAGAATGAAGAAAAACGAATAGAGCCTCAGACACCTATGAGATACCATCTAGAGTATACATATACATATACATAATGGAAGTCCCAGGAAGAAAAGGGGGAGAAAAGAGAAAAAAACTATTTGAAATATAATGTCAGGAAACTTTGCCAATTTAATGAAAACCTTAACCTACAGATATAAGAAGCTCAACAAATCACATGTAGAATAAGCCCAAAGAGATCTGTACCTAGAGATATCATCATCAAATTACTGACAACCAAAGACAAAGGTAAAATCTTGGATGTATCAAGAGAAACGCTATGTACAGAGGAATAATAATATGATTAATAGCAGCATATTGGTCAGAAAAAATGCAGGCCAGAAGGCAATGGAGAGACATTTTGAAAACTGCAGGAAAAAAACCTGTCAACCAAGAATTCTATATCCAGTAAAACTATTCTTCAAAATAAAGCTGAAATGAAGGTATTTTTAGATAAACAGAGAGAATTCATACTCTATAAAAAGTATATTTTTAAAAGTGTTTAAAGTTGAGCCCTGGCCAGTGTGGCTCAGTTGGTCGGAGTGTTGTCCTATGCACTGAAAGGCTGTGGGTTTGATTCTTGTCAAGGCAAATACCGAGGTTGTGGGTTCAATCCCCAGTCAGGATGCGTACAGGAGGCAACCAATTGATGTTTCTCTCTAATATGGATGTTTCTCTCTCTCCCTCTCCTTTCTTCTCTCTCTAAAGTCAATAAAAAAATATCCATGGGTGAGGATTAAAAAAAAAAATAATAAAATAAATAAAAAGTCATTTAAGTTGAAAGAAAATTACACGAGATGGTAATTTAGATCAATAAGGAGTAATAAAGAGTATTGAAATGGTAAATAAATGTTTAAGTGTAAAAGATTGTGTATATATATATTTTCACTTCATCTCTTCACTTAAAAAATAGCATAGGATTATTAAGAGCAAAAAGTATAATAAAATATTGTTGAATTTATAGCATATAGAGCTATATTGGCTTAAAGTTGCTATATAAGACTGGAATTAAGTCAATATTAAACTGAAGTAGATTGTAAAAAGTTAAAGACGATTATTATAATCCCCAGGGAAAATATTAAAATTAAACTTCTAATATATAGCTAAAAATCAACACAAATATTGAAATAGTTACTAAAATGACTTGCTTAACACAAAAGAAGCAGTAAGAACAGAAAAACAAAAATATATGACACACATAGAAAACAAATGACACAACAGTAGACATAAGTCCAATCATATCAGTAATTATGTTAAATGTGAATAGACTAAAATCAAAAGGCAAAGATTGCCATCCTGGATCCACCTATTTGATGTCTACAAGAAACCTACTTTAGATGAAACAGACAGACTAAATGTAAAAGGATAAAAAAGATATATCATTAAAATAGTAATCACAAACCAAAGAAGTAAACACAATGGAAATTACAACATATCTTAGAGAGAATAAAAATGAAAACACAACATATCAATATTAATGGAATGCTATGTGTGTAGAGGGAAACATATAGCTTTAAAAACATGTTGAAAACAAAGAATAATCTAAAATTGACAATAAAAACTTTCAGCTTAAGAAGTTAGAAGATAAGTAAACCAAATGAAAAGTAAGTAGGATGTATGAAATACAAAGAGTGGATTGGAAAACAATGAAATATAAAACAAAAAAACATTAGAGAAAATCAATAAAATAAAAAAATTAATTACTTGGGTCAACAAAATAGATAAATCTTCAGCTAGACTGACCAAGAAAAAAGAGGGAAGACACAAATTTATATCTCTCTGATGATTAGTGATGAGCACTTTTTCATGTCTTTTAGCCACCTGTATGTCCTCTTTGGAGAAGTGTCTATTTAGGTGTTTTGCCCATTTTTAAATTGGATTGGGTCTTTCTTTTGTTAAGTTGTATAAGTTCTTTGTATATTTTGGAGATTAACCCCTTATCAGATGTATCATTATCGAATATGTTCTCCTATACAGTAGGTTTCCTCGTCATTTAGTTGATGGTTTCTTTTGTTGTGCAGAAGCTTTTTATTTTGATGTAGTCCCATTTGTTTATTTTTTCCTTTATTTCCTTTGCCCTAGGAGACATATTGGCAAAAATATTGCTCCAAGAGATGTCTATTTTACTCCTTATGTTTTCTTCTAGGATTTTTATGATTTCAAGACTTACACTTAAGTCTTTTATCCATTTTGAGTTTATTCTTGTGTATGGTCTAAGTTGGTGGTCTAGTTTCATTTTGTTATATGCACTTGCCCAATTTTCCCAACACCATTTATTGAAGAGACTGTCTTTATTCCATTGTATGCTCTTGCCTCCTTTGTCAAATATTAATTGACCATATAGGCATGAGTTGGTTTCTGGGCTCTTCGTTCTGTTCCATTGATCTATATGCCTGTTCTTATGCCAGTACCAGGCCGTTTTGATTACTATGGCCTTGTAATATATATAGTTTGATATATGGCATTGTGATTCCCTCCAACTTTATTCTTCTTTCTCAAGGTTGTTCAGGCTATCTGTAGTCTTTTTTGGTTCCATATAAATTTTTGGAGTATTTATTCTAGATCTGTGAAATATGCTATTGGTATTTTAATAGAAATTGCATTGAATCTATAGATTGCTTTAGTAGTATGGACATTTTAATGATGTTAAGTCTTCCAATCCATGAACACAGTATATGCTTCCACTTATTCCTATCATCCTCAGTTTCTCTCTTCAGTATTTTATAATTTTCCAAGCACAGGTCTTTTACATTCTTGTTTAAGTTTATCCCAAGGTATTTTTTATGCACTTTTAAATGGAATTGTTTTTTTAGTTTCCCTTTCTGATAGTTCATTATTGGTGTATAAAAATGCAACTCCCTGGCCAGGCGTGGCTCAGCGGTTGAGCATTGACCTAGGATCCAGGAGATCAGGGTTCGATTCCCAGTCAGGGCACATGCCCGGGTTGTGGGCTTGATCAATGACTCTCCTATCATTGATGTTTCTGTCTCTCTCTCTCCCTCTCCTTTCCTCTCTCTGAAATCAATAAAGATATATTTTAAAAAAATAAAAATGCAATTGATTTCTGGATATTTATTCTGTAGCAACTTTCCTGAATTCATTTATCAGTTCTAGTAGTTTTTTGGTGGAATCTTTAAGGTTCTCTATATACAGTATCATGTCATCTGCAAATAATGAGAGTTTTACTTCCTCCTTTCCAATTTGGATGCCTTTTATTTCTTCTTCTTGTCTGATGGCTGTGGCTGGGATTTCCAGTACTATGTTGAATAAGAGTGGTGAAAATGGGCATCCTTATTTTCTTCCCAATCTTAAGGGAAATGCTTTTAATTTTTGCCCATTGAGTATGATGTTGGCTGTGAGTTTGTCATATATGGCCTTTATTATGTTGAGGTATGTTCCACCTGTTCCCACTTTGCTGAGTTTTTATCATCAAGAGGATTTTATCAAAAGCTTTTTCTGCATCTATTGATATAATCATGTGATTTTTATCCTTATTTTGTTTATGTGGTGTATCATGTTAATTGATTTGTGGATATTGTACTAATCTTGCATCCCAGGAATAAATCCCACTTGATCATGGTGTATGATCTTTTTACTATATTGCTGGATCTGGTTTGCTAATTTTTTGTTGAGGATTTTAGCATCTATGTTCATTAGGCATATTGGCCTATAACTTTCTTCCTTTGTAGTGTGTTTATCTGGTTTTGGATTAGGACAATGCTGACATTTCTTGCAATACTGGTTTTGTGGTAATGAAGTCCTTTAGTCTTTAGTCTTTTTTTTTTTTTTTTTTGGTCTGGGAAGCTCTTTATTTTGCCTTCAATTTTAAATGATAGACTTGCTGGATAGAATAGTTTATAGGTCCTTGCTTTTTATCATAGAAGTGTATTGTTTGATCTATAAGTATTTTGAGATTTTCCAGCTGCCTTTCAATTCTTATTGAATTCTAGTTTAAATCTATTGCGGTCTGAGTGCGTGCACTCTATGATTTTTTTGCTTTTAAATTTTATTCTTTATTAAGGTATAGTGTGTGTCTCAGAATGTGATCTATCTTGATAAATCTTCCACGTGAAACTTGAGAAAAATCTGTAATCTACTGTTGCTGGATGAAGTAGTCTATAGATGTCAAATTATATCCAGTTGATTGATGATGATGTTGAGTTCGATTATGTCCTTACTAATTTTCTGCCTGCTGGATCTGTCCATTTTTGACATTCCATTCCTAGTTGTAGAAGTCTCCAACTATAATTGTGGATTTATATATTTCTTCTTGTAGTTCTATTACTTTTTGCCTCATGTATTTTGACACTGTTGTTAAATATATTTAGGATTATCATGTCTTCTTGGAGAGTTCGTTTTTTTTATTATTACATAAAACCCCTCTTTAATCCTGATAATATTCCTTGCTCTGAGGTCTGCTCTTTGTGAAAGTAATATAGCTACTTCATCTATTTTATAATTAACATTTACATGGTATATCTTTTCCTATCCCTTTAATTTTATGTATCTATATATTTAAAGGTGGTTTCTTGTAAATATATACTTGGGTATTGACAATCTCTGTCTTTTAACTGGTATATTTAGACAATTGACATTTAAACTTATTGATATAGTTAATATTTACCATGTTTGTTACTGTTTGCTATTCATTGCCCTTGCTCTTTGTTTTATTTTGGCCTTTCATTATTTTTTGCTTTTTGTACTTATTTTATATACTTTCATTTTCTCTCCTTTCTTAGCATGTCAATTATACTTTTTTCTTTTTTCTTTTTAGTGGTTGCCCTAGAGTTTGCAATATACATTTACAATTAAACCAAGTTCACTTTCAAATAACACTATACCATTTCATGGGTAGTGTAAGCACCTTATAAATAACAAAGTATTCCTAATTCTTTCTTCCTGTTTCTTGTATCATTGCTATCATTAATTTCACTTATGCATTAGCTATAATCAGTGAATATATTTTACTATTATTTAGAACAAACTGCTATCTGATCAGTTAAGAATATAAAAAATAAAACTTGTTTTTTTAAAACTTCACTTATTCCTTCTCTGATGGTCATCCTTCTTACACAGATCTGAGTTTCTGACCTGTATTATTTTCCTCTCTCTGGAGAACTTTTAATATTTTTGCAAGGCAATAAATTCTCTAAATTTTTGTTGGTCTGAGAAATGTGTTATTTCTCTTGCACTTTTGAAAGATAATTTCATAGGATACAGAATTCTAGGCTGGTTTGGATTTGTTGTCCTAACACTTTAATGTTTAACTCCACTCTCTTTTTGCTTACCTGATTTCTGAGGGTAAGTCAGATGAGATTCTTATCTTTGCTTCTTTATAGGTAAGGTGTGTTTTTCTTTTGGCTTCTTTGAAGATTTCTTCATCTTTGATTTTCTACAGGTCAAATATAATATACCTAGCTCAGCTATTCTTTCCTCAGCTGTGTATAGTCTACTAATGAACCCATCAAATGTACTCCTCATTTGTTCAGTGCTTTTAATTTCTAGCATTTCTTTTTTATTCTTTCTTAGGATTTCCACCTCTCTGCTTACATTACCAATCTGTTCTTACATGATGTCTACATTTCCATTGGAGTCCTTAGTATATTAGCCATAGTTGTTTTGAATTCACAGTCTGACAATTCCAATATCCCTGCCGTGTCTGGATCTGGGTCTGATGCTTTCTCTGTCTCTTCAAACTTGGTGGGGGTTTTTTTGGTTGTTTTTTTTTTTTTTTGCCTTTTACTATATTGTATATATTTTTGTTTAAAGGTGAACATGATATCCTGGGTAAAAGGACCTTTGGTATATGGTGGTGAGGTGTGGTGGGAGGGAAAGAGTTCTATAGTCCTATGATTATGTCTCAGTCTTTTAGTGAGCCTGTGCCCTTGGGCTGGGAACTTCACTAGTGTCTCTCAGGTCTTTTCTTTTCCTCTCAGGTTATAAGGATGGCTAGAGAGGGCTGGAGCTGGGTATTTCTCTTCTCCTAGGTAGGTTGGGCCCTGATGAAACTCTATAGGTTAGGGGCTGATAAAACAGTTTCTCTTGAGGTCAGGTCTTGTGAAGGATAGAATTCTCTGGTGTATTTCACTGTGGTTACTTCCCCCCCTCCCCTTGCCAGGTGACCCCTCACACCATGACTGGATTCTCTCTGGAGGTTTGAACTCTCAGACTTGTTCACACTGAGCCTCCAGCCAATTTTCAATTACAATTTTGGCTTCCTGCTCTGGTACTGGTTCCCACAGAAGTTTTTGCTCTTTTAAGTTATGATTCTCTGTATCCACCTTCCTGTTCCAAATTTTGGGAAGAGGGGCAGTAATTTGCCCTGTGACCTCACTTCTTTGATGAAACTAAAAGCTGTCAATTTTTCATTTTGTTCAGCATTTTCTTTGTTGTCAGGATGGAGTGATGAAGCTTGACCAGAATCTGGAAGGATCTGGGATATAACTTTTGAGCTTTAAACTTCCAAGACTTCTTACTTCATAAAACTGGTAATAAGACTTAAATGGAGAAATTTTGGCCCCAAGATTGAAAATCATAGTTGGATGTATAATAAAGCTTTCCTTTCATTTATTTAAAGGAAAAAAAGGTTCATAAAAATAATTGAGTTTAGTAAACTAAAAAGAAACAAAAAAGGGCTTATAGCCCCAAACCTAAACCTATTGCTGTAGAATATCCATTTCTTTGGGACTAGGCAAGCCACATCCTAAGTAAAGAATATAAACATTGTGATTAAAAGTGATGAGATTGATTTCTGTGTGTGGGTGAGAGTTTAGATTTCTTATTTAAATTAATTTGCATACACCGTGGGATTAGTGAATTATGACTTATAGCGAAACTATAGCTCTATTTCTTTCTATTATCCAGAGTATATGCTGTTTTGAGGGTTTCTTTAGCATGAATGTAGTGTGTGTGTGTGTGTGTGTGTGAGAGAGAGAGAGAGAGAAAGAGAGAGAGAGACAGAGACACAGAGAAATTGAAAGAATACAAGAATATATAATCTCCCCAAATAGAAACATGGAAGCTCATTTTCCTACAAATTTCTTTAAAATTGCACAATCAAAAGTGAAAGAAAACAAAGGGAGAAATGGGTTATGGATCTAAGCAAGTTTGTAGTTTCAATACTGTTGTTATAAAACTCCTCAATTAGTTTATGAGAAAACTGCAGTCCTCAACCTCAATGGAAAACCTTTGGTGACTAACACATTTTTCCCTTTCCATAGGCCCTTGCCTACTCCTAAAAACTGTTCTATAGAAAATACCCACTAAATAGGGTCATGGGAACATGCAGGTAAGACCTAAGTGCAGAAATTATATTTACAAAGAAGTCCAACCATTTATACTGGCAGATATTCTAGTTTAGTTTAGAAATAGGGCCTTAAATACACTGACATTAATTAAAAAGCAACCTTTACCAGTGAAAAATCAATTAACAAAATTTGCTTTTAAAAGTTTAAAGTTACAAAAGCAGCAAATAAAAATTAAAAGTTTAAAACTTTAATTGCTTATCCTTATCATATTTTAAAATAATTTTTGTTTTCTATAGGCTCTATACTTCTGGAGGTCAAAATCTCTTTCTCTTTTAAGTTTAATCATATGTAACATCTAGGAAAAAATCAAGAAAATCTCATACATATTTGGTGACAATGAGATACTTTAAAATGTTAGTGGGAAAGCAAGTTTTGTATAATTCTTTACAAGGCAACAGATGTTTTAAAAATTGGGGCCTAATTTAATAAGAATCTAAATACTGCCAAAAGTATAATGTTCCTTTTAGCTAACTTGAAAATAAATGTGAAAAGTAGGTTTTAAATAAAAAATTTTAGTCAATGCTGTTTCTAATCTCCACACTTTAACATTAAAAGTTATAAAAACCATTAAAATATAAATCTCTTAAGCAATTATTTTTTTGACAGATTCAAGGAAACATTTATTCTTTGCCCGCATGTTGACTGTAAGAGAGACGATCATGTGATCTGGAGTACATAAATTAAGCAGTGGTTTTGTGGCCTTGTGGTTTAATATTTATCAAATATATTTCTTATTTTCTCTCCATTTACATTTCTTATTTCACATACCATTTGTAATATGTTTATTCAATGTCCCTTGTGGAGGACAACCATTTTTTGACATCTCTGGTTTTGTTTCCTCTGTTTTTGAGAAGACGATTTCCTTAGTTTCTTCATGTTCACTAGTATTACTATCTTTGAGGATCTGAAGTAAAACAAAGAAATCTTTTAAGAAATATACTTTCCACACAGTTTTATGAATGTACAAAACCACCAAATCTTATAATTAAACTCATACTACTATTTGTCAACATGGAGAATTACACACACAAAAGTCTATTCATGCTATCAATATATGATATTGACATATAGGGATATCATAGCTGTGCATTTTGCAGGGCACCTTGATTTAGCCTTTTATAGACTTCAGTTCCCACCATTTTCATTTGTGATTCATGTATACTGAATAAGTGAGCCTATAGTGTAAACAGAAGAATTAAAAGTGTCCCTCCTAAATCTAACTCCCAAAGATTATTCAACAAAACTTCTGTGGAATGAAAATACAACTAAACTGGAAAGGAGGTAAAATATAATCTCATATGAACTCATTTCATTTCAAAAATTATGTAACTAAAAGAAAAAAGAAAAACAGATCAAGCCTTCAGAAGATGAAGGTTCATGCTTCCACTATTATTTATGGATAGCATTTTCAGATAGTTCAGGGGTATACCTCAATCTTCCAGGCTTTCAATGGTAGTTAGTCTAATTATGAAATTGCTGATTTAGGGGAAAAAACAGCTTGTGAGAATATTGAGAAGTTTTTCCCCAGGTTAAAAAAAAACACAAACAAAATTTAAAAAATCAAAAAGCAAAACAGGGTCGAGTAAAGCCTGGAACAGAGATCTTCAAATTTGCCTTGCTTTTGCCATGATGTGTGTATGTGTGTGTGTGTGAATGTATGTGTACACATGTGCACACACAGGCCAGCACTTTGAGTGCACTGTTAATACTTTGGGTCTTTGAGTGCAGGGGAGAGAGAACATCACATTGTCATAAGAAATGGTAACAAAGGCTAGAGAGCATGGACAGAATAAGGAAAGGAAGAGAAAATATTTAATGACTAGGGGAACAGAGGCACCACAGCAGCTAATGTAAACAAATTATGTAGCTCTTTAAGATCAAAGTTCTTTAAACCTAATCATGGTTAATCTATTGGAGTTCCTGTATAGAGGCATTTTTTAGAAAGTCTGTCACTATACAAAAGGGCCAAGATTAGGACACAAAGGTGAATTTTGATTAGGGTGGGTGAAAGGGCATATACAGTAAAACCACATTGCTTTAAGTTTTATTATTTCAGAATTTATAATAAATTGACATAGACTAGGATGAAATCTTTACAGGTAAAGATAGTAATTGGAATTAGTGGTGAATATTTTAAATATTTAAAAGAACTTTTTGGCCCTTAAGAGCCATAGAAATCTCTATTTTAAAAAATGAAAAAATTACAATTCTAATATGAGCAATTATTATTTAGTAAAACTAGACCAAAAAAGTGTCTACTCACTTAGTCTGTACACTTGCAAAAATAAAACTTGGGTCTCTTCAAATATAGGGTGGGGCAAAAGTTGGCTTACAGTTGTATGTGAAGCACAGTTCATTCTTACTATTTATTAATTTTGTGTTATTTTCCATATGAACAACTGTAAATCTATTTTTGTCCCACCCTGTACACAGTACAACATTTTAATTAGTTTAGATTTGTCTTTACCTTTTGTAGTCTAAATTACTGACTTTTCCCTGGACATGGCAAAAAATAAAAGCAACATTTCCACTATTCCTAAAATATGCCCTCTTTAGCTCCAAAGTAATCTGTAGTCACCCCTTTCCATCTTTTTATTCTTTTTGCTCATTTCTTAGGACCTCTTAAAACTAGCTATTTTAAAATGACCAATTCTCATTTTTTTAACCAGGTATATGAGGGAATCCTAACAAATAGGCTTTAGAAACACAGTTTAAGATCAGGTTGATTTTTACATCATATATCACAGTATAGTTTTAAGTTTTTACCT
Source organism: Miniopterus natalensis (assembly GCF_054644295.1). Taxonomy (NCBI): domain Eukaryota; kingdom Metazoa; phylum Chordata; class Mammalia; order Chiroptera; family Miniopteridae; genus Miniopterus; species Miniopterus natalensis. The sequence goes on along the minus strand of NC_142081.1, from coordinate 141,782,781 downwards.
GAGGAGTTATAGATGATTCGATGTTTTTATTCTCCAAATGTTCATTTTCTGGTTCCGTGGTGTACATGCTAATATTTAAAAGAAAAATTATTTGAAAGAAAAAAACAGGACTATAAATCCGTCTGAGAACAAACATGGTTAAGTGGGATTAATTTCTTAATGTTTTTTAAATCATAAAGTTGTATCACTGTCAAGTCAGATATCTTTATAGTCAAAACAGTTTCAATACTAATTTTAAAGTTGTTAACCAAAGTCATGTGCATAAGTTTTTAAAAACCATAATTACACAGAAATGTAATACTTCTGAATGTTCATAATGCTGGGTATATCTTAAAAGCATATATTAGAAAACCCAGCTCTTTATTTCATGCTTGACATCATTTCCACCATTGATTTACCCTATCTTCAGTCACACTCCTTCATAAGAGATGCCAAGAAAAGTTAAAATGAAACATGATCAACTACATTAATGCCTACTTCTCTAAGTTACTGATACATCTGTCTTTATACTTGGCCCATCTGAAAGGTCTGTAAGGCCAACATTTAAACAAAATAAAATAGGTTTTATTTTGAATAAGAATGAACTAGAAAAAAAAAAAAAAAGAATGAACTAGAACCACATTAAGAGAAGAATAAGGTCTGGAAACTTTTATTTAAAAATATCTTGTTTTTACCTTCTCTGGGATCTTTGCTACCTTTGAGTGTAGGGAAGTATCTTTGCCTTAAAAATATCTTTCAGTTCTTGAGTTGCTGCTGAGGAGAAAAATATTTCAAGTTTTAACTTTTAGGTATTTGATAAGACCAAACCCCCTAGTGTTTTAAGTATACCATTTTTTTTTTTTTTTTTTTAAAGGCAAGCAATTTTAATAATGAAAAATTTTAAATGAAAAGGAACATTCACATTTGAGTATTTACCATATGCTAAGTGCTTTATATATACTGTTTCACTTTAATGAAGAAAAACATTAGTCTATAAAATCCTGTAAGGGATCATAAATTAATTTATGACATTAAACAGAAAATAACACTTATTTTTTAAATTTGATGAAAAAAAATTAGATGTCTAAGTCCCTTTAGAGTAGAATTCCATTTTAACTGAAGGAAGTATCATAGTTATTACCTTGTTAGAATGACTACCTGTCATTAGCTGCTGGAAGTTAAGTGTTAGTAAGCTCTACAAACAAGGAGGGTGAGTGAATCACCTAAGCTGTGTCAAGTTTTCAAGGGACAGGCTGAGGGTTAGTACCATTAAAAAACTTGAAGTCAGGGCACAAAGTTCAACTGCTCAATTTTTGAATGTCTACTCTTCTGGGCTCTGAAGATAAAGCAGCAAAACAAAATAGAAATACAGGTTTCTACTTTCATGGAGCTTACATTGTTGGGATAAGGGAAAGACAATATTTTCAGCCTATGATTAAGTACTGAAGAAAATAAAACAGGGTGATGTTACAGTGATCAAGGTGGCATTTGAACTGGCAGAATTAGGAGAAACTATGAGTCATAATTAGGAGATGGACTCGGAGCAGGCACATAATACTAAGAATCATACAAGCAGAGACATCAAAGAACCAGGCAGCATATTTTAAGATTTGCAATTATGTCATGATTAGCATAGCAGGGCTTGGAATTCAGACAAGCATACCATACATTATTGCTTCAAAACCTAGATAAGGAGTCTGAATAATAAATGCATAGGTTAGCAGCTGTAAGAGAAGCTTGATACTGTGTCAAGCAATACCTGTGCCTGGCCATTACTCAATACTCTTTTTACGTATTTGCCAAGAGTGGAATTGGTAGATGGTATGCATAGTAACTAAAAGCAAGGACTTTGGAGCTGAGATAGAAATGTATTTCACTCTCCCCTTTATCTTTTAGTGATTGCAGAAAGTGATGTATCTCCCTAAGCCTCAATTTCCTTATCTGTGAGATGTTACAATATTAATTCATTGGTTATTGTGAGGATTAAATGATACAATAACAGCTGACACAGTTGGACTATGTTAAGCACTTAACATGAATCATCTCACTAGAATTATAACTCTGAGTTATTTAGTATTATTATCATCATTTTATAGATGTTGAAACAGGCTGAGGAAGGTTAAGGAATTTTCCCAAAGTCACATATCTAGCAAGTGGCACAGCTAGAATTTGAACTAAGTTCTCTTTACTATTATTCAAATCCTTATTAACCTTGGTATCATCTTTTTCCTTTTGGTTATTCTGGAGATATTGCATTCTGAATTTAAGTTGCATTTTCTTGATGACTAGTATATTTTTATACATTTATTGGCCATTTGAATAACTTTTTTAGTACTAAATTCCTGTTCAAATCTCTTGCCCCTTTTTAAAAAATGGAAATTGAGCTGCTGGATCATATGGTAATTCTGTTTAATTTTTTGAGGAACTGACAAACTGTTTTCCATAGTGACTATACCATTTTATGTACACATCAGCAAAGCACAGAGTTCAATTTTTCCAATACTTGTTTTTTGTTATTTTGATAATAGCCATCCTAATGGGTATGAAATGGTATCTCATTTTGGTTTTGATTTGCATTTCCCCAATGATTAGTGATATTGAACTTCTTTTCATTTGCTTATTTTGCCATTGTATATCCTCTTTGTAGAAATGCTTATTCAAATTCTTTGTCCAGTTTAAAATTGGGTTATTTGTTTTTTTGTTGTTGAGTTGTAAGAGTTCTTCATATATCTGGATATTAATTACTTATCTTATATATGATATGCAAATATTTTCTCTCATTCTGTGGATTACCTTTTCACTCACCCCTCCATGTTCTCTAGTTGAGGTTCTACTCCTTTCAATCCACAAAACATTCTAATTAAGGTCATAAACAATCTTCAATTGACCATGACACAATAAAACATTCTTCTTTTGGCTCTTGTTAAGCCACTCTCTCATTTCTGCCCTTCTCCCCCATCCTCTTATTCCTTCTCTGTCTCCAGTATATAGCCTCATCCTTCTCAACTGCTAAAAGTTGGCGAGTCCAAAGGTTCCATCCCTTGATTCTTGACTAGTTCACCAGTTGAGTGCCCTAATGTTCCTCACTGCCTTTAGGAAAAAGACAAAAATACAGGGATGGGTAAAAGTAAGTTTACAGTTGTTCATATGGAAAAGAATAGAATAATTAATAAATAATACAAAAATAAACTGCTTTGTGTACTCACAACTGTAGACCTACTTTTGCCCACCCTTGGTATTTAACAGGACTGCCTTAGTTCAGACTACTATAACAAAGTACCAGAACTGGGTGGCTTATAAACAACAGAAATTTATTCCTCATAGTTCTGTAGGCTGAATGGCGGAGATCAGGATCCCAAAATGGTTTGGTTCTGGTAAAGGCTCTCCTCTGGGTTGCCAACTTCTTGGTGTATCCTCACATGGCAAAAACAGAGCTAGAGAGCTCTCTGGGGTCCCTCTTCTAAGGGTACAAATCCCTTTGTAAGGGTACAAATCCCTACCCTCATGACCTAATTACCTTCCAAAGGTCCCACATCCTAATATCATCTAATTGTGGGTTAAGATTTCAACATGTGAAATTCGGGGGATACAAACATTCAATGCTTTGCAACGATGCTGCACAATATGGTGCTTGGCTCCGTCTTTAACTTAATTTCATACCATTCCCCATCGATTTTTTATCACTCCTAGACACTCTGACGTTCTTTCATTTCTTGAAATTGCCAGGTTCCTTCTGCAGCAGATTAACATTTGCTTTTCCTTCTAATTGAAACACTCTCGACCACTAACCTACCCTTCATTTGGTTAACTCCTTTTTATGCGTCTGCTCAAGGACCATATCCTCAGAGAAATATTTAGGACACCTTGTCTGCCTCTAGGCTAAGTCAGGCCCAGTTTTTACATGCTCTTATAGAAGTCTGATCCTTTTCTTCAGAACATTTATCTGTTTTTATCTGTAATTATATATTCATTAGAGTGATTGTTTAATCTCTTTGCCTCATTAGGCTGTAGCCTCCGTAATAGTATTGCACAGGTCCTTGAGGCCCTATTCATTTTATTTCTCAATCTCTTTTATACTGTTCTTCAGATCTGAAAATCTCTACTTATTAATCACCAAGTTCACTGATTCCTCATCCATTTCTATTCTGCTATTGAGTGAATTTTTAGTTCAGATACTATATTTTTTAGTTCAAAAATATTTACTTGCTTCTCTGTTTTTATTTTTCTGTTGTGAAGGAGTATCTTCCCGTTCATTATAATATGCTTTATCACATGAAATATAGTTATAATAGCTGCTTTAACATCTTTGATTTATCTCAACATCTGTGTCATTTTGTGTTGGCATCTGTTGAGTCTTTCCCCCCTTAAGATAATCATTTCCTGGTTCTTTATCAAGTACTTCTGGAGTATATCCTGGACATTTTGTTATGCAGATTCTGAGTCCTATTAAAATCCTCTAAAGAAGATTTAATTTGTTTGTTTGTTTAGCAGGCAATCCATTGAGTTAGGTGTAGATCATAAGCTCTCTCTTAACTTTCTTTGGGCATTGTTTCCAATCTCAGTTGTTTTCAAAGCCTTTGGTCTGTCCCATGCATGAACCACTCCAGGACTTGTCTGTGACATGGGCAGTGTTTTCTTAGTTGTTTGTTTTGTTTTGATCCTACTCCAGTTCTTAAAGCTATTGCCATGCTGCTTTGGGCCTCTCTCATGCATGCACAGCTGGAGGTGACCCAAGACACTAGGTTAAGTTCACACAGAGAATTAAGGAACCCCTTTCTCCAGCTTTCTCCTCTCCTAAATCTGTATCTCCGCCTCTTCCACTATATATCTCTCAAGTTCTCTTTTCCTGGTTTCTCTGGTCAGATGGGGTTTTTCTCTGAGTGTTAGCTGCCCATAATGTCATAAATAGGGCTTGCCCTTGGGGAAAAGTTGAAAAAAGAAAACAACAATAACAATTCCCTACAATTTCTTTGGAATAGAGGATCCACTCCCCTGATTTTCAGGCGATAAAAATAGGTTTTCTATTGTAGTTTTTGCCTCCTGTGCTGTCCTTACATGGTTGCATGATTGGAGCCTGCCTTCAGGTCAAAGATGCAAACACAAGAGAAATTCACACCTGTTGTTTTGACTGTCCTTCACAATCCACCTGTTTTTGTTTACTTTTGAGACTTCAGGTAGTTGCTCTTTACATTTTGTCTACAATTTTAGGTTGTGAGCAGTAGAAAAGAGGTTGTAGTACGCCTATTCCATCTTGGATGGAATTGGCAGCTTGTGAGTTCCATCAGAGGAGGAATCAGTTCTGGTTTTAGCCTTGATCTACATAGTAGCTAGTACATGTAGGCACTCAATAAATATTTGGGGAATAAACACTGAATGAACTGAAAATGTAAAAATGCCAGATACTCAAAATGACAACAAAAACAAAAACATTCTGCATGTTTAACAAGAAAGGCATCTTTGGTAGAAGAGTAAGCGACTCAGATACCAAAAATAGGTTTTTCAAATACATTAAGAAAAAGGAAGCAAATTACAGAATGAATATGATCCTTAATAACTATGCTGCAAAGACATACAAAGAATCAACAGGACGACTTAGAAAGAGGTTCTGCTCCTACAGAACAAAAATGTGAAGAGTAGAAATTTGAAGAACTAGGATCTTGACTAGGATAGGTTTTTGGGTACAACTTTAGTGGAGGAAGTTGAAGAAGAAAAATCAGATACTTGAGTAATGTAGGGATCAAAAGCAGACTAGGTAGAATATATAGACCTTAGCTCTCTCCCCATTGTCTCTTTCCCTCTTAATTCTGTGCCTGTCTGCTTTCTTCTTGGCTCTAGATATCTCATCTCTATTTTGTTTTTAAATATATTTTTATTGATTTCAGAGAGAGAGGAAGGGAGAGGGAGAGACAGAAACATCAATGATGAGAGAGTCATTGATCAGTTACCTCCTGCCCGTCCCCTGCTGGGGATTGAGCCCACAGCCCAGGCATGTGCCCTGACCGGGAATCGAACCTCAATCTCCTGGATCATAGGTCGATGCTCAACTGCTGAGCCATGCCAGCTGGCCTCCTCCTTTCTATTTTCCTTTGGACTTCTTTCTTCCCCTAAACACCTCTTTTCTCTCAAATTTTTAAAATGCCCATTTCCCTAATATAAATTTTTAAATTTAAAATGAAGATAAACTCAAATTTTATCTTTCTCTTAATAACTCATTTTAAGGGCTTAATTTCTTGATAGAAAAACATCTTGCCAACAGCTCTGTGATACTATTTGAAATAAATTTGATATAAACAAAAGCCTACCTGTATAATTCAGAAGTAACTGTGATAATCCAGGTATTACAGGGTTACAGTGACTATATCTTGTTAGGAGTCCTCTTATTAGATGTCTGGATAGCTAGCATAATGGAAAGAATGAGGGCTTTAAAATCAGAACTATGCTAGTTGTATGATCTTGGGTAAATTACAATATGTCATCATCTTTTAATGGGCATTGTACCATCTACTTTTCTTACTTTGTGCTCACAGCTAGAGAAAGCAGAGTCAAATTTGAAAATAGCCAACCAAATCTAAATTTACTGGAAATTGTGGCATGATTTTTGTATACTAATAAAAAGAATACTTTATAGTGGTTTATATTGCAGTATCTTACATTTATGATCATCTCAGTTCTTAAAATTTTTATGCTATATTTATTTCAGTAACCATCTTAAAATCCCTTTTGGAATGAGGCAGAGCATACATACATACACACATACATATATACATATCTTGCAATTATGGGAATAAAGTGAAATGTTTGTTTAGATCAGGGGTGTGGAAACTTTTTCCTGCCCAGGGCCATTTGGATATTTCTAACATCATTCGGGGGCCATACAAAATTATCAACTTAAAAATTAGCTATGAAAAAAGCTCCTAGATATATTGAATTTCAAGTCCCACTTGTGGTTGCCTTAGCAGGATCAGATCAAATGACATGGCACGTGGGCCGGATGTTCCCCACCCCTGGTATAGATCATAGCAAAAGCTATGGTATTCAATGGATAATTTTTATTATAAGTATGCACCATTATCATCATATGTAAGCTTTGCTTTTAAAGTTGTGAAAAATTTTAATGGATTTAGAGGTTCTGTTTTCACCTGGTTTTATTAAAATGTCTCCTTGATTGCACATATTAATAATGAACAGTGTTGCATTGTAAAAAGAGTTGAGCAAACTATGCTCTGTGCTTTCAATTTGCTCTATAATGTTGAGTAACTTTCTTGTCACTTCACCTCCCTATATCTCAGTTCCAAACCTATAAAATGGTTTAGGGAGGGAGGGTGTCAGATGATCTAAGGCCTTTATCAGTTTTATCAATGCTTCCATTCTCTTATAGACCTACTAAGAAACAGGGTGAGAAAATACACCAAAACATGCTGTTTGGGAACTTCATATCTTATGTAAATATTATGTATGTACAAATGTGTATCACTAAATAGAAACGGTTCTTGTCTTTCCCTGCTGTGTGTTCTTGAACTGTATACTTATTAGGGAGTTATCCTTTTGGAGCAATGCTGTGCAATAGTGACATCTAGTGACTCCACCACATGTCATTCAGCAAAAATTTATGGCCAATTCTTAGTCCTCTAAATGTAGATGGTTTACTTTGTGGCTTAGCTAAATACTGTAAAATCATTCTCCATATCTCCTCCCACACAACTATAGACTTTAGAAATACCAATTAAATTTGACAATACTATTAACAACTGGACACACAACAACTGATATTTTCTTCAAAAAATCATAATGCATACAGAGGTAAGTATAAACTATTCTAAGTGAGACTGAAACATTTTTCATTCCATTGAAATTGGCAGAACCAGGCCAGGCATGCTCAGTGATTGAGCATCAACCTATGATCCAGGAGACTGCAGTTCGATTTCTGGTCAGGGCACATGCCCAGGTTGCCGGCTTGATCCACAGTGGGGGGTGTGCAGGAGGCAGCCGATCAATGACTCTCTCTCATCATTGATGTTTCTATCTCTCTCTCCCTCTCCCGTCCTCTCTCTGAAATCAATAAAGACATATATATATATATATGTATATATATATATACACATATATGTATGTGAATATATATATATAATACTACCTTTCCCTTTAAACCTTCATTTAAACCTTTAAACCTTCATTTAAAAAAAAAAAAAGTGGCAGAACTGGAATTTGAATTCAGGTGTGTTTCGATATGCATTACATGCCCTTAGGCACAGTACATCACTGACACATAATAGACATTGAACATATATTTATCAAATGAATGTTAGGTAATACAAATCAATCAATATTTGTGTTAGTATGTACTGCTTTAGAACCTTTGGAATTATTGCTGCCTTTCAGATAACTTGTTTTAAGTTTACATCAAAGACCATCAAATAAAAATAACTTTAGTATGTCTTCCTGAACAAAAAATTTGAGATCTATATTCACAAAGAGAATATTCTTTATAAAGAACATTCAAACTAGATCAGTTTTTTAAAAGACAATGACTACCTGGCACTATTATTTGATCAGGACAATACAAATCTGGGCTAAACTACTACTACAATTCAAATTGACTTTGCCACTGTGAAAATTCCTCTAGTATTTAGTGTCTTCTCATTAATCAGACATTATCTTGAATTTGTATTATTTTCAGATGCATAGATTTTGTTTCTACAATATATTAGTAAGGTATTTCAAGGTTCAGAGCATGTTTTATATTCCTGTCTTTACCAAACACAATGGTTTTTCTCACTTATGGAATAAAGTTACCAACTTACCCAGAATCCAAGGTTTTCCACAACATGCCATAAAACTATTTTGTCCACCCTCCCTCTAGTTCTCTTGACCCTACATTTCAGTCACATTAAACTACTAATTGTTCTGCCATGCATTATTTGTTTTATCTGCTTGGAATACAGTCCTGCTGCATCTACTGCTTAAGTGTCATTCCAAGTGAAGCTTCCTGCAAGGTACACCACAAAACTAAGTCATCTTCTCCTTATGAATTGTATCATTTTGTCACTTGTTCTGCCTTCCTTCTACCTCTCTGGTTGTCCTTTCTCGGTCTTCTTTACATGCCTTTCTCCTATCCATACCTGAAATGTTGGGGTTTCTCAGGATTCTGCCTATGCTGTACTCTCTTCTCACTCCATATACTTTCCTTAAGAAATTTATTTTACTCCCGTGGCTCCAATTATGACCAGTATGCGGATAAGCCTGGCCTACTGAAGCTCTCTTGAGATTCTAACTAGCATATTCAACAACTTATTGGATATCGCTACCTGATTTTCTTTATAAGCATCTTAAGCTCAGTATATGCACAACTGAACTCAAGACCTTTCCCCACCAAATCTATTCCTTCTTCAGAGAATTTATCTCACAGAATGAAGCCATTGTCTATTTAGTTGCTCAAATTAGAAACAGAGGAGTCATTCCTTCTCTCGCCTTCTCTTTTCCTGCTGACATCCAGTGAGTTACCAAATCATGTTATACAAGCTCCTAAATATTTACAAAATATGTGCATTTTTCTCCATATAAATTGCCACCCCTCCAGCCCAGGCCATAAGCACTCCTCCTCCCCAAACACTGTAATGGCCTTCCAGCTGTTCTCCCCAACTCCAGTCTTGGTCCTACCTATTGTAATTTCCACAACAAAGAGTAATTTCCTAAAATGTAGGGTGATTACAGCAACTTCCTGCTTAACACTCCTTAATGGCTTCCTATAGAAGAAAAAGATCCAAACTTCTTAAACTCAGTTTACAGAGCTCTTTGTAACCTTGTTCCTGCCAATCTGCCCAATCTTCACTTGGAATTCTAAACTTCAGCTGCAGTAAAATTTAGTTCTCAAACCTGCCACGCCTCACATCTTCAAGACTTTACACATTCTGCATGCTGCCTTCTAACCCTCCCACCCTACCCCTGCTTTTTGCCCTGATAACTCTACATCAGTTTAGAAGTCATTCTCACAGAAGCTCCCTTCAGTATACATGCATCCTTATCAGTGTTCACCCCTTACCACAGCATGCATCCCACTATTATAATTGCTTGTTTAACTATCATCATTCTTTTATTTGACAGATATCCATTGGAACTGGTACTGTATTCTCTCCTCTATATGTAGACTTAGTTGATACAGGTACTGAGGAAGCATATATGGTATGTGGGAGAGGGTCCTAGAAGTGCTTCTTAGTGACTTCCATTTCTATCTATTTCCCTACTAGGTTAAGTCAGTGCTGATTTCATAATAATTTCTGGGTTCTTTGAGTTACCTAACACAATCGATGGCAGATAAATATTTAATCCCATTAATGGTTAAATTTTAAACACATGCAAAAGGTTTTCACACTGTGAAAGGCCTCCAGCCAGCTATTACTTTCTACCTACCAGAGTTTTTCTTTGATATTACTTTGGATATAATGGAGTATAAAAAAGTGAAGAGGCAAACTACTACAGTGAAAAACATAGGACACTGACAGAACGCTGATTAAGCATTCTGCCACTTATTAGGTATTTGTCCTTGGGTCAAGACCCTTACCCTCTCTAAGCCTCAGTTTCCTCATCTGAAAAAGGTAGGTACAAAATCAAATGTGATAAGAGAAAATCAAAGCATAACACAAAATATAAATGGTTATCCAAATACTATCTATTATTATTGTTATTAGAGTGAATACAGATCAGGTCTCCCAGTCACTGGTCATCCCAGCTCTATAGGCAACAGGATTTCCAAATTTCTTCTTCCATTTAAGGGGTAGATTTGTACTTCAATAAATACATATTGATAAAGGTGGTTAACAAAAACTACAAAGAGAGACAAGCCAAAAAATTTAACAAGTATCATAGGGACAAGAAAGACAGAAGCACCAAGTGATTAGGTCATAAGGACTTAGTGCTCTTATAAGGGACCCTGAGAGCTCCCTTGCTCCTTCCAGCCTTCTATGAACCAGGAATCAGGTCCTCACCAGACACTGAATTTGCCAGCATCTTGATCATGGACTTCCCAGCCTCTAGAGATGTGAGAAAGAAATTTCTGTTGTTTATAAGCCACCAGTCTATGGTATATTTGCTATAGCAGCCTGATCAGACTAAGACAAATATGATTGATGTTTATCTCTGAAATGACTATTTTCTACCTTTCCTTCTCTCCGTAAACCTCTTCTCTGTTCTTCCTCTCCCCTTACTTATCTTGCTTCATACTTTATAGTTTGAGAAAAAGAGAATAAATATCAGGCAGAAACACTCTCACCTTCTGATCACTGAAACTATCTGTGTCTGCATCTCTACCTATACTTACTACTTTCTTCCCATTACTATGAATTTTATGCTCATGTTCCTAAGCAAACATTTCTACCTATTCCCTAAATTCCATCTCTTCTCGTTTTCTCAAAAACTTCACTCCTAAAATATTCACTCTCTTATTCTATAATCCCCCCCCCCAACTGGATCATTTCCATTAGCCTAAAAATAAACTTAAGTATCACCATCTTTAAGAATCCTACTTTGACCCCACATATTCCTCTATTACCTCTGTTTTCAACTCTCCATCACAGAAAAATATCTTGAAATGTTTGTAAGGACTACGTCCACTTCTTCGCATCACACTTGCTCTTCACTGTGCTTGTCAAGGCACCTAACTACTACACATTCCCAAAATCCAAAGGTCAGGTCTCTTTATTTTACTCTAGCATGTTTCAATACCATTGCCTTGGCTTTTAAATAACCATGCTCCTTGGGTTTTCTTCCTGCTTCGCTGGCTACTCCTTCCCCATGTCCTTCGCTTGCTTCTTTCCCTCTGCTTTACCTCTAATCATTGGATGCTCTCTGAGGACATGCTTTCCCTAGGTACTTTCTTCTACATGCTGATGACTCTCAACTTTACCTTTGGTCCCTTACACAGAACTCAAGACTCAGGACTTACTTTAGATTTCTAATAAGCACATCCAACTTAAGGTAAATGAAATAAAAGTACCCTCCCACCTCCTACATACATGTTCTTCCCTAGCCCTTTTCATTTGGTATATGGCACAGACATCCCCTCACGCCCTTCTCATGTTTTCTCCCCCCATATTCAAAACACCATCGAGTCTGCAGACCCTGCCTTCAAGTGTATCTCACCTCCCTCCACGTCTATACCACTTGATCCCAAACTATTGTCACGCCTTCGTGGGTTCTGCAGTTGTCTTCTGCTACCAATGTTGCTCCCCAGCCCCTGTGACCCACTCACTGCTTAACAGGTGGTGCCTGTCTAATTCACATTTGTGAGCTTACTACTGCGGGACTTCGCTCTAGGTCCAGGGAATCCAAAGGCTCATAAGGCATGGCTCCTTGTGAGCCTCAACCATCCATCCCTTCAGTGAATATTTACTGAGTGTATCTAATACTGTGTTCCAGGCGCTGGTCCATCTCAGTGTTCGGCTCCCTCTTCGGTGAAAGGGGAGTTTTGTTCAGCATCCCCACCTCATAGAAGTGTATAAACAGGATGAGTATGAAACACATGTACAAAAATGAGAAGTGTTACAAAAATGTTACTTTATATATTACTATTACTGCACCTGCCTCTTTCCTTCCGTCTGGTAATGGGAAGGAGCTCATGACAAGCGAGAGCCAACTGACAAAAGCAGAGGCACCAATTCTGATACTCACGGAAGGCAACAGATAGGAGTGCCCTTCTCAGAGGCGCATAGTCACTAAACGTTTGGGGCATACGTTCATTAGGCGTGACTGTAATAAGTTCATTTTCTACACTTTTGTTGCACAAATAACAATCCTATGTAACCCTATGGAAAAATCGGGAAGTGGGCGGTGGCCTCCTTGGTGACACCCAGGCCAATTGCCGCTCTCCATCACCCCATCTGGCCTTTTATAGGCCATAAAGAAAGGCACACCTCGGGGGAGGCCAGGGGTCTGTTATGGGCCTGCAGAGCTCTTATAAGGCCTCCTGACTCATGCGCGGGGCGCAGGGTACCTGTGAAACGACCGTCCTTAGCCTCCAAAAGCACTGACCGAAAGTGCTCGTCCACCGTGGCAAAGCCAGCAGAAATGGCCCGGGGGGAGGGGGTCCCCAGGATCAGCAACCACTGCTGGAACACACCTCTAATTACGAGGGGCACGTGAGGGATTTGCACATATTCACCATTTGTACAACGGCCGGCGCTTAATAAAATTAATTTGCAGCCAGTTTTGACTGACAGACCTGTCTTACTTGCAAGTAAAAATGAGAAACAAGAGGAAGGGAAAGAATAATGAAGAGAGATGTGGGATGAGGGAGGAAGAGAAACGATCCGGGGAGGGGAGAAAAAAGTCTGCGGCTGTTTGCCCAGCGTCTCGCGAAGGAGCAGATGTTTGCTCCCTGTAACCGAAGAGGGACGAAAGGTGTTCCTGGGGGCTACTGGGAGGGAATGGCCGCGGGAGACGAGGGGCCAGGGCCCAACGGCTAGGAGAGAGCCGAGAAAAATGGACCGTACCTACAATTCCTCCAGCCGAGGAGGCGCCCTGGCGCCCAGCAACCGCCTCACACACCGCGCGAAGCTCGGGAGGAAACGCTCGCGGGCTCCGAGGAGGGCGGAAGGGGCGGGGCGGGGCCTGGGCGGGGCTGGTGGCGGTGGGCGGGGCCTGGGCAGGCGCGGGAGGCGGGGCCCGGGCGGTGGGCGGGGCCTGGGCACGCGGGAGGGGCGGGGCTGGCGGCGGCGGCGAGTCTAACTTGCGTTGTGGCTGCTCAGGTTCCCGACGCAAGATTTCTCCAGAACCCTTCGCGTGGGCCGCCTGGTTTGTATTTCCGTCTATTCAACGATTTCTCTTGAGATCTCTGAATATGAACCTATTGGGTTGTGAAAGACCAGGCACCTGGTTGAGACCAAAACGTAGCGCCCCCGGCTGCATGTGCCAGAAGTAACTACTGACAGGTCAGATCTTGTTTTCCCTTAGGTCAGTTTAATACCCAAAAATAGCAGTCTCTGGGGTCAAGACCGCCTGGGCCCAAAGTGTAGCACTGCTGCTTTATAGCTATGGGACTACAGGCAAATACATAATGTCTCCGAGCCTCGGTTTTCTCATTTGTAAAGGATGCAGTGGCGTGAGAATAAATGGCTTGCATCTGGAAGAGGGGTTGGTAGGAAGTAAACGCTCCATAGCCTATTGTCAGTATAGACTCTGGTTTTTCACCGCGTGGCATCTTGTGTGGAAACCTTCATAAGAAACAAAAGGAGGCATAGCTGCTCTGGTTGAAGGTGGGTCCAGAAGCATTGGGTTCTCAGTCCCAAAGGTGGTCTATAAGGTTCCTCTCAAGGAATCCCCAGGCTTCCTAAAATACAGACGAAAACAACTTACTGGAGAAAGGCCAACCTTCTCAGAAGACAAACTGCCCTTTTCTATCTCATTTTTCTTCTTCTCCTGATACTCCAGCTTTTACTCCTGCACACAGTGTATTCCTTTCGGCCTCCGTGTCTTTTCCTAGCTATTCAATCTATTGGGAGTGTTCTCTTCTTATTTATCATTAAGGTCTGATTCAAATTACAACTCTTCTTGGGCGACCAAATAAGAAATATTCTTTTAGTAGAAGCCCCTTTCACCTTCAGCATGGTGTACATAACTCAGCAAGGATTAAAAGTTATTTTCTCCCCCGTTTTAGGAGGAGACAGGATCTCTTGTGATTATAGGGTTTATGTGATTATAAGGGAATGCTTTGTTTTCGTGGTAGGGAAGGGAAAAGCACGTAGATTCCCAAGCACACTGGAAGGAGGGACAGATAGTAGAGCTGGAAGGACCTTGAGAGGAGTCTGACCCCTCCAGGGTACTGCTCTGTGCCCAAGATGCAATGAACTGCTGAAGGGTAAATGCTTTAGGGTCAAGGAAGGTGGAGGGCATATCAACAAATGGAGTTTTCTCACCAGGTCAGAGGGTTCAGGCCGGAGTCGAGTTAGTCAGCTAAAACGTGTGTATTGCTTGCTCCCAAAATGGCATAAGCAATTCGCACCTACAGAGAACTATATAATTATTCATACAGAAATAAAACACTGAAACATTTCAAAAATTGATGTTCTTCATATATTTAAAAATAATATAATGAAAATTTAATAATGGTTTAAAAAGCATCTAAACAAACATCTGATGTCCCTTCTTGTAGAACAAATTAATGGTAACTTAAAATAATTAAATTGTTTATATTTGCAACAATGCCATCAAAAGCAAAACCCTTTTGAGGAATAAGGAGAATCTTATTCATGACACCATTTTTCACTAAATTTGGTATAATGAAAATAGTTTTAAAAATATCTTCTTGCCTGGCTGGGGGTGGCTCAGCAGTTGAGCGTTGACCTAGGACCTAGGCTATCGGGGTTCAATTCCCGGTCAGGGCACATGC
Source organism: Miniopterus natalensis (assembly GCF_054644295.1). NCBI lineage: Eukaryota > Metazoa > Chordata > Mammalia > Chiroptera > Miniopteridae > Miniopterus > Miniopterus natalensis. The sequence goes on along the minus strand of NC_142081.1, from coordinate 141,767,423 downwards.
CTGCCTGGGTTGTGGGTTCGATCAATGACTTTCTCATCATTGATGTTTCTATCTCTCTCTCTCCCTCTCCTTTCCTCTCTCTGAAATCAATAAAGATATATTTAAAAAAATTTTTTTAAAAATATCTTCTATATAAATGGTTCTGTACTTCTGAAATCACCTCAACAAAAAGTGCAAGTTAGCCAGTGATCTATTTGGTATGATTTAACTGCCAATTTTCTCTTGCAGTCTTCTCTCTCACTAATTCTCTTTATTGACCCTAAGTGCCAATCATTTACTATACTTCAGGCTTTACTGTTTTCAAACTTTGCTAATATGCTGGCTCTCTACCTAGTCGTTCCCTTCTTCACCTTACTTCCCAGTATTAGCCCATCAATCCAAATCATATCCACTCTTGAAGGTCCATTCAAGTATCACCTCCTCTAAGAAGTTCTCCTTACTAGAACACTTTTTAAAATTGAATTTATTGGGGTGACATTGGTTAATAAAATTACATAGGCTTCAGGTATACAGTTCTATAATACATCATTGGTATATTGTACTGTGAGTTCACTGCCCCAAGTCAAGTCTCCTTCCATCACCATTTATCTCCACTTTACCCTCTTTTACCTCCCCCCACCTGCCTTCTCTTCTGGTAATCACCACACTGCTGTCTATGAGTCGAGTGTTTTTTGGGTTTTGTTTTTTGTTTTTTGTTTTTTTCTTAATCCCTTCACCTTTTCACCCAGCTCAATACCCTTCTCCTCTGACAGGTATCAGTCTCTTATCTGTATCTTTGAGCCTGTTTCTACTTTTTTTTTGTTAGTTTTTGTTCATTAGAGTCCACATATAACTGAAATCATATGGTATTTGTCTTTCTCTGCCTGGCTTATTTCACTTAGCATAATACTCTCCAGGTCCATCCATGCTGTCACAGAAAGTAAGATTTCCTTCTTTTTTTTTTTTTATATAGCCAAGTAGTATTCCATTGTGTAAATGTACCACAGCTTTTTTAATCCACTCATGTACTGATGAGCACGTGGGCAGCGTCTAAATCTTGGCTATTGTAAATAAACCTGCAAAGAACATAGGAGTGCATATATTCTTTCAAATTAGTGTTTTGGGTTTCTTTGGATATATTCCCAGAAGTGGGATCACTGGGTCATAAAGCAGTTTCATTTATAATTTTTGAGGAAGCTCCATACTGTTTTCCACAGTGGCTGCACCAATCTGCATTCCCACCAGCAGTGCATGAGGGTTCCCTTTCTCCACACCCTCGCCTACACTTCTTGTTTGTTGATTTATTGATGATAGCTGTTCTGACAGGTGTGAGGTGATATCTCATTATGTTTTTAATTTGAATTTCTCTGATGATTACTGACATTGAGCATCTCTATATGTGTCTATTGGCCATCTGTATGTGCTCCTTGGAGAAGTGTCTATTCTGTTTTTTTGCCCATTCTTAAATTGGACTGTTTGTTTTTTTGGTGTTGAGTTTTATAAGTTCTTTATACCCCTTGGATATTAACCCCTTATCAGATGTATCATTGGTGAACATGTTCTCCCATTCACTTTTTTTTTTCATATTGTTGATGGTTTCTTCTGCTGTGCAAAGACTTTTAGTTTGTTTATTTTATCTTTTGTTTTCCTTGCCTGAGGAGATATGTCAGAACAAATATTGCTATGAGAAACATCCGAGATTTTACTGCCTATGTTTTCTTCTAGGATTTTTATGGTTTTGAGCATTTAATCAAACCAAGATCTCCTGGATCCTAGGTCGATGCTCAACCACTGAGCCCTGCCAGCTGGGCAGTATTTTTTTTATGCAATTATAAATGGGATTTTTTCTTAGTTTCCCTTTCTGATAGTTCATTATTGGTGCATAAAAATGAAACTTATTTATGAATATTTATTTTGTATCCTGCTATTTTACTGAATTCATTGATCAGTTCTAGTAGTTCTTTGGTGGAATATTTAGGGTTCTCTCTATATAGTATTGATATAGGCAGTTAGACAAACATGAGCAGAGCAAGGACAATGGGCCAAGTACAGTAACTCGCCAGGGCAAAAAGCTCCAGATGCCTAGCAAGAGGCAAAACTAGGAAACAAGAACCTCACCCCCGAGGTAACTTTTCCTCCCCAAGCATATTGCTGGCCTGTGGTTTGGACCCCCTGACTTTTTATATCACTAGTTTTGCAGTTTAGACCCCCCTGACATTTTCCTCCCTAAAGATAACATATAGGCCTCCATTGTATTTCAGCTCCAGGCCCAGAAAAGCAGCAAAACCAGACAAGTGACACAGTGGCTTCCTCAGGACCAACTGTATTGACTAATGACCCCCTGCCTTGACATTGACCAGTCATTGGAGACCAGGACCCTGAAAGACCACAGCTAGAAAGCTGATGAACATTCTACTGAGACCCTCCCCTGAGACCTCCTCTAAGATTTTCACCTACAAGGGAGAGATAAATACACTCAGGAGAAAGGACCCAGGGTGCACTCTCTGCCAGGGAGAGCATGCCCATGCCATTCCCTTCTATTCTTCCCTCTGAGGGACCCCACAAGACTTGCAGCCAGAGGAGCAATGGGCAGTGGCAGCTCATCCTGGGCTAACCCCCTGAATCTGTCTCCAAGGCCCACTTTTCTCTGACTTCTCAGTGAGCCAAAGCAGCCCAGCCCAGGCTCTCTTGGTACTTCTATGTCCTTCCTTGTTTCACTGTCCTAAGTATATATTTGCTGCAGCCAATAAATTCTTGCTTGCTTTGCTGCACTTTGTCTCTTGATTGAAATCTTTCCTTCAAGAAGACAAGAACTGAGGTCTTGTAATCCCCCTGGTAACAGTATCATGTCATCTGCAAATAATGACAGGTTTACTTCTTTCTTCCCAGTTTAGATGCCTTTTATTTTTCCTTCTTGTCTGATGGCTGTGGCTAAGACTTTTAGTACTATGTTAAATAAGAATGGTGAAAGTGGGCATCCCTGTCTTGTTCCTGATTTTAATTAAAGGAAACACTTTTAGTTGTTGTCTATTGAGTATGATATTGGCTGTGAGTTTGTCATACATGGCCTTCATTACACTGAGGTATTTTCCTCTATTCCTCACTTTGCTGAGAGTTTTTATCATAAATGGTGCTGGATTTTTATCAGAAGCTTTTTCTGCATCTATTGACATGGTCATGTGATTTTTATACTTCATTCTGTTTATGTGGTTGTCCAATTTGTTGACATATAGTTGTTTGTAATATTTTCTTACAATCCTTTGTTTTCTTTGGTGTCAGTTGTTATTTCCCCTCTTTCATTTATGATTTTATTTGAGCCCTGTCTCTTTTTCTCTTGCTGAGTCTGGTTAACATTTGTCAATCTTGTTTATCTTTTCAAAGAACCAGCTCTTGGTTTCACTGCTCTTTTGTTTTTTGTCTTTTTTTTTTTATACTCGATTTCTTTATTTCTGCTCTGACCTTAATTATTTCCTTCCTTCTACTCACTTTGGGCTTTGTTTGTTGTTCTTTTTCTAGTTGCTTTCAGTGTAAAGTTAGATTATTTGAGGTTTTTCTTGTTTCTTGAGTTAGGCCTGTATTGCTATCAATTTTCCTCTTATGACTATTTTCACTGTGTCCTATAGATTTGGGGTGGTTGTGTTCTCATTTTCATTTGTCTCAAGGTATCTTTTGGTTTCTTCCTTGATTTAATTGTTAATGCAATCATTGCTTGGTAACATGTTCTTTAGCTTCCATGTCTTTGTGTCTTGCAGTTTTTTTTCCTTGTGATTGATTTCTAGTTATATACCGTTATAGTTAGAGAAGATGCTTGCTATGATTTCAACCTTCTTAAATTTATTGAGACTTGTTTTGTGTCCTAACATGTGGTCTATCCTAGAAAATGTTCCATGTGCACTTGAAAAGAATGTATATTCTGCTGCTTTGGGGTGAAATGCTCTGAATATATCAATTAAATCCATTTGATCTATTGTGTCATTTAAGGCTATTTCCTTGTTGATTTTCTGTCTGGAAGATCTGTCCATTGATGTCAATGGGCTTTTAAAATCCCTACTATGACTGTATTACTGTCAATCTCTCCCTTTATGTCCATCAAGATCTGCTTCATATATTAGGGTGAGCCTATGTTGGGTGCATAAATGTTTACAGGTGTTACATCCTCTTGTTGGATTGATTCCTTTATCATTATGTAGTGTGCTTTTTTTGTCTCTTACTGTAACCTTTGTCTTAAAGTCTATTTTGTCAGATGTAAGTATTGCTACCCAAACTTCTTTTGTCATTTCCATTAGTATGAAATACCTTTTTCCTTCCCTTTATTTTTAGCCTGTGTGTATTTCCTTCTGAGGTGGGTCTCTTGTTTTCTTATCCATTCAGCTACCCTATGTCTTTTGATTGGAGCATTTAAGCCATTTACATTCAAAGTGATTACTGATAGGTATTTTCCATTTTATTCTTTTAATTATCTTTCTCTGCTTTTTCTTCTTCTGCCATGAGCCCAATCTCAGCAGTGTGCAGCTGCAGGGAGTCAGGAGAGGGGGAGGTTCTGGTCAGGCTTGGGTGAAAGTGGGAGGAATAGCCCCTGCCCCAGAGCCACACAACTCAGTCTGTCCTGGATTCTGCAGAGACCTTGGCAGGGTGGAGCCACCAGGCGCCTGGAGGGTGGGGCCAATGGGAGCACAGAGAGTGGGTCTAGTGGATCTCTCATGAGGGGGAGGCACTGGTCAGCTTCAAGGAAAAGTGGGGGAAATGGCCCCCATCCTAAAGCCACACAATTCAGTCACTGACACCCCTGAGTCTGCCCATACCTCTACGCCTGGCATCAACCAGCCAGCCAGTTGCATGACAGGGAAATGAGTTTCTGTTTTCTTTTAAGCACTGTATTTTTTGTTTCTTCATTAGAGCAGCTTATCTTACCTTGATTGATATGATAATTATGAGGTTGGCAATAGATTTGAAAATTAGCTCTCTCTCACCTGGAGAACAGGAAGAGCCTGAAACAAATAAAAAAGGGCTAGGACAGTGCATCTGTAAGGGGAGGCAAAGTCAGCTGGGCCACGGAAATGGGGAGCTCTGGGCAGCCAGCTAGGAGTCAGAATAAGGTCTTCTGGCATATAGATAGGTGCAAGAGGAAGAACCAATGAAGATGCTCTGTGTACTTGAATATTTTGGTGGGGCCAGTAAATTATAATAAAAGGGGTGGAGGTGAGGCAGATTAGCAGGGAAAGTGAGGGTAGAAACTGATGAGGGACTGGATTATGGTATTTAAAAACAAAAAAGAAAAGAGGGGCCAAAAAAGAGGAGCCAGCTCAACACATGAGAGGCTAGGTGACCACAAATCATGAAGCTGTGACAGTAACAGTGAGTCAAAGAAAGCTGTTGGCTGGCAGAACAGGATTGTGAACTTGGTCTTTCCCAAGTGAATTTTAAATTGTGGTAGCAAATTAAAGTGTATATATCTCTATGCAAATTAAGATATATGATGAAGGAGTGTTTGGAAAAAAAAAAAAAAGGTAGAGAGATCAGGTTGGAGTTGCAGAACATCACCACCCACATGGAAAGGGTAATGGGCTAAAAATGCTGTTTAAAGAAATAGCCACACTTTTGGTTCTATTACATTTTAAGCTTACGCATTACATATTTCAGTATCTGTCTTGATAAAGCTTGCCTCTGCTAGTTGATAAAAGTAGCCTCTGTTAGCAGCTTTCTAATCAGTATATTCAGCATTCTTTCTTTTTCTGTTTTTCACCTCTAAAATCGTATATCAATCTCTCCTTCAACTTCTTCATCTCTATTTTGATGTTCAGCTTTCTGGAGAAGCCTGGGGCCCAGCAAACCAATCAGCAGACTTCCAATTGGGGCTGTGATGAGTATGGCCAAAAATGCTACTGTCAACACATCCATGCCATATTCTTCTAACTGTTTCTCTTCATGTGATTTGGCTGTGTCCAAAGCTACAGATCCTATTGCAGCCTATAAAAATTTAAAGGTAAATTTGGAAACACAATAAGATAAGCACATAGATATAAGGTGAATTATTTTTAAACAAATTGCTTGTTCTTTTGCTCAACTAAGAAAGTTCTGTTAGTCTTCTTTCAAAGTATACTGAAGTTGGTTCTGATTGTTTGAAAACTTTCTCTGCCTTTGCATAGGGAAAGAATGATGATTTGCATAAAGTAAGGTTACAAAAATATCAGGCAAATATATTTCAAAACGCAAGGCAAACCCAGACTCATGATATTAATGAACTATAACATGATCCTATATACGAAATTTCTCCTGACTAAGGAGGAAAGTTACTGATCATCTTATTGTTTCATCTTTAGGAATTTGGAATTAAGAAATGACAAGATGAAAACAAAAATGCAGTGATACTTACTGGAAAATAATGAAGTTTTAAATGAAAAAAACAACTCCCACATAAGAACATGTATTGCTTTAGAGTCAAAACTAGTTTTAAACATCATGAACCTTGAAATTTAGGTATTTGTTTAACTCTTTGCCTCAGGGATGGTGAAATGTTTCATTTAAAGTTTATCTACTGGAAAATCTAATAAAAATTCTTGTTTTCTCTTAGAGGCAAATACAATATTAGTGCACATGGGAAAATCATACATTAGTCAATCTAGTTATCCCCTGATCCCACCAAACATGTTAGCCTGTAGGACAGTGAAACAGAAGAGAAAATATCAGTGTGCATGAGACACAATGGTGGAGACTACTAATTGACCACAAATATCTGAACGTGCCTTTTCCCTTCCTTAATAGGACTCCTGAGTTTTAGCTGGTCTCATTGCTGTCCAAGTAGACACTTTCCCCCCAGTTTTCTTTGCAACAAGATGAAGCTATGTATCTAAGGCCACCAAGAGGTGAGTGGAAGTGATAAATACTACTTGCAGGTTGTTCCCTGGAAACAAATGGACACTTGTACTGTATACTTTCCCCCCTTCCCACTGGATGAGAAATCATGAAAGCTGGACTCATGGATGAAAGGCACAGGCTGAGGACAATGGTCACCCTGCCAGCTCTGGAATGTCCATGCTGGACTGCTGGTGAGAAAGAAAAAACTATCTAATTTAGTCCCTGTATTGAGGCTTCTTTGTTATTGCAGGTCATCTGGTACCATAACTAATTTAACATTTCGTGAATTCTTGGCAAGAACTGCACACATGATGATATATATTTGATCCTTGAACAACATGGGTTTGAACTGTGCAGGTCCACTTATATATGAATTTTTTTCAATAAATATACAGTTGACCTTCCATATTTCTAGGTTTCGCAGCTGTGGATTCAACCAACTGCACACAGAAAACATCATTTTCCATCTGTGGTTGGGAATCTGCAGATGCGGAGGGCGGAATGGATGCATTGTTCTACACTGCTTTATATAAGGGACTTGAGCATCCTCAGATATTGGTATCCATGGATGGGTCCTAGAACCAATACCTCACTGCTACACAGGGACAGCTGAATTTTGGGGGAGTCAAAAGTTATACACAAATTTTCCACTCTGCAGGGGTCACCATTCCTAACCCCTGTGTTGTTCAAGGGTGAACTATATATTTCTCTTTCAGTTCTCTGTTGTGTGTGTATGTGTATGTGTATATATCTTTTGGGGTTTGTACATATGCTGAGCTGTGATTTAAAATATATTTTTATAGTATTACATGAACAAAAAAGTTTGAAAATCAACTAATATAGAAAAAATATATAAGAAGTCTTATTTCTTGTGCTGTGGCAAAAGAAGAAACAAGAAAATTCTATGTAATACTTGTTTCACAGAACTACATTCTTCAACACATCCTAGATAATATCCCCGTATTTCAAAATTTGTTTTGATAACAGGAAGGTACCATTTTCAAATTTTAATATTTAGAAATAAGTCTTTCTTATCAAAGCTACTAGAGTGATTCTTTTAATGTTTACCTATTAAAGTTACCAGAAGTAGCATGGAAGCTGAAGACACTGAGGGAGAAACTATTCCACCTGCTGTACTACATTAACCTCACAGTATTTTTAGCCATAATGTCTCAGACATCTTTGAAAGTCTGATGGAAAAAACCCCACCTTGGAATAATACCCAAGTCCACAGCTGTACAAAATCTGGCATATAGTTACAGAGCATATACATCCCCTACAGCTTGCTAAATTAAGAACATTTAATTTTCATTTCATGAAATAGAAATTTACATACTTAAATAATTGCCAAACAGTCGGGGATGGAACAATTAAATCTCATTTGCTATAATTACTCTAGAAAATATGCAATATAGCCTTGACCGGTGTGGGTTGGTTGGAGTGATGGCCCATACACCAAAATAAAGTATTCAATTCCCAATCAGAGCACAAACCCAGGTTACGGGTTTGATCCCCAGTGGGGGTGCATATGGGAAGCAATCTCTCTCATATCAATGTTTCTCTCTCTCCCTTCCTCTTTCTCTAAAATCAATAAACAAACAAACAAACAAAATCCTTGGGTAACGGTTAAAAAGAAAAAAGAAAATATACAATACAATTAGGAATATATTACATTTGCAACAAATCATACTCTAAACGGTGCTAATTTAATGAGCAATTATATGCATTCTACCAAATTCATGGTCAACAACTTCAAGCACCTATCTGTTAGAACCTTGTTCATGAGTGTGCACAAATTTTTGGTCCTGTGTTGAGACATTTGAAAGAAGGTTCAGCTAGTTTAAAAATTTAATATCAACTAATAATTTAGGAAATCAGTAAAGCATTTTCTGAATTGTTTGTCAATAAAATTTTCTACTTTATATATAAAGACTGTGGTCAAGCATAACTGATCATCAATCAATTGACACTGAAGTATTTCCAAATACTAAAACAAGCCATGCAATTTGTTTCACTCTCTTCTTGGAAGCTAATGAAGTGGAAAAAAATGAACAACTATCTCTCTGGGGGATTTAGAGAGCTCTGACTGATAAAAATGAAAATCCTTTCCTCCTGCCACTACTGCTTCTTAGCAGTGTAGAAATTTATTGGAATTTTTGTTGTACCCTGGTAATCTAAATAAATTTAAGTAATCTGTCATATTTAGGGAATCAATATACCAAAAATAAAACTTTTAAAGAGTAGATTAGTAAAAACTCTTTTCACAAATCAAACTTCAATTACTTATTTTCACCAAATTTGAATAAGCCCTCTTATTTAAAATTTCAAGGTATCAAATAGAAATAGGAGCTAAAACGCTAAGCCATTCTATCCATCATTACCTGGACTGTGGCCTTCGGAAGCCATGCAAAAGAAATGAATATCTTTTCCTTTATGTTAAAACCAGCAAAACACACCATCAGAAATGTAGTCAAAATTCGTATCAATACTGCAGTGCCCAGGGTGGCAACACAAAGGCCTGCAAGAAATACTCAATTTTTAGATATAATGAAATACTGGGGAGGAAATAGAATCTCATAGTTATTGATTCAAAATACTATCAACAGCAATAATCTAAATCTATTAAAAATTTAAAAAACAAAAAAGGTTAGGCATAATTTATCAACACATCAATAAAGGGGTCGGCAAAATTTTACAGTTGTGAGTACACAAAACAGTTTATTATTTTATTCTTTATTAATTATTGTATTATTTATTTGTATTAAAACTGTAAACCTATTTTTGTCCACCAGTGTATTAAGGATCAATCAGGCCATTTGTTTAAAAGAAGGTATTTTCCCTAGAATAAAGTAAGAAATTAATTAAACATATTTGAATTTCTACAACGGAGAATTGAATGCTATTTCTCTTATGCTTTATAGCAAAAATCACACTTTCTTCCCTGTGTTTATTCAACAAGAATTTATTAAATGATAACAATGCATGATAGGATTTGGACTAGGTACTGGGTACACAAAATATGTAATATACAGACTTTGTCTCTATGAACTTCTAAGTCAGAGGAAGACAGAAACATAAACAACTAATTAATGTACTGTAAGGTAAGTGAAGTATAAATATATTAGTAAGAGAGCAAGAAGAGGGGGGAAAAATCAGTACTTTCATCAAAATGGTTGAGAATTCTTTATGGAGTATAAGACCAGAGGTGAATATTCAAAATATTTACCAGCCAGTAGGGGGCACCATCGATCAGAACAAAGCTGGCTGGGCACTGACCAATCAGAACAGACACTGGCAGGACGCTGGCGTTTACACTGACTGCCCTGAGCCCTGGTTCCCCTGTACCGTAGGTTCTTCATTCAGTCCTTTAGAATACTTTGCTGATAAAGGTAAGTTCATCCTGATGTGCAAAGTAAGGGATTGTGACAAGGGCTGCTGCAGGCTACTGGGCCTGAGAAAGGCACAGCTAAAGGTGACTGCTAAATAATAGGGTGATTTTTTAAAAAAGCAACATTTGTTAAGTGTTTACTCTGTGCCACTTAAAGCCTTAAGTGCATTACTTTACTTAATCCTTACAACCTGTGGGGCAATTTTTCTCATTTTACAGTTGAAAAAAATGAAATTTAGAAAGGATGAATAACTTTCTCAAGTTCCAAAGGCTGTAAAACACCAGATAGACATTGCTGGGGATCTGCTGTGAATCTGCAATATGGTTTCTTTAGATAAAAAACTATGTGATTCTTTGTTGAAGGGTATTTTTCCTAGGTTGGTAAATTTTCCAGTGTTTGTTGCTTGAAGTACAAGATCCAAGAGATGATACCACTCCCAAAAGGGAACATGAAAAGTTTGGGGAGATGATAATGATAAAGTTTTAGACACACTGAGTTTGAAATTTTGTAGGAGTTACAAGTGGTGATGTTCAATTAGCAACTGGATATACTGATTTAGAGATAAAGACTTTGGAAGTATACAACTCATAATCAAAACCGCTGAGTGTAGGTGAGCTCAGAGATGTGATGTAGAGTAAGTAGCACAGAGGCTTTGGAAAGAACTTAGGTGAAAAGCAGCATTTAAGCCACAAAGGTGGACTCAAAAAGCTCTGGAAAATTCAAAGTTTCAAAACTCAATGTAAAAAGTGGTTTAAAGATCTCCCAAATGCTGTTGAGAGCTCAAATAAAATAAAGGCCAATAGATATTCAGTGGTCTTAGCAATATCACCTTCCTCAGAGCAGGTTTGGTTGTGCGAGAGGGCAGACGCTGGACTGAAATGTACTGAATAAGAGAATAAGAATTGAAATGGAAAAAGGGGCTATGGTTACTTACCTCTTTGGAAAAGTTTGAAAAAAGGAATAGAGAGGTAGGTTAGTAGGTGAGGAGGGAAGTGAATTGGAGAAAGAACAAATTTTAATTGTGTTAAAATACACATAAAATTTACCATCTTAACTATTTTTAAGCGTACAGCTAAGTAGGACTAAACATTCACATTTTTGTGGAACTAATCACTAGAACTTTTTCATCTTGCAAAACTGAAACTCTATACCCATTAAACACCAGCTCCCTGTTTCCCCTTCCCCCCAAACCCTGACAACTACCATTTACTTTCTGTCTCCATGAATACTCTGGATACCTCATATAAGTGACATCATACAGTCTTTGTCTTTTTGTGATGGGCTTATTTCACACAGTAGTGTCCTCAAGGTTCATCCATGTTGCAACATGTATTAGAATGGAAAAATATTATTTTAAGATAAGAGAAATTAGGCTCTTTAAATTCTGTAGAGGAGAAAACTGACAAGTATGCCTATGACAAGTATATTTAAAGATGTATGAGAAGAATCTATGTGTGAGGTCCAGAAGGAGGTGGCAGGGAATAGGTTCCCCAGGAAGGACAGAGAATATTGTGATGTGAGGAAAGGAGGAAATATAGAGAATATATGTGCAAATTAACTTTAAAAACAGTGCTATGAATCAAGAGAGTTTTAACATGATGGCTTTTAAATGCTTAAATAAATAAAAGAATGAATGAACAAACATTTCTATTCCATAGGTAGATATAGTCTATTCCATGACTAGTTATCTTTAAAATTCTGGTCCTTGATCAAAACAAGGCTAGATGAGCACTCTTAATTTTAGAAAAAAATATTTTAAGGCCTGCATTTTTGCTAGTAGTAAGCAATGTTGCTTTTGTTTACAAGGAACAATTGTAAAGATATAAAATTTAGTCTTAGATTGACAAACATTATTTTCTAAGCAACTACTTTAAGAAACTTAGACAGTTATTAAATTTTTATATAATTGACAGTGGGAACCACATATATCTACTAAAGATATTTCAACTATATATAAAGAGTTGAATATAAAGAGTTGATTTTAGCCGAAGTACTACTTTGAAATTCTTACCTACAGTTTCTGGTCTGAGAGATGCAACAGATACCTCTGCTCCAATCAATCCAAAGAGAAGGGGCTGAAAGACACTCCAGGCAACTGCAATAATTTTTTCAACCTCTGCCTAAAAGAAACAAACATACATATGGATTTTTATTAGGTAAAGTTACAAGTTCTAAGAATTTTACTAATTTAAAATTTGAGTCAGTTTGAGCTGAGATAGGCTTATTTCTGTGATATCTATAAATTAAGATGTTAGCTAGAATAGAGCAAAAAATTGCACATACACAGTGTTCCCCAAAAAGTATAAACACTTGAACAGCTGATTCTATTACATTTTGAGAATGAAATGTATTTTAATGAACGCTGCCTTTATAATTATTCAAAGCGTGTATACAGGAAATACAGAACACCCTGTATTTCTAACACAGTTATTAAATGAGTTGCTTTAGTGTTGTTTTGCAAATGGATCTTAATTATAAACAGTTTTATAAAGTAATCTTAGGAGAACTTCTACTTCAGAATACATGATATTTGTGTGTGTGTATACATATTGTGATACTCAGTTTTATTTCATAGTTTAAAAACATTTTTAAAAATATGATTTAACTGATTTCAGAAAGGAAGGGAGAGGGAGAGATAGAAACATAAATGATGAGAGTCATTGATTGGCTGCTTCCTGCATACCCCCTACTGGGGGGATCGAGCCCACAACCTGGGCATGTGCCCAGACTGGGAATCGAACGGGGGATCTCCTGGATCATAGGTTGATGCTTAACCTCTGAGCCACGCTGGCTGGGCTCATAGCTTAAAACTTTATGTTCATTTTATTTTAACAATATGATTTAGAGATCTTATCATATTAGTATATATATCCAGATAATGCACCTCATTATTGCTACACAGGAATATATGTTGTGGAAGTACCACAGTTTATTTAATCAGTTCTTTATTGATGGACTTTTAAGTTGTTTCCAATTTTATTTTATCTTTACAAAAAATATTGTTTAGGGTCACTTCAAATTGTGCACAAAAATAAAATGCAGGTACAGCAAAGTGCTGTTTCAGTTGTTAATTCATTGACCTTGGCTCCTTTCTGCTATGCGGAAAATGGAGCCCGGCCCTTTACATTTCTCCTTTGCTAGCTAGCACCATGTTGTCAGTAGGGGGCGCTGATGAGATACTGCCGGAGGAAGGCGCTCTTCCTTGTTTCAGTGGCTTCTCCAGCAGGATCCTACAGCATCAGGCTCCTGCAGCCCAGGTGGCTTCTCCAGTGCCAGGACCCTACAGCACATGGTGGCCGGCAGCACCCAGTGGCCAGCAGCTTCCCCCAGCCTGCTTCTGGGGTGGTCTCACAGCCAACTCCCTTGGGCGATATACCTTCCCATGCACCCTAGACAGTGGGTTTCTTGGAAACTTGGAGGGTAGGCTTCCAGCAAATTCTGCAGGCAGGGCACCACAGTGACTTCTCTGCCATCCATTGAATCAAAGTTCTAAACATGGTCTGGATTCTCAGCTCGGGGGGCAGGAATAGGTGGAGGGGTTGGCTGTGGGGTGGTGGAAGGGGATGCTCTATCTGAGCCTTAGGGGGTTATAGCTGCTATTCCTATGTTCTTTAGGTGTCTCTTTACATCTTACAAGATAATATCTGCTTAATAATAAACTTTCCCTATTCCAGTTACTATGTGATTTCTCTTTCCTCATAAGACCCTAGAGGGTACTAACTTTATAACACATAATGCAAAAACCCTAGGAAAATATTGATGCAATTAACTATAGTAAAACCAAAATGTTTTGGCCCCCCAAAAAGTGACAAACCAGGGGAAATATCTGCACTAATATAACAGAATAAGGAACAACATCCAGTCAATAGGAAAAAGATAGAGAACCTAATAGAAAACTGGGCAGTGCCTATGCACAAGTACTTCATAGAAGAAACACAACTGGCCAAAAAATAAGACACTAAAACTCAGTAATCAGAGAAACACAGATTAAAGCAACATGCCATCTTTTATAGGGGGTGGGGGAACTCTTACTAATTGGTAGGAGAGCAAATAATAATGCTTTTCTTGGAAGGCAATTTATCAGTACCCATTACAGTGTCAAAGAATTTACATTTAACAGATTTTTTCAATCAACTAATAAGAATCTATATTTTTGGATGATATTTTTATACTTACAATTATACATCTTTAAGGAGCTGCACTTTCATATACATAGTATTAAGCAGTTTGACTAAGGAGGATTGCATAGTTTCTTTGTTTTTTTTTTCTTTTGTTATTTCTGATGTTTTATTAGGGTAAATATTTCCTCTTGGCTTATAAATGTTGAAAGACAGCATAAGTGAGGGAGTTGGTAGATTTATTTATATAGTTGTATCCCTATATCATGCAAAAAATTGTGTTTTCACGTCATAAGGAATCAGATAATGACAGGTTCAAATTCTGCTACCCACTAACTGTAAGCCACTTGCCACTCAGCACCTCATTTTTCTCATCTGTAAAATGAAAGGTTTATATTAGATAAGATGCAATATTCTTCATAATTTAATGACAATGACTGGTTCTGCCAATGTATTTTCTTGTGTATTTTTTTTTTTTTCATAACTTCAAATCTAAAGCGAATTGGTTTATAAAGAAAATAGATTTGTATATTGCACTGTGTGTCCACCACCCAAAGTCAAATCATCTTCTGTCACCATATATACAGATCTTGTAACATAGAAATCCTCTGAAACCTGTATGATCCTATTAACCAATTGTCACCCCAATAAATTTAATAAAAAAGAGATTAAACCAAGCATAAAAAAAATAAATGAAGAAAATAGACTCATCGAATAGGCTAAGTATAAAAGAAGATGAGCCCAGAGGAATGAGTACTGTGTTGTCCATTGAAAGTTTAGGCCATTTTACACACATGTATACACCATTAATAAGAATCTTTGAAAATATAAACATTTTTCAAAGATCGACAAAAGGAGAAAGTTAAGAGAAATGAAAGTTTCTTTATGAGTTAAATAACTACTGAAGCTGATTCTTCTCCTCTTAGAGATAAGAACATTTCAAGATTCAGAAGATCTAAATTATATCAGGAAAAAAAGTCCCATGACTATAAAGGTCAGCAGAAGCAGCACTCGATTTGAAAATAGATGAAAAAAATGCACAAAGAGACTTTAAGAAGGTGAGTGCATTTGAATAAAACAAATGGCAAGATTAATGATTATATGGAAAACCAAGCAGAAAAGTATGAAATAATGTCATAAAACTATAGGCATAAACAAAATTTTATAAAATATTTTAGCTTTTCAAAATATGACCCAACAATATTGCTATAGAACTGTTGAGTTTACAAGTGTTTAATTTTCATCTTCCCACATAGTAGTCACAACAATTCTTTAGATGTTATTATATTCTTTATTTTACAGTTGAGAAAAACTAAACATTAGAGAAGGTAAGTGACTTTTGGGGGGATTTCCAGCTAGAGAATAGTAGAACTGGGATTGGAATCCCTATCTCCATATTTTAAATTTTATGCATTTTTACCATGCTGGACTGCTCTGGAAGTAGATATAAAAATAACTGGGCCATTATTTACTGAGGACCTTCTATGACTAAGTACTTGGCGTTATAGAGATTATTTCTCTTAATCCTTCGCTCTAGAAGTTGTTATGCCTCCCCACTTTAGAGAGATGGAAATTGAGGACTGAGGAGTTAGATTACTTGTTTGTAGATACAGCTACAAAATTGCAGAGCTGAGATTAGCCCCACCGGTCAGAACTCTTGACCCGATGCTATATGACAGACCAAGGGAGAAAAGAAGTCCAAAAATCTGGACTCATTGGACTGGTGTCTCCAGAAATAGGAACTTCCCTGAGTACCAAAATACAAAAGGTATTCAGAGTGCCTGCCACATAATTGATTCAATGAAGACTCGTTTTCTTTCCTTTGTTTAGGGAACCATTTTGATAAACAGATGCTCCTGGACTTTTGATGGGATTATGTCTCAATGAGCCATCAAAGTTGAAAATACATTTCATACACTTAACCTACTGAACATCACATCTCAGCCTCGCCTACCTTAAATGCGCTCAGGACACTTACGTTACCCTGCAGTTAGGCAATTGTTTTTAGTTTCTTCTCAAGAGGACTTGTCTTCCTCTTCTCACCAGAAGCAGGAGACACAGGTGGGTGTTTTGTAGACATGATGTGATGCAAAAACGTAACACACAATATCCAAAAAATGCTGGTAACACAGTACTCTGTCGAGTATCTGTTGTTTATTCTGGTGATCAGGGGCTGACTGGAGCTGAGGCTCGCTGCACTGCCCAGCATCACGGGAAGTAGCTGGTATCATACCGCGTATCGCCAGCCCAGCAAGTAACCAAAATTCAAAATTCCAAGTAGAGTTTCTACTGAACGCATACTGCTTCAGCACCATCATTGTAAAGTCAAAAAAATCGTAAGTCAAACCACTGTAAGGGACTCTCTGTAATCAAAAGGTGTGTTCTCATCCTAGCTCTGCTACTTACTAGCTTTGTGACCTTGGGCAATCTGATATCCCTAAGCCTTCATGTCCTCGTCTGTAAAGTGGGTCAAATATATATTTATCAAGGTTATTGTAAAAATAAATGAGATAACATATATAAGATTTTACTGGTAAAGAGATTTTTAAGAAAAAAACTATTAAGGAAATGTAATAAGAGATGGGTAGATCTCCCCACATGAAAATATATTTGTATGTTAAAAATGAACAACATAAAAAGGGCACAAAGGGCTAATATCATATATATGTGTGTATATCTTACAGATCAATAATCAATGCATTAAGCTTCAGAAGAAAATGGACAAAAGACCTATCAAAGAAAAGAAAATAAGAGAAGTGACTAAATATATGAAAAAATATTCAATTTTAATGCTAATCAAAGAAACAGAAAACAAGACACTACTTTTTATGTGTCAGTATGGTACAACCTTTTAAAAGGGCAAATTGATACTATCAAAATGATAGTCAATAATATTGTAATAACTATGTATGCTGCCATGTGGGTACTGGAAATATCAGGGGGAACACTTTTTAAAGTATATGATTATCTAACCACTATGCTGTATATCTGAAACTAATACAAAGTAATAGTAAATGTAAACTATAATTGAAAAATAAAATTTAAAACAAGCGCCAAAGTGCATCCTCTTTCGTAGAGCAATCCTATTTCTAGAAAGTTATCCTATAAACTCAAAGATATACTATATTTTGTTGATTTTAAGATGCACATTTTCTCACATTTAAACACTTCTGAAATTAGAATGTCATGTCATAGCTTAATTGGCAATATTCTTTTTCTTTCTTCTTAGATTTGACAGTGTCTTAGAGTTTATGAATATGGTATATATAAGGATACAGTATTTTATTGAAGCACTTCTTGTTTAGCAGAAAATGGGAAACAATCTAAATGTCTGTGAGTAGGAAAGTGGTTTAATAACATATAGTACAGCTAGACAATGCAATACTCTGTAGCCCTTACAAAGAAAAGGAAGGCATCAGAGAAATATGACCATGATATATTTTAAGTAAAGATGCCAAGTTATAGGTTGATATGTAAGGAGAAAAAAGAATGTGTGTGCATTTGGGCATACATTTGTATATGCATAGAAAATAGCTTTTATGCTAAAATAATTTTATTATCCTGATGCCAAGCAAGTATCTGGAAGGAAAAAAAATAATCTGATCAGAAAGTAGTGATGAGAAGAACTTAAAAATGAAGTTTACCTTTTTGTTGGTCCATCCCAGGCCTGCAAGGAAAGCCATGACCAAAGTGCACAGTCCTCCTGACCCAGGGAAACCAAAATACATGCTGCTGAACACCGCTAGCACAGAGAGCCCCAGGACAAGGAATGCTCTCTTCCACACAAGTTTGCTCTTGAGAAGAAAAAACACTGATTAGCTCAATTATTCCACATAATTGTTTTTGTTGTTGTTTAATTTTTCTTTATGTTGAAAGAATTTCAGATGTCCCATTTTTTCCCCCATTGACCCCTTCTACTCTGCACCCACCCCCCACCCCAGGCCTTCTTCACACTTTTGTCTGTGTCCATGGCTTATGCATTTATGCATAAAAATTCTTCGGTTAATCTCCCCCCCCCCCTTCCCTCTGAGATTCTTCAGTCTGTTCCAAGCTTCTATGTCACTGGATCTATTTTGTTCATCAGTTTATTTTGTTCTTTAGATTCCACATATAAGTGAGACCATGTGACATTTGTCTTTCTCTGCCTGGCTTATTTCACTTAGCATAATATTCTCCAGGTCCATCCATACTATATAACTGGTTTTTAATTATTTATTTTTCCATCTTCAAGGCAGTGGAAAATAAAGATGTCTTTATCTGTACATATCAATGCATGACACAACATTTACTTTACTTTCCTTAACAAAAGTAGAGATAGCACACGTACAAATACAAATTCCTCTTTCAGGGGTAAGAGTTAGCTTCCTCTGCTGTAATCAATGTAGAATTTCACAGGATTGAATGGAATAGTAGAAGAAAGCACCATGGGCTTTGGAGCCAGACAGCCCAGGGTTAAAATTCTAGCTCTTTTACATCATTGTTGTATGTGTGGCACATTACTAAGCCTCTCCAAGTTTTATTTCCTCCTCCCCAAAAGCTGTTACATCCTGTTTTTTCTTTCTAAATCCTTAAATACCAAGAAGCTTGAAGAGGCTATAGACTGAGTAGTTTTTTCTTGTTGAGTTTTATTTTTATTGTTGTTGGTTTTTAAAGTCTAAGAGATGTGTACCTCTATCCCTTTACTTCCCGCTGTTCAGCCTTTAAAATTTGATAACTTTAGAAGGCAGGTGGGTCTTTAAGGATGCTCGGCTTGGAGGCATGCAGGCTCTAGAGGTGAAATAACTAAGGTCATTCCTAGCTCCACTGCATTCTAGCTATGTGACCTTCCTTGTTCAAGTCACTTCTCCCTAAGCTTTGATTTCCTTGTCAGTAAAATGGTTGTATGAGTAGTACTCTTATCATGGGTTATTATTGTGTGGATTGCACTAGATCAGTGCTTCCCAATAGAATGGTCAGTGATGATAGAAATTTCTGTATCTGCGCTGTCTATGGAAATGCTCTGTCTCTGCTATGGCCACATGTAGCTACTGGCTGCCGTACTGAATAGAGTCTCACTTTATTGAACTTACCTTATCATTTTACACACATTTTTCTCTTTATTTTGTTGTATAATCAGAAAAATCCTGTCATTTTCTTTTATGCATCCAAATAATCTTTTAGAAGGTTTTTTATAATTGTCTTTTACAAGACAGTTTTACTTGGAGTTTTATGGAGCACAATGAAAATTCAAATCAATATGCTCATAATAGAAATATTAATTTTCTTTCTTTTTTAAAAAATATGTCTTTATTGATTTTAGAGAGAGAAAGGGAGAGGGAGAGAGAAAAAACATCAATGGTGAGAGAGTCATTGATCGGCTGCCTCCTGCACGCCCCCCACTGGGGATGGAGTCCAAAACCTGCGCAAGTGCCCTGACGGGGAATCAAACCACAGTCTCCTGGTTCATAGGTCGATGCTCAACCACTCAGCCATACCGGCTGGGTGAAATATTAATTTTCTTACTTAAAGTTCTACTTTAGTTAAGTTTCTAAACCCATTCAAAATGCTCTGAAATCTTCAAAATGCCAATTCTTATAGGAAAAAAAAAAGATTTTTATGTTTATCTATCCTAAGGGACTTAGGACAGTGAGAGGCACAAACGAAAACATTTGTTTTTCATAAAGAAATCATTGTGAACTGTAAAGAACTTTGATCTCCTTGGTTAGAAATATTGGGCTATATTGTAATGAAATATTAAGGTCTATTTATTTGATAATATTAGAATCTAAGGTATTTTGATACTAAAAAAAGGGGGTTCAAACAGCCATTTTATTTATTTATTTATTTAAAAAATATTTTCTTGATTGATTTCAGAGGAAGGGAGAGGGAGAAATAGAAACATCAGTGATGAGAGAGAGTCATCGATCGGCTGCCTCCTGCACACCCTGCACTGGGGATGGAGCCCGCAACTCGGGTGTGTGCCCTGCTCGGGAATCAAACTGCGATCTCCGGGATCATAGGTTGATGCTCAGCCACTGAGCCACACTGGCTGGGTTCAAACAGCCACTTTATATCTTGATTTAGTTGAGTATTATGAATGATGAATAAAAATAAGTAGAAATAAAAATAATTTAATTAAAAAAATTAAAAATTTGTGTATCCTATCACTTGGGAATTGATGTTATTTGCTTTACAGTGAAATTTGAAATGTACAGAATACAAACTAGAGAAAAAACTTTCAGGACTGCATTAAAATCTTATACATTGAGTCCTCTTCATAAAGCTCATGGGTAGCACTGTTAGAGCAATGAGTAGTTTGAAAATAGGGGGCATTCTCTGAGTCACATCCTTCACATCGGCTTTGAAGGAAGTGCTCCAGAATGTTTTTCCAAGGACATTTTAGAGCACGACTTTCCCACAGATTCCTTCTTTTACCTGGTCACTGCTTGGAAAGTACTGAATGAAAAATCCAAGAAGAGATCCAGTTGCCACACCAATTACCACCTCCAAAACTCCTCTGAAGACATTAAAAACTGTGGAGCCTTAAAAACACATAAAAAACAAAACTTCAGACAAAACTGAATCCATAAATAAACAGACTTAACTTTAAACATCAACATAAAGCATCAAATTACATTGAAGGGTTTCTAGATATTCCCTGATTCCACATTCTTAAATATATGTCACTTACAATGTCTAATAGACCTATCTTATAAGAAAGGTATGCATATATAGGAGATAAATTTCAGAACAGACATAAGCTATGACTTGTGTGCTTTTTTGTATGTCTACTTCCATAAATTTTACTTAAAGAGCTCAAGAAAACATGAAAGGTAAAATTTATGATTCAGAGATAATTTGTTCTGCGATAGTATATGCATAGGCTGGGTACGTAGAAATATCCTAGTTTTCAAATTGCTATTTGAAAGCCTGATTTTTTAATAATAAATGTACACTGATTTTGAGTAGCTCTGATATGTACAGAATATAGTAATTTAAGAATCTGGCAATAAAAATCAAGATTCTTTTCTTACTACAATGAGTGTAGGGGACTTACCCCTTAAATGTTTATTCTAAACGTAAATCTGAAAAAAGAATTATTTTTGAGTAGTCATGGGGATATAGGGAATATAGTCAATAATATTGTAATAACTATGTATGGTACTAGGTGAGTACTTGAATTATTGGGAGGATCACTTTGTATATCACTGACTAACCACTAGGCTAACCACTAACTTGAAACGAATATAAAGTAACACTGAATGTCAACGGTAATTGAAAAAAAAATTATTTTTGAAATTGCTTTTAGAAGTCTAGCTTTTTTGAAATATCATAATATAAAAGGTAAGTAGAACCTGTAGCATAAAAGATTTAGGACATTTTAATGAAAAAAAATCTTTGTTAGCATATTGTACAGAAAATTATAGTAAAATTGCTCAACACATAAAGCCCTTCTTCAACACTACTCTAAGAATAAATGTACTAACGAGTTATTGTGGTTCCTTGTTATTGTGCTAAGGGATACAGAATATGCCACCCTAAGTGTGCTACTTTGGCATAAGGATTATTTTGAGTTGAGGGCAACTGAGAAGATACACAAAAAGTTCCCTGCGCTCCCTCTATTTGATTAAAAGTCGGCTATAAATTTGTAAAGTTGTCCTTTCCCCTCTCTATCAGGAAGGACAGAAGTTAACCATTGAGACAGCCAGGGACTCTCATAAACTCAGAGATGGCATCAGATGAATCTACATAAAAAATTTTGCTAAGACCAGCCCTTATTTACTATTAGTTTTCTAATATAGTTGCCTTTCCATGATTTTCTACCCTAAAAGCTCAAAGGTCTTATCCTTTGTCTGGCAATTCTCTACAAAATTACCGTTCTTTGCTAAGATGCCACAAAGGCCCAAGTTCTCGCCACTCCTTTGAATTAGTCATCAGTGAGTACTCCCATGTATGAGTAGCACAATACTCACGCTAATAAACTGCTGTTCTCTCTCATTAAGCTGGCTTTTGTCAGTCTAATTTACGGGGCCCCAGATAAGGAACCTAAACTGGGTAGAGGTAAGCCAGTTTTTCTCCCCTACCTTTTCAATCATCTCTCATTTAAAAATGTAATATCTTTCATAGTAATTTTATTTAGCTCAGGCAATTTAATTCTCTGTTAGGCAAAGTATGACTGTCAAAAGTATGTGATAATAATATATGTCTTGACCGATTACAGTCAATAATTTACTATAAATGTGTAGAAAGTAAGATTGTTGTTTTTTTTTTTTTAAAAAAAGACTTCTTGGGCCCCACCTCTGAAAATTCTGATTCAGTAAGTCTGGCAGGGCTTGGGATCCACATTTTAAAGAGGCTCCAGGTACCTCCCATCCAAAAGGGCTAAGGTCCACAATAGGGGAATAGATAGAGGGAACACAGTGTTGCCAACAAGGAAGGTTTTTTTAAGCTATCCATAGCCCCCACCCACCCAGATTATGAAAACACAAGCAGACCCTCCACGCTGACCTCCCTGACCCCCCTCTTCCCACTCCTCTGTGATTCTAGTGCAAACTCTGCTGCTTTTGTTTAGGAGAAAGCCATAGGACCATAATGCTGTCTCTTGTGCTAAAGTCTATGAACCAAACCTAGATTTAATACCTGTTTTAACTGTAGTTTCAACATTTCTCAAAATATAATCATATTTGTCAAGTCTGGAATTTTTTAAATTTAAATTTATCTTTATTGTTGAGAGTATTACAGGTGTCCCATTTCCCCCCCCAATTGTCCCCCTCCACTTCACTCCCACCCCCTCCCCAGGCCTTCACCCTGTTATTGACTGTGTCCATGGGTTATGCATATATGCGTATAACTTCTTTGGTTAATCTCTTCCCACCCTCCACCCCCCTTCCCTCTTTCTTCTGAAATATGATTGTCTGTTGCCTGCTCAATGTCTCTGGATCTATTTAGTTCATCAGCTTCTTCTTAAAGAAGACCCTTCAACTTTTCCTGTAGTGCTGGTCTGGTGGTGATGAACTCCTTTAGCTTTTCCTTGTCTGAGAAGCTCTTTATCTGACCTTCAATTCTAAATGATAGCTTTGCTGGGTAGAGCAATCTTGGTTGTAGTTCCATGGTTTTCATGACTTTGAATATTTCTTGCCAATCCCTTCTGGCCTGCAAGTTTTCTGTTGAGAAATCAGCTACCAACCGTATGGGTGCTCCCTTGTAGGTAACTAATTGCTTTTCTCTTGCTGCTTTTAAGATTCTCTCTTTGTCTTTCATCTTTGGCATTTTAATTACAATGTGTCCTGGTGTGGGCCTCTTTGGGTTCCTCTTGTTTGGGACCCTCTGTGCTTCCTGGACTTGCAAGTGTATTCTTTTCCCAGGTAGAGGAAGTTTTCTGTAATTATTTTTTCAAATAGGTTTTCAATTTCTTGCACTCTTTCTTCCCCTTCTGGCATCCCAATAATACAAATGTTGAGCCTCCTGAAGTTGTCCCAGGGGCTCCTTATACTATCTTCATATTTCTGGATTCTTTTTTCTTTTTGCTCTTCTGGTTGGGTGTGTTTTGTTTCCTCATGTTCCAAATTGCTGATTTGATTCTCAGTGTCCTCTACTCCTCTGTTGACTCCTTGTAAATTATTCTTCATTTCAATTCATGTAGCCTTCATTTCAAATTGGTACTTTATTATGTTATCTATTTTCTCAGTTATTTCCCTAATAATCAGCTTAAACATCCTTATAAACAAAATTCTGAACTCTGTATCTGTTAGCTTGTTTGGATCTATTTCAATTAGTTCCTCTCCTAGGGATTTCTTCTGTTCTTTCCTTTGTGACATGTTTCTTTGCCTCCACATTTTGGCTGCTTCCGTGTGTTTGTTTCTATGTATTAGGTAGAGCTGCTATGTCTCCTGGAATTGGTAGTGTGGCTTTGTGTAGTAGGTGTCCTGTAGGGTCCAGCAGCTCAGCCTCCCCAGTCACCTGAGCTGGGCCTTCTAGGTGCTTCCCTGTGTGGGCTGTGTGCACTGTCCTGTTGTAGTTGAGTCTTGGTTGCTGTTGGCATCACTGGGAGGAATTGACCCTCCAGCCCAATCAGCTGTGAGAACCAGCTGCAACTACAGCCAAAGAGCTGCTGTGCTGGAGTCACCCCTGTGGAGCAGGATTTACTTCAGTGGGGCTTTGGTGTTCACCAAGTGTGCCCCTTGAGTGTGTCATTCGTGGATGTGGAAGGGTTTAATCCAGCGTGGTCGAGTCTGACCACCAGGTACACTGTCTCTGAGGCCTCCCTGAAGGTGCAAAGTCAGCCTGTGCCAGTGCCTTGCCCAGGGCCACCCAGCATGAGCTACACAGCAAACCGTAGTTGGCTGCTACTTGTGCTGGGTTTGGAGGTGTCCAGGAGAGGCCAGGCTATGAGCCAATTCAGGCTGCTGCTAGTGCCAGGCCTGGGGCCACCTATCAAGCTGTATGGGACCCGCTGCTGCTTGTTTGAGAGATTTTAGGAAAGTCCTAAGCATGAGGCTTGAGAGGTCACTTGCATAGAAAAGCCACTGGAAATGTCCTGGATGAACCTGCAGGTGGGGAGGGGCCTCCGGGAATCATGGGGCGGGGCCAAAGGTGTGAGTCAGGTGCTGGAGATTCAAATATGTTATCTGCCTGCCGGCTGTGTGCGGGGAGGATTCGTCAAAGGAGCCATGGCCTCTGCCAGCTCTTCTGCCTGGGAGGAAGCTGCCCCTCCAGCTCTCGCCCGGATCTCAGGCAGGTTAGTTCCTCCCCGAGTGTCCCGGGTCCTTTCAAGCTGCTTCCGGGCGCTGGGCTCAGAGGGAGTGCGTCCGAGTGAGTCCGTGTGTGGGCCCTTTAAGAGGAAAGCCTGGGGCTCCCGCAGCCTCCATGACCCTCAGGGACAGTCACTGCTGGTTTTCACAGCCCGAAGGTGTGGGGACTTCTCTTCCCAGCCCTGGAGCCCTGGGCTGGGGGCCCGATGTGGCAGTGGGACCCCTCCGTCCTCCAGGAAAACTCCGCCGCTGAGATTCCCTCCGGGTTTAACCCATGGCACCGGGTGTGGGCCCGTGGCCGCGTCTCCGGGATTCAGCCCCGATCCGCCCGCGTCTCCGCCCCTCCTCCTGGTCTTGGTGCTTCTTCAGCTCCCTGGTCATGGGGCTTCTGTGCAGCCAGATTCCAGGAGGCTCTGAGTGATGGTGGTTCTGTATCTTAGTTGTCATTTTGATGTGGTTGTGCGAGGTGGTGGGCGCAGCTGTTACCTGCGCCGCCATCGTGTTTGTCTCTCTGGAATTTCTTGGTTAACAGTAAGGAGGTGTCCTGTTTTTTGGGCTCTCTCCATCCCCCATAGAAAGAAGAGGCAATCTGCACAGTATAAATCCTTGTCTTCCCTCCCCCCTCAAAAAAGACTGTTCGGAAAAAAAATAATCCTTTCTTCTACTAATGGTTCTCTTTTCCTATAACAATATTCTATTTTGTGCAACCCCTTAGAGTGCCTTCTGGTTGCTAAATGGCATGCTGCCCGATTCATGAATCACTTAATAAAGCCAATTAGATCTTCAAGTTTATTTGGTTGATTATTTTATTTAATAATTTTAACCCTCCCCCGAGGACATGCTTATTGATTTTTAGAAAGAGGGGAAGGGGGGAGAGAGAGGCAGAGAGAAAGAGATCCTCTTGATGTGAGAGAGAAACATCCATTAGTTACTTTCCTGAATGTGCCCGGACCAGGGATCGAACCCACAGCCTTTCAGCACAGGGGACAATGCTCCAATCAACTGAGCCACACCAGCCAGGGCTGGTTGATTATTTTTTAACACTTTAAGGCCATGTTTTTGTTCCCAAAGGTTTTGATTTAATTGGTCTAAGGTAGGGCCCATATATGAGGACTTTTTAACCCCACTTCCCTCAGGTAATTCTAGTGTGTGGGCCACATACTAAACCTGACAAACTCAGGGGAGGCCTGCATGGTGAGCCTTACAAACTCAGAGACTAAAAGTAACCACATAAGGATGGTCTGAATAATAAAAATTCCTAACTAAGAGTGAGTCGCTGCAGGTAGTCGCATCCTTGGCCAATAGCTTCCTTGACAAAGGCCAATCTTTACCTTGATGAGCCTGTCTACTGTCTTTTTTAATCTAAGATAACATACCTTTGAAATGTCAGAGTAATTTCCTTTTCCAGATCCCTCAAAGCACAACCTCTCACCAGATCACAGAACCCCTCATTACTATCTTGTTGCCCAAGTACCATCTCTGTGTGCTGTAAATGTTAATTGTTAACTATCCTGTATCCACCAATATAAAAGAAGTATGTGTCTCTGTTTACTGTTTATCCAATCTGCTGCTTTGCTTTTTCCTGCCTCCCTAATCTATCACCAATGAATTTCATGTAACACCCCCTTATAGCTGCTCCTTTGATTGTAATGTATAAAATAAGCTGTAAAACTGCTATTCTCCGGGAGCACTTTCTCAATTCATTAAGATTTGGCTTCCTGGCAATTGTCATCAGTTTGGCTCAAATAAATGCATACAAATTCTCTGCAGGTTTGGACATTTCTTACCTCAACACTTGTGTGAAGCTGAGGCTGAGAACCATTGTTTTAAAGGTATATACTAGGAAATCAGTGAGAACATAAGTTTGGATATGTGCAGTAGAGTTAAAATAAAGACAACAATGTAGATTTGATTTAATAGGTAATAGGGAATCGTCATTGGTTCTTGAACAAGCAAGTAACATTATAAAAGCCATGTTTTGATAAGATTAATTTACTAGTGAGACATGGCAGGGACTGGATGCAAGGCAACTGGGGCAATAGGAAGAGGTGAGACTCTAGGTAATCAGTATAAATCATATATAACCAAAAATGGTTAAGATAACTACAGGGGCTGGAGAGAGAATATGTAACTTTCTAAGGTGTGTTCCTCTTTTATTACTACTTAAAACAAAATACATCCATATCAGACAATTATTAAGTAATAATAAGATACTCATTAAAATCATTGTTATTATTTATAAAATGTTAAAGATGAGAGAAGATAAATTGCTCCTTCGACTTGGAATCTTCTCTGTTACTTGTGTTCATTGAAAAACCTACTCATCCCTGTGTGAAGTCTCCAAGATTAAACTTTCTAGATGGCTCCGTGCAAAAGCTGTGCTCCTTCTTTAAACGTTGCTACTTTGCAGCCCCCTTCATGCACTTCCATACTACTTGAGCCATCTGTGTCTAGAGGGTAAAGCTAGGAAGCTACTGTCTCCCCCTTAGGTAAGGAACTAGCTCTTGGAGTTGCTTTCTTTATTTTAACTTGCCTTCACCAATCATCCTGCCAAAATGCCACACTTGTGTATCATAATCTCTCTCTCGAGCTCAAGAGAACAGCACATTGTGAACTGATCGTTTACCTGTGGAAAAGGCCATGCCCAAGCAGGTGTTGAAGCCGGTGATGGCCAGAATGTCATCAAAACTGCCAGCAGCCATGAGTAAGGTCGGGATACCTTTTTCAACACCATAGCCTCCTTCCTGCAGAAGGAGCATGGAAGGCACCACGACAGCTGGAGAGACGGCACCTACAACAAAACTAAGCAGGCGGCGCTTTAGACATTTGTGGGAGTGTGTCACTTATCATCGTTATTACTGAAATCATAATAACCTCTGCTCTTTGAGAGGATACCCTTTAGATCATCTTTCCAATTGCAGTGATGCATCAAACCAGAAACACATACACACACAGGGGTTCTACGGAACACTTTACAAAGTGTGGCCACGAACAACCTGCACTGCAAGCACTTTGGCTGCTAAATATATATATATATTTATGGGTGGTCTAGAAGACCTAAGGGGGTTAGGCTCCAGGAACCTGCCATTATAAAAAAAAATTTGTGGCCTGAGGTTTAAAAAACCTCATGGCCATGGATTTTGGGGTTGAAATCTGGTGAAGCCAGGCCTTCTTCTACCAGGGCTTGGTATGTAAAATAAAACAACAGATTAGGAGGGGGAAGGCTGTAATAACAGTGACAGAGATACTAAGAATAGCAGTAGTGGTAACACCAGAAGCATTTCAGAGTGCTTACCATGTGCTAAAAACCATTTAAGCACTTTACATATATTAAATAATTTAATCCTCACAACAACCCTATGAGGTAGCTACAATCATTCTGTTTGTTTTTCAGATGAGGACACTGAGGCACAGAGAAATTAAGTAAATTGCCGAAGATCACACACTGGGAAATCACAGAGCGGGGACCTGAGTCCAGGCAGTGTAGCTCCAGAGTCTTGGCCATGAGAAGTAATAACTAATTTCTTGCCTACTTATTAGCACAACATTTTTACTAAGCAATTTATATTTATTTTTCTCTTCTGGCCCTTAGCCATTGGAAATAAGAACTGACAGTGGAAGGAAGAGGCAGCAGAATCCCCCAATCACAATGGTCTGGGGGCAGAAGCAGGGAAACAGTGCAGGTGTTGGTCACTGCTGGTGTATGCATCACCCTTGGTGCAGACTCTGAGGGAGATCCAGCAGCTCTCTCACCAGCATGCAATCAGGTGTAGGTAAAAAATCTATGACTTCCTCAATAGTATAAATGATTATAACCACTGTAAAAGCATCTACAAAGACGTATACTATATTTTGAAGTTATGATCTTTACATGTTGGAATGTTAATAGTTATAATATTATGCTGGAGTGTCCATATTGTATTTTCTGATGTCCTTAAGAAAATGCTATTATGCATCTTCTTGTATAGAATCAGAGAAAGTCCTAAATGTCCACGCATATTTTCAGATGACACGGAAAAATCATTACCCCAGGATAAATGCCCATTGCCATGGCAGACCCATCAGGAAGTGAGCGAGAAGAGCAGACGTGCACGCCTCCACAAGACAAGGACCCATGGATAACCGCATACAAATACCCTTCAACTTCTTCAGGGCCTGAAATATAAAAACAGACATGCTAAAGTAACCCTCTAAAGACATGCAGAGAAAAGGACATTAAATGCTTTTTCTTCATATTCAGACCACGTCTGGATTATTATGAAGTTTCCAGGTAATGAGTTTTATTTCACAAACATTTCAGTGTTCTAAGTGTCTTAGAGATAGCTTATTTAGTCCTAATAGCAACCCTATGATATAGGTAATACTACTACCCCCATTCTTCAGATGTCCTCATCTGAAAAGGCACAAGTTAAAAGTCCTTGCCCAAGATCATGAAATTGGCGAGTGGTGGAGCTACGTTTGGACCCAGGCAGGCTGCTCAGAATCTCCACACCAGCTGGTTTAACCTTCTCAGTGTTAGCTTTGTGTATAATTTGTGGCCCCAGAATGAACATAGGTTAAAGACCTTCATCCCTAAGAATATTCATTCCCGCATTCAAAAATATACATGAATAAAAAGCATTTTAGAAAAGCATACTCGAGACTCATTCTATACACCAGTTTCCCAAGCTAGTGCAGTTAGCTCTGAACACCTCACCTGTATAGGGCTCTGTGCATCAAAAAATGATGTCTCCCTAATGATCGTTATTTATAACTACGGCCTATATCTCTGTCAGAGAAAGGGGGGCCCTTTATTTTGGTGTTGTCCCCAAACAGAAAGTAACTCCACCTTTCTCCAAGAAAGAGTATGGGAACATCTTCTGGGGATAGTCCTTCATGAAATAAATTCTGTTGTCTTCTTGGGAATGCCATGCAGAATGTCCACAGCCATTTTCTAAAGCTCAGTGATTCTAAATACTTGCAGTACTGGAGGAGCAAAATCCCTAGTCAGTGATTAGAAGTTCACCATGTCAGTACCTTTGAATCAAGCCCAAGGCCGGCACGAATCAATATAATAGACAGGGCTATGCTTCTCAACGTAGAAGACCACTTGTGCTTGATCTGTACGTTATCACTGACCACAGGGATGTTTCTCAGGAGAAAGCCCGCAAGCAGCATGCCTGGAATGAAGAGGTCAAACAACTCTTTAGACAGTTTTCAAATACAGAAAATACTTTTTCGCACTTTAGATGTGAAAGAGGCTGCTCTGTAAAATCCCAAGAACCACTTCCTTTATGCTAGTCCTTAAATAAAATTACATTAAACTTTAATTTAAAAATTAAAATAATATGATAAAGAAGCTAAGAAAAGGGCTTTAATATGCAGACAAAAATGATAGATTAGAATAACTGACACTGAAAGAGAGAAATAGGATGCAGTATTGGAAAGTGGGACCAAATTCTAAATATAAAATGTTTAAATAAAATGCCCAATTCAGTCATTTCTCTGTGTGCAAGTAGCAAACAGCTCCTGAAATTATTTGCTATGTCAGATTACCTGAAATATCAGTAAATACCTGTATGGGCTCTATTTTACCTTCAAACCAGATAATTTAATAAAAAACACATAACCTGCTTAAAAAGGCCTAGAAGTGAGTTATGGGGAACTGGATGTTGCTCTGTCATGTCAGCTGGTGCCTCCTTTCATTCAGTCATTCAACACACACTACTGCCTTCAGTGTCTGGGACGCTGTAGTAGGTATTTGAGCTAACAATGAACAAAGACTCAGCACTGCGCCTCGACAAGCTTTCAGCCTGTGGGGAGCAACACAAATGGACAGTCTCAATGTTATGGGAGCGTAAGTATGAGCTGAGACAGGAGGGGTGAGTCCCAGGAGTCCAAAGGAGGGAGAGAGGGAGGAAGGAGGGGCTGGGGGCGTTGAGAAGTTTATGGAAGACACAGAAGTCTCTTCCAAGGTGTGAAGAGAAAGTGCGCCGTGTTCTGAGACCTGTGCGTGTGACTGAGGAAGCTGAGCGGTTGTGAAGGAATTCTGCCCTTGCTGACGGCACGTCCATACCAAGGGAAACAGTTCTCCCTCAGACCCTGGGGCTTCTGCCCTCCATTCTCCGGCAGTGCCCTCTTCTCACCACCTCCTGATAAGCACCACTCATTAAAATGACCACACAAATTTACTAAGGCTGAGGTGTTCTGTATGTGAGCTATGAGAACAGAGACGAATCACAAGTATAGCTTTTTGTGACATGCTCCAGACACCTTCAGGCAAGATAGCATCACTTCTAGGCATCTCTCATCACTGCCACAGAATCTCAAAGGTCGCAAAATTCTGGATTCTGCAGTCATGCGCTTTCTAGGATATTTGGAAGTATGAACTAGCCTATAATAGCTCTTTAAAAAATAATGATAAGAATAATATATACTCATGGTAAAATTCAAACATTACAGACAAAGGTAAAGTAACAAAAACATGCCAATACCACCTGTAACTTTCCATCTTCATTCCCCAAACGTTTCCATTGTGAAAGGTTTTCTGTGCCCTTCCAGAGTGTTTCTTTACCTACTTTAGCCTGTGTATTTGTGTGCACTTTGTGTTGGATACAAATGGGAGCACGTTTATCTTCTGTTGTACAATTTGGGTTTCTTTTTTTCACTTAAGCATATATTCTGAACATATTCCCAGTGAAGCACGTCTAAATTTGCCTTGTTCTTTTTAATAGTTATAATAGTATCTCATTGCTTGGAAATAGAATTTTTGGACCAATTCATGGACCAGTTCATACCTCAAGTATTTATCAAGTGACTACTACAGGCCAGAGCCTTACGATACCCTGGTAACACAGAGGTGAGCTAGACCAACATGATCCCTGTTCACATGGAGCTTTTATATTTGTAGGTTTGTGCAGGTATATCCACAGGATAATTCATAGCAGTGGGAATGTCAGGCTCTAGGGTATAGATGTATATATCATTTTTATAGATATTGATGAATTACCAGTCAAAAATGCTGCACTAACCTTATATTTCATTATCATGTCAATAGTTTCTTACTGAAACTTAAAATGTGGATCTAAATCAGTCCTAGATTGATTATAGCATATGACTACCTGAAATCAAAAGGAGCAATAATCTTACAAGAACTCAAAAATGTGTTAAGGGTTTCTTAGGAGTTTTAGGGGGGAATGAGGGAACGCTTTTTATTCTCAAAATGAATGTGAAAACAATTTCCGTGGGACCATGTTTCCTTTGCCAGTGGTCTGGGTTGATGTGGCCACCTGACTGTGACTTGGTAGGTGTGCCCTTCTTGCCTCTAAGTGCACATGAGCTTTTCCCTTGGTTTTGGAGGAAAGAACACCTTCTTTGATAAGGTGTATTTTTCCCCCTTAATTTGTATTATGGAAAAAAAAATTAAATATGCAAATCTTATCAACAAAAGGCCAACTTTACTTCAAATACTCCCAAATTATTTTGAAGCAAATCCTTATTGAAAAAATTTAGCAAAGAAGTCACTCACATTGTTATGAGCGAGTATTAGTGTCACCGTAAATGTTGATTGATATTTTTGTTTATGTTAATGTTAATAAGATGAAACAATGAAAATATGTGTTGGAAGCTCACTTGTTTGTCAAAGATGTGAGTGACTTGCAATAAATCAAGTCTTGATTTGTAGCATTTGCCGATTTCTGTATTATAAATACTTCCATCCTGGCCCATGTTAAGCTATGAACATGATGTCCCTGAATGTGGAGATGGGAAGAAATGGGCAGTGTCACACCATTGCACCATATTTCCATAATCTTAAGAGCAGAGATAAGAGGAAATGTAGTAAAATACTTAGGATCAGATTTATGACCAGTTTTAAATATTTATCACTCTTGTTTTCAATGCAAGTTACTTAACTCTAAGTATTTATAGTTTAATTTTTTAAAATCACATTTTACAACTGATTCACAAAAACCCTCAAAATTTAACTATCAGTTTTTAGCTCCAGCACATAAAATACAGAAATAGTTTATTCCTTTATAACCCAAAGGCTTCCGAACTGCTATTCTTAAAACACGATTTACTCTGAAGAGGAGAGGAAGTGTTTAACACTTACCAAGAAGAGGAGGCAGTGGAGGCAACGTAGGTAACTTAATGAGCCCCAAAAGTTTACCTCCAATGATGGCACAATAGAAAAGGATTATAATTCCAAACAGGTTTCCTCCAGGAAGACATTCACTGCCAGTAATGGACCAAACTACAGCCCACAGAAGAACCACCATGGTAACTGAAATAAACCAGGGAAACTAGTTTCATCAATAAGTTGTTATATGCAAGTTTTAATATAATCTAAGCATTTAAAAATAGACATTGAATACATATACAAATACTTATAACCATGTGTGTTTTAAGAACAGCAGTAATATGAACAACCCGGTAATTACCAACATCTTAAGAAACAGAATGTTACCAGTGGCTTTGAATCCACCTATGTGCCCCCCTCCTAATCTGATCCCCATTTCCTTTCACACAGCCAGAAGGAACTACTATCTTGATTTTTTTTTTTTTTACCATTTCTTTCTTTTTCTTTTTAATTTAAATTTTTAAAAATGTTTTTATTGATTTCAGAGAGAGGAAGGGAGAGGGAGAGATAGAAACATCAATGATGAGAGAGTCACTGATCGGCTGCCTCCTGCACGCTTCCTACTGGGGATGGAGCCCATGACCCCTGGCATGTGTCCTGACTGGGAATTGAACTGTGACCTCCTGGTTCATAGGTTGACGCTCAAAAACTGAGCCATGCGGGCCGGGCTCCTCATTTTTCTTTATAATTTCACCATAAATATCTCACTAGTTAATATTAAAAAGAGAAGCAATCACTATCTTTACCCTCTTCCGAGGAACATGAGAATACTTGAATAGTCACATGCCAATATTTTAGTCCTGCCTTGAAGTTAACATTATTGTTCCTTTAATACAGTCAATGTTTGTTTAGAATTACCCACATACTTACCTATTTTTTTAAATCATCATTTCTTATGGCATCTTACACCTTTCACCTGAGATGATTATCTTGTTGCCTGAAATATTCCCTTTAGTAGAAGCATTTCTTAGAATGTGAAATATGTTTCCCTACTTGAAAACCCTGCGTTCTACCAAACTGTACCCTGAAAATAGATAGGCTAAGGGAAAACAGGGTTGGGTAGACCACTCAAAACTCAAAACCTGTGACCAAAGCACTAACAAAAACAATAACAATCCTAAAAAAAGTACCAACACAGTCAAATCTCCACTGACATTTGTTATCTCCCACCCTCAGTCTCTTTGCAGACTGAAACCCTGGAACCGCACTTCTTAGTTCAAGATGTGGACTCTTCGGGCTTTGCTTTAAACAGAGAGGAGTTCCATCTAAACCCCACGCAGACTGCAGTCCTCTCCGCCAGCCAAATGTGGTTTTAATGTTGGATCTTATTCACCAAGTGAAAAGCGCTGTACTGTCAGCTTCCTCACTGACACACGGTTTCATTAGGTAGCTTAACGCTGGGGAAAGGTGATGGTCTTTGAAGTCCGTAAACCAGAACGAACTGCCTGAAAAGAAGGTGCTTCCATAGAGATTTCAGCTTTTTAAAAGGTCCTTCTATTAGTAAGGCTTTAATCTTTAATTGTAAGAAGGTATATACTTGACTTTTTTTCCAATTCACTTTGCATTCACTTCTATTGCTTGATGATGCAAAGTATTAATGTGCCAGAAAAAACGATGTACAAAAATTCAATTGCATATTACACTGACACAATTCCATATTTACCATTGCAAGTGGTACAGAAACTCTTGGCAGCAAAGTATGCTATATGGATTTGTTGATAGTCAATTCTGATTTGTCTAGAATTATCTTTATTCTCATTTTTAAAAGATAGTTTTTCTGGGTATGCAAACCGAGGTTGAGTTTATTTCTCTCAGTTCCTTGAAAATATTATTCTTTGGTTTTCTGGCTTTCACTGTTGCTAATTTTCATTTTAAGTTTAATTTCAGCTCTATTAGAGAATTTTTCTTTGGCTGTTTTTAAGTATGTTATGTTTAGGTATGGCTTCCTTTTGGTTTGCTTTAGTTTTAGGTTTTCATCAATTCTAGAAAATTTTCAGTCTCATTTCTTCAAATATTTCCTCTTCGCCAGTCTTCCTGTTCTCTTTTTTCTGGAACTATGATTAGGTAGTCACATTCTTTTGGCCATGTTGCTAATGTAGTTTCCATATTTATCACTTTTTGTCTGTGTGTACTACATTCTAGATAATCTCCTCAGACCTATTTGCTAGTTTACCAATTCTCTTATTACTCTGCTGCCAAATCTAGCCACTAAGTTTTCTATTTCAATTACTGTATTATATCTTTCATTTCTAGAAATTCAATTTGGTTTTTATGAAATATCTTTGTTCATTTTTAAAATAGTCACTTATTTTGTACTCACATTTGCTATCATCTCAACTTCTTTACAGATATAAAAAATATTTTATATTCTATTTTCAGATAATGCAAAATTTTTGAAATCTGTTTCCTTGTGCTTATTGTGATTTTTGTTTGTTTGTTTGTGTTTGCAATAGCAACCTCTTCCTTGGAACTTTATCTTTGAGAATTGGAGCCTTAGGTTAAATGTGAGTTTTTCCAGATAGGATATGAATTCACTTCTACTGTGTACTCAGAAGCTTATAATCCAGGACCACTTTTACACATACTTTCAGCTTGATTTTCTTCAGTGACTTTGGAGCACAAATCAAAGTGAAGTTACATATGTTTAGTGGAGACTCTCCCCTCTTCAGCCTGCACCACATTGGAGACAGATAGGTTTAGTTGATAGGTTTAGTTGCAGGCCCCATCTGCAGGGCAGGTTTACCTAAGTTTTACCATCACACTGGGTCCCAATTTCGTAGATTTCTCCTAATGCACTTCTTCTAACCTGGGCAGGCTCTAGCATAGCCTCCTGTACTCTCATGGCTCTCAAAATAAACCTCAAGTTCATTGGTGTTTTGTGGGAGTCTTCAGGGTGAAAGCCAGATTGAGTACTTATTTATCTCTCTTACTAATACTTTGTTTTGGTGTCTGATGATTTCCTGTTTTCTTAATAGATAAAAGGTACATTTTAAAAGACTTGCCCAGCCGGGCATGGCTTAGTGGTTGAGCATTGACCTAGGATCCAGGAGATTGCAGTTCGATTCCTGGGCAGGGCATATGCCCGGGCCGTGGGCTCCATCTGTATTCAGGGGCGTGCAGGAGGCAGGTGATCAATGACGGCTCTCATCATTGAGGTTTCTATCTCTATCTCTCCCTCTTCCTTCCTCTCTCTGAAATCAATAAAGATATATTTTAAAAATAAATAAATAAATAAATAAATAAATAAATAAATAAATAAATAAATAAAATAAAAAACTTAAAATATTTTTTCCAGATGTTTTCATTGGTATAAATAAAATTATTCATTGAGTCTTAGCTACCATATTGCTAGAGATCAAATCCAACACTCTATTTTTTAAACCCTAACAGAATTGTTCCAGATTTTCTAGGCTTATGATGCTATCACAGTGAAATAACTAAGGGGGCCTTTGGTATTTTCCAACAGGTATAGGGGCTGAAATTTCTATGTAGTAATGGGAAAGCAAGAATTATCAGCTACTAAATTTTACTTTATCATAGCATAAATCCAATTTTATACTAAATTTAGCCAGGTGGAATTAGGCGTTTTCCACTTCAATGGAACTTTAATATCTCATATATGAGGTCTGGTTATCTACTTATTGATGGGAACAAATAATTACTGTGTCAATAAGTATATATCGGCAATATACTTGGCTAATAAATATATAGTGGTAATATAAATTACATATTGATGGAAATAAACACTGTCAATAATTAAAAATTTTTTCCACTTTAAGACTCCTTTTTTAAACCTCTAATGTTCCTTTCCTTTCCCGTATTGCTAAATACATAGCAAATGTACATTTATAAGGTTTCCCTATATCACATTTAATTCAGTTAATAAATTACTTCTCACTTATGATTTTAGAAATTTATATATTCACATGTAATATATACTTCTTAAGAATCCTTATGTATACTGAATGGACACAGGGAGTAGTATAGAAAAAAGCAGTCTTGTAAGCTCAGGAATAGAAGTTCAGGAAAACAAGAGAAGAGGTGTTTCTATACCGAGCCACACCTTTCTGGCACCTTTATTGAAAATGATTATAGAATTAAAAAATAAGAGTCTCAAAATCACATCATTAATTTATACCCTTCTCTTATGTCAATATGTATCTGTTTTACTGTAAATGTTTTAACTAGAAATGTGCCATAATTTGAATGGTACACATTTTAAAAAATAATAAAAAGGACAGAAAAGGTATTAACTTATCTGTAGCCATATCAGCTAGTATATATTTTGGAACATGGTTTTCTCTATGTGTTTTAAATGAAGTTTGAGATTTTTTTTCTCATGCTAGTTTAGATACATAACTAATTTCATTGAAAACATATCTAGGGCCTAGAGCATAATGTATTATACTTGGCGTCCATTGCCCCAGTTGAGAATGGTAAATATGTCGTTCAGAGCTCCCAAATGAAATACAACTATAAAGAAATGAGTCTAGTTTTTCAATAAACATAACTTTGAAATCAAATGTGTTACATTTTTGACATACTTACTTTGTGAGGCAATATATTTATTTCAATGATGCAGTCATTCCTCAACAGTTTGTTAAATTGTTTTTAAATTTGCCTTTACAGACCATTTTCAACCCCCTTCTCCTTTTTCCTACTATACTGCACATCCTGCAATATACATAACATGCACACACACGTACACACAAACACATGTACTCCCTTTATGAACAAAACCCAGCATTACTCAATGTGAACATCCATTCATTCATCAACTTGGTATCAGAATGTTTGACTGCCCCCCAAAACCAAATTCATCCTTAAAAGACAACTATATCACAACCCTAACAATATTCAAAACCGTGCTGAGATAAATTCCCAATGAAAAATCCCCAAAATATTTTAAGTAATAACAGCTTTATTGGAATAAGTTGAATTGCAAACCAAGATCCTTACATATAAAATTACACGATTCATTTGGAAGTATAAACAGCCGTGTTCGCTCAAACATTAGCTGCATTAACTAACAGTAATAACAACTAACATTCATATGGTGCTTTTCTGTTTACAAGCAACTTTCAGTCACTTTTCTCATTGGAGCCCTAACCTAATCCTGTGAAATAACTCAGATACAGAAAAGGAAAAGGTCCTCGATCCCTGCTCTTTTCCTCTTCTTGGCATCTGGAATGGTGGTGACCATAGCGCTCTTGGAAGCCTGGTGTCAAAGATGGTGAAGCCCTTCAGCCTGAGCCCCTGTATGACTGTGTGGAGCAGAGCAACTTAACTGTTGCAAATTCTTCACCTAGTATTTTTTATGTGTTAGAGGAGTAAACTTTTTGTTCTTTAAACCATATTATTTTAGACTCTCTCATTACATAACAACTTTGTCTTTTACCCTCTGTTTCTGAACTCATCCTTACCATTTACATACCATTTGTTATTACTCTAGCCAGTAAGCCATGTGGAGGGCAAGCGAATGTTTGCCTTAGTCTTTGCAAAGGACTTGATTTGGTTGGTGTTTCTTGTGTCCTTTTTTCGCTGTTATTCAAAACGCTACTTCCTTCTGCTGGTTTATTTCCATCGATACCATTTTGGTTTATAACTGTTTCCTCCTGTGTTTAAAACAATTTAAAAAAAATCATTAAACTGTATATTTGCTACACATTTTTTTAGTTACTAAGCCATCACATCACG
The DNA here is from genome assembly GCF_054644295.1 of Miniopterus natalensis. Classification (NCBI taxonomy): domain Eukaryota; kingdom Metazoa; phylum Chordata; class Mammalia; order Chiroptera; family Miniopteridae; genus Miniopterus; species Miniopterus natalensis. The sequence goes on along the minus strand of NC_142081.1, from coordinate 141,728,536 downwards.
AATCAAATTCTCATTACTAGACTCAAGGCTAACATTACCAGGGAATGCTAACACTAATCAGCTAATACTTGGAACAAGAACTATGTTGGGATTATTTATTATTGAATCACTATTTGTACCATTATAAATGCTTGAGTCACATAAAATTTCATTCTGTTTCACCACACTGAGTTTAAAAACTACCCTATTTAATATATAATTCAAGGCAACAGTTGTTAAATATAAATTGTTGTTCTATAAAAGATAACTATCTGTGGTGAAAACCAATTCACATTTATTCATCTACTTGAATTTGAGAAATAAAAAGAACCGTACTAAAGGTTAGGCTGAGAACACAAAGCATTTCACAGGCTCTTTATTTTCCTAGCCTCATGTTGGGCCAGCTGTTAATGACTATATGGGAAAACTGGTAGTCACACCTACGCTGGAATATACTAGTTTGGGGATTAAGAATAGGGAGGCCCTGACCAGGTGGCCCAGTTGGTCGGAGCATCATCCTATACAGCAAAAGGTTGCCAGTTTGATTCCTGGTCAGGGCACATATTTAGGTTGCAGGTTGATCCCCAGTCAGGGCATGTACAGGAGGCAACTGATCCGTGTTTCTCTCTCACATCAATGTTTCTCTCTCTTTCTCTCTCCCTTCCTCTCTCTCTAAAATCAATAAAAACATATGCTCGAGTGAGAATAAAAAAAAAAAAGAGTAAGGGAGTATTGTTAACTGAGTGATTGGGAATGAAGAGAAAACAATTCTATCCATAGATTTAGAAACACATAGTCCTTTCCTTAAGGCAACAGTTGGGATTGTACTTCATTTGATTGCAGATTTACCTGTGTTTCTTGATATGTAGAGGCTGTGTGGTTCACCTCTGTGGATGGTTCCAAATCTTCACGTTCAATTGTTTTATCTTCCTCCCCCATGATTTATAATTAAGAATAAGATGATAGAGGGATGACAAGACCTGTTTTGAAGGAGAAAGAGTACAGATATAGGACAACAATCTGAGATTTAAACAAATAAATTAAATAGCAATTTGAGCAATTTAAATGAATGAATTGTACTTATTTTTTCCTTTAGAACCCTGAATGGCTAAAATATTTTAAATTAGACTATTCTTAGTTTTCAACTGCAAATCTTTTCTTTGATTACAATATCTTATCCTAATTCTTATCTACCTTTTTACTTCTCTTGAAAAAGCCCTTGTTGACCATCATACTTTTATATGACTTCTTTCCCACCCTGTTTTTGTGGTTTATACTTAAAATATTTCAGGTAATACTACCATTAAATTGTCTTCCCTAATGGGCCAACTCAATGAGGCAGAAAAGCTCCAGGTAATTTTCCAATGTTGATATGGAGAAATGAGCCACCAGAGAGAAACCTATGGATTCCATCATTTTCAGAGAAACTGGAATCACTAATCCTTGCATGGTTGTTATTTCTAAATTAAAGCTAAAAAAATACAACATTGTTTTGAGTAGTCACAATGTCTTAGATATTGTAATAAGTGCTACGGTAGTCACTTGCTTGTTAGTGTGGACAATTCAAAGATATCAAAACAAAAACCCATTCTTTGTTCTCTATAGGTTTACAGTATGCCAGAAAAAATAAACTTACACAAAATAACTAAAAAAAACTGTAAGGCAGAACTCCATAAACACCTACTTCAATCCCTTCTCCCTAGGCTTCCTACGCTATATAGGCTGAGAGCCAAGTATTCCAATTCCTAGCCACTTTGCAGCTAGAGGTGGCCATGTGTCACAGTTCTCTGTAATGAGATATAAGAGGTAGTCCCTGTGGGGAACTTTCATTCCCAAACAACAAGGCAAGGCTTTCAAGGATCAAACTGTTTACTCTTCACCCTCTAATATTTCCCTTTCTTCTTCCTAGAATGTAGACACACTACCTAGAGGGCCAGCAGCCATCTTTCAACCATGAGATTAAAAGGTCCTATACCAAAGACAGTAGATAAATAAAACAGGAGGAGCTGGTTCCTTGATGACATCCTTTAGTTGCTGCATCAGTCTTGGACTGCCAAGCTTTAAGGTAATTGTTTACACCACTGTAAGGGGCCTGCAGGCTCTGGAGTCGGACAAACGTGGGCCTGAAATTCAGCTCCATCATACACCAAATTGCTTAGCCTCTTTGTAACTAATTCCTTAGCTATACAATGGAGGCTACAGTAGTTCCAACCATGCATATGGTAAGCATTCAATAATGTTAGTGATTAGCCACTCATATGCCGTCTTTCTAATTATCATAATTCTTTAAGAATCTTTTTGCTTTTCCTATGAAGCAGGACAAGGTCTCACCAGTCTTGAAGAATTCACTACTTAATCCCATTGATTTTCTTTACTATGCTTTTTATCTCTTTCTTTCAAGACTACATTCTTGATTAGATGGATATAATAACACCCATCACTGTCATTTCTTCACCTTTCTCCTTAGAAGAATTACATAGAAACTCTTGGACAGTGTTACTAGAATCACTTCCTTTATGAAATTCCCCAAACCAGCCAATTCTGCCACTTATGAAGAATATTTTTAGATAGCCAATAAGTATAAATGACTTTCTAGGGGATATAAACTACTGGCTAAATGAAGCTTTTAAAATTTTATTTTATTAATATCATTGTGGTTCTTTTTAACATAAACAATCAAAACTTGGAATGTTGCACAGAATATGCTATCTGTGGGTGTTTATACATTTTTCTCCATAATTTGTCTTTATTGTTGAAAGTATTACAGATATGCCCTCTTTTCCCCCATTGACCCCCTTCAGTCTGCATCCATCCCACCCTCAGGCCTTCCCCATACTATTGTCTGTGGGTTATGCATATATGCATGTAAGTTCTTTGATTAATTTCCCCTCAGCGACTCCCTCACCCCCACCTTCCCTCTTGTTTCCCTATAATCTCCACCATGGAAGCCAAAGCACTTATTTGAGATCAGAGAAGTACTGCAGGGAAAAATAAAATACTAGTATTTTAATAAGTCCAAAACAACTTACAACTAGTCAGCTCTGTTTGTTCATTTTCTGTTATGTTTCCATTTTCAAATGAACACTTACACCACCAGTCTCACTTCAGAAAACCACTTAAATTTAGGAAAATCACAAAAATGTAACCTTTGCTTAAAGCAACCATGTTCATGGCATTTACTGTTCATAGTCATTGGGTCTTGAAATTGCAATAGCATATCCTCTATTAAGAAGGCAGTTTTGGAAAAAGAAATCAGAAAATAGCAAAAATGACTTTTGAAGGATCATAAGAAACGTCATGTATTCCATTAAAAAGTAGAAAATCTCTACTCCTTACTCATAGAAAGGCACATGAGGCTCACCTCCAAGCCCATTAACTCTTATTTTGAAAACACTTCTAAGACTTTGCCCATCTGGTTTCCAAAGTTTGGAAGATAAGATGTTATCAATGAAAATGTAGGAAGAGATTGTGATAGAGGCAAACCAATAGCAGCATGAGTGTTAGCTGATAGTGAAAGAGACCGAAAAGATAGTAATCTAAGGCTACAAAACTTGGGGATAAATATCTTTCCCATAGGGGATATTTGAAGTTTTAGCCTGACAAGCATTTCCCACCTGTTCCCCCATCCCCCTCTTTTGGTGACAGCACACTGATTTTCTTTTGTGGAATCCCCATCTCCACTGTTCCTCTATTCGTGTGGTTCATGTGAGACTGTCATCCTCACCTCCCCCAAACCCAAGCTCTGCCAATGCTCCAGAGCTGAGGACAGGCCTGGCCAAGGAGGGAACTCCCTCCCAATCACACTGATTATTCCAGCCTGCGCAAGTGGCTACACTGACCAATGAGAGTCAGCTTCAAAGTATTTATTAGAACCATTGGAAAAGAGCTTTCTTTCTCTTGGTGGGGCTGAGCTCCAGACTTGCTGTTAGCAATCCTTGTGACATACAAGGAAAGCCTTCCAAAGAACAAAATGACCACAGAGCAAAGCAGGTTCTTCATATGGAAAGGGAGGAAGAGAAAACTCCAAATTAATGACCACACTGTTGGTACACTGGAAGCATCTCCCTTGCAGTTAGGTGAGCCAATACCTTCCTTACCAGTTTGAGCTGAGTTTCTGTCACTTGCCACCAAATGATTCCTGAGAAAGAAACTTCATACCTAAATTGGCCCTGAAGGATCCCCCTGTATAATAACCGATGATTTTACATTTTCAAGAAAATGAAAAGAAAAAAATGATATGAAAATATTTTGTCTTAAAAGGCATTAAAATATACAGTACAGTTTAGAAATTTTCTTTAGAGTGATAAAAGAAATAAAAAAATTGGTATTCAATAAAATAGATGCCAGTTATCCAGAGAAGTAATTTCACTGAAATGTTTGTTTTTCAACAATGTTGGTTTAAATGAAATACAGTGGTTTATGGGCCTTAATTATATTTTCATTGTGTTCCTGGAAATGTTTTAAAATCCTTGATCCCAGAGAAGGTCCAAGAGTTCTGTTAAGAATTGATCTGACTTAAATGTTTTCACAAGAAAAAATCCCTGTAACTATGTGAGATGATAGATAGTAACTAAACTTTTGTGCGATTCATTTCACAACATATACAAATATCAAATCATTATGTGTACACTTTAAACTAATACAATGTTATGTGTTAATTATATATCAACAAAATTGGTGGAAGAATCGATCTGATGTGGTATCTGGGATGGAAAAATTAAGTGAAAAAATATGGCCTGGCCAGGCGGCTCAGGTGGTTAGCTCACTATCCTGAGCACCAAAAGTGTGCGGTTTCTCTCCCCGGTCAGGGAAGACACCTAGGTCCCGGGCTCCATCCCCCGTCGGGGGCATGTGCAGGAGGCAACCGACGGCTGTTTCTCCTTCGCATCAACATTTCTCTCTCTCTCACTAAAAATCAACTAAGAAATATATCCTAGAGTGGGGATTAAAAAATATATTCAGTTAAAATGAGATGCTTTAAGAAATTTTTTATACTGAAAATTATACTGACAACTAGGAAGGCAAGGTAAGATTTTATTGAAAACAAGAAAGGTAAAGAATAATTTAGATAAACACTAAAGGTATCTATGCACAGAAGCAACAGTTTTTGCTTCTTCTCAACCAAGATATATTGCATTATTCAGTACACAAGCTGTAAACCACCTTAGAAAAAAATGTATCCTGTGTCAAATGGTGGAATTGTATAGATTTTATAAATTGTAAATAATGTGAATTCAATCAAAGTTCTGTGACTCAAACAGAGTAGATTTCAATAAAAGAATGAGGTTTGACTTAAGCCATGGGCCACAGCTGCTATGACTATTGTGACTGCACACTTGCTTGTAGGTGAGTAGGTCAAGAGCTTTCTAGAAAAACAGGCCAAGACTATTAACCACTCAGGCTTCTCCTTAGCAGTCCCAGGAAATGGAACTTCCTACAGGACCCCACATACTTAGACACTATGTTGGCTTAATCGGAGTTTTATTTTCAGTATTAGGGACATATGCCACCAAGGCCATAGAGCTGTGAGCCTCAAAGGAACAGTCTCCTTAGTTTTTCCTCCAACTTGAGAGGAAACTACAGATCAATAACACACCCAGAGCGTGAGCAGTTCTGTGTGTGTATATGTATGTACATGGGGGGAAAGTCTTAATAGAAGTCGCTTTTGGAGAGGGAAATGAACTGGGGGTTTTTATTCTCTTTATTCTCATTTTTACTCTTTGTACTTCTGTATTAGGATTTTGATGAGAAGATTTTTTTATGTAACTGAAAATACATGGAAAAGAATTATGCAATTCTTTTAGGGAATAGAAAATGATAACAGCTTTCTTTAGTAATATTTTTCATAGACAGAATCTGGTCACTGGATTTTAGTTAACTTAATACCACTAGTCACAAGTTAAGGTCCTTTTTTGGTTTTTGTGGTTTTCAAAGAAGATGGGGAACTGCCTGGAGTCTTCTACTATAGCTTTCAAATTTTTTTAAGCCACAAATCTTTTATCCAATAAAACCTTATCCTGAAATCCAACAAATGGGGCAGATAAAGGTGGAACTGCAGGAGCCTTGTCCACTCACTGCTGCTCCTCCTGGCAAGCGAAGCACACTTTGGAAACCCCTCCTGTAAATGTACTTTCACATACAGAGAGATGTTTGCCAAATCAGCCTTCTCATGATCAGGTTGCCTTAGTGATCTAAATGTTTAAAAGGACTTTTTGTACTATTCCAGAAGAAATAAAACAGCTATTAGTATGCAAATGTCCACAGGCTCTTGGTTAAGTAAAATATGCTTATTGCTATCAACTAAATTCCTGCTGAAAGATCATCACATGGATAAAGGCTACTTATACCTCTTATTTTCTGTTTGTCACATGGACAGGCTGATATTTCATGGGGTGGTGTTAGTGAGAATTCACGGAGATTGCTGGAGTATTCATTCCATGTGCCAGATTCCTCCTCTGGAATGAGCATCTCCACAAATGGTCATTAAATGCTCTATAATGACTATAATAATAGAAATCTCCTACCTTTGGTGTTCATCCATTCATGCATTGAACAGGTAGGTTCTCAGTCTCATACAGTATTTCTATGCAGAACATATAGAAACCTTTCAGTTTCTGGACTCTGCCAATCAACTCTGATCTAATGTTCATTTTCCAAATAGAACCCTACCCAGCACTGAAGAATCAGATTCAGCAGAGTGGGGCTTAACATTTCCTTGAGGATGAAATTGCTGAAATGACTAAGAACGTTTCTCCAAATGAGAACTCCCTTATTTGAAAGTGTTAGGTGTGCCAACCACATGAGCCCAAGTTTTCAAAGGAAAACTGCTATTCTATCTGTTTAATTGATACAGTAATTTGGTTGGATCATCACGTAGTAAAACACTATGTAATGATACCAAAGAATGTTATCCCTAGGTAAGAAAGGACTCAATACTGGCTTCTCCCCTTTCTAATCTCTCTCCCCATGAAGGGCAAATGTATTTAACTGTAAGTTTAAAATATTATTTCTTCACCTACTAAAATCAGAATCTCCAGAGACTGAATCTCCCCACGTGTGGCATACAAGATTTACTGCCTAAATGCCACTGCTCGGCTATGCCAGTGGGGCCCACCCCACTCCCAGGGATAAATAATGATTGGCAATATCAATTGTTGTAACACCATTTCTCTCTGCCAGCTGTTGGTTTAGGGCTAAGCATGACCCATTTCTTGCCAATGAAATCTGGGCAAGGCTATTGAGGTCACTAGGTATGATTTTCCTTCCTAGTAAAAAGAGGCAAGGAGAAAATTGTCTCCTCTTTTGTCTTCAAAGGCTCTTGTGTTTATGTGTGTGTGGGGTGCGTGAGTGTGTGTGTGTGTGTGTGTGTGTGTGTGTGTGCGCTGTGGATGTTTCTTGGAACTCTAGCAGCTTTCACTGACTCATGAAGAAAAAGTCAAAAGTAGCTCATAGAAAGCAGCCCAGATGTGATATCATTGGGCTACCGAACAAACCATGGATCCACTTACTTACAAACACCTTATTGCATGAGAAAAGTAAACTCGTGTTTTTTGTATGTCTTTATTGATATCAGAGAGAGGAAGAGAGAGGGAGTGAGAGAGAGAGAAACACCAATGATGAGAGAGTCATTGATCGGCTGCCTCCTGCACGTCCCTTGCTAGGGATGGAGGAGCCCGCAACCCGGGCATGTGCCCTGACCAGGAATGGAACCTCCATCTCCTGGATCCTAGGTCGATGCTCAACTGCTGAGCCACGCCTGGCTGGGCCATGGAAATCTTTTAAAATCCTTGATCCCAGAGAAGGTTCAAGAGATCTGTTAAGAATTGACCTGAGCCGGGCGTGGCTCAGAGGTTGAGCATTGGCCTAGGATCAAGGAGATCGCAGTTTGATTCCTGGTCAGGGCACAAGCTTGGGTTTCGGGCTCTGAAATCAATAAAGATATATTAAAAAAAAAAACAAAAAAAAAAACAAAGGCAGAAAAAGAAAAGAAAAGAATTGATCTGACTTAAAAGTTCTCACCACAAGGAAAAAAACTGTATGTGAGATAATAGATATTAACTAAACTTTTGTGCAATTCATTTCACAATATATAGAAATATCAAATCATCACATATACCTTTAACAGAATGTTATGTGTTAATTATATATCCACAAAATTGGTGGGGGGAAGAATCGATCTGACATGTGGTATCTGGGATGGAAAAATTAAGTGAGAAAATATGGACCAGGCCAGGTGGATCGGTTGGTTGGTGCATCGCCCCATACACCAAAAGGTTGCGGGTTCAATTCCCAGGCAGGCACATGCCTAGGTTGCAGGTTCCATTCCCAGTAGGGGCTCAAGGGGAGGCAACCGATTGATGCTTCTCTTTCATACTCTCTCTCCCTCACTCCCCCTTCCTCTCTCTCTCTCTAAAAATCAATAAAAATATATCCTCAGGTAAGAATTTCTAAAAGTGAGAAAATGTTGAGAAAACAGATGGTTTCCAGATACCTAAGAATTATAGTTTAATAGAATAATAGAAGTTGAAAAGGTCTTCAGAAATTATCTAGTCTAATCTCTTTTAATATTCAAATGATAAAACTAAAGCCTAGAAAAGCTAAGTAACTTTTTTCAACTAACACAGCCATTATCAGCTGAGCCTCCTAGTAAAACTATATAAAAATTTGTAGAATGAGATGGTTAAATAATCTCTACCTTTGACTTCATGTCATTTCTACCAAATCACTGCATTATATCTTACAGTTTTCGCTGTAATATTCTGTTTAAAATCCCACTCATATATACCCACAGTTAATTGTAAGTTTGAAAACACATTCTACAAGCAAATATAAATATTTTATTTTCTACCTTGTATTATTTTAGCTTTGCTCTTTCCCATTGTTATGAATGTTATAGTGTTTATTATAAACAAAGAAATTTGTAATCCATTTAGGTTGCACAAAATTGGTAACAAAATGAATAGAAATAGAACTTATATTCTATTCTCATCACAAATACTGTTTATATTCTGAGTAACCAGCTAAGTGACAACTTGCCACTTAAATAACCTTAAGAGTCTAATAGTTAAGGTGCTTTTCTTCTAAGACTATTCGGTTGCGCCCTGGCCAGGCGGCTCAGATGGTTAGCGCACTGTCCTGAGCACCAACAGTGTGCGGGTTCTCTCCCGGGTCAGGGCACACACCTAGGTCCCGGGCTCCATCCCCTGTCGGGGGCATGTGTGGGAGGCAACCGACGGCTGTTTCTCTTTCGCATCAATATTTCTCTCTCTCTCTTCCTCTCTCTCTAAAGAACAATTAAGAAACATATCCTAGGGTGGGGATTTAAAAAATATATTCAGTTAAAATGAGATGCTTTGAGAAATTTTTTATACTGAAAATTATACTGACAACTAGGAAGGCAAGGTAAGATTTTATTGAAAACAAGAAAGGTAAAGAATAATTTAGATAAACACTAAAGGTATCTATGCACAGAAGCAACAGTTTTTGCTTCTTCTCAACCAAGATATATTGCATTATTCAGTACATAACCTGTAAACCACCTTAGAAAAAAATGTATCCTGTGTCAAATGGTGGAATTGTATAGATTTTATAAATTGTAAATAATGTGAATTCAGTCAAAGTTCTGTGACTCAAACAGAGTAGATTTCAATAAAAGAATGAGGTTTGACTTAAGCCATGGGCCACAGCTGCTATGACTATTGTGACTGCACACTTGCTTGTAGGTGAGTAGGTCAAGAGCTTTCTAGAAAAACAGGCCAAGACTGTTAACCACTCAGGCTTCTCCTTAGCAGTCCCAGGAAATGGAACTTCCTACAGGACCCCACATACTTAGACACTATGTTGGCTTAATCGGAGTTTTATTTTCAGTATTAGGGACATATGCCACCAAGGCCATAGAGCTGTGAGCCTCAAAGGAACAGTCTCCTTAGTTTTTCCTCCAACTTGAGAGGAAACTACAGATCAATAACACACCCAGAGCGTGAGCAGTTCTGTGTGTGTATATGTATGTACATGGGGGGAAAGTCTTAATAGAAGTCGCTTTTGGAGAGGGAAATGAACTGGGGGTTTTTATTCTCTTTATTCTCATTTTTACTCTTTGTACTTCTGTATTAGGATTTTGATGAGAAGATTTTTTTATGTAACTGAAAATACATGGAAAAGAATTATGCAATTCTTTTAGGGAATAGAAAATGATAACAGCTTTCTTTAGTAATATTTTTCATAGACAGAATCTGGTCACTGGATTTTAGTTAACTTAATACCACTAGTCACAAGTTAAGGTCCTTTTTTGGTTTTTGTGGTTTTCAAAGAAGATGGGGAACTGCCTGGAGTCTTCTACTATAGCTTTCAAATTTTTTTAAGCCACAAATCTTTTATCCAATAAAACCTTATCCTGAAATCCAACAAATGGGGCAGATAAAGGTGGAACTGCAGGAGCCTTGTCCACTCACTGCTGCTCCTCCTGGCAAGCGAAGCACACTTTGGAAACCCCTCCTGTAAATGTACTTTCACATACAGAGAGATGTTTGCCAAATCAGCCTTCTCATGATCAGGTTGCCTTAGTGATCTAAATGTTTAAAAGGACTTTTTGTACTATTCCAGAAGAAATAAAACAGCTATTAGTATGCAAATGTCCACAGGCTCTTGGTTAAGTAAAATATGCTTATTGCTATCAACTAAATTCCTGCTGAAAGATCATCACATGGATAAAGGCTACTTATACCTCTTATTTTCTGTTTGTCACATGGACAGGCTGATATTTCATGGGGTGGTGTTAGTGAGAATTCACGGAGATTGCTGGAGTATTCATTCCATGTGCCAGATTCCTCCTCTGGAATGAGCATCTCCACAAATGGTCATTAAATGCTCTATAATGACTATAATAATAGAAATCTCCTACCTTTGGTGTTCATCCATTCATGCATTGAACAGGTAGGTTCTCAGTCTCATACAGTATTTCTATGCAGAACACATAGAAACCTTTCAGTTTCTGGACTCTGCCAATCAACTCTGATCTAATGTTCATTTCCCAAATAGAACCCCACCCAGCACTGAAGAATCAGATTCAGCAGAGTGGGGCTTAACATTTCCTTGAGGATGAAATTGCTGAAATGACTAAGAACGTTTCTCCAAATGAGAACTCCCTTATTTGAAAGTGTTAGGTGTGCCAACCACATGAGCCCAAGTTTTCAAAGGAAAACTGCTATTCTATCTGTTTAATTGATACAGTAATTTGGTTGGATCATCACGTAGTAAAACACTATGTAATGATACCAAAGAATGTTATCCCTAGGTAAGAAAGGACTCAATACTGGCTTCTCCCCTTTCTAATCTCTCTCCCCATGAAGGGCAAATGTATTTAACTGTAAGTTTAAAATATTATTTCTTCACCTACTAAAATCAGAATCTCCAGAGACTGAATCTCCCCACGTGTGGCATACAAGATTTACTGCCTAAATGCCACTGCTCGGCTATGCCAGTGGGGCCCACCCCACTCCCAGGGATAAATAATGATTGGCAATATCAATTGTTGTAACACCATTTCTCTCTGCCAGCTGTTGGTTTAGGGCTAAGCATGACCCATTTCTTGCCAATGAAATCTGGGCAAGGCTATTGAGGTCACTAGGTATGATTTTCCTTCCTAGTAAAAAGAGGCAAGGAGAAAATTGTCTCCTCTTTTGTCTTCAAAGGCTCTTGTGTTTATGTGTGTGTGGGGTGCGTGTGTGTGTGTGTGTGCGCGCCCTGTGGATGTTTCTTGGAACTCTAACAGCTATCACTGATCCATGAAGAAAAAGTCAAAAGTAGCTCATAGAAAGCAGCCCAGATGTGATATCATTGGGCTACCGAACAAACCATGGATCCACTTACTTGCAAACACCTTGTTGTATGAGAAAAGTAAACTTGTTTTGTGTGTGTGTGTTTTGTATGTCTTATATCGATTTCTGAGAGAGGAAGAGAGATGGGGAGAGAGAGAGATAGAAACATCAATAATGAGTCACTGATCGGCTGCCTCCTGCACGTCCCCTGCTGGGAATCGAGCCCTCAACCTATGTTCTGATCGGGGATCGAACCTTGATCTCCTGGATCATAGGCTGATGCTCAACCGCTGAGCCATGCCGGCCAGGCAAAACTTGTATTTTTGAAGGCAATTTTGTCCAAATATACTGTTACTCGCCACCAAAAGCAACCTAAGCCGTGCGACAGGTGATTTTGATGCAGAGCCAACTCTGTGACGCTATGATGAGTAATGATGAGGAAGCTTTGGCTTCCCCAGGCTTCCTAGCTTTTCACATGGACGATCAGAACACTGCCTTTGTACCGATAATTCTCAAAAATGTCCAGAAAATAACAATTTAGTGTCAAAAGGTTTTAGTGTTATTCTTTTAGTCAACAGAGATTTCATAGATTGTAAAGTTATATAGTTTCTCTCCCCTACCCTTGAAGTTCAATTGTCATATTTGAATAGTGAGTGAAAAAAATAGTTGAGCCTGTAAGCATTTAATTGTTTTTTAAATTTCTACTCAAGTAACAAACAAAACAACAACAAAACACCATTACCGTCGCTTCCTGTAGTTTCATATTTTGCTTTCTTTACTTGTAAAATTCTACTAGTCATTCAAGACCTAACTGAAAAGTCACCTTCTCAATTAGTATTTCCTAACTCCATGTAAACTAACGCTGTCCCTCTTTTTTTTTCCTGAAGACTTATTCATTCGTTCACTTATTCATTCAACAAACACCTATTAGATCCTCTCTTGCCAAGTTCTAGCTCTTGTGCTAGAATTCAAAAATCAACAAGTTGCCATCTAGTCCGAGAATAACAACTCATTCCTTAAGCGACCATAACGAAGTCTGGTAACTTTCAATTTTAGGCACGTGAGACAGAAACTTCACTCCTTCACAATCCACAAAGTTCATCAGACTTTTCTGGGTTTCTATAGTGTGTAAAGCGCAGGAGATCCAAAGATGACTGAGATGCAGATACTTTCCTTTGAAAGAGGGATAGAGGCTGATATGTCTTCACCAAACTAGTTTCCTTTGCTGCCTGGGCACATGGATAGTGCACATTTCCCAGCCTCGCTTGCAGATCAGTGTGCATGTGACTGAGGTCTGGCCGATGGGACGGGGCTGTAAAGAATGTATGCTACTTCCATTCCATTGCATAAGAAACCTCGCGTGCAACCTCCACATACCCTCTCTTTTCCTGACTGTTGCCTGGAAACTAAGGACTCCAGGGTCTTAGGGGATGGCAAAGCCCTAATATACAAAGAGTTTGGGTTCCTCCATCACTGAATAGAAGGCCACCAGCTAAACACCATTACATGAGCGAGAAATAGCTTTACCTGAGGAAGAGAGAAGCTCCCACTGCATTGTTACTGAGATTTTGGAATTCACCTGTTAGAGCAGCTAGTGTTCCCTTTAGGTAATGTAATTATGATGTGAGAAGTGTAGGCACAGAGTTAAACAGGGGAGGGGAGGTATTGCCCCGCCTGGCTGGGGCTGAGTGATGCTTGAATAAAGCCTTGAAAGATGACTTAGTCTTCTAGATAAAATCAAGACCATTGCAGGTGGGAGAACCACATGATGAAAGGATGAGAGGTGGAAAGGAAAGTGCATGTAGGGAATCCTATGCATGGCTGGATTAATCAGAGCATCATGTTCAAGGTGTGGAGTGGCCAGAGGAAAATGGAGATGAAAACCCTGAGTGCAAATCCTGTGACACTGCCTCCTGGTGGGGCCATTTCGGGCAAGTTAACCAGTCTGAAGAAGTTTCCTCCTTTGTGAAATGGTGATCATGCCTATGTCACAGAAATGTTAAAGCAGTAGTAGGCACATATTAGAGTCCCCATGGAGTCTTCCCAATGCTTTATTTTCTGTTTATAAGATTTTCCCTGAGAATGCATGCACTGCACTGAAGAGCACAGATAAGGGACACTGGTAAATTCAGACCTTCTAGTCCTTCATATAAACCACAGAAAAAAGTATATAAAAGAATGGATTTCTAAAAAGGCAAAGGGCTTTGAGTATATTGACAAGATATACTTAATAACTTTATAAGGCTGTTAAAAACTCTAGACCTTACTATGCGTGTGCTTTCCTTAACATGTAGGACAGATGAGTACGAAATACTGAGAACACCCTCTCATTACACAGGTGCATACACAGGCAGCCCCATTTCCCCCTACACGATGCTCCTAGCCTTTGCATGAAACAGATGTAAACCTTTTCCACAGAGGAAAAGTCTGTTTTATCACTGTGGTCTGCGCGCTGACCAATCAATTATCAATGATCAATTATCAGTAGGGCAAATAAATAATTATCAATGATCAATTATCAGTAGGGCAAATAAATAATTGGTCATGAACCAGACAGTCAAAAATCTCTTGTGACAGGACATATTCTGTAAATGTTTTAAACAAAGAAATGTTTTACATTATACTTGTAGAGCAAGAGACTTCAAGAGATAATCTAGTCTATAGGTAACAAACTCAAATGCCTTCAGGGCCAAACTCAAACACGGGGTCTGTGGTCACTGGAGAAGGCACAGCCCCGCTGAAGGAATTCACATCACTGCCAACCTCTGGATCTAACCTCATGGTTTACTTTCTCATCTAAGGAAACTGGAGAGATTAGATATAGGTGACTCTTAGGGGCTACATAGTGAACATATTGGTCAGGGAGAGCAGAAAACCAAAACCACTCCAAGTATTTTAAGCAGAAAGAGATTTTATATAGGGAATTAAGTGAACTGTTGAAAGGGCTAGAAGTACAGGGTCCAGGCTGGGCCTGCAGGAATGACTTCTAGAATATGAGTAACTGAGCAACTGAAGGATGTACTTTTTCTTCACAATCAGGAGGTCCCACGGGGACTGTGGAGTTCAAGAACACCACTTGTAACTGACCCCGAGAAGCTGGGATCTGGAAGCTGCTTGGACAGGGAGCACAGAATACGTTCGCCACCTCCCTCAACTGCCTCTTGATAGCTACAGAACCGTTGATTCAGCGCAACAACGCCGAGTCTGGCTGACACTGGCATTCTAAGTCCTTGCCCACATCCACAGTTCTGGAGACTGGACACTGGCATCTCCTAGACCTTCCTTGTTAACAGAAAACAGCCAAAAATAACAGGGAGATGGCCTCTGCCTCACCCCCGCCTTCAAAATCTCAGGCAAGTCATCTGTATGCCTGACCCTGATTTTACATCCAGAACTCTAGGTGGAAGGGAGTGCGGGAAATGTTTTCAGCTTTCCAGTTTCTCATGAACAAGAGGGCACGCTGGAAACAGGCAGGAATGGAGGAATGGATCGGAGTGCCAAACTTCCATACCCAGCACAGCAACTCCTAGTGTAGGCCCAGGGCTCTGACCTACATTACTGACTTTCCCCCCCTTATTCTATAATGCCTTCTATGGAAATCCTAAAAGATAAAAATAAAAAAAATAAAAAAGGGCAAAAACCTTAGTCAATAGGGGTATAATTCTAAAGATCTTAATAGGCTAGAAAGTATATGAGTAAGTCACTTTGCTCATATCATTAATATAGCATGAATCACACCGCCTCATGACCGGTTGGGTACATTCTGATCCTTTGGCTTTTGAACTACAGGAAGGCAGAAACTGTATGTATCCGATTCATACTTGTATCTCCTGTCTCCATGCTTGCTTGGTCCGGAGAAGACAGACACACGGGTATTAGCTGAATTGAAATGTTTCACTCTTGCCTTGGAGGGAAACAGTCAGCCAGGTTTCCGCGGGCTGCGCGGCAGCAACAATGTCAGGTGGGCCCGTTGTGGAGAAGGAGAGGGGAAAGGGGTTAGTCTTTCGGTGAAAACCTGGCTGAGAGAGGTCTGGCTCCAGGTGCTGTCAGTTTCTGGATGGGAGGCTGAAGGAAACGGTGTCTTTCTGCGATTAATCTTTTAGGGCAGCAGATCTCACCGGAGTCTAAGATGAGGTAACAGGGGTGAGGTAGCCAACAGGGGTGAGGATGCCTGGAGAGTGAGGAGCCACAGGCGGGCGCGGCGAGCGCTGGGCGCGGGGGGTTCTGTTGCCCAGTGGCCCACAGTAGCAACACCCTCGGGCGGATTTCAGGCCAAAACCAAAACAAGACCACGAGAGAAACCCAGCCCCACGGCAACACAGCAGGGAACACGGCCCCGCTCGGCGCGCGACCAGAACCAGCGGGGCGCTCGCTGCGTCGCCGGCCGGCCGGGCGGACACGGTGCCCGCGGCCGGCGCCGGCTCTGCGCCCCGCGTGCTCTCCCGGGACACTCACCTCGCGGTCTCGGGCGCAGGCCCCCGGCTCTGCCCGGCGACTAGGCGATGGGCTAAAGCGGTCTGCGGGGGAGCCTCGTCCCGCCCGCCGCGCCGGGCCTCCGAGCGGCGCCTGCAGCGGGCGGAGCCCGAAGGACGGTCATCGCCGCGGTCCGGGCTCCGCGCGCCGCCCGCGCCCGCGGCCCCGCCTTCTCCGCTCGCGCGCGGGGCGGCCCGTCGAGGGGGAGCGGGACCGGGGTCGGGCGGCGCGGCGCCCGGGGTAGGGAGCGGGCCCGGTGGGGGTGTCGGTTCCGGGATCTCCCCGGAAAGGTCGCCCTGGGAGCGCAGCCCCGACGCCAGATCCGGGCGAGGGCGCGCCGGCCCTGCAGCCACGGCCGGGCTGTCGGCTCCCAGACCGAACTCTATTTTCTGGGCTTTAACGCCACCTTGTAGTTGCACTTTGTAAAACAGTTTTCCTGTGCGATGGGAAGACCGAGGTTCATTCTTCTGGTGACCAATTAAGTGGGACAAAAGGCTTGTGCCACTGGTATCGCTTCTTCAGCTCGTGCCCTTCTCGTTACTGTTTCAGGTTTAACCTTTCCATCCGCAGCTTGATCTGTTTCCTTTAAAACTACCTCCCATCTCCCTGTCTTCCTTTCCTCTGTATTTTGCCTCTCCAAGAATGTGCATATGCGCGCCGTCCCTTTAGGGGTAATTTACATTTTCTTCTGTAAAAAAAATGTTCTTACCTGTTTTCCACTCCTTTAAGTAGGTGCCAATTTTAATCACCTCTTTTCAGGCAGGAGCTACAATGCCAAGTAAATGCCTCCAGCAGACAGGAACCATTCTTGTCTCTCAGGTCCTCCTTTGTGGAAAGAATAGATGAACCTAGGTCCTGTCCAATGAGCTTCTCAGAGCATCTAAAATGATTGTTTTCCTAACTGAACCCTTCCTCTTCTAAAGGTTGCTCAAGTTTCTAGTTACATCCTGCTTCCTCTTACCGCAGGAATGAACCGTATTTTCCCTCTTCTTTCAGTCATATGATCTGCATTGATACATTGCCCGACTTGATTAGTGTGACTTTGGAGAACTGAACTATTGGGCTAGATTTTACTTTGCTTCTATTGTTTATAATATTTGATAGTTTATAGTTAGCTCTGAGAGGACTAACTATGAGGAAGCATTTGTTAAAGTTAGAATGCATTTTTTAGAATCATGTTTATTTAGAATTCATATTTGTTCACAGCTATACATAGACGCATGTGCTTGCTCACAGCGTAAAGTACTTCAGAACATACTTAAAAACTTCAGTGTTCCATCCCTCACCTCATAAGAAGTTACAGCATTTTCGTTATGATACACCCAAAAGAAATGCAGGTCATTTGGCCCAGCTTTCCAATTTCACAAACCAGAAAACTAATATCCAAGATAAATTGGCTGACTTGGCCTAGGTCACAAACCAAGGTATCTGTGATCGAGTAGAGGAATACCTGGTCCAGAACCCCAAATTATCCTCTGCTGTCAGTTTTAACTCACTTTTATCAACTGCAAAATATTCTTCCTCATAAAATGTTATCTATTCATTGTCCATTTCAATATTTCCCTTGTTATTATTAAGGTTTAAAGGGAAAAGGCCAAGTTTAACTGCTCATTTATTAAGTACTGTATATGTGCATCATACATTTGCTCTTTTTAAGTAGTAACAAATAAAAATAAAATAAAACCCAGTAACTAAAAGTACAAGAAAAAACTTCTTTCTAATAATCTCCTATAGAATTATCACCCGTGAATATACTTAAACTTTTTTTGAAAATTTTATTTTCTTCTTTATTTATTCCTGTTACATGATTCATTTATACAGAGGTACCTCGGTTTTGGAACGTCTCCGTGGATGGACATTTCGGTTTACGAATGCTGTAAACCAGGAAGGAAATGCTTCGGTTCTCGAACACGCCTCGGAAGTTGAACATGCCACACGGCTTCTGCTGAGGGCAAGGTCCTGAGGCCCAGCTGTGGGCTGTTGATCCCTTGGTTTCTGAACGTTTCAGAGATCGAACGGTCTTCCAGAATGGATTACGTTTGAAAACCAAGGTACCACTGTATTTATTTATCCAGAGACTATTTCTAAATTTCATGTCCTCTTGTCTGTTATCTTGGAATTTGGTGAAAAAATTCTGTACTTAGTCTAAGAAATAGTCCCCAAACTGACAATACTGCCAAGTTAGTTAACTGTATGTTTTTAGGCCCATGTCAAATATCATTCTTATTTTAATAAAGATTTTTTAGTTAGACTAAGAAGTTAAGTATTAAGAAAATAGTACTTAATTGTAAATGATGGCATCCATTAAATATAAATACCTGATTATATTTCTTTTATATAACAGATTAACAATATAGTTCTGACTAAACCCCTTTTAATGTAAGTTATTAAGCCAAATTCCTTCCTACCTCTGGAATTCATTTATAAAGGTGTAAGATTTTAAAATTAGTACCCATATACAAACCAAATCAGAACTGTATTAAAATATTTGAATACTGGGAAATAGAGGTAAAATATAAATTAATACCTTTTTCTTGAAACAACAACAACAACCTTGGCCTTTTCTTCGTATTTACATTTTACTTTATATGCTTACAAATTGAGGGTTATTTTTAAAACTATTCATTTGCACTGAATTCATTATCTTTAATGTCATCTACAATGAATGTAGAAGAGATTAGAGAGCGATTAATATAGTATTTAAAGAATCAGACTCGTCAACAATGACATCATTAGAAAGAGCTTATTTTCATTCCAATGCCATTAACAAGAAAGGCCTGATGGGTGAGTTTTCTTTATAACCCCAGGTTCACGTGGACCGGGAGGGCCCACCTTCCCAGCAGGGAGAGCCTGAATCACAAGCTCCAGCCTCCATCGATGACGACAGGATTCCCTGTTACGTAGGCAGACTGCAGCGGTAAACACAAGGAGACAGAACGGTTAACCAGGTGTAACACGGGTTCTGTTTTTTCCAGTTCTATGACTGAGATAGCTAAACAATTTACTTTCGTGGTAAAGAGAAAACTCACTTAACAAAGAGAATTTATGAAAACCTGAATTAAATTTTGGATGATTTAAAA
Source organism: Miniopterus natalensis (assembly GCF_054644295.1). Classification (NCBI taxonomy): domain Eukaryota; kingdom Metazoa; phylum Chordata; class Mammalia; order Chiroptera; family Miniopteridae; genus Miniopterus; species Miniopterus natalensis. Next base: position 141,709,188 of record NC_142081.1, on the reverse strand, counting down.
TTGCCGAGTGTTCTTGTGGCCTGGCCTCTGGCTGGCGTTTGAGCGCGTGTCACGTTATAAGCAAGATCTGTGAGGTGTTTGGTGTCACAACCAGAAAACTAAGAAGTTACGTGATGTATAGTCATTCCCCAAATTAGGATAAAGCGTAGGCTAGAACAGTACAGTTTCATTTTAAAACTCAGAACTATTCTAAACTAGCTGACTTTTATACAATTAATAACTTTTTGAATATAATCAAGTGTGTCAGTCATTAAGCGGTCATGTCAATTACTAAGCAAAAAATTTTTAAAAAGATATTGTATATATAGTTAATCAATATACATAGGCAATTCCAGGAACCGAAGTAACTAAATGTATTTGAAAAATTTGTATAAAGATAATTATTATTATAATCTATTAAATAGTTTTAGATACAAATCTGGGCTAAACTAAAGGAGTTAAAATAACTATTTTTTTCCACAGAATTTTTCATTTTCCAAGGGATTAAAGCTAAAATTATTTTTAAACCTTGAGGTTTAAAAAATCTGTTTTAACTTAAATATGGATAATAAAGATTCAAATTTGTGTTCTTAGTTTTAAATTTCTCTAAAGCCTGAGACAATGGAAGAGGGAAGAAGGAAAGACATTATAACTACAGAAATTTTAAAGTTTATTCCATGAAAACTGATCATATAATGTAGATAAATGAGAAAGGTTACTAATTACTTTACCAAAAACTGACCCCAACCCTCCCAAGTATTTTTACAAGGCAAGCTTTCTGTTTGTTACACATCTGTACTCTGGACTCCTTTAAAATTAGGCCAAAGGGCCTTTTGTTGTACATTCAAGCCAGAACATTTCCAAGTATTTGGTAACATAAGCTCTGGATAAACGAAGGCAACTTAACTAATCAGCTGTACCCCTAAATCAAATGAGCTCTTCTGAAGATATGCAGGCAGAGAAGTCACAAAGGCCAACATACTTGCCTTATTAATAATTTGTCTAGCAAGTTCCCCAGCTACTAACAACTGTTGTTAATAGTTCTGAGAAGTAGTAACTTCTCTGTCACGAAAACATTTCAAATCCTGTGTCTGTCACAGTCCCCGATCACCTGGTGTGCCACACCTCCTCACTCCTGCCTCTCACTTCCCTTCCCTTGTCTCTTTTCAAACGTTGTAGTTTCTTGGTCATGTAACATGCTCAGCCATAAAAGAGAGAGGGCTGTTCTTGTGCTCTACACATTATAAATACAGTGTCTGCTTTTGCAGTAGTAGTATGCTGTTTAAAGTATACAATAGCTGTTAAAGAAGAAACTGGTTCCTAAATAGATGGGAAGTGGAAAGAGGCAGAATTAGGAATTTCCATGCCTGACGACAAACAAGTAAGAATTCATAGAAAAAAGAGCCAATGGGAGTCTGCTAAATAAGGCACCAGTAAAACTAAAAACACCAGATGCCAATTTTGTGTTTGCCACATACAATTAAATCTGATGAACCCTCTCCCCACTCCACCTGAGGCTCTTATAATTTTGGAGTCTCATTTGTTTGATTTACTCTTAACCAGGGTTTCCCCAGCTACAATTTTGAAAGCAATTGTCTTTTTAAAAATTGAGCGACTTTTTTTCACTCCTTTGTTTCATTTTGCTACAAGATTTAGTGACATGGAAAGTTGAATGAGGTTAAGTCGGCAGCTCGGATCAAAGTGGCCTTTCTTTGAGCAAATTAAATCAGAACGGATCCCTGTCTAGTAAGTGCAGCACCTTAGCATATATATGCCATAACTCTCTAAAACGACATTTTTTGTTGAGCAACTAGTGGCCAAGTATGATTGAGGATAATGAACTCCCTGGGAAGAGCAGTGCTTACTTCATCAGAAGCCAGATACACGCACAGCAGGGCTATTTCTTCTGCAGTTGCAAATCTTCCAGTCTTCTGTCTCTTCAGAAAATCGCTCAGTGCCTGTGACCAGAAACCATGCCAGACATCAGTACCTGTCTGTGACCAGAAGCCATGCCAGACCTGTGCTGCAGTATGAACTCACTTGTAATTCCTTCTGGGGGGGGTCAAAGGTAAGACGAATCTATAAAGGACCACTGGCTTGCAGCCTTAATCATGCATGACACATAATATGTGAAAATGTCATTAACTGTGGACTAAACAGACCAAGCAGGGCTATGGTGACTTCCTAGCTACTCAAACTATTTTGTTAGACTAAAACCTACAGGCACTGTGACCGATCAGAAAGTTAATATTAAAGTTAATATTACAACTTTTGTAAAGTTGTAGTAAAATACACCTAATGGAAAATTTACCATCCTAACCATTACAGTTCAGTAGTGTTAAGTACATTCACACTGCTGTGCAACCAATCTCCAGAACTCTTTTCATCTTGCAAAACTGAAACTGTATCCATTAAACATCTCCCCATTCCCACTCCCTCAACCCCTCCCAACCACCATCCTATGAATCTGTCCACTCTAGGTAAAGAAGAGGGCATTTTCTAGCCAGAAGATTGAAACACATTTGAGAGAGTAGATATACCTCTTCAGGATTTGGCCTGGCTTGTATTCTTTCTTGCAGAGATGGGGTATCCACGGTTCCTAAATCAAAGGGGGACATTCAGCTTGGTTACGTACTTTAACTGAAAAAATAAATTAACAATTAAACTTCCTTTCCACATGATATGACAATCCATGAAATCCCTCTCCACAACGTAGAATGACAATTTCACCTCTACCTGCTGGCCCTTTTATTTAATAGGCTTATAACTTCTTTAATAGCATTTCTATGACTTTTTAAAACAGAGACTATAGTTCTTGGTGACACTAGGCAAGAGCTCTGGGTGAATCACCCAGCATTCCTAAGATATATATTTTATTTTTTTTTTTAAAAAAATCTATTGATTTCAGAGAGAGGAAGGGAGAGGGAGAGAGAGAAACATCAATGATGAGAGAGTCATTGATCGGCTGCCTCCTGCACGCCCCTGACTGGGGATCGAGCCCGCAACCCGGGCATGTGCCCTGACCGGGAATCGAACCCTGATCGTCTGGATCCTAGGTTGATGCTCAACCTCTGAGCCACGCCCGGCCGGGCAAGATATATATGTTAGTTGTACTACATTAACATGATCCTTTATGGATTTTAAGCACTTTTACATGTATTACCTCAGTTGATCCTCACAACCATCCTGAGATAAGGTACAGTCATAGAAGAGCTTTACCAGTACAAGGATCCAGGTTGCCTACTGCTCTCAGAACCATTCCTGCTGCAGGCTCACTCCAGGGATCCTGAGGGACAACTCCCTGACTGCCATTGTCCTCTATAATTTCGGTGGTTCTAAATTTTCCTCATTACCTTGCCTATTTTCATTGGTTTCAAATTCCTATTTTTAAGCACTATCTCATGTTTCTCATAAAAAAATGTACTTTGAAATTATTTTGCTTAAAAAAAAAAAATGACACTAAAAAATTTTAAATCCCACTTAGTTCAAGTTCCTGCAGAGCAAGTGTCCCAGACTTTTTTTTGTTCACTTATGTAGTCTGTAAATTCTCTCTAGAGGGCTTTTTTAAAAATATACATTTTTATTGATTTCAGAGAGAGGAAAGGAGAGGGGGAGAGAGAGAGAAACATCAATGATGAGAGTTATTGATCGGATGTACAGGGCTGTTTTTCTCGGATTGACCGTGCTCCAGAGAACCACATGGTCATACATCGTTAGCCTCAGCTTCATCTTTAGACGATGCTCCTGAGAATGCCATAGATTTGCTGTTTGCTTGGAAACCATTTCTTAATTTTATCACCATTTGCCATTTCCCTGGAGAGGCTGGGAATCAAACTCAGGAAATCCTGGCTCTTTTTTTGTTGAACAGCCCTTTCTTTGGCTTCTCTGCCTCTCCTCACATTTTACTGTCTAACGCTCTGGGTGGAAACTGCCTTCGCTGGATAACCCAGTTCATTGGGAATGTTTTCTGCCTCACATTTACTGCAGGTAATAGTGTTTCTAAACTTTCTGAAACCACACAGTAAAGATCTGCTTGCATCAGTTTCCAGTGAGCCTCAGTGGAAGGCGAGGGCTCATTTCACATATGGCTGGTATGAATGGCTATTAAATGAAAACTGCAGAGCAAGCCTATGCCTTCCACTAAATCCCATTGTCCTGGACTCTGCCGTGCCCATGGCACAGACCGACACCCACGCCATAGTGTACCCGGGTCCGGTGCCGAGGCATGTGACTGTACAAACACCCGCACCATCCCAGACACAACCGTCCCTACTCAGGTTTTCTCCTGTGACCAGCTCGGCGAGTCACGGCTGGTTCCTTGTTCCAGAGAGTTTGATACCATATTTTCCAGTCTCCTGAAAAGCCCAGCCGCTAAAACAACCTAATTTTCCAAATCATTTTGCCATTTATTCCATTGGGTAAAATAGCACCGAGTGTAGCTGGACTCCAAGTATCACCAGTATGTGCTAAACCTGTCTCTCCCATACCCCCCTTTTTCTTAGTGTTACCTATGTGTACCTTTCTAGTTCCAGAAAAATCAAGCAGAACACTCCAGTCATGGGAAATTCTGTAGCTTGCAGGATATTTAGCAGTTTTCCCTCTTTAACTAATAAGTCAGTGGTTTTCAACCTGAGGGGAGACCGTGATGGATTACACCAGAATCTCCCGTGGGGCTTTCCAAATCACAGGCATGCCTCATTTTATCGCTCTGCGCTTTACTGTGTTTCACACCTGTTGAGTCTTGCACGAAATGAATGCAAGACCCTCTGCCAGCAAAAAGATTACAACTCGATTTATTGTGACACTCGTTTTCTTGCGGTGGTCTGGAACCGAACCAGCAATATCTCTGAAGTATGTTATATTGTACACACAGTTTTCCCAATCAACTCCTTCCCCAAATTCTGGCATGCCCTTCAGGTTTTGAAAAGTCCCTCAGGTAATTGTGAAATTATACCCCTCCCCAACTCCTCAATACCAGTTGTGAACTACTGAGAGAAACTTTGATCCTGGACATGCAAAATTTAATTTCTTTTCAGAGAGGCAGTTAATAATTGTTTTTAGGTACCTTGTACTCATTTGGGGTGGGTGGAGCCAGGTGAGAGGGCAAATCTACTTATTAGACACACCCATGGTTATTAACAGAAGTTATTCTCGAGAAATAAGTTGTTGAATGTTTTTGTCTGGACAAATTGAATGTCCTTTCTACTAATAACGAGTTTTGCTTTTCTCCTTTCCTTTGTATGAGAGGTCAGCATACTTTCTGGTAAAAATAATTTGAGCCATGAGAAACATCTGGTGTGTTACAACTACTCAGCTCTGCCTGTAGCATGGACACAGTCCCACCGAACGCAGGAGCAGGCTGGGTGTGGATCTGCTCCCGTAAAACTCTATTTACAAAACAGGCGGTGGCCAGATTTGGCCTGCAGGCCTTTGTCTGCTGCCCTGTTATAGCCTAAAGGAAGGTGTTAATTACTCCTTTTAATTTATGGGCCAGCCCAGGTGATTTAAGTGACTTAGCAGCTCCAGGTCTCCCGGGAGGCTCTCCTTACCTTCTGCCCGCTGTCCTGTCAGAACTGTTGACTCTTCCTCTTTCCCCGACCAGGTCCTCCCTGGTCTGCTTCCAAGGCACTAAGGCCTGCCCAGTGCTGTCTCTGCCACGTCGTTTGGAATCGCCCCATGCACGTAAGGAACATTAAACCCTTTGCCTCTGTGGCTTGTTCCTAATGACAGAGCCTCTCGTCATCAGTTACCTTGACAAGCCTAGGCCCTTTTCTTTGGAACTTTTCCCGACGACAGGATACAATAAAACGTGAAGTAAACAAGCTTCTGTAGATATCTTTCCCGGCGGGAACCCGGATGTCAGGAAGGACTTGGTCACGGTCATGGTCACGGCCTATAAGTGCGGAACTCACCTGGGCACACGCAGTTGCACCTGATACCCTGCTGGATGAAGTCTGCAGCTACAGCCTTGGTGAGGCCAATCACGGCCGCCTTGGTTGTGCTGTACACACACCTGTTCACCACTCCTGGGGGAATGGAAGGAACAGAAACATAGCCTCCTTTAGAAAGGGAACACAAATAACTGTCCCCAGTAACCACTGCCATGCTTCTCCCCACCCCACCCTTTAAAAAAATTGACATCAGGTTTTCTCCCTTACTAGGGCTAGTTTCTGAACGTGGGAAAATAATATCATTATTGGCACAAGTCAGTCGGGAGTTGGGTGCTGCACCTAGGAGACTGCAGTGGTCTTAGTTTTTCATCAACAGCTGGTAGATCCCTTAGATTCCAAAAGAGAATCAGGGTAAAGGAAAGCAAAACACGACAAAATCAAGAGGCTTAGGCATTTCTTTGCATTCCTCTCCTGTGTAGGTTCAAGGTGTGCATCTTTGCCAAGAGAAGAATGTTATCTCAGCAGCAGCTATTGCATTTTAAACCTGCAAACCCATCTGTGCCAGACTGTGACCTTGTCTCCAGTTTGCACTGCAATCCTGGCTCTTCAACTTGACTTCTCATTTGGGGCCCAGATCAGCCATCTGCGAAGCTCTCATGTCCCCAGGCAGTTACCTCCCCAGCAGTGTGACAGCACTTTGCACAAAGCTCTGTTATAATCTTGTAGACGTCTGAACATACCACTCCTGCATTAAACCTTCACGCCTGCAGAAGACGTGTGCTTGCCTCACACCCCCCCTTTAGGACTGTGAATTCTTCTGGAGCAGGGGCACCTAGTGGGTGTTCAATACATACATATATTTTTTAAATCCTTCCCTGAGGAAATGTTTTAGAGGGAGGAAGGGAGAGAGAGAAACACTGATGTGAGAAATATCGATCAGCTGCCTCCCATATGTGCTCCCGGACCGGGGATCGAACCCACAACCTAGGTATGTGCTCTGACCGGGAATCGAACCCTCAACCTTTTGTTGCACAGGACGATGCTCCAACTGAGCCACCCAGTCGGGGCAATACATCTTTTTTGATTAATTAAATGTAAAGTGTTTCCTTCCCCCTCTTGATTTCCTTCTTCCCTCTCTTGATTTCTACTCCATACCCATTAGAAGAAATTAAAGGAGGGCAAAGCAAAAAAAGCTTTTATTTAATTTTATGACTGGTTCACATCTAAGGCAAAGGGACTGGTTGTTAAGGAACTTAAGCCCAATTTTATTTTATTTTTTAAAATATATCTTTATTGATTTCAGAGAGAGGAAAGGAGTGGGAGAGAGAGAGGTAGAAACAGCAATGATGAGAGAGTCATTGGCTGGCTGCCTCCTGCACACCCCTGACTGGGGACCGAGCCCGCAACCCAGGTATGTGCCCTGACCGGGAATTGAACCCCGATCGCCTGGATCCTAGGTGGATGCTCAACCGCTGAGCCATGCCCGGCTGGGCTTTAAGCCCAATTTTAAACAGCAGTTTTGAAGTGATGTGCTGGCTTTATGAGTTTTGCTCTGCTTGTTCCCGTAGCGGGGAAGGTGTGTGACCGTGCATGGTGATCCCAGGACCACAGGCCTACCTTTGATGCTGGAAGCCACAGAAGACATGTTGATAATGTTGCCAGACTTCTGAGCGAGCATCTGCCAAAACAAAACAAATGTTTAAAAAATGCCACTCTGCAGGCTAACAATATTACCTCTGTAAAAGATTTGCATTTACTTGGGGTTTGCAGAACCATCTTATCAGCTGTTAACACTGAGAGCTGTTACGCAGTCTTAACAGACCCGCCCAATCACTGCTGGGCATCGATGGCACGTGCTACGGTCACTGGCGGGAACAGTCCCCTGGGCACTGCCCCCTTCCAGTGGCACAGGTGCTCTGCCAGAGCAAGAATGAACTCTGAGCTAAAGGAAGTCAAATGAACAGTATCCCTGTGTGTTCTTGATGTTGGAAAACTCCCACCTTCATTCACCACAGTATTGGTTTAACACCTACTGTGGTCGGCTACCGTGCCAGGCCCAGGAGTTTCAAAGGTCAATGACAGTCCCTGCCTGCTGCCAGCTGCCAGCTGCCGGCCTGACTGCAGTGGCTGATTTAACCAGGACCCAGTGACAGCAGAGGCATCACAGAGAAGAGGGGGCTGCGGGACACCCAGAAAAGGCTCTTGAGAAGGGAATATGTGGGTGGATTTTTGAAAACTAGAGTGTTAGTTAGAAAAATAAACGAGAAGGGTGTTTGAAGGAGAGAACCCTGTGTAGAAAGGCTTTATGGAGGAACTGGGAGGCAGGGACGGGTCTGGCTGCAATGTAGGGTGTGGGGGGGTGAGGCTTCAGAGACCACCAGGGCCTAAATGTAGGAATTTGGGCTTCACCCTGAAGACACTGCAGTGGTTAGAATGAAGGTTTAATGTAGGAATGGTGTGTTCAGACTCGGGGATTATGAAGGTGGCTGGTATCCCGGGGAGGAGGCCCCTGGAAGCTGAGGTAGTGAGTTAGGACAGGGGGTTGAAAACAGATGCAGAACCGTCTGTGGATAACAGAGGCGGAGGCAGTTGAGGTAGTAAGGGCAGGACTTGGTAAATGGTTATGTGCAGCGAGGGCTGCCTCCCCCACTAGAGCCGTGTTTCCTAAGAACACCGCCCTCAGAATTAATTCCTCCACTAAAGTGTGAACTTGGTGAGAGGAGGGTCTCCGGATGTTTTGTCTTTCTAGACTGGGCACACAGTAGGCCGTCAACGCACTTGGATGAATTAAAGTAAAGTGCAGATTGCTGGGCCCTGTCCCAGACCTAAATATTTAATAAGTGCTATGAGTTAAAGTTTTCAAGTGAACTTTATACTTTATTAAATATAACACGTACGTATGTTTTGGAGATAATACATGTATGTGCAAGCGCACAGTACCCATGAATGTTTTGGTGGGAAAAGCAAGAGCTGGGGAGGGTTCCTGCCTCCTGGGCACCAACTTCTCACGGAAACTGGAGGCTGGGAAAATGACCGTGAAGAACCAGGGGAGACGGTGGGCCAGAGCGTGCTGAAGAGTTAAAATAACGTGGGGGAGACGGAAGGCCAACCAGAGAATAGAAGCAAAACTGTATGTTCCACATCATGAAAATCAAGCGAAAAGTTTCTGAAAGCAGCCTCAATAGGCGGAGAAAGGGTCTGGAACAAAAATCACTCTCTTTGGGGTTTCTCCAGCAGCTTTTGGACAAAGGGGTGTAGGGCCCGAGAAGGCGGATGATTGGATGGATCCAGGGGTGAGGCTGCAAGATTACCGGGTTCCTCATGGTATTCTTCCTACTCCCATTTTGATACTTAGCTACTAACTGTACCTCAAAGCAGATGCTAAGACCACCCTAAGGCGTTGCGCCGGATGGACTAACAGGACACGGGAGAGAACGAGGTGATCCGACCAAGTCAAGGAAAATGTCAGGGGAGAAATATTTACCCCAAGTTGTTTGTCTATACAATAAAGAATGTAAAAATGAAATGGGGTCCTCATAAAAACCCCAGACAATTAGTATAGTAAAATGGCGCTGGAAACCAAGCCTTCAAATTATTCTTTCTTATCAAATCTATCAGATAGCATAACCCATTTTTTAATTTATTTATATTTCCCAGTTTTATTGTTGCTACCACTGTCATATATAACCCATTTTGAATACATATAGAATACATGTAGCCCAAATTAATGTATAAAGATGGGCTATTGAGTAAATTCACTCTCCAGTCTTCTGATATGCAATAATAACTCGGGCAAAACTTCAGGAGACGGTGGTGCTGCCCCCTGCCACCTGCACCATCCACCCCCCCAGGTCTCTGCTGACCCTAGCGCCTTCCACTCCGCCTTCTCAACACCAGCTCGGTACCTGTGGTCACTGTGTGAATGCTCTTCCCGGCTCCCCGTGCAACGGTCCTCTCTGGCAAGGACAGCTTTATAAAGGGGAGTGCGTGGTACACAGTAATGCTACATAGGATTGATGTCCCAGAAACTCAGGTGGGGGCTAGAAAGATCTGTAAAGATTCCCTCCAGCTTCATCCTACTCTGGCCCAGCCCTTCTGTTCCCACTGACCAGAGCTCAGCTCCTAAACCAGGTGGATGTTGGCTTCTGGGTCTTCAGCGATTCCATGCCTGACCTCCAACTGGATTGATGACCTAGATTCCTATATTTATTCAACAAATGTTTTCTAAGCACCTCTATGTGCTAGGGGCCCTTCTAAGATACAGAAAGGGGTTAAAAACCCCACGTATACAAGCCCTACCCAAATTCTTGCCATTATGGATTCTCTCTGCCATTCCACAGTGGACCTTGGATTCTGCATCAGCCTCTTCTTCAGGATTCTCAACTTGTTTCCTGCCTTTTGACTGACCTTCCAGTTTTGGAATGATTTCCTGTCTGTCTATCCATGAACAAAAATTTCCTACAGGAGTTCCTATGTTTTGACCACCTGACATTTCAGATCTGCCTAGACTCCAAGTCCTGGCTTCCCCTGGAAAATTCCAACCTGGGACACATGCATCACGGTGAGTGAACACAGAGGATCCTAGACAATTAGGTCTGGAAGGGATGGTAGCCTTTCACCTTCATTTAAATAAAAGAAATCCATGCTGAAAGGGCCAAGTGCCATCTCCCAGGTTACGTGGTGAATTAGGGGCAGAGCTCAGGCCGTACGTAAGGTCTTCTGAGGCCAGGGTCAGATTTAACAAGTCCCCAGTCATTAATGTCGCTTGGGTTTTTGTTTGTTTGTTTGTTTTTTACACATGCGTGTTATTGGCTCATATGGATTATTGTTAAGATGCTTTAATAAATCATAGACAAACTCATTAATTTACAAGTTAGTGTTTGATATTTTGTAAACACTTATGTACATGTTTAAATTTCAGCTTCACTGCATCCATACCTGCTTCCCTCACTGATATTTGTAGAGCTTTCCAGACAGTAGGCTGGATTTACAAACGAGTCCCATACACGTGCGACAGTCTTACCTACCGTTCCCTGAGCTTTCCCCTTTACGTGCTCTGCTTCTTCCCCACACCCAGGGCTAAGGATCAGTCTTTGAACAATACATTCAAGTTCCAAATGAAAGATTCTCATGAACTCCAAATAAGCAAAATAGGCAATTTACATATTTTTAAAAGTTTGCTAGTTCAACGTTCCATGGATCCAACCAAAGGTCCCTTCTAGGCACTAAACAAGTAGATAAAAAAATTCCTTTGTTACTAAGTCCATTTTTCTAATTTTCCTTTTAACGTTCATCTGAATCCTTCTTGACATCAGGCTGAATGTTCAGCACAAAATACCAGCCTTGCCTTGTCACTGAAGAGCTCTCTCCAGCCCTGGGCTGGGCAGCATTGTGTACGCCCGCCATCTAATCCAGCTGGGAGGAGAAAACAGCTCTTCTGCATTTCTCTAGGGTTCAGTCTACAATCCTGAATTGGGCTGGTTCTGTACGCAGTCAGTCCCTTCCATTGTCTGAGCCTGTGCTGTCTGCTGCTATTGGCTTAGAAGCTCATTCTAGTCAATGTTTTTCATACTTATACTTCCCTTCCTCAGAGCATGTAGTGCGGTGCTTTCTAACAAAAGTTACTTAATGATTGTAAAATAAATTAAGAATACTGATGCCCTAGCTGGTTTGGGTCAGTGGTTAGAAAATTGGCCCGCGGACTGAAGAGTCCCAGGTTTGATTCTGGCCAAGGGCATGTACCTCAGTTGCAGGCTTGATCCCTGGCCCTGGTTGGGGTGTGTGCGGGAGGCAACCAATGGATGTGTCTCTCTCACATCGATGTTTCTCTCTCCCTCCCTCTATTTCTCTCTTTCCCTCCCTTCTAGTCTCTCTGAAAAGCAATGGGAAAAATATCCTTAGGTGAAGATTAAAAAAAAAAAAAAAGAGTACAGATGAATCGATGAGCTCTGGCCGGGTGGCTCAGCCGGTTGGAGCATTGTCCCATACACTGAAAAGGTTGTGCATTGGGTCCCAGTCGGGTGTAAGCCCCAGCCGGGAGGCAACAGATGCATGTTTCTCTCTCACATCGATGTTTCTCTCTCTCTCCCCCTTCCTCTCATTCTAGAATCAATAAAAACATATCCTCAGGTGGGGATTAAAAAAAATATCGATGAGTTGTGAAGGTGGAGCATTCAAGGGTAGCAGACTCGGGAGGAATACTGTGTCTTCAGCACACACTGTCTCTGACCTCTCCGGTACCTCTGCGTCTTGGCTAAAAGCAGGGGTGTTGGGAGAATATCAGGGAACAGAAAAGCAATGGGGTGCATCCATCTTGAGGGCATGCGCCCAGACACTGGAATTCAAGGAGGGGCCCACCTTCCAGGGTTCAAATTCTGGCTCTAACCACTTGCTGGCTGCGTGACCTTGGGCACGTGCCACAGCCTCCTGCTCAGTCTCTGCACCGTGGATGTGGTAAGGTAGTGAGTGCCCACCTCACCAGGCTGTGTGTCTCCTTGCTGTCCCTCTTCCAGGGACCCCCTCCCCAGACACCTAAGTGCACCTCACTGATATCCTAGCTTCTTTTTCTTCATAGCACTTATAAGCACCCACATAATGTATGTTTATTTGATTAAGTGTTATCTTGTCTCACCCCTCAAAAAAATGAAACCTCTCTTACAGAGGGACTTTGTCTTCTGCACCTAGAATGGTCCTGTAGAAAGTGCTTAATGCTCCTTGAATGTCTGAGCTGGAAGGTTCAGTGAGTTAATTTATATTAAATGCCTTGATATAAATGTTCAATTCAGGTTAGTCATTATGTCAGCGACTGTCACTCTTCTGCACCTGTGGGGTCCTTTCTAGATGCCCGTGAGGAGCCCTCCTTACCCAGGGGCGTTTCTCCTAGTGGGGGTGACCTCTTACCTTGGGAAGAAACGCCTTGATCATCAGGTACATGCTGCGGACGTTGAGATTCATTGAGAAGTCCCAGTCTTTCTCTTCGCAGTCCAGGATGGTTCCATGATGGACAAAACTGGAACAGTGATCACACAATGGGGAAAACGATCATTTAAAATGACTTCTATTCAATTCCTTATCATCTTTATTGTCACTTATTGACTTAGACAACTGTCCCCTCCCTTACCAAGATTTTCAACAATTCAAACAGTATCACTTAGTACATTAGGTTAGTAATTATCCCAACGACCTAAGCTAAATTTATTAAAAAAAAATATCCTTTTAAAAGAAGAAGGTGAGAGTTTGGGGCTACCAAACATAAGCAGCTCTACACCAGCAGCACAGAAAACAAGGAAAACAAATAGAAATGAGAACAGCACACCTACCCAGACTACTTTTCAAGAGCAACAGTGCCCCCTGGTGGCACAGATTTAACATTCTCAAGGGATATCAGCAAGGAAAACATCTCAGGGTAGCAAAGTAATATTGCTACTGCACACTTTTAACACACGGAGTCAACAGAGCAGACCAAAACAAAAACTTAAAATAACCTTCACTCTTTTTCAAGTCATACTTCCTTCAGGAAGTTTTCTAAAAACTGGAGTCCTAAGTGATTTCACTGTCCCTTGGACCAAAATTATGTAATTAATGATAAAATATTGTTGGTGTGATTGTACTTCCAGTTGAGTAGAATGACAGAAAGAACCTCATGCTCTATTTCTATACCCCTTACTTAGCTGAAAATTTAATAAATGCTCAAAAACTAATTTTTCTAGTTGATTTTTTCATGGCTCTGGGTATATTCTTATATGAGGGATGAGCAGGTTGTTTATAAAATAGATCATCACAAATTGTTGTGATCTATAAATTGTTGCTTTAATTTAATTCCCATATGTTGTAACACATGATACACTATGGATAGATTGAGGTCTCCCTACCCACCCCCTGGCTGAAACATGGTTAGGAAGAAACACAAATATATGTTAGAAGGCTCTAGGATTATTCTATCAACCCAGCAGTACAAATGGAACATTACATAAGAAAAGTGAAACTTCAGAGTGTATCCGCTTAGTTTCTCTGTAAGCCTCCATTGTACTCATTGCTATTGTCACACCTGAGAGAGGACTATGTTAGCAGTCACTGCATCAATATATAGCTGCTCCAATTCCAATCTCAACAGTTACAGGGCGGTGAAAAGCTGGGAAAATTCCAGGGCAAGAGGAGTAGGGAAACTGAGACAGGAAAGTTAAAACAAGGCCAAACAGTGTGGGCAATTTGTAGCTGGCTTGTAAATAACAAGCCATTATCTTCCCCAAACCAACAACACTTGAGAGCAAATGGTTAAAAGCCTCCCTAACGAGAGAAGCCAGCCATCTCAAGGCTTGGCAAGATAAAATTGCCAGTTGCTTCTCATGAATTCTGGGAAGACCACAACAAAGTAAAAAGGGGCCTTGAGAATTAATCGGTACCAAAATATTCAGCAGAGGAATTTTGAAACCTATAGACAGGAGAGTATATAACACCTCAAACCCCCACCCAACCTGCTCTTCAGATTAGCTGAGAGCCCGTCAGCACTTCACAAGCCGGATGTATTGACTTGCTTGCTTTGCTTCTTTAATAAATTTGCTTGCTTTAATAAAATTGGCTTCATCACAACGCAAACATCTGGAGTTTTCTCTTTCAGTTCATTTATATGAGAAGACAAGAATCCAGGTTGGGGACAGCCCTCTCCCTCTGACTCAGGGGGCTGTCCAATATCACCTCTCTGGTGTCGTGAGAGGTGCCTTTACCATCACCATTCATGTGTGGCTCAGCAAGTTTGGGACGACCCTAACAAGAATTCCTTCTGTGCTGCATACAAAGGTACAATAATACATTTCTTTTGCTGGGATTCATTGTCCCAGTAAGAAACACTGAGCTTGGGATAGTGTAAAGGACTTGCTAGAACGTTATGCCAAAAAATTGGAAACATCTGCATTGCAATACACTGAGTACCTGGTTTCTAATAATGTACTTAGTTTCAAAGACACTCTACTGGAAAACAATTTTTCATTTTATTTTATAAGTCCTAGTGGGACATCAGGGACAAGTCTGTTGGTGTGAGCCAGTCATCAGCCTTAAGGAGATCAATACTTTTTGATTAGTACCAGTTGTCTTGAGTAGACCTTAACTGCCTTTTGGCCCCAAACCCATGTCAACACCTATGGCTGTCTCACTTGCAATAAAAATTCTGTCCAAAATCAAGTCATATTTCCCAAAGACTATATTATGTTTCATCATGAATAATTTGTCCATATTACCAAAATTATTTTAATAAAAGTCGTAGAAAAGTTTCTGTAAGGAGAGCGAAAGCAAAAAGTTCTGAATTACCCGGCAACATTAAAGAGAACATCAAGTCTCTCGACTTCACTGGCAAACTGATCAATTTGTTTCTTCTTTGTGACATCGAGGACCCGAGTTTGAATACCTGAGAAATAAAACAAAAGACACGGTTTCCCTATACCCATGAAAAATATCTAGCCTTGGAGATTCAGCTGTTTGGAAGTGTGAAGACTGCAGTAACTGGCCAGTTAGGCTTCATAGGATTGTGGCTCATTAGTAGGGACTTAAGAATCTCTTAGTAACAATCTTAAAGTCCTCTCCCTCTACACCTCCCAAGAACACACCTCTCTCCCTTCCTTTCTCTCTACTCTCTGAATTAATCAGTAAAGGCCTTTTCTGAGTAAAGACTACAGTGAAGTGTAAATGATCTACATCAGATGCTTCTCAGTAAGCTAGCAGAAATAACTGAACCTGGGCTACTTTAGCTCCTCCTTTCCCCCAGTGGCTGAGTCCCTTCTACAGCGATTCTTAATTCTGTCTCCGTGTTGGGGGGGCGGGGGCAGGGTGGTGGGAAAGAGATTGCTTCTCTTTGTGAGCTTTACTTTTATGTGAATTCCATTATTTACTGAAATGACTTTGTTGGTCAAGGGTATCATCACTTACTTCTGGCCTAAACTGCAAGAAGAAATGAGAGGCCAGAAGAAGGATCTGGCCTTGAAAGATCTGGCACGGGGTCTGGGAGGAGCACACTGGAAGAGTTACTAGAGAAATCCAAACATTCACTAAGGAAAGCAGCACTCATTATTGCTATTTTAAAAAAACAAAACAATATATGGCCTATTTTATTATACTTTTTTGGATATAGGAAAAAAACTACATGAACAAAGAAAGAGAAGACTGAAATTGAGTTTCAGGAAGATCCCTTTCCCCTTTGTGCTTTGCCAGTACAATAGCTCTACTTTGAGCTGTGGGAATGATAATTGAACAGAGCCTAATTCAGTTAACTAATTCAACGAACTAATTTGTGTTTGATCATATGTAACCTGTTCTGTTTTGATTTCTTTCAGTCCTCTGCTCTGATTCCTTTCAGAGTAACTCTAATTGAAGTTCTCTGATGCTGGAGTTGGGTCCAGTGCGGTGCATTAAGGGGTGATGCACACATAAATAATTTGGGTAATCTCTTTGGGTTTCTGATCATGACACGAGCACTGGAAAGGCAGCTGGTCTGAACCGAAATGTGCTGTGAGTGTAAAATACACGTGGATTTCAAAGATTTAGTATGAAAAAAAAAAAGAAAATAGTCCATCAACAATTTTTGATTATGTTAAATGATAATATTTTAGATATATTGAGTTTAATAAAGTATATTATTAAATAAATTTTTACCTGCTTCATTTTTACTTTTTAAATGAAGCCACTAGAAAACTTTAAATAGCATCTGTGGCTCATGTTGTGTGGCTGTGGGACAGTTACTCTCATGGCAAAAGACCCAGGAGTGACAAGTTGTCATAAAAAGTTAACAGCTGTTAAACTTTCACATAGAATTTTCTTCTTAGGTACTGAATCCTCCAACATGTTGGATAAAAAAAAAAAAATTTAGATATATGTCTAAAATTTTGTTTATATATTTAAGTATGCAGATTTTTGCCTGTAGGCTCACGGAATATAAACGTGCTCATCGGAGAGTCGGGCTGCAGTGGAGGCCAGTGGAGCCGAGCGGCGAAGGCATTCTCTTCAACGCCCGAGTGCTGTCGCTTTACAGTGTGGTGTAGACTCTGGATCCCAGGCTCAAGTGGCCGAGTTGCTTACCCGGGTACTTTTCCAGCTCCTGCAGTTTGGACTCATTGATATCCGTGGCTATGACTTTGGCACCTTCTCTTGCAAAAGCCTGGGAGACACAATACACAAAAAACCGCTTTGTTGACTTAGCTCAACTGCTCTCGTGAATGGAAAGTCATTTAGCTTTTCCTCCTTTATCTTATTTTCAGTGCCGCCCCGCCCCCTATAAAATAGGTGGAATTGCAGACGAACTAGTCTCACCTCCCCTTCCCATTATTTTTATTATTAATTAGAACAACACTGCATATATTGTGCTTGTCATCCGACTTTGTCCCCTTAGGAATTTGAAATAAATTAGTGTTTTGAAAAAACTAGGATTCTGTTACTAACACCTCTCAAAATACTATTCTGTGATATGATAGTCTGTATTCCATTTCTGAGCAGGTTCTTATTATATTCCATTTCTTACTATGTTCCAAATAAGAGAAAAATGGGTTACTTAAACACTTTTCCTCCCCAAAACATACTTCTGTTTTCATAAATGTCACACCATACCCCGCCATAGGTGTAAATGCTGACAAGCTCAGGTGTGGGGTGTAATGTGTGAGAAGTCGATATAAATGAGAAGGTGAAGGTAACCTGCCAGTTTTAACTCGGGAGTCTTTTATCTGAACTGATATAATTTCAGAAAGCTATGCACTCCCCAAGGGCTCCTGCAGTAAATTCAGTACGGCGCAAAGAAACCGAGACGGAGAAGTAAACTTCTCAGAATCAAAGGTTATTCGCAATGTCACATAACAAACTTGGGAGGTGTTCCCTCATTCAGGAGCAGCAGCTTTTCTTTTTGGGACTTTAGACAACAGAAGCACAAAATGCAATAAAAAAGTAAATAAAAGAAAGTAGAGCGGGATTAGCAAACCATGGAATCTGTCCATCTAATTCAATATTTCTACAGAGAGTGAGCAAACGGCAGGAGATGGGGACTTACTAAGGCGGCTGCCCGGCCTATCCCCTGAGCAGCGGCTGTCAGGATGATGACTTTCCCATCAAGTCGACCCATGATGGCACCTGCGGGGGCATAAAAGGCAGGGATTTACTGTGCCAGCAGCGACACCCGGAAGGAATGGCTCAATGTACCCCTTTCAGGGCTTGCAGGCAGCACCTCTGTACAAACAGTCCCCTCATCTGGACGCTTCTCTAGGTGGCTCGCTGTGCATATCAAGACCATTCAGCACAACCCCCTGAAGTGCTGACCGAGAGACACTGGGCTGGACCCCACCTTTCGTTTCTTCAGTACCTGGAGAAGAGGGCCTCTGACGGGCCCAGCAGGAGTGGAGCCCTTCCCCTCACTACGGCCCCGCTCAGTCCACTGCCCCCCCCCCCCCCCCCCCCCCCCGGGGCACTGTAGGTGCCGTCATTCCTCAGGCTGCTTCTTGCTTTTTCTCCTGTAAACTTTGGCCGGGGTTTGCACTGTGGATTTTCCTTGTCTCTTAGAAAGATGTCATGATTGACCTCAGAGACTCATTGAACTTAAGAGCTAGAAAATCAAATTATGTCGAATACCCCCATTTTACAGGCGAGGAAACTGGCCTGCTCAAGGCACAGAGCTGGCCCATAGCAGCCAGAACTAAACGCAGGCCTCCTGGCCCTTTTTCTGTGTGAACATTCCACCCACGATGCTTCCAGTTCTCTTTTAAAATTTAAGCACGCAGCAGTGACACTTTAACAGGCACATCGGTAATTTTTAAACGGGAGGACTGAGAACCTCTGACAGGGTAACAAGACAGGCATGAGATATTTGGCCAGTGCTTGGGTTGCATGCAGATCTTACACTGTGAGGAATGGCTAGTGATGGGGCTGGGTGGTCAAGAGTCAAATGATTAAATGAGGCTGTCTTCGAGCAATCAGGTTCCTTCTCTGACCCTGCTATCTTTAATGTGTGCCTCTGACCTCACACCAAGTCACAAAGTGGCTGCTGTGTCCCAAGGCATCATATCGGCATTCCAGGCAAAAAAAGGGGGTGGTGTGAGTTAGGTGGGTGGTGAGTGAACCCACTTAAATAGCACATGCACAACTAACCAAAACAATCGCTCTGCTCAGTTACCTGTCTGATAAGTGCAGGTAGCTAGCTAGTCTTGTCTACAGGGCTCACACGATCTATTCCTTTCTTTTTGAATTTTTCTCTGCTCTCTTCAGCCCCACCTGACTTTTTGCTGTACTCGGCGGGCACTTCCGTTTCAAGCTGCCACCCTTTGTCCAACCTCTGCCTTAGGAGGGACTAGTTGCTCCTGTGGGCAATGGGCACTGAAGGATTTATGGAGAGAGTGTGACCTGCATTTTAGAAAGATCGCTGTGGAGAACAGACCTGGGCAGTAAGAAGGGGTGGACGATGAGGCCCAGCCTGGTTACCAATGCACTAACTTCAGAGATTATGTGTATTTCCCAGTGTTTCCCAGCTGTGAATTCAAACCCAGGCCTGGTTGCAGGGAAGACCTGGTTCATGTTGCTCTTCTCTTGGTCCTCGCATGCCCAGTGGACCCCTTGTGGGGCCAGGGCCCTCAGCCTCAGGCCCCAGTAACTGACGAAGACCTGGGGAACTGACCAAGACCCAGGTAACTGACCATTAGGCCATCTGTGCTCTAAAACCCACTGCTGAGTGGGTGCCGAAGCCATGTACCCATGGGCCATGGCCTGAGAGTGGGGTAAACACTACGGCAGACCCATTTCTAGGAGGCAAGATGCTCCTGCCACTGGCCTCGAGGACCCTCCTGCAAATCGCAGGACCATCTGCAGGCTCCCACCCAGCCTGGCATCCAGTCCTCTCACCCTCTCCTGGGCAGTGGACTTAGCCTCACCAAGTCCCCTCCTCATATTCCCTCTCATCACCATTTCCCCTAGTAGAACCCGTGCCTGTTTAACTCTATCTTGGCATCTGCTCCCAAGGGCCAGGGACCAGCTGACAACTTCCCCAATGTTCTGATTAAGTCCACATTTGTCATGCGCTGGAGAAGCTGGGCTTTTACTGTGCCTGACCTCCTCTGATGCAATGAGTTTGCACTATTGTTTTTTCTTCTTACACAAGTGATACATTTCCACTTTAAACATGAAAAGTTAAGAGATATATTCAATGTATATTTTAGAAAGTAAGAGATTCCAATAATCTTTACTCTCCTCCAAACCTGAGCATGGTGTATTAAAAAGCTGTCAGTTTACACTGTTGTCAATAGTGACTTTCGGCACAAGGCACTGTGAAGGCCCAACCAAAGGACTCCCTTTGACACCCCGAGGAGCACACACTGAACAGCAGAGCAACTGTTTTGCTCACTCTGAAAACCTCCCCTAG
This sequence comes from Miniopterus natalensis, assembly GCF_054644295.1. Classification (NCBI taxonomy): domain Eukaryota; kingdom Metazoa; phylum Chordata; class Mammalia; order Chiroptera; family Miniopteridae; genus Miniopterus; species Miniopterus natalensis. The sequence continues at coordinate 141,688,941 of NC_142081.1, read as the reverse complement.
CTGTCCTCCCTGTCTTTCCGGGACCAGGTTTTGGAGCCAAAGCCTTACTATTAGATAAAACTGCACTATCCAACTAAAACTGATTTATTTGGGAAAATGAGTGCAAACATGGCCTGAATTGGTAAAATGAGGCAACTTTCAATACATCCAACATGAGAACCACACACGATGGCTTTCTTACTCTAATATCGGAATCAAAATGTTAATTTCTGACAAGCATAGACACAAACAGAGCTTTTTCAAGAACTTTGTCTTCATGAGCCAGGAAGAAAAATGTTCACACAAGACACTGTAAAATCCTCCCTTCTTTGGCTATTTTGAAAAACTTAATATACCAGAGTTTCAAACTCTTTAAAAACCCACCCTTGTCCTGATCTAATTGCTAAAATTAATCCTGAAGTAGGTAATGTGCAGAAAAAGCAACATCTAAAAATTGAACCTCCTCTTTTCCCAAAGTTTCATTTAAAATACATTAGGAAATCTTACTTTAGAGCAGCAAAGGGATGGCGTCCTCCCGAACACTCAGCCAGCAAGAAACTTGAGACCTTTGTGCAGAAGCAAGTCAGGTGCTTAACAGTGCATGCTGGGCTTTGTAGTTCAGGTTCCTTATGTTTTTAAGAGGCTTCGCACAGTCGTATATTGTGTGTGTGTACGTGCTGCCACCTAGTGGAGCTCAGATAGAACTGTTAAGTCCCAGAGGAAGGTGAAAAGTGCAAAAGCATTTTACAGCTTATTTATAAGATGTGGAAATCATTTCCTTCACTTTAACCTAAGTTCTTGTCATTTGTTTGCACCTACTATGTGCTGTTTCGGGGTACTCAAGATTGAATGAGCCAGAAATTGGCTGTGGAAGATAGCAGAGCAACAAAATAGAAGGGATACAGGTCATTGAAGATACTGGAGCCTTCCTTCCTGGTCATTGAAGCTACTGGAGCCTTCCTTCCTGGCCTTTGACCCAGTAGATAGTTTTGGGGGAGGGAAATAAAAATTATCTTGCGTTTAAGGTATAGTTGTGGTTATTGCCATGCTCAGTCTTCTCTAACACTAACACATGTTTAGGGGGAAGGCAGCCACCCTGACTACACTGAGGGGGCAGGGGTGGGGATCTTCAGTGGAAGTACATGTTGGATGAAAAAAAATTAAGCCTGGCTGACGAGAACAGATGTCAGATCAAAAAGAAAGAGCTAGGTCATGTGAACCCTCTATGCTAGGCTTAATAATTCACATTTTAGCAGGCATGTAATTGGGCAGAGTGATTGTGTAGGTTATTGTGCATGTAGTATTTAAGCTGCTTCACTCAACACCCATCCAACTTAATTTCCCCTGCCTTTTACTTTCTGAAGGCCAGGAAGCAAAATTCTCAATTTCTAGTCTCCTTAGCTGCTAGAGCTGGCTGGCCAATGAAACATGGCCTGGAGTTTCTGAGGACGGCTGCTCTCAGAAGGGTGAGGCCTCTCTGAAAGGCTTTTGACTTCTGCTCTTTCTCTTCCTCTTCTTTTCTCCTGGAATATAGATATGATGCCTTGGGACACAGCAGCCACTTTGTGACTTGGTGTGAGGTCAGAGACACACATTAAAGACAGCAGGGTAAGAGAAGGGACCTGGTTCCCCACAGACAGCCTCAAGGTAAGAGCCCTAGACTAGCTCCTCTAGACTTCTTATGTGAGAAAAATAAAACTTACTTTTTCTCTAGTTTTTTTGTTCTTGGAGCTAAGTGTGTTCGTCATAGTGGTTAAGGACAAACACTTGTGAAGTCAGAAAGATGAAGGTAGGTCCCATATATTTTCCTCAGTAGTTCAGTCACTTAACTCCTCACACCTGTTTTCTCATCTGTGCAATGAAGATAACTATAGCACCTACCTCAGGGAAATTGTGAGGAAGGACTTAGCATATGTGCAAAACCATCAGCACAATGTGTTACATTTGTACTTAATGTTAGTAATTATTAGAAATTAAATGGATAGCAAAAACTGTCCTTTAAAATATTTTTAAACCCTGATCTAATTTCTGCAGGTGCCCACATGAGGTCTTGTTACCTCATCACCCCACTGCAGCTTCTAATGTTGGGTCTTGTGATCTGTAACCACATGCAGCTGTGCTCCTTGCTTTAATAATGTCTTTCCTTTGACTTTTGAGGATTTTGGAATAGATTCTTTATGAGAATTCTCTAATCAAGACCAACTCCAACACTTTTAAAAAAATCCTTACCCACAAATGTTTTTTATTGATTTTAGAGAGAAAGGGAGAGAAACATGGATTGGTTACTTCCCATACGCACCAGACCTGGGATCAAACCCACAACCTGTGTGCCCTGACTGGGAATTGAACCTGCAATCTTTTGGTGTAGAGAACAACGCTCCAACCAACTCACTAGGCCATGGCTCCAACGCTTTTCATTTAAAAAAAAAAAGTTTTAAAAAAATTGATTCAGAGAGAGGAAGGGAAAGGGAGAGAAACATCAATGATCAGAGCCCCACCCATCGGCTGCCTCCTGCATGCCCCCTACTGGGGATCGAGTCACAACCCAGGCATGTACCCAGACCGGGACTGAACTGTGATCTCCTGGATAGGTCAATGCTCAACCGCTGAGCCACGCTGGCAGGGCTCCAACACTTTTCTTGATGCAGCTTTCTTCTGCCTCCCTTCGCCCACTGATCTTCAACAATGTTTATTCTACAACAGCCTAAGTCACACGGTATTGAAATATTTGCTTACCCATCTATATTGTCAGTGGACAAACAAAATTTTTTCAAGGCTAGGGACCGTATCTATTTACCCTTACATTGTGGTCAGCTCACGTTAAAAGTATATGATTTGTTTGTTTTCTAAACACAGTATGAGTTCCACAAAGGCAGTGCCTTTTGGTGTCTAGACCAATAGTCAGCACATAGTATCTGGTCACTTAATATTTGCTGAGTATGAATATCAGGCTCTGAATAAGTTTCCTGAATACAATTCTGCCAGACTCTCGAGAAAATGTTTCCTATGAACCACAAATACACTGTTTTCTCTGGTCCTGACTTTACTATCAGACCATTTAGTATTGTCTATGTTACTGTTTTCAACATTTTTGTCAGTTTCCATTGATTTTCATCATTGTTCCTTCACAATCATATGTCACAATATTAAAACTCAGATCCTGACTCAAGAAACATTCTGAAGGAGAGGTCGACAAGATGAACAGAAGTTCCAACTCTTTCCCCTGCAGAGACACCAAGTTAACAGTATGTGGACCAAAACACCTTTGTGAGCACTTCAGAAATCACATAAAAAGTTGCAAGAACCTAGGCGAGGACAAAGCTGAGAACAGCCACTCTGAGGCAGGGAGGAGCTGATTCACGTTAACTGCGGCCACCCCTGCCCTAAGCTAGCACAGCTCAACCCCTGGCCCAGGACTTCTCCGCCATGGGGAGGAGGGGAAGAAAGTTCACACAAATGTCCAACATTTTGGAAGGCTGCCCAAGTGACTGGTTTCCGCCTCACCTCACTTGGAGCGCTAATGGTACTGGCATAGTTTGGCAACCAGAGGGTCTGCAGAGCTCCAGACCAGCGCTGGCGTGCCTTGGCACAATCGGGACAAAGTGCCCAACTCACAGCTTCACCCTGGGGAGGGAGAACAGAGTGTGTGTCTGCTCTGCTGTTTCAGGCTTTTGGAGGGTTGTCCAAGGGACTATTAGCTGCCTTGCCTTACTTGGGATGCTCATGGGAAGCAGGTATGAGAATGAAGGAGAGTGGGGTGGCTTCTTTGTGCACCAAAGAATCAACAGTACTGCAGACAGGCACCAGAGGGGCAAGAGGTAGGAACTCCTGAAAAAGGCAAACCTCTCTAACTGGCTAATTACACACTCAAACCCAGACAAGTCACCTCCTCCCCAAAAGGTTTCAGAGGCCCCCAGGACCTCTAACCAGGCTGACTGATGAAGGTCTTCCCTTCTACGAAATAGTGCATATAGATCGAAGAGGAATCCAGTTTTTTGAATGCATAAAATTCAGCAAAAAATCAGAAAAAAACACAAACAGAGAAGCCCTACTTGGTTTGGCTCAGTGATTAGAGCGTCAGCCCACAGACTGAAGGGTCCCGGGTTCAATTCTGACCAAGAGCATGTACCTCAGCTGCAAGCTCAATCCCTGGCCCTGGTCGGTGTACAAACAGGAGGCAACCAATCAATGCATCTCTTTCACATCAATGTTTCTCTCTCTCCCTTTCTCTCTCTCTCCCCCCTCCCACGCCCCTGCCCCTTCCACTCTCTCTGAAAAGCAATGTAAAAAGTATCCTCAGGTGAGGATTAAAAACCAAACCAAACACAGAGAAACAGAGAAACATGACCCAATAGAAGGAACAAAATAAATCTCCAGAAATCAACTCTGAAGAAATGGTAATCTATGAATTGACAAAGAATTCAAAATAAGTTTTAAAGAAGCTCAATGATCTACATGAGAACACAGACAACTAAGTGAAACTAGGCAAATAAAGCATGAACAAAATAAGAATATTAACTAAGAGATAGAAACTATGAAAAAGAACCAAACAGAAATTCTGGAGCTGAGGAAATTGAAAAATACAGTAGAGGGGCCCAACAGCAGACTTGACCAAGCGGAAGAAAAGAACCAACAAAGTTGAAGACAGGTCATTCGAGGTTATCCAGTCAGAAAAGCAAAAAAAAAAAAAGAAAAAAGAAAAAAGTGAGGAGTACTTATGGGACATCAGCATCAGCAAGTGGCCTAATACAGGATAAAACATTTAAAGAAATAATGGTCAAATTCCCAAATCTGAGGAAGGAAATGGGCATCCAAGTTTAAGTCAAGCAACATTCTACTAGACTGGATACCTGGTGACTGATTATATTGTTAATGGCCCTATGGTACTTTTATCTCCCAGGTATACTTACCTACTAACTTGCATTACTTTTATTCAATAGAGGAGCAGATATTGTTAAGAGTCAAATCTGCAACTCTGTTATAGTGTGTTGTTTGGGTGAGGGCGGAAAGGAGAAACAACATTCCCAAGGTACGGACAGGGGGAGAAGATTTTAGGAAGGGACAATTTCCCCTTAGCCCTAGAGAACTGCTATGATAGTATGTTAAGGAAATATATCCAACAAATAGACTAAAAATGACAGCTATGATGTAATTCATAATTTCTTCACTGGGATTAATCTTATCAGAAAGGCAAGAATGCCCTGAAATGACTGTTCTGTAACTTGCTGTGATTTTTCAGTCATGTGATATAAAATATGAGATACTCTCTAAAATCATAGTTCTTGACCTCTTACGGAGTCACAGAGCCCTTTGAGAAAATGACAAAAGTATGAACCCGGGTATCCTAGAAAAATGACTCCACACACAAGCCAACACGTTTTCCAGAGGTTATAAGACTGCATGAAGCCCACTCCAAATGCCTTATATAGGTGGGTGCCAGGTTTGGAACACTTTGATAGAAACACTGGTACTGTTTTTCCATGTCTAAAATAAATGGGTAGAATAAGTGATACAGGAAGTTCTTTCAGATGGGAGTGAAGTGCAGTAGAGTACAAATTTTAATAACCAACAAATTTAGAGTGTTGTACAGGAAGTGGGGTGGGTGGGTAACGGAAAAGAACTTCTGCAGTTACTACAGTAAAAGAAGATTAAGACTAGAAAATAAAAAGGTCATAGCACTTGCTATCCCATAACTTAAATCTAGAGATCATGTGTGTATTTTCACAGCAAAATTCTAATGCCAACAAACAAGACAGGAGAATCAAACGTACTCTGAGTACCCCACTGAGAAACCATTAATTAATATTAGTTGCGATTCAGTACTAATCAAGTATTAATTGAATGTTCAAGGTACTAAATGAGGAGCTTATAATTTTGTTAAATCACAAGTGAATAACTTTACAGCAATAAAAATGGGTACAATTAAGATTAGAAGTTTCCTTCAATAACTTTATTCTTTAAAAAATATATAAATAAATAAGACAATTCCACTTCTGAGTATGACACCATTCAAGACAATGACATTGCTATCACCATCCTAAATTACTAGAATGCATTAATCTCCTGTCCTTTCACCTTCCAATTCCAATGGCAAACTAAAAATTGAATTGAAATTAAGTTGGACTGTGACATAATTGCCAGGGTTAGACACATAAACTAACAGCTGAGGAATGCTGGGCCCCAGAAAAGTGACAGAAGAGGCTACTGCATCTTGCACTCGGGCAGGTCTTTTTCCGAGAAGGCCTGACAAGCAGCTGACTGAGGATCCACATTTTCTGCTCCAGCAGTTGGCTCTTCTGAGGAAAAAAAACAAAAATAAAAAACAAACGCAATCTTATTTAAAAAATACACAAAAACCAAATATGGCTGGAAGTACAAAGGATGTTAAGACAGTAGAGATATGAAAAATGAAATTGCAACGTGATCATTAACTTCCTCATGTCTGGTTGCTAAAAACGGTGCATTTCACTTCATCAGAGATGGAGAAGTTTATTCTCCATTTTCTCATAAAGTGAATTGCAATTGCAAGAAAAATCATGTTGTCCATAAAACCAAGAAGCGATAGTCTTATTTGAACTCATAAATTTGAGATACAAAGTGAATCAAACATGGATTGAGTTTGATTTCCTTGTGTCCTATTTTCAGAGGAAAAAAAAAAAAAAAGGTGCCCTAAAATAGTATATATTTTAGAGAATATTTAGACATCTTTGGAAAACTTGTTTGAGCCTTTAAAGCATTTCAGCTGCATCTATTCGTTTATTAATGATACACATTCAAATCATGATATTTATAAAAGTATAGGTGACCCTTGAACAACATGCTTGAATTGCACAGGAATAAAAAAGAATTTTCTTTTCTCCAGCTTACTTTATTGTAAGAATAGAGTATATAATACATATAATATACAAAATACATTAATTGACTATGTCATCAGTAAGGCTTCCAGTCAACACTAGGCTATTAGTAGCTAAGTTTCAGGTGGAGTCAAAAGTTACGTCGATTTTTGAAAGTGAGGGTGGGGGCACATTGTTCAAGAGTTGGCTATAAATCTAGCATAACTGCTCTTACCAATTATCTCAAGGTCTTGAGATAATTTAGATTCCTTTTTATAATTAAGATTTTTAAAAACAGACTTTTTTTAGACTGATATTTTACTAATTTAAGCTGGGACTATGTCTTTTAATTCTGAATTGGTCAGTTCTTTGATTTGTATATACCTCCAGCTATTCTTTTTGTTCATCTCACTGAAAAAATAGTACCAGACAGATCCATATATTGATAAAAAGACTGATAAAGTTTTATTTGTGGTTGGATTAATTCATATTATGCCTGTGCTTCAGGCACCATCAGATAAAATAAGGTGGTTATAAAAGTTTGTTTTTCAAAACCCTTCTAAAATAGTGTGTATGCATATAGCAAAAATTCCATGGAAGTGCTAGCTATGGAAGGCCCTTAAATGTCTATTAAATACTATTCCAGGAAGTGAATAGTTAAAAAAACATTCTGCCCAGCCAGTGTTGCTCAGTGGTTGAGCACAAACCCATGCACAAGGAGGTCACTGGTTCCATTCCTGGTCAGGGCACATGCTCCATTTGTGGGCTCCATCCCCCAGCAGGGGGCATACAGTGGGCAGCCAATTGATGTTGATGTCTCTCTCTCCCCCTCTTTCTTCCTCTCTAAAATCAAAAACATATTTAAAAAAATTCTGAATTGTTTTGTGCTTTATAATATTCCCAGCACTTTCAGAATGCTGACTTGATACACTTTTGATGTGCAGTTGATGAGAACAAATTGATTTCTTGTGTCACAAAGGAGAGCTCTCATAACGCCGACAACCTTTGGTGAGGGCTTTAAGATGATTTGGCAGGTGTCTTTCTTAGTGTATAATTTTGTTGCATTAGATATCTACAGGGTATTTCAGACAGGCAGACACACTGTCACACAGGGCTCAGGCTATGCACAAGTGGGTACAGTGAATGCCACATGGTGAGAAAGACAACAAGCAACGCAACACAGACCTTCCCTTGCAATGATTCCCACCTGTGTGCAGCACCCCTGTAGAGCCGGGGGTCTTCCTCGACACTGCCCCACTCCATCCAAACAAGCACCTTGTACTGCTGATTTTACTTCCCAGTCTCTCCCATCTGTCTACTTCTCCCCATCTCTGGTGCACCTGCCAAGTCCACATTACTGTCACTCTTGCTAAGGTAACTGTCACAAACTCTTGCTCTCATTCTTTGTCGGTTACCTCACAGCAGAGGTAATGTTTTCAAAATGTATAAATCATTATGTTCCCTGGTCATTGTTTAAAATCTTTCAAAGGCTTTTCTCTACATGCTTTCAGGAAGAAGTAAAAATTCCTTTATACGGTCTACAATGCCCCACAGGCTTGGCTCTTCTCTCTCTCTCTGGCGCCTCTGACTTCATCCAGAGGCCAGTGCTCTGGCCACAACAATCTCTTTCAAACCTTCTCTGGTTGTGGTCCTCTTACCCTGGGGCTGTCACTGTTCCAACTGCCTGAATGCCTTTCCCTCCCCTGTTTGTTAAGCTAACTCACATTAACCTCTTAGATCTCAGTTCCCTTCTTTAAGGAAGACTTCCTTAGATTCCTAGAACAAAAACCCTATGATAAACTTTTGTGCTCTGAATTTTACTTGGTTTTTGATTACTTGATTACCAACTATACCTTCTATTAGACTGCAAGCTCTAGTGGGCAGGGACCATGTCTAGTTTTGCTCATCAATGTACCATCGGGGTCTAATGTGTGACACAGAGTTGTCAAAAAATTCTGTTTACTGAGTGAATTAACAAGTCTGTGAATATAAAGCTATTGAGAATACTGGCCTACTGAATGGATGAGAGTCTTTTTCAGTAAAATTTTTGTTTTTAGGGTAATGTCTTTATGTCCTTAAGTGAGTTGCCTTGTCTATCTTGGGAAAAGCCTGAGGGTTTAAGAGGCAGTATAAAGTCTTCACTTTATGTCCTTGAGAATAAAAAGTGACTGGACCTCAGAGCTGTGCGTTGGAGAAACTCTCAGAGACAGCAAACGAAGCCTGTGCACTGCCACTGGCTCACCTCCTTCTCTTGTCTAAACTTTGGGACCCCATATTAAAGATAAGTTCCAACTGTTACCCTCCGATTTCCAAGTAACCAGTATATATTTACCCACCTGGACAAAGGCCTAAACCAGAGTTATCAAAATAGCGAACTGGATGTGGTACTGGAAAAGACTTCGATCGGCTGTCAAAAAACCACGATTTTGGTGATTCCTTTGGCACCAAAGGATCTTGTAAATTATGTTCCTTGCACTGAGAGGGTGTACGTTGTCTCTTTTCAGAAGCTGTTCTAGTCATTTTAGGAGTCCTTGGAGAATTCTCACAAGTTACTTCTTTGAGAACTTCATTGGAAAGATGGTGATTATTGCTTAAATTAGGAGAAGAAAGAAGACTGTAAGACTGCTCATTTCCTGAAATGTATTCAACATAAAATATTTTTTAAAAATTATGGTAAACTATACATACACATAATTTACTATTTTATTATATATATATTTAAAAGACTAGCTTATTGATTTTGAGAGAGGAAGGGAGAGGGAGAGAAACATAGATGTGAGAGTGCAGTGTCCATCAGCTGCCTCCTGCACGCCCCCTACTGGTGATAGAGCCAGCAACCCGGGCATGCACCTTGACTAGGAATCTAACCAGCAACCTCCTGGTACATGGGATGATGTCCAACCGAGCCACACTGGTCAGGGCTCATATTTATATTTTAATTTCAACTTACTGCTTCCTGTTTGGTCTATTTCCATAGTTTAGAAAGTAAAATGAGGTCAATAGAAATTGAATTAATCTCTGTGATCATGGAGTTTTGAAAAGAAAGCTCAGGGCATGACATCAGGTTTTCAAATGAAGCAAATAACCAAAGTGGTTTATCTGCTGATAGTCTTCTGGATCAATGAATCTTTAATGTACCTTTCTTATTTTAAAATATTACACTGTGCATTTCTGGATGATAGTCTTGCTTCTTATAGGAAATGCCACCAGCATTTACCTAGTTCCTCCAAAGAGAAACCTGGGAAGCAATCCTAGAGGCACAGCTCTCCTTCATTTGATCAGTCAGCCAAGCCTGTTGATATAACCTCATTCTTATCCCTCAAATTCTCCTCTGTATTTTTATTCCCCATAGTCACTTTTAGCTTATTTTAATTTTTGGCCTGGACTACAACAAATAAGGTTCCTCCATTGGGTTCCCTTACACTGTTCTAGGAGCCAGAGATGCTATCTGAGCTCACCAGGCCCTGGCTTAAAATCTTCCAGTGGAGGTAATCCTCCCATTACATTTAGGATACCACCCAAACTTCCTCAGAATGACCTATAGGGCCGATGGAATCTGGAACCATTACCTACGGCACCTCATCTTGCACTGGTCTCATTCTCGATGCTCTGGCCACAGTAGCTGTTTTTAGTTCCACCGACTGGTTACTCTTTCTCACTCACAGCCTGTGCACATGCTGTTCCCTGAGCCCAGAAAGCTTACCCGTCTCTCCTTTCATCCAACCCAACTAGTACTCATTTCCCAGATCTCCTCATAGATTAGTCTTCTTGATCACCGCCCCTCCCAACACTTAGGTAAGCTTTGATCCCTCTGGTGAACTCTTTGATAATGTTTCATTTGTTGTTTTTGTTGTTTAACAACACTCATTACAAATAATTAGTTATTTGTATGATTATTTGTTTAATGCCTGTCTTTCTTCTACTACATCATTAGATTAGCACAAGATTCTAATCTTTGGTAGAAGACAAATAAGTTGGCTAGAATTGTTTATAAAGTAAAAGGAAACAGGCTACAATAGTTCTCTGTTAAGTGAAGCCTCTGTTAAGATATAGATGAAAATATATTTAAGCTGCCCCCTCAAAGATCTCTGTTTACATCTTGGTTCTGGGCCTAGTCAAAAAGAGGTCAGTTGATAGATAGCAAATATCTGGAATAGTGTTACCATAGTCTTATTCCTTTTAAAAAAGACACATTACGTGAGCTCTAAAAATTACTTTCCCAATGTGTGAAGAGTTGCTAACTGGGGGAAAAAAGTGTATATATCGTCCTCCCCAACATGTAACAGCCATAAGCATAATTTCTGTATCATGTAAGCAGATCTTACCTTAACGGTTCATTCTTTTGCTTTATTAGCTGTTCATTTTGCTGCTTCAACTTAGAAATTTCCTTTTTTAGTCGTACATTTTCACTTTTCAAAATAAGAGCTTTTGTACTCTGCACAATGCCACTGCCACCCCCACAGGTGAGGGGTTTATTTGAAGGTTTAGAATCATTATCTTCTAATACCACTGTGGGAGGAAAACACAGATAGGTGATGCTTTTAATTATCTCCAAAGTTCAAAATAAAGGAAACATTACTAAGTGCAATAAATCACTATAAAAATCAACATATCTCAGCCACCATCTCCCTGGAAATCATCCTTGAATTCCTTCTTCTACCTGACTTCCAATGTCAATTCCATTCATTATCAATTCTAAATATCTCTAGAATCCTTCCTGCTATTCTGCATCCACCAATTCTGCTACCATAATCCTGTAAAATCTTTCACCATGATGGCAGCAGTAGCGACCCTCTCTAATTAGAGTTGTACTCCACTGACCTATCTCCTACATGAGTGGAACCACCAGAAGGGCTTCTTCCAACACAGAATGTGTGTATGGGGTCCACCTGCCATTCAGTACACTATAAATACTCCACACTTTTCTGTTAACTAAACAAACCTCAGAATCATATTATAGCATATATTATTATATATTCTACACTACCTGTATAAAAAGTAGTATAAGAAATTGTTTTGTAAATTTTAGGTAAAACTGCATAAAAATCTGAGACGCTTATAAAGTTGAATAGTCCACTAAATCACTGATAATTTACAAAAGGGGTAAGGTGTGAAGATACTCCGTGTCCATTTTCTTTTCAATTATTTTGAATTCAGGTACAAGGTGTACCGGAAAAATCACTTATAATTCAAGAACCATTATCCTGACCCTAATGTAATATCAGAGAGTCCTCGGTTCTATTTTTATCCCTTTAAGTTTTCCAGGTAGGAGTTACATTAGACACTAGGGATGTTCAAACTAAATATGTATTAGAGACAACATCTTTAACACTATCTCTAAGTTCTTTTAAATAAGTGGACAACAATACACACATCATCTTATGTTTGCTTGACACTTAGAGTTTTCAGTGTGCTTTCACACACCCCTTTTAGTGTGATCCTTACAAGAAGTGTACACACATATGCTAGGAGGTCAGGTGTGGTCCCCTTGATTTCTCACAGCCATTAAGTGAGGGCACACAGCTGAGAGACCTGCCCCTGACTTTCAGAGATACAGAATAAGGTATAGTTTGAGGAATGTATATGCAGAAATTTGATCATTAGACTTGACAATTGTACCTAAGATAAATTTCAAAGAGTTTGCAAGTAAGCATAAACCCTGTATTTTCAGTGTTAAGAACAAGCAGGGTAATATTTACTTATCTGTATTGTGCACTAACTATATTTTACTATGCATATTGTTAAAATCTATTAAGATGTGTTTGGATTTTTATTGGGAAGGGTACTTCTATCTTGAAGTTAAGTCATTCTTTTATAGTACTGAAGTATGTTACTAATATGTAAAGATATGATAATGCAAAGTTAAAATTATATTTTTCAAGACTCTCTAATGGGTAAACAGCTGACATTACGGGACATGTCACAGGATAAATACAATTGTAATGGATACATTTTAAAAGTTCTTTCTAAATTAGTGATTAATCTAGGTTTATTCTTGACTATCACATATATAATAGTAGTCCTCAAATGTAACAAGTGTATTGAGAAGTAAAATGGACAGGATCTGGAAATACCAGCATTTTCTACTTACTTGAGGTATCTTGGGCCTGTTGATTTCTTCTAAGATTTTCTCTCAATACCCTTATAGCTTCTTTTTGATATTCTACAGTGGCTTTTGTAGAAGCAATTCTAATAAAAACAACAATAGATATACGTAAAAGCCCAGCAACTAACTTTTAATGGAAGAATAAATAGAACTGTTGTCAAGAATTTTCTATAAAGATACATCACACTGACATAATATCCATAAGTAGCAGTAGATAAATAGCTGCCCTCATGACATCCTCCCTGGTATCATGCACTTTGTAGCTGTAACACCACCAAATTGGAAGTATTCTGTTTGGTTGAAGGAGCAATGTTTTTAACATTGAAAAACCAATTCTTTTTAAATTTCTGGAAGCTCAATAGCTATTACTTGGATATTAAGCAAAATAATATTCAAAGGCACCATAAAATAATTGGGCTGTTTCCATGAGGTTCTCGAAACACCTTGAAGGTACAATTACTAGAACCTGAAAGTGAAAAGCAGCTTCCTTTCTATCTAATCATCAGGAAAGCAAACCCTAGGCTGCTAAGGTGATACAGTAAAAGGTCAAATTCTGCTCATTGTTCCCCAGTAAAAAGAGACACTTTATGAATTGTGGGCTTACGCATTAGTCAGTAATGATAAATTAGAAGGATTTCTGAGAGATTTAAAGTATCTGCTGATTTTAGTCTATAAGTAAAATGGCTCTGATAACGAAGAACTTAACTATGCATTATGTTTCATTACAACCAATAATCTTATTAATGGAAGGCTGGTTTGAATGCATCAAGATTCAGACTGCTATTTTTTGAGCAAAATTAGATATCACCATTAAATATAGGAAGAATAAAAAGTGTTAGGAACCAGAAGGGATCTTAAAAAACCTAATACAAACCTATCCTTTTATTAATTATGACTGTGAGGAGCAGAGAGATTAAACAACTTGCATATGTGATATATTAATAAGTGGCAACATTGTATCTCTAAATCAGTTTCCCCAACTATCTGTTTAATGTACTTTTCATTAAGCTATACACAAAGAACTTCAGGCATGCTAGTACAGTACGCATAGCGCCATATATAGATAAATAAATAAAAAGAGAATATGCCCTTGGGCACTAGGTACTATTATTTCAAATGAATTACAGGCTGTGGCAAAAGTGGGTTTACAGTTGCATGAGAAGGTACAAGGCACTTATTAATTACTGTATTATTTTCCAGACGAACAACTGTGAACCCACTTTTACCCCACCCTGCACAACCTTTACATAAAAACACAAGAGGGAGAACAAATGAAATGAAGAGAAGCAACAGACACTGCAGTCACACTGCTAAACACACACACACACACTCTTTTCTCTTCTAATCCTCATGGGGGGGAGGGGTGAGGGGGATGTGGGAGAGAAACATCCATCAGTTGCCTCGACTGATTGTCTCCCACAGGCACCCCAATCGGGGATGGAACCTGCACCTAGTTATGTGCCCTGACCGGAAATCAAACCTGCAACCTTCTGGTGCGCAGGACGATGGTCCAGCCAGCTGAGCCACCCGGCCGTGGCCACACACACATTTGCTTAACATGCACTTTCAAGCATAAAAAGGCCATTTTAAGCTGTTTATACATGATTAAGCAAGAAGCATCCAAAGACATAGTATGTTAATAATTGATCAGAATTATGCTTGTTTTTAAAAATCTTTGCATATGTAATGAGAATTTACTAAATTTAAATTTAAAATCTGTGGATGTTTGTATTTATTTAAAAAAAGCTATAATAATATTTTCAAAAGTTAACACAAAGAAACTTGTATCATTTGGAAAGAAAACTTAAGCTATTAAAGTCATGTTCAGTTAAGGCAAAGACGTACTCCTTTTCAAACTCCTTGGCAATTTTAATCTTCTCTAGATCCACTTCTACCAGCTTCACTTTGAGATCTTCAATTTCTTCCTTATAGGGTTTAGCTCCCACAGCAACTTTGTCCTGTTGTAGAGAAAAGTAAAATAATTTTAGAGTAGTTTCAAAGAGTTGTGAATTGCCTTTATCTGGTAGAAACATTTTAAAACAGCAAACTCTATACGAAAAGTGGGAAAGGCACAAATTTTAACCCTAAAATGAATAACAAATAGATTTTTGATATGAAGTATATTTCAAACTACTGGAAACTAATATGTAGAGAACACATGAAGAATTTTACTTCTTAAAACAAATTCTTTTCCCAATTAAAAAGTACTAAGCAAAATAAAACACTAAAGTTAAAAATAAATAAATGGGTAGACAAAGGTAATCAGAAAAATGTAACAAGAAGACATGAGAACATACTTTTTTATAATTTTTTAAATAAGTAATGTCTCATTGAATTAAGTGTTAAATAATGAAAAGAGCAGACATTCTTGACTTCTTTCTAATTTTAACTGGAATGACGAGACACTGGGGCCATAATAGCAAACTTAATGTCTACTAGGGTCAGACTCAAGTAGAAGTGTGAGAAGAGGCTGGGGCTAAAACAAAAGAGTGGTAAGGATGTGATGAATGAGTGTGTGCCATAAAATGGCATTCAAGCTAAAAACCATTGAAATGACTGCTATTTCTAAAGAAAACAGGTCATATTCAGCCTATAGGCTATTGGCTAACAGGTGAGACTCAATAATAGGGGCATTAAATAGAGAAAAATTCTTTTAAATGTACTTATCTAGCAAGGAGTGTTAAATATTTAGATAAGCATTTTAAAAAAATGAACATACATCTTAAACTATAAAAAAATAATATCTATGTCTTTTAAAAATTTTTCCAGAAAGATCAAAATAATCATTATTATACTCCTGCATTTCATTTCTAAATTGTCATTCCCTTTTTCAAAGCCTGAGTATTGAACCTGAGACATACCTAGCTAACAGGAAATTGAAATTGGTTGGATTCCCAAATGATCTGCCAAATTCAACAGTAAAAGGAAAACAATCCTTTTTATTTATGAGTTTGTGAAGTTACCTGAAGTACTTGGATCATTTCTTTTGTTTTTTCTAGGCATTTAGTTGATTCATTAACTTGCGCTTGAAGTTTTGCTATTTCACCATAAGTCATCTCAAGTTCTTTCTGCATCTTTATAATCTTGCCTTCCTTATGAATAGCACTTTCTTTAGCTTCACGTAGTGAAGTTTCCAGCTCTTGAATTTTCTATCAGAAAAAGGACACATATGGGAAAACTGGACAGGTACGTGCAAAAATATGAAACTAGATCACCCCCTTACACTATACACAAGAATAAACTAAAAATGAATAAAAGACTAACTATAAGTCATGAAACCATAAAAATCCTAGAAGAAAAACATAGGCATTAATGTCTCAGGCATCTTGAGTAGCAATATTTTTAATGTTGTATCTCACAGGGCAAGGGAAACAAAGGAAAAAAAAACAAATGGGACTACATCAAACTAAAAAGCTTCTCCACAGCAAAAAAAACCCCATCAATAAAATGAAAAGAGGGAATCCACTGTTTGGGAGGACATATTCACCAATGATATATCTGATAAGGGGTTAATTTCCAAAATATATAAACAACTTATACAACTCAACACCTAGAAAACAACCCAATTAAAAAATGGGCAAAAGACCTGAATAGATGCTTCTCCAAAGAGGACATACATGGCTAATAGAAATATGAAAAAATGCTCAATGTCACTAATCATCAGAGAGATGCAAATTAAAACCACAAGGTATCACCTCACGCCTGTCAGGATGGCTGCCATCAACAAATCAACAAACAAGTGCTGGTGAGGATGTGGAGAAAAGGGAACCCTCATGCACTTTGGTGGGAATGCAGATTGGTTGCAGCTATTCTGGAAAACATTATGGAGTTTCCACAAAAAAATTAAAAATGAAACTGCCTTTTGACCCAGAGATCCCACTTCTGGGAATATATCTGAAGAAACCCAGAACACTAATTCGAAAGGATATATGCACCCCTATATTCATAGCAGCACTATTTACAATAGCCAAGATCTGGATACAGCCTAAGTGCCCATCAGTAGATGGGTGAATAAAAAAGCTGTGGACATTTACACCATGGAATACTACATGGTTCTGAAAAAGGATCTCTTACCCTTTGCAAAAGCATGGACAAACCTGGAGAGAACTATACTAAGTAAAATAAGCCAGTCAGAGAAAGACAGACACCATATGATCTCACTAATACGTGGAATCTAACGAACAAAATAAATTGAGGAACAAAATAGAACCAGAGGCATGGATACATGCAGCAGAGTGACAAATGTCAGAGGGGAAGGGGTTGGGGGGAACTGGATGAAAGAAGGCGAATTGAGTAACCAAAAAATATACATACATAGACCATGGACACAAACAATAGAGTGGTGAAGGCCAGGGAAGGGTTTTGGGGGCTGGATTGGGGTGGGCATAGGGGGGAAAAATGGAGGACATCTGGAATAGTGTCAACAATATAAAAAAAAAAAAATCAGGGACACATATAAAAGGTCTGCCATGAAGACAGAATTACAGTATGTAAACTTAAAACAAAGATGATCACATATAGATATTAATTTTTCACAGGTTGCATTCGCAAAAGATAGAAGAGAAACCAAATGTCACACAATTTACAAATGTATTATTTTTTCATTTAGAAGCTGATGATTTTTGGACTAAAAATGCCCAAATTTTACATTATAATGTTTAGTGTTTATTTTATTTATTGGTAAGCACAGTAAAGTCCTAAGCATATTAACTTTGCACTCACATTTTAAATTACCATTACTACTTCGACTCTTTAAAGCAGGGGTGGGGAATGTACAGCCTGTAAAATCATTTGGTCTGGCCCTGCCAAGGCCTCACCAAAGAGAAGCAGTTCCAGCCATCACATTAGGGGTGAATTAATTAAATGTTTGACCAAATACAGCAGGCTAATTTTTAAGTTGATAATTTTTATGGCCTGCGAATGATGCTATAAATATCCAATGGCCCTTGGCAAAAAAAAGGTTCCCCACCCCTGCTTTAAAGTAATACACATCTTTCCCTTTATTTTTATTACCTAGATTTTAAATGGAAAAATATAAGTGGAAAAATTCAAAGGCATACAATGAAGGGTAGGTTTCTCCACCTCAGCCCCTCAGTTGACCCTGAAGCAATTACTGAACACTTTCAAATGTATCCTTCCAGAAACTTTCTATATGTACCTACACATATAAAAATATAGTTTATAAAAACAGTGAGTCATACATACAATAGGAACATACTAAACATACAGTTCCACATCTTTTTTGCAACCTGACAATGTGTTTTCCAGATCTTTCCATTATCAACATGTATAGATCTCTTACATTTTTGTTTTCATGGATACATACATCCTGTTTTATGAAAATACCATAAGTTAGTTAGCCCATCACCTACTGGTGAACATATAGATTATTTCCAATTTTTTGCAAGTAAAAAAATACCTGAATTTGTGCATGTTTATAAGATTATTCTCATGTATACACATGCAGGCTTTTCTGGAGAATGTCTGTTTCTTTTTGGCTCACCTAGATTTTATTTTTATTTAAAAAGTGAGGTAGGAATCCAGACCTATTTTCTGCCAGATGATAATCTGGTTGTTCCGGGTCAAATATTAAGTTACCATTATCATATATTAAATGTACTACTGAACTCCCTATGCTGTTCCACTACTCTATTTGTCTATTCCAGTATCATTATCAAACTAGTCTATGCTACTCTAATTTGGCTTAAACACTAAACTAAAAGCATATATTTTATTATCTGGTAGGGTATTTTCCCTGGGGTCACTGAAGATGGAGTTTCCTTCTGCTTCTTTATCTTACTGTTTTGGTAGATGAGCTTCATATTTCCACTATTTTTATATCTACCAACTGACTAAAGTCTGTTGTGATCAGCAAACCAATAAGCTGTATACTCCGGTTCTTCTAGTTTCCAATGGTAATTATTAAATTGTATGTATTTATTTTGGTAAAAGTGATAAATATAATTAACTCTTGGGTTCTTCAGTAACTCGTTTGTAGGCTAACGAAATAAAATAGCATGTCTGCTTTACAGACTCCCAAGTAAGGGTAGTTAGTAAACTAAGTGGATTATTCAAATAAGTACTAATTTTTGGACACAGGTTAATCTGCATAAGAAATGGATATTTTTAGCCTCTTATATTTTTTATTATAATATTAACCAATATTAAAGATGTTGATGCTAGTTGGAAAAAGGGAAATTGCTCTTTCCCTTTATTAGTTCTATATATAGACACAGATTACAGTTTAATAGAAAGTCACATGATTTAGGAAATTTATAATGGAGGGTAATAATGCCTTACATGACATATATACTTATTATTCAAATTAAGCTATGAGTTACTTCTGTTTTATAATCCAAAGGGAAGACCTCATATAATGTCTAGGTTTATAATTAATTGAGTGACAGTTGCAATAGAACTATATTTAATATACAAGCCTATCTCACGCGTACACACAGTTGGTCCATGTTCCTTAATTAATACATTCAATACTATAATTCTGCCCTGAAATGTTATATGAGAGACATCATTAACTCTGCGATGAATCTGCAAATTGAAAAATATAAAAAATTAACATACCTCTGTGATTGGTTGCGTGGCTCTCACATTATTGGATGTAATGTGAAGTTTCTCATCATCTTGTGTAGGAGGATTAGCAAGGGCACCATGTGTCTGAGAGACCTTCAAAGTTTGGTAGTTTTTAAACAGTTTTTCATTCTCCTCTTTCATTGATTTTAGGTCACATTCCCATTCTTCGGCTAAAGTAGCATATCTTTTCTCAAACTCTGTCGATTCATTCACTATAGCCTATTGAACAGTAAAACTACCATTACAGCTCTAAAGTGAATTACATACTTAAAAAAAACTACTATGTAAAATGTCAGAATTCTGGGAAAACATATATGTTGAAATTCAGTTTCAGAACATTCTAGAACAGTATGTGAAGAAATGAAAAAATGTAAACATTCTTTGTGGTTTGCATTGGTTCCTGAAATTTCAGATGATGTTGGATGTTGAGGAGAATAAAAGAAGGATAAAGACTGGAGAGGATTCAAATTGACTTGAAGATGATAATCTTGCCATCAGATCAGTACAAACACGTGAAAAGGAATTTGAGATTTGTGGAGGTTAAAGTCTTTATACGTTATGGCTCATAGCAAAACGTTAACTGACACCTAATAGCAAAGCACACCCAGTAAACTTAAAAACAATCCATTTTCCTGCTTCATTCCAAACCTCAATGTTTATAGGAAAAAATTCATTGACTTAGTAATTAATCTCAAAAATCTTACATTTCTGTGCAGGGAATAATAATCAATACCGTCTTCTACATCGAGGATAACTATCTCTGAGTTACTCATCCTTTTTATTCCCCAGTTCCTATAGGATATTCTTTTTGCTCTCATCACAAGTGGCTTATTGGTCTTATCTTCAACTTTGCGGTTTTATGGTCATTCTATCAGACCTGGATCCTAAATTAGTTGTTTTCTTGCTGGTACCCTGAACTCTCCTTGGCTCTGTACTACTGACCTCACACCATACAAAGTTATCAATTCCTACTGTCAGGGTGCTGAAAGGTGCCTCATATCCATGCTGTTTCACACAACAGAAATCCCTACTTTCTAATCATGACTGCAGCCTCCATATTACAAAAAACTGAATTATATGGAGCTTTTCTTATCTAAACATTGGTTTTATTCTTTTCTCTATTGATTACAGACTTTTTTTTTTAATAGTTCATTTACTATATTGCTACCTCTGGGTATTCAACAGATTAACTATGCATTAAACATTATCTATATTTCAATGTGATTTAAGTATAACTTCCAGATGAAAACAAGTGTTAGGGAAAGAACTACCCAAACACTTGAAATAAAAAAACCACACCCAATCTTAAAAGCTACATACTCTAGCTCCCTTTGCTCCAATTGCACATATAAGAAGCCACTTTCTGATTACTACATATTTTATCAGACATGTGAAGTAGGGATTACTTCAGAAAGCAGAATTAATATTCTGATCAGTGGAAAGTATAACAAATTAATAAACTGATTAATGCTGGTTCTTGTGAATCTGTCTACTAGGGTCGATCACCTTGGGAACCATGATACAAACCACATTTTGAATCTCAAGTTGAAGGATAGAGCATATGATAGTGACCCACTGAGATGAAAAGCACGAGGCCTCAATAAAGTAGCTTTCCAGGCCTGTCTATGGCTGTACCATGAGTCATGTCTCACTTGTCTGAGGCTACATAGGGAAAAGGCTCGATTCCTTCAGAAGCAGTGAAAAGTGAGAAAGAAAGGAGAGTGGCAAGAGGATTCAAGATTTTATAAGTGGAGATTGATAATTACACATCCATGTTCTGTTTCTTTAGAAGTCTAAATTAGTATATTTAAGTATCTTAAGGAAGCATAATATGTTAGAGGAAGAACATGTTTCACATAGTCAATTTTTTGCACAAACCATATACAAATAAATAAAACATACTTAAAAATCCAGTTGCTCTAAGTCCTTTTAAGAATGAGGTAGAAAAATTAAAGTGAATAACAAAAAGAATGAGGTAGCATAAAAAAATTACTACTTACAATTATTCTGTTATTATAGAACTTATTCACTTGAAAAATCCTGTCGTTTTCTTTCTGGATGCCACTTTTAAGCTTTTCTATATCAAAATGAGTATTCAACCACTCTTCCAAAAAGTGGGTTATTTCTTTCCTTTTACTCAGCACTTGTTGAAATTCTGTCTTTATGCTGTGGAAGTCACTTTCTGAAAAATCTCTGAGAATTTCCTGTGTTAAAAAGTAAGCAATGAATTGTGCAAACATTAGGAAAGTTCTTATCTAAATATCATATAAATATCATAAAAAGGGGAAAATACCTTACTGAACTCTCATTCTTAATATTTTTGAAGTAAATATAGTTCTAGTTATTCTAATTATATTAGAAATAAAATTCTAATTTAAAACTTTATTCTAGTTATTTGAATAATAAAGTTTTGGCAGTATAGGCTATATAACAGAGGCAGGCCTACAAATTTTGCCTGTTAAGAGTTAAAACGTGTCAAAACCATAAATCTGTGACTAATAATCACAATAGGTGAAGTGCTTCTGGAAGTAACTTTTCTGTGCATATAGCAGTCCTTACCTGCATGTTAGAAATTAGATGCTAGCCTCACATTTCTGGCTGAGAGCAGGACATTCCATGGGGAGCTGTTGCAATAAAAATGTTTCTGACTCCTAGTCACAGGTCTAGAAGTTTTAGAAGGCATTTAGAAACTTATTCTGGGGTCCCATGAGTTCCCACTTGCTGATATTATGTAAATTTTTCTGAACTAGCAGAGTTCTGAAAGGAGGCTACTCTATTACTTGGTACTCTTTACATCTGGCCAGCTGTTACTCTGCAGCTTATTTTTAATTTTTGGTAAATGAAAATGCCTGTAAGCACATGAAAAGGTACCCTTCAACTTCATAAAAAAGGCTTAAAATCTAATTAAATCCATTTAAAGTAAATTATACCTCAATATGTAGATCCACCTTCTGGCTCAATTTGAGGTTCCTTAATTCTCTGGATGGTGCATCATAATCTTGTGGAAGGTGTGAAAATTGACTTAGCAGCTCATTTTGCTTTTCCACTTCATCAGTAAAAATCATTTCAAATTTATTGATGGATTCGTGCTGTTCTTTCTTTATCATTATAACATTGCTTACCGCATACTTGCAGAGAAACAAAGTGGGAAATTAAACTTACATTACATTTAAAGAATGTTTTAAACCCTCATGACTAAAGGTGGGATGGCATCTGGTTTATCTAGATCCTCTGATAAGTGAGGAAAAAGGAGAGAGACCCTATCTATCCCCAACTTTCTCCTCTCAGCATCTTGGAAGAGTAATTTCTGGTTCCTTATTTCTGACTTCCTACTGGATATACCTGTGGATGTCCTAAAAATACCTCAGAATCAGTTTAAAATGTAACACGATTTTTCCCTCCTAAAACCCCCCCAACTTTCTTTATTGCCCCTTTTTTGGTTAATTATATCACCAATCACCCATGTTTACCAGGTATACCTGATAATTCATTTTCAACATCCTGTTCTGCTCGTCTTGGTTTGGTAACCAGTATGGGTATGTCATACCTCAAGACTTACTTGTCAAGCACATTTAGATGTTTGACTTCAAGGTGACAATAATTTGAATGTTATATGTTCCATGGACTTCATGAATAAATTCTGGATATCTGACTGTCAGGATTTGTGAAAAGACTATCAGAACCTGAGGGGCAATTTAACTAGGTAGGATAGGCACCTGCTCCCCTCCCTACTTTCTCAACTTCCACCATTCCTTAACCTCTTGTAATTTGGCCTTTTCCTTAACTACTCAACTAAAGCTGCTTGGACAAAGGTCACCAATGAGCTCTATTATCAACAAATTGAGGGAATCTCTTCAGTCCACATTCTGGCTGTCTGATTTGAGATGCTCCTCCACTGACCTGAGTGATAGCACTTTTGTTTGGTTCTCTTCTGTCTGACTTTTCCAACCTCGATCCATGTGTTACTCTTTTCTGCTATTGTCTCCTGAAAATTTATCTTTTCCAAAGTCTCTTCTCATTCCAAGGCTCTTCTTCCTCTATTATGCTTTCTGGGTAACCTCACTCACATATATTGTATTATCCATCACCTATATGCCAATGAACACCAGATCTTTATATCTTTAGTCCTGACTCTTCTCCTGACAAACCTCAGACTTAAAGCTAAATACTGAGCCCAGAGAAAGAAAGATATCTACTAAGAACGGCTACTGGTGGCAAACTGGGCTCAAATAAAGAAAGCAGAGCCTAGCAGCCATTTCTGCACAGGAGCCTCTCATGCAAATTACACTTCATAAAGAAGCCTGCACTGAACTGCCTGCTTGCATTGTGTTTCTGTCCTCTGAGCCAGCCCTTATAAAGGAGTTCCTATTTTGATCAATAATAGGGCTGAGGCTTTCCCTATCTAATCAGAGCTGCACAGCTCCAGCCAATCAGAGCGAATCTATTCTGACCAATAAGAGCAGTTCTATTCTGACCAATTAGGACAGTGCCTTTTGGACCAATCAAACTGCAGGATTTGGAGTCCTCATTTGTACAAGGGCAGATCCATCAGAGACAGGGCCCCAAACTTCTGCCTATATAAGCCAGCTCTTCTCTGGCTCCGAGAGCGTACTTTCCCTTTCCACCGAAGCCGGGTGACTGCATCTCCCTGGCTGAGATGAAACACAAGATGTCTCACCAGGGCAGAGCTGAGCAGACCAATGCAGCACAGGATGGAATGGCACGGAGCAGTGCACGGCAGACCACCAAGGAGCAGAGCAGCTGTCTAGCTGGAAAGAAGCCTGTGCTGTTTTCACAGCTGTGCAGTTTCACAATTGAGCTGTGTTGCCCTGAATGAAGTTTCATTCTTTACCACAGCCCATACTGGGGATTCCTGTTGGCACTGAACTGGCACCAAGGACCATAGGTTGACAATGCCTCCTGAGTTTCTCTTCTTGGTGCTCCATCATAGGTATTTCTACCTCAAAACATTTCCCAGAAAACGCTTGGCCTTCATCCTGCCCCACTCCCCCTGCCCCTCTTCCTTTTCTCCACAAATCTGTCTTCTCACTATTCACAGACCTGGCTAAGTTCAGGTCCTGGATGCAATCTAAACTCTCCCTTACCTCCACTACCAAACATAGGCCTATTATTTTAAGTTGCCAGATATTTAATTTCTTTCATCCCTTCCATCCCTATGAGTCCTTCCCTACTAGTACACTCACCCATAATATCTCATCTGGACAACTGTAACTGCCTTATCTTTTCTTTCTGCCACTAGCCTTATCCCCTGCACACTCATATCTTCTTAATCTGTAGTGAAGTATCTAAAATGGCAATCTGATCACCTTACTGCCACCACTTAACATAGCTGTCCAGTGGCTCCCCATCATCTGCAAAATGAACTCCATCCACACTTTACTAAATGAGTCTATTTTCCATTAGTCTTATCTTCTTTAACTTCTTCCCTGGTATGTCATAGAACCCACGCATACATCTTATTATGTACTTATTATCGCTGCACTTATTATTACCTATCTATATATCTGCCTCGCCCACTAGACTATGAAATATTTGAGATGTTATTCACACCTGTCTCCCAAGCACCTAAACACAGTGTTGAGGCCCATAGGCAGAGCTCAGGTTTTGTTGAATGACCAGGTCCCAGGTGCACCGAGAATCTGCACATGCTATTCTTAGACACATGTAATCTTTAATTCAGTCAATAGTACATACACTAAGAAGCAAATATGTCAACTCACAATGCAGGACTTAATTTATAGCAATATTTACAAAGATATTACTAAAAAGGTTACCTTAAGATTCTTCATGACTCTGTAGAATTCCATGGAACACCTTTGGTTTACAGTGAGAAGTTTTTGAATCTCTCTGGTTTGTGGAAATGGAAGTGAAAGGTTTGCTTTTATTTTAATTGAAATCTCTTTTTGGCTTTCAGTCTCCTTCTCCAAGTCATGAGACAATCTATTTAAGAATTCATAATGATTATCCATCTCTGAGTATCTCTTCAGAAGCTCCTAAAGAAAATTAGAATTCATTCAACTTAATAAATGATTCTAATTTAACAATAAATAGTTCTAGCCTTAGAATTGTAACAAAACTTATGCTTTAACATTTTCTGTAGGAGAGTAATAAATTAAAACTGTTGTGTTTAAAATAAAAAAAGGAAACTGATATTATTGATTTTGGATTATAGAAATAATGTATAATTATTGTGAAAATTAAAAAAATGTAAACAAATATAAGAAACCAAAAAATAACCCTTTTTATCATTTTGATATTTTCTTTTAGTCTTTTGAACATCCATGATGTGAATGAGCATTTACAAAATCTGAAGAGAAATTTGATTGAATTCTATCTAGTATATATTTTAGCTCAAAAATGAGTACTGGCTTATGTGTACAATGGCAGTGTGAGGTAGCAGATAAAACAAGTGACTAAGAATCAAGCTAGCTATTTGCTAGTTTGGTATAGCCTCTTCACACCTTTCTATTTGCCTAGAATCTGAGTTTTCTAACCTTTTATCAGAGTTCAGGTTCTAGCTCTGCCACTTCCTGAGTGGGAAAATCATCGAGACATTTTCTCAATCACAAAATGAAGACTACAATAACAGCCACAAAGTTTCCTAGGAGAATCAAGTAAAATATTTCAAACTATCTATATCTATGTACTCTATAAAATATACACACATTATGTGTTAAAAGAAATAAAATTAAAGTTGTAAAAATGCTTCTATACCCAAATTTTAAACTTAATCAGATTTGGTTTCAAATCCTTATTCTACCAACTTACTAGCCGTGTGACCTTGGAAAACTACTAAACTTCCTCTCTCAACAACTTTGGTTACTTTGTTTATAAATGGAGCAATAAAATCTATTTTATGAGGTAAAGCACCAAATATAGTACCTGGCATGTGGTAGACACTCAGTAAGCCTGGGCCCATATGCTCAAATGACTAGAGGCAATGCAGGCAACTTAGTGGTCTGAGTATAAGTGGAGGAGCACGTTACATTTAAGTTGATAAAATCATGTAATAAATAACCCGTGTAGTTCAGGGTGATAAACAATAGAACGAGGGGCTTCTGACTATAATGAGCTCTCTTTTTCATAATTTAAAGAAAAGCTAGATAGATGTTCATTCATCTGGGATGTTGGCAAGGGGATTCCTGCCTTTGGCCTTGGGATAAATCACATTATGGTACTGAGCAGTCATTCATTCTTACTTGAAATAGATACCTATTGAGAGAAAACAAGGAAATCAAAGAGGAAAAAGAGAAAACAGAAATCAGAGAGAATTAAGAGTGAACAGAGGAAATGGAGACAAAAAGAGAGAATAGAACAGAGGAAACTAAAAAAAGAGAAAAAAACAGAGACCAGAGAGAATAAAGAAAAAAGAACCAAGAAAATCAAGATAACAGAGAGAGAACAAAAAGAAAATACAGGAATAAAGAAAAAAGGAGAAAACAAAAGAGAAATGAGGACAGAGGAAAGGAAAAGAACAAAGAAAAAAAGAGAAAACAAAAATGACAGAAGAAAACAAAAACAGAACAACAACAAAAAAAACAGAGAAAGTGAAAATACAAAGAAAAAAGAGAACTCAGACAACAAAGATAAAAGAGAGCGGACAACAAAGAAAAAGTAGAGAAGAGAAAGGGAACGAACAAAGAGTAAACAAAGAGACCCAAAACCCAAGAAACAAGGAGAAAAGAGAAAACTGAGAGAACAAAGTAAAAATACAGAAAACAGAAAAACGGAGAACAGAAAAAAATGAAGAAAACAAAGAACAGAGAAAAAAGAGGGAAAAGAGAGAACAAAAGAACCTAAGTGGGAACTTAAAAAACAAAGAAAAAACAAAAAGAGAACAGAGTAAACAGAGAACAACAAAGAAGTGAGAGAACAGAGAAAAAATAAGATAGGTATTGAATGCTGACTTCCATCCACTAGGAATGTGCTAAACACCAGTCTTCACGGATCTTGCATTCTAACAGGGGTGACGGTAAATCTTGTTGGTTTTACCCTCAATATACAGACCAAACATTTCTCACTACTTCCACTGCTACGTCTCTGGGCCAAGCCATCATCTCTCTGCCTGGATTACAAATGGTCTTCCTGCTTCCACTCTGTTTTCAACACAAGAGTCATCCCTTTAAAATGTAAGTCAAATCATGTCTCTCACATGTTCAAAATTCTGCCTGCCTCCTCCCCATTAACTTTCTGACCTCATTTCTAGCTTTCCCCCTTCGTGATGTTCCTGGAACTCATATGGCAGGCTCTCCACAGAAGCTTTGCACTTGTTGTGCCCCCCTGCCTACACTGCTAGTCCTGCAGATAGCTGTATGGCTCAATCCTTCACCTCGTTCAGGTATTTACTCAAATATCATCATTCCAGCGAAGCCTTAAAACCACAAGCCCCCACTGTTTTATGTATGTATATATGTATACATACATGCCTGCACTAGAAAGTTTAGAAACATTGACCACTATCTTTTCATTCCCCAGAGGTTCCTCATAGACCAAAGATTTTCGCCTTTTTCATCTCAAGGCACACATAAGCTAATTACTAAAATTCTACAGCACACCAAAAATATATTTTTTGCCTATCTAACAAGAAAAAAAAAAAAGGTATAATTTTGATTCAATCACACTGGATGGCTGTTGTTGTGCTGGCTGTTGTCATATTTTAATTTTACAATCTAAGGGAAAAGAGGTTGGTGCCCCAGACTAAATAGTCAGGTACTGCATGTTTAAAAAATAAAAAAATTAAAAAAATGGGGGGGTGGGGGAGAGGGAGATCAATTTGTTTTTCCATTCATTGGTTGATTTTTGTATGTGCCCCGATTGGGAATCAAACCTGTAACCTTGGTGTATCGAAACGACGCTTTAATGAACTGAGGTACCTGGCCAGGGCAGGTAGTGCATGTTTTAAAAATTCTTGCGGCATATCGGTTGAAAATCACTGCCATAGACCTTTGAAGGGTACCAATATTCCTTTGTAATTTTAACAGGGAAAACTTACTTTTATCCTAAAGCACTTTTCTCTCAGGCTTGCTGTAAGGTGTTCTTTTTCATCACACAGTAACTCTTTTTCATATTTTACTACCTCTTTGTGGGTCTGTTGGTCCTGCTTTGACACAAAAAAATAAATAAGGCTTCAGCTATAACTAAATTCAAAGGAAATTTCTACTCATACTTTTTAAATTACATATTATATATTAAGTTTCAATCATGGAATTAAATATTACACTTGTAGTTCAAAAGCAATGTTGAAAATGGTAAAAAATGAGTAATAGTACCACTGAGTCTTGTAGTGAGTGATCTCAACTCATTGGGGGGGAATGGGAAAACCATGTACTTTTGGGAACTAGAGTTTGTTCCTATAGTCTTCATAGTTGCAAATTAGGTTTTAGATTTATCTGGTTCCTACTTTTCCAAATTTCTGAATAAGAATCACTGCTGCCAACTAAACATACTAGCAAAAACATCTGTACTATCTAGTGTTCCAAGCCCCACTAATATGTTCTTCCCAGCACCCTGAAACAGAAAACTCGTATCCTATTTACAGTTTGTATTTCTGTATAAAACAAAATTTTCTCCCACTTGTTTATCTTGTTCACAAGAAGACCTAAAAGAATAACCAACTGCTCAATAAAAAACTTGAATGATTTAAATCTCTATAAATTTAGTTAGGGCCAACATAAAGATGATTCCCAAGTGTGTGACATTTTTTGTCTGATATTTCTATTGAGATTACAAATGATATTGTTTCTACTTTATTCTTTATTATTGAACTATGAGAATGAAAAAGGTTTTTTATAGATTTCATATAATTTCTTGTCTGAATTGTTTCTTATTCAATTTAAACAGTCATACTAGAATAACTTCCTTTTTTTGTATTCACCGTGCCTTTTTTACCTTCTAACTTCATTAAGAAGAGCCGATGTCTAAAACTCTATCATGTAGAGGTAGTGAAATGGGGTATTTAATCTTTTACAAATCTAATCGTTCAAATATTTCTCCATTGAGAATAACACTATTTCTTGGTTTTAAAACCCTTTAAAAACCATTTTGACTTTTTTAAAAAAATGTATTTCCTACTTGTGTGGAAAATTATAGTAATAGTTTCCCCATTACCCTTTATTGTTTGCAGACATCTGCAGAAAAACAACAAAACAAACTATTACTCTTTTAAAAAAAGCATGATTTTTACAAATAGTTACTAGATGGGGGAAGATTCTGAACTCACTCTAGCTATCAATTTTCTTAAGGTTTCTCTGAATTGGTCTCTTTCCATTTTGAGAAACTCCTTTATTCTCCTTAGCTCATCTCTTTCCTTAGCTACAATTCTTATTTCTTCAAAGCTTTCATGAAGTTTCTTAGTCAAGTGTAAGTTATCCATTTCTATACTTTGCATAGATAAATTTCGAGTCTCAAATTGCTTCTGCAAATGTTCCATTTCATTCATTTTTTTATGAGTTTTATTGATATCTTCTTTCATTTTAAGAAGGTGAAGCTCTTTTTTTTGAAGTTCTTGGATCTTGAGATAATTATAAAACAAGTTAGAATGAAAACAGAATTCTTTCAAGGAAGGAAACTAGTGTCTATTTGTTATATAGGTACATATTTATCTATGTCCACATTTATATCTATATCCACTTACTTCACAAATAATTTTGGACACTCCCCAAAGAACAAAAAACACTTACCTTTTTCTGTAAATCATCTTTTGATTTGCTTAAATCCTTTTGAATATTTGAAATCTGAGTTGTTTTCTCTGAAACTCTTTCTCTGAATTTATCAATCATTTCTTGGTGCTCTTTCAAATGCATACGAGCAATTTTTAGTTCCTGTTGTGTTTCCAGATTCTTTATTATTAGAAGAAATTGAAAAATGAGGATATAAAGAAACATTACCTTTTCCTAATGATGAACTGGTTAAACAAAATCTTACAAAATGCATGCTTATAGTTAAAAATCACCACCATTCTACCACTAAATTAGAACAGTGCAGAGGATATAAAGTAAGAGTTCCTGGGCCAAGCCTCACCCACCCCAGTTCTGCTCCCTGTTGAACTCTGCCACTTACTTTTCACCTTTCACATCATTTGGGCATCCCTCTAAATCAGTATCACATACCCCATTCTTATGGTTAGTATTCCATTACACAGATGAGCCCCACTTAGCCAGTGCCTTATTGGTGGACATTTGGATTGCAATGTTACAGTAAATGCTGCTGTATTTCTGTCCAAATGTGTGGCTATACTGATAAGATAAATTCATAGAAGTGGAATTGCTATAGCAAATGCATATGCTGATAAATTTTTAGTATGATATTGTCAAACTGTCTTCCTAAAAGATTATATTTACATTTCACCAACAGTATCATTTATTTTCAAAGAAGGCAGCCTCTTGTATTAAAAACATGCTTACTGGATAGAAAGGAGCACAACTCACTCTAGCTGTGGTTTCTTGTAGGTTTGCCTTGAGTTGGTCTCTTTCCAGTTTGAGAGTCTCTTCTACTCTCCTTAGATTATCTCTTTCTTCCAGTACTGATTTCATTTCTTCAAGGTTTTCATGAAGTTTCTGAGCCAAATTTAAGTTCTCCATTTCTATTTTATCCAGAGTTAGACTCTGGGCTTTGAGTTGTTTCTTTAATCGCTCCATTTCAGACATTTTCTTCTGTGTCTCAGTGACATCTTCTTTTAACTTCAAGAGTTGGTGTTCATTTGCCTTAAGTTCTTGGATCTTAAGATGATTATAAAATAACATGTTAAAATACAGATGGTTTTTCAAAGAAAAATAAGCAATAGTTTCTAAATTGATTTAGACAAGTTTTCCCATGTCACTCTTACAAATACTCTACATAACTCCACACAGAAATTATTTTCTTTTGAGGTTATAATATACATAAATGTTGTTCTTAAGTGTATAGCTCAATTATTCTTAACATGTGTATATATCTATGTACCAAAACCCCATAAATTTCCTGTATATCCCATTCTATAACCATTATTCTGACTTTTCTCATCCTAGATGAGTTTTGCCTGCTTTTGATCTTATAAATCACAATATATTTATCCACTCTCCTGTTGATAGGCATTTGAGTTGTTTTCAGTTTTTCGCTATTATGATTAGAACTACTATGAACATTCTTGTACATATCTGTATGTTGAAGCACGCACTCTTTTCTCTTAGGTACATACACAAGGAGTAGAAATACTGGGCCACAGACAGTTATCTGTTTAGTGTTAGTAAAAGTTGCCAAGCTGTTTTCCAATGTGGCTAAACCATCTTACATCCCCAGTAGATTTTAGGCACAAATAAACCAGATATCTAATCAAAGCTCACCCCCCCATATATATCTTGTAATATAGTGTTTAAATTTTCTAAAGCCATTTGTATATTTCATCTGTCTTCTCAGAAACAAACCCTCTGAGTTCAATAGTTTCCTGGTTCTTCTTCAGATGCATGTGAGCAATTCTTAGTTCCTCTTTTTTTCCAGATTTTTTATCATTAGAGAAATTTTAAGAACAGTGACATATGGTAATGTTAACTAGTAATTTTTTAATGAAAGTGATGTTTTCTTAGTAAAAAGAATAAAGCTAAACCTTCTTACTTTAACTAGTATTTTTTAATGAAAGTAATATATTTTCTTAGTAAAAATAACACAACTATTACTTCTTACTCTACATTTTTGTTAGAAAGTTAAAAGCTTTTCCCTCTCCTGTCCTCCCCTCCTCATAACCTCTACTTTCCAGAGGCAAACACATTATTTACATACCATTCCACAGCTTGCTTTTCCTACTAAGAGTTATTTTGGGATTCCAAATTAAATCTATGTAAATTTTTTTTTTTTTTTTTTAACCTGTTGTATAGCATTCTGACATATTGCTCATCTTTACCCAGTTTCCTTCTGATGGACATTTTGGTTGTTTCCCATTTTTTTTTATTACAAATGGTTACAATGAACAACAATGTGGTTTATGTGTGTGTTTGGGTATGTCTATATCAAAGAAGGATTCACTGCTGTCAGAAAACACATTTCCTCACTAGGAAGGGGTATGATTGTAACTTACTTTAGCTTCAGTTTCTATGAGGCTTTCTCTGAGCTGGTCTCTCTCCATTTTCAGGGTTCCCTCCATTCTTCTTAGGCTATCTCTTTCCTTGGTAACACATTTTATTTCTTCAAGGTTTTCATGAAGTTTCTGAGTCAACCTTAACTTCTCTGTTTCTATACTTTCCAAGACTGAATTCTGGGCCTCCAACTGCTTCTTCAGCTGCTCTGTTTGATACATATTTTCCCTGAGATCATTTTTTACTGTAAGAAGTTGATGTTCTTTCTCCTGAACTTCTTGGATCTTGAAATAATTACACAATAAATTAAGATATAAACAGATACTGATAAAAAGCTAAACAATAGTTTCTAAATTATCTAGACAAACCTCTACATGTCCAAAATTTTAGGATGACTCATATCCTATTTCATTACACAAAAGACTTCATTCAAACTGTCACTTAGGTAACAACTTAAAAGAAATACCTGTGCTTTTAAGGCACTATTTTTGTTTTCTAAATCCATTTGCATATTTGATATTTCATCTGTCTTCTCAGAAACAATCTTTTTGAGTTCATCAATAATTCCCTGATGCTCCTTCAGATGTATGTGAGCAATTCTTAGTTCCTCTTGTTTTTCCAGGTCCTTCATTATTAGAGAAAGAAAAATACATTCAGAGTAACACACTTCAAACCATATGTGCAAAAGAACAGGGTAAGAAGTAAAAATTCCCCTCCCTCCTTATACCTCCTAGTGCTCATCCTATAATTGACTCTCAGATGTTAATACAGGCTAGATATACAACTCTACAATTTCGCCTTTCCCTACCAGGATACTTCCAAGTCAGCACCATAACTCTACCTCATTCTTTATCTGTGTCTTCTTATTCCACGGTCTGAATGTGCTGCACTTATTAACCAGTCTCCTAACACTATACAGTTAGAACTTTCCCTATTTTTTGTTTGCTTTATTTTGTTATTGCAGCTTGCTGCAATGAATATCCTTCTACAAATATATTTGCACAGTTGTGCTAATGTATGCAGGATAAACAGCTACAATTGAACTTTTCAGGTAAATGAATAAACTTACTAAAATATTTGGAAGATATTACCAAATACACTCCCCCTTCCTCTTTCAACCTTCCCCAAGGCTGGTAACTCACTCTAATTGCAGTTTCTCTTAAGTTTTCCTTGAGCTGATCTCTCTCTACTTTGAGAGTCTCTTCCACACTCCTAAGGTCATCTCTTTCTTTTGAAACAGATCTCATTTCTTCAAGGCTGTCATGGAGTCTCTCAGTTAACCTTATGTTCCTCATTTCTAGGTTTTCCAGAGTTGACTTTTGGGTTTCAAGTTGTTTCTTCAAGTATTCCATTTCACACATTTTCTCCTGAGTCTCATCTACAGCTTTCATCTTAAGAAGCTGATGTTCTTTTTCCTGAAATTCTTGAATCTGAGAAAATCATAAAGCAAGTTAGGGCACAGGCAGAGTTTTTAGGAAAAAGGAGGTTTTCCAATCTAACAAGACCTACCTTTCCCCATAACTCAGCATCTGAATTTTCTAAATCTCTCTGAACATTTGCTCCTTGATCTATCTTCTCCGAAATAGTCCTTGTACTAATAGTTTCTTGGTGCTCCTTCAGAAGACTGTAAGCAGTTTTAAGTTCCTCTTTGACTTTCTGTCCCTTTATGATTGGAGCAAAATGAATAAACCTTAATAGTAAGCATCATTACCACCTCAACAATATTTTTGTATCCAAAAATATCAGAAGATGGAAACTTACTTCAGCTACAATTTCTTTAATGTTTTCTTTGAGTTGGTCTCTCTCCATTTGAAGGGTCTCTTGCACCCTCTTCAGTTCATCTCTTTCTTTAATTATAATTTTTATTTCTTCTTCACTCTTCTGAAGTCTCTCAGTTAACTCAAGCTTCTCGCTTTCTATGCTTTCTAATAACAAACCTTTGGCTTTGAGTTGTTCCTTTAATTGTTCCAGTTCACTCAGTTTTTCTTGAGTCTCACTAATTTCTTTGACACAAATAAATTGTTCCTGTTTTTCATGAAGCTCTTGCATCTTAAAATAATGATAAATTAATAGCCAAAAAATATACACACATTACTTTAGGTAAAAAAACCAGTATGTTCTCTAAAACAATTTAGTATGCAAACAGGAAGAATTATTTATAATTCAGTTAGCTACTTCCCTCAGGTTTCCCCCCCCACTGTTCCTTTATCCCCATTTACCTTTTTCTGTAATTCATCATTGGTTGTTTCTAATTCCTTTTGAAAGCTTGATAGTTCAGTTTCTCTCTCTGAAAGATTCATTCTTAGCTTATCAATAGTTTCCTCCTGTTCTTCCAGGCGACAATGAGCAACTTCAAGTTCCTCTTTGGTTTCTTGGTGCTTTATTAATAGAGAAATTGTAAAAAATTTATAGAAACATAATAACCATTGCACTCTAATTCTTTTTTCCAAAGGTTTAGTTTCTACAAAAATATCTGATTACAAATTACTTAAAAAACACACATACATACATGGGGGAAAGAATGTAACCTACTTTAGCCAAGATTTCTCTCATGTTTTCTTTGAGTTGGTCACTTTCAGACTGAAGAACCTCCTGCAGCCTCTGTAGGTCATCTCTCTCCTTTGCTGTAGATTTCACCTCCTCATGACTTTCTTGAAGCCTCTCAGACAACCTGAGCTTTTCCATTTCTAATCTCAACAGTGCCGACTCTTTATATTTGAGTTCCTCCTTCAGTTGTTCCATCTCACTGATTATTTTCTTAGTCTCACTGTCTTTTTCCTGTAGATCAAAGGACTGCTCTTGTATATCTTGAGCCTCTTCGATCTTAAGAGAATCATAAAATATATTTGATATCCAAAGACACTTTATTTTAGGGGAAAAGAAATCAGGATACTTTCTAAAAAATTAAGCCAGGATTTAATGGTTCATTTACAGAGCAATCTTCCCACTTCCCTACTTTTCCATTTTTCAGGTATTTAGCACTTCTTTATTGAGGGCTCGCTGTGATGTCAGTGTATTATTGGAGGCTGGAGATAAAACAGGAAATGAGAATTACAGGATCTCTGCCTTTTTGAGACACTTTAGGGGGAAAGTAGATATATGTCAAATCTCACCAAACAGAACTACTGGGTTCTCCTAGGGTATTAGTGGCAAACCTAACCTACAGTGAGTGGTTAGGAAGGAGGGAGGGGTAGGTATGGTAATACTGTAGGTAGGGAGACCAGAACATCTGAAAGCCATGAGATGAGGAAGAGCAATAGACTAGAGTTGCTGGAGCATGATAAGCAGGAGAAGGAGAGAAGTGAAATAACACTAGAGACCAGTAGGTCTGGAATCCAGGGTTTCCTAGACCTCGCAAAGGACTCTGGTCTTGATGTCAAGTAACGTTTCGCTATTAAAGGATTTTAAGAAGAAAAGATTGCCTGGGCTCAGAATGAAAAATCAATTAGAGAAGTATAAGAATGAATGTGGGAAGATCAGTTAGGCTATTGCAGAAAGCCAGGGAAAGAAATAATGGTGGCTTGGATTACAGTGCTGGTG
The DNA here is from genome assembly GCF_054644295.1 of Miniopterus natalensis. Lineage (NCBI taxonomy): Eukaryota > Metazoa > Chordata > Mammalia > Chiroptera > Miniopteridae > Miniopterus > Miniopterus natalensis. Next base: position 141,652,828 of record NC_142081.1, on the reverse strand, counting down.
ATTTAGAGAGAAAAGTGGGAGGATTTCATACATACATACCTCAAAATACATAAAGTTTGGGGTTTGGATTATAGAGTGAGTTGGGAGGGAGAGATGGTAGTTGGGTGATCCCCAGATTTCTGACCGAATCAATGAGGAATAGAAGTGCCTTATGAGATGCTGAAGGAACAGATTTAGGGAAGGAACAAAAATAAAGGTGTTTTTGTTTTCAGCCTTTTCTATATACTATAGAATTGCTTTTTCTAAATAATTCTGAATATTTCAGAAAAAAGCTATCATCTCTGAAACTCATTTTCAATACTTTTAAGTATTTATAAGCAATTTTTAGTTCTGTTTCCAAATACTTCATTACGGGCTGATTTTTTTTGTTGTTGTTGTTGAAGCCCTAACTCCCAACTGGAGACAGGGCATTTAAAGAGGGTAATTAAGGTTAAATGAAGTCACAAGGGTGGGACCTTATCCCCTAGGGCTGGTGTCCTTTAAGAAAAGGAGGATATAGCAGACACTTTCTCAGCTCAAGTGCACAGAAGAAAGGTCTCGTGAAGACACAGAAAAAAGACCATCTACATTCCAGAAAGAGAGGCTTCTCCAGAAACAGAATTTTTAAGTGCCTTAATCTTGGCCTTCTAGACTCTACAACTAGGAGAAAATAAATAATAAATTTCTGTTGTTTTAGCCACCTAGTCTATGATATTTTCTTATGGCAGCCTTAGCGTACTATAATATACCTCCCTTAAAAAATTATCATTAGCATCCTAGCCTTTCTTGTGTATTAAATAAGCAGTAAAGCAGTTATTCTCTTAAGGTCTCAGGAAAAAATGAACCGTATTACCTAGAATGAATTAAGGTAGGATTTAAACACCTAATAGTAAAATTATGGCCGAAGACCTAGAAACAGACATAAGTAGGATACACACATTGATTTTATTGTGAACTCTATAAACAAGTTTAGTATACAAAATCTGATGTAAAATAAGTATTTTGGCCATAATAATAAGCACTGAATCTTTCTTATATCCCTAAAGTTCAGAATGGCTTTTTAAAGATGTTTAAAGAATATCAACCCTCTGAAAATATCAGCTCAAAGTTTGAACTAAATTTTTTTGTCTTTTTTCAAATTGATTGTAAGCAGTTATATTTGAAGTTATTTAAAAGATATTAGGGTGAAGTTTATGAATTACTGTTAGTTATTACCACTGTAATAAGTAAGACTGAGGTTAAGGAGAAAGCTCATATATAAATATATGAAAATTTTGAACAGAAACTCTTTACCTCTTCCTGAAATTCATCCTCAGTTTCTCTTATGTTTTCCTCTATATTCAAATTCTTGGCGCTTTCCTCAGAAACTTTCATTTTTAGCATGTTAATAGTTTCTTGGTGTTGTTTCAAGGACTCAAGAGCATTTCGTAACTGTTCTTGGGTATCTATATTCTTTGTCAGAGAAATACAATACCATTTCCATTAGAATAAGGAGAAACGGTGAAAATAATTTTATAGTTTCTACTTGATCATAAGTAATAAATGATGGCTCCTATAATGTTTTCAAAGATGCTCTGAGTTTTCAACGTCTAATCAGTTAAAATCTTACCATGTTTACAGTATCCTCAATGTCACTTCTGAGTTGGTCTCTCTCAATTTGCAGGCTCTCCTGGAGTTGTCTTAAGTCTTCCTTTTCTTGGGTTAAGGTTCTTACTTCTTCTAAGGTTTGGTGAAGCTTCTCAGTAGTCAGTATTTTCTCCCTTTCTATTGTTTGCAGCCTAAAATCTCTACTTTCTAATTGTTCCTTCAGCTCTTCCGCTTCATTTAACCTTTCTTGACTCTGCTGAAGTTCTTGGGTTTTGTGAGAAAGCTTTAAAATAAGAAAGTGAATGTGAAAAGCAGAATATTCTATGGCATACACATGGAAGCCAAACCCCAGAACACTAAAGATGATTTCCCTAGAAGGTATCTTATACCAACCTCTGTCTTTAAAGCATTCAAACTTAAGCTGAGTTTTTGAGATTCTTCAGAGAGATTTTCTATTTCCTGATTTACTCTTGCATTCTCTTCAAGGAGCTTATTATAGTTTTGCTCCAATTCAATATGACAATTTTTAAAATCTTGGAATTCTTGATCCATGTTTTTATAATTCATCTGGGTAGTTGCTAGGTCATCTTTAGTTTTTTCAATTTCTTCAAGTAAATCTTGAATTCTACTCTCCTTATGAACTACTTCAGAAGACAATTTGTCTTTTTCTGATGTTATTAGATATAGCTCTTCAGATTTATCATTTATCTAAGAAAAAATCAATACTCAGCTATGTTAACAACGTATGATCTACTGAAGCAGTTTTCAGAAAACAAAACAAAAAAACCTTTTTCTGCAAAAAGAAAGACAATGAAACTAAGCAAATATTTGACTGAAAAAAGGCAGTATTTTTATTATTTCTTTAACAGTATATTTTCTTGTTTAACTTTATCATCAAAATGAGAGTTATTTGCTTAAAAATTTGTTTACCTCTTTCCTTAGCATTTCTACTTCTGAAGGTAAAGATTTCAATTCTGAGAGCAAATTAACTTTTTCATGCAAAGTTTTATTTACTTCAACTTCTTTCTTCAGTTCTTTCTGGAGATCTGTGATCTTTCGTTCCAATTCCAAATTACAGAGCAAATCTATGAAAATTTTGGTAAATTAAACAGCTCGCAGTTATTGAGTCAATTTAAACTACATATAAATTTTTGATCAGATTATATAAAATTTATTTTAAAAAGAGGCAAAGTTGATAAACAACTAATGTAATTGTGACTACATAGTTAAAAAGTTTCAGATATACAACATTATAATTTGATATCTGTATAGACTACAAAGTGATTATCCCCAAAAGTCTATCCATCACCATACATGGTAATAGTTCTTGAATCACCTTTTTCAAAATCAGGTACAATTTTTAACTCTTAAGATCTGAAGTCCATAGAAACATTCATATATACTGGCACAAATAATGAAAGTTGAATGTTGTTGCAAAATCCTTAGGAACATTTCTACAGAAAGTCAGATTTGCAAAGAGGTAGTCTAATATTACAAAATACCTTTTGGAACTTTGCCGTCTATAAGGGAGGTGAGTTGTGTTATTTCATTAAAAGAATATTGTAATTCTTTCTCCAGATCAACTTGTACTTTCTTTTGTGCCGCCAACCGGCTTTGATATAATTGATTATCATTTTCCATTTGCTTGCATATACTTTCAAGTTCATTCTATTGAGAGAAACACTGCAAATTCACAAAAATGTACTGATCATTACAAACGCTTGATTATAAATATTGCAAAAATCACTTACCAATTTCTCTTTCAGCTCTAGATTTTCACTCCTAAGAAAGGCTGATTCTCTCTTGGCATCAAGGGCTATAATTTCAGCATCAAGCTGAGTTTGTTTTTTTTGTTTTAGGTCTTCAGTGTCTTCCTATACACATGACAAAAAGAATTTAGTAAAATCTAACATTCTCAGATTGGAAAATGTTAACACACTTTTGTTCAGCTAGCATGGTCAAGTTCTCTATGGATTTTAAGTTATTTTCTCCAAAACATGACAGGCAAGTAAAGTTAAGAATATTAAACCAGCCTTGGCAGGGTGGCTCAGGTGGTTGGAGCATCAGACCGTACACCAAAAGGTTGAGGTTCAATTCCGTCAGGGCATATACCTAAGGTGTGGGTTTGATCCCTTGTTGGGACGCATACAGGAGGCAATGGGTCGATGTTTCTCTCTTTCTCTTTTCCTCTCTCTCTCCTTCTTCTTCTCTCTAAACATATCCTCAGGTGATGATTATTTAAAAAAAATTAAATCACATATTTAAAAGAAAATTATCCCATAGAAAAAGAAAGAAAAGATATAAATAGGTAACTCAGTGAAGAGAAAATGCAAATGACCTATAAATATATGAAAAAAATCAGAAGTCTCATGTTTAGAGAGAAGTAGCATTTTAACATGACTTTAGCTTACATAAATTCAAACATATGTCCGTGGCAAAATATTAATGCATGATTGAATGAATAAAATGAATAAAGAGTAAGAAATAAACAATTTTTAAAAAGTGGACAATTCTGCTTGCTACTCTATTAATCCTATTCTCCAGGATTACATGAAAGCACCTTTCTTACCCAGGGATCAGAACAGTGAGAATACTTTTAAAAAGGATGAATTGTCATTAACAGGAGGTAACAAAAAAGTACTAATAGGAGGTAATAGAGTACTCTGAAAAACTCAAATAGAGCAGAAACTAATATTTAAAAAATTCAAGCTAGAAACTGTTACCTTTTTATAAAGGGTGCTAAAAAACTAGAATCAAACTGATACTATTGTCTGTGTCCATGGGTTATACATGTAAGTTCTTTGGTTAACATGTTCCCACCCTCCACCCCTCTTCCCTCTGAGATTTGCCAGCCTTTCCTGAAGTAATCAGGCAGATTGATAGCAAATAGAAAAAAATAAATCAATAATTTCACCATGAGATTCAATGTTACTTAATGCCACAATCTTGTACAAGCTAATCTAGAACAACAGCTTCTAAAAACTACTTCAAACTTTCAAAAATAGTTGCTGAAATTATAATGAGAATGCATTAATATCATGAAATTAATGACATTTATGAAAACAAACTCAATTACATGTTTTAGAGTTCTAGATTCTTGACAACATAAGTGCTTACCTGAAGATACTGACTATGCACTTATGCATGCATTTGTACAAACCACCGAAGAATGAAAAAGTTTTTTAATTACTAATTTTTAATGGAAACTCATCACTAACTTATTTACATTTCACTCAAAGGATAATATCCTCAACTCTCTATGAATGGCTCTTTATCGGGAAAAATGGCAATGTTCGTAATGTAGTCCCTCTCTCACAGGGTTATTGACAAGATAAAATAAAACACTATATGTAAAACAAGACAATGCCCAGCACATAGTTGGCTCAATATAAGCATTTGCTATGATGATGATGGCATACTATAAATATTAATATGATTACACAACAAAATAAACCTGATTTTTACCGATGAGTATGACAAGTCCATTTTCACACTTTCTGAATTCTGAGAGTCTGCATGTTTCTGCAGCTTCTTAATCTGGTCTTCCTTTTGTCTAAGCAGCTCTACTTTTGAACTTAGTTCATTCTAAAAGAATCAAAGGAGAGTAAAACAATTTAACTGGATTTGAATGCTAAGGGATTAAAAAGAACTTATATTTAGCAGTTTAAATTGGTAGATAGTAAAATTGATATAGTTATCATTTAAAAATGTAATTTCTTTTATTTTCTGAAATCATGTTCAACTACATGATTTGTTTTATAGTTCTAGTTCCTTATCAGTAAAAATACCAACATAAATGCTCACCTCAAGATCTTGATTATACACTTCTGCATGCTTAACTAAATTCTTTAAGTTCGTAATTTCATGAATTAGTTGCATCTGTAAAAGCATGTGAACAGGCAACAGAGCAAACCAATAGTTAATAAAGCAAAAAATTAAAAAAAAATTATTGAATCACTTCAGAATCACTCCACACAGTAAGAAGGGACAGAGAGATCAATTGTTTGAGCTACTGTAACAGAGCACATCATTATTTAAAAGTACAAAACAGCCCCAAATCCAACACCAAGCCCAACCACCAAAACTAAAAATCTGCAAACCCCAGGAAGCAAGCAAACAAGAAAAATATCTCAGCATGACCCAAATAGCAGATTTGTCACCTGTTAATAAAGCTACAATAACTTAAAAAGCAAATTAGTATGCACTACTTGGAGGAGATAAAGTCGTAATCAAACTTAGAAAAAATATACTTCTAATTAATAGACTCCTGTTTTAGGTAAGTACAGAAATGTATTTATCCTAAAAAAATTTTTTTCTTCCCAATAAATTATCCATTTAGCTTTATACTGGCATACTTTTTAATGAGTTGTGATTTGAAATTTAGGTTTGGATTAGGGTAGTTTCATGGTGCCTTTACAATATTACTGATTACCAAAGCTACAGAGATTTGTATGGGATTATCAACTATTACCTTGACAGTTTATTCTATGGGAAATATTGGAAAGTTAACGTTCTTGCTTTATATTGTTCAACTGTCTAAAATACAAATACTTAAAGATACAAGTATGTTTATTAAAGTTTCCTTTCTATCATGATATCTGTAATAAAAAGTGAAAAGAAATGGGGAGAATTAATTTTAATATATTTTATCTAGCCAAATATATCCAAAATATTATCATTTCTTCATATAATCTATAATAGAAATTCAGAAAATATTTTAAATTATTTTTTTCATATTTAAATCAATTCAGACTGATCCCATTTCAAGTGCTCAATTGCCACATGTGATTAGTGGCTGCCCTCTTGTTCAGCAAAGTTTTAGAGATCTGTATTGGTTATAACTTTAATTTGCTCTATCTTTTACCTTTGCTTTTGTTTCTAACTTTTGTGCAACAAAATCACATTTAATGATAAGGAACTAAATAACCAATCTTAATTTTTGAAAGCATTCAGAAAGAATAATTCTCCCATTTTTATTTAAAACAGTACTTCATTTTAAGTATTGGAAACAGGGAAAGATTAAGTGATTTTTGTAATGATCTGAGTGTGACCGATCAATGATGTACTGTTTAATGAGCACAAAGATAAAATGTACAATATGATTAAAAGATCATCGATGATTACATAGAAAATACTGTAGATTTCAACTGTAACTTGCAGCAGGTGAAACGAAATGTAACTTTAAGACAAAAATCTCCAACGTGTGAAAATCATAAAAATTAAAAAGATCAAAATAGGTAGAGGGTTGAAATTTCTCTTGTTCTCTGAGCATGATACTTGACCTCCCTCTAAAATTACTGTTTAAACACCCTATATTATTATATTCCCACTTGAAAATTATCCATAACTTTGGTGATTTTTGATGAAACCCTTAGGCAATCCAGGGCACATATCCTCGGGCCATAATATGGCTTTCACTCCTTTTTTGTTAAACTTTTCCCCCAAATGTACATTTTGGAACATATTTTACTGTATACACAGACTTACGTTTTTAATTTAACATGGAATGGATATTATAAAATGGTCTTTGAATAGAGTAAGTTTTTATTATTTAATCTTTTAGGTTATCTTTTAGAACTGAGAATTTTAATTTGTGTTCAAGTAAAACTGAAGTGAACAGTATTATTTTCCTCTCTGACAGTGATTAAAAGGAAAAAAAAATTGGGTTGTAAGTTTCAAGTCACAGATTCTGTGTTATTTTGTAATCTTTTTGTGTGTGCTTCAATTTTTATTAATTGAATGTATAAATGATATAAAAAAATTAGAGAAATTATTGTTACATGTATGCCCAAAGTTAATTTTATGTCATGTAACAAGAAATATGCAAAAAAATTAGATGAAATTTTGGAGTTAGAAAGGACCTCGGTAAGCACCTGACTTAACCTCAAGGATGGAGATATACATGAAGTAAGCCCTGAAAGATTCAATAACGTGCTCAAGACCTTGCCAGTAATACACACCAGGCTTGAATCTGTGAGCTAGTCAGCAGCAAAACTGGGGCTCAAATCCTGGTAGTTTGGCCGTTAACCATGACACTAGACTATACCCTCTCACTAAAGCTGGTTTTATTGATTGAAGTCCAATATTCTTTGCATGACATTTTGCATTTTGTTTATATGCAAATTTTAAAACAAGTTAAATGAAACTCTGGAGAAGTCACTGACTTTTGCCTCCCAGGATATAATTCCTGTGAAATGTAGGTGTCACTTTAATTTGTAGGTACAATGGAAATAGTAGTTTTGGTAAAGAATTATTTTTTTCCTTTAAAAAGGTAAAGAGGGTGAGGAACTAAACAATGATACTGAGGAAAAAGGACTGTGTCCCTTGGGACTATCCATATAGAAATCTAAGAAGTATCTGCAAAGTAATTAATACTTTACAACAAAACACTGGCTCTTATTTTTCTGAGGATTCATGGATCACTTCACAAGCCTGATACTAGCTATGGATTCTTGTTCCAGAAAAATGATTATGCATTCAAAAATTCCGCAAAAGAGCCCTAGCCAGTTTGGCTCAGTGGTTAGTGTTGGCCCGTGGACTGAAGGGTCCCTGGTTCAATTCCGGCCAAGGGCATGTACCTCGGTTGCAGGCTTGATCCCTGGCCAGGTAGGGTTGGGGTGTGTGCAGGAGGCAACTGATCAATGTGTCTCTCTCACATTGATGCTTCTCTCTCTCTCCCCCTCCCTCCCTCCCTCTCTCTGTAAAGCAATGGAAAAAAAAAAAAATTCCGCAAAAGAATTCATAGTGTTTGTGAAATTAATGACCCTCTGCACTAAGAAATTTAAGTCCCCAAAGTTTCATGGTTGGCTGTTTTAATATGTAGCCTAATATTATATACTTAGAAAATTTAAGTGATGTTTTATTTCTAAAAATTCCATTAAAACTATTTAGTATTAGTTATGCTAATCTCCACAGTAACTCTCTTATATGGAAAAAGAAATGTGCAAAGTTAGCTTTCTAATAATGTTCTATTTAGGAATATAGTTTCTATGGAAAACAAATTCCATTCACATGTAGTATCCATACATAAAACATTCAGCTAGATATTAAAACTTCTTCAATACAAATCCATCAATAGGGAGATTCACTAAACCTTCCCAAAGATGTTTTTAATTCGTTCTTCTTGTGCATAAGCACAAGTGAAACAAATATGATTTAACTATTTTAAAAACAATATAAATGAATTATTTCTTAAATTCTCTAAATTGTGTATGTATGTAGAAAATGGCTGGCTCCTCAATCTCAACCTTACAAATAAATATCTTTAAGAGAACGATACTTTGTACAAGTGTTGTTTTAGTTTAGTTTCATGTTTCTGTATCCTTACCTCTTGATCTTTTTCTGCTTTTCTTTCTAGGGCCTCAAATTCGTCCAAGTCATTCTTTTCTTTTAATTTCAATTCCATTTCTTCCTTTTCTTTTCTTAGTTTTTCATTGTCTAATACCAGATTATCATAATCAGCACGAAGTGAATTCAACTCGCTTTCTAAATTTTCCTATTGTAAACAAAACCAGATTTTCAAGCTGGAGAGAATTCAGACCATGTTTGTTTCCTCAACTAAAATTTGGATTAGTCAAATAATTTAACCCTGAATCATTTGGCAGTTTAGGCCATTCTCTTTTTCAACAGCATCCAAATGGTTTAGCTTGATCCACAGTAATACAAAGGGTTTGCATTTTGGTAAACTAGCTAACTTAGAATAGAAGACTATTTTTAAAAGGGTAGAATAAAAAATAATAAAAAAAGTTCAGATAAACAAATGATCTGCCTGTGTCTGATTGGAAAAGTATGGTCAGGAGTAGGATGTAGGATACATAATGGAAAGTCCATTTCACCACAGATTCTTAAACTCATTAGGAATAAAGCTGATGGTTTACTTCAACTGTCTGATTCCTATTTTATTTTTCAGATGGCTCTGAATTTAGGAAGTGAAACAGAGGTATTACTTAATGATCTCTAAAACTAACGGTTGCTAGGTTTTTTACCATCCTCAGTAGAGACCTGCTTCTGTTTTCTATACTATTAAGAGAAAGAGAAAAATTATGAGTTAAAAAAAATCCAAACAAAAACCAAAAACTAACACCAGGGATTTTACAAAAACAACAAACTTCTGGAGTATGCTTTAGGGACACCAAAGCACTTTACCAATAATACTTAACTAATTATAACTAATTACAGTGGTTAGCTAATAAAAAGTCCTAAGAATAGCTGCAATTTTGTTCCACAATGAAAATAAAATTTTCTTTAACAAATACATATACAGAACTATATCCCCCGAGTATGTATACACACACTTCAAATAATTATAAAAGCAGTGTTTATTAAAATACATTTCATTTTCAAAATCAAGCTATCAGCTGTTAAAGCATATATACATTTTTTGGGGGACACCCTGTATATTTCTTTGAACATTAGCAGGCTAGAAAGTAAATATGGAATTTACATTTACTAAATAAGGTATTCACTACTCCTTATTCCAAAGTTGTGATAAGACCACATATAATACATTTACTTTTATTTTTCATTATTATTTAGCAATATTACCCCTCCTGATGTATCATTATACTATATGCCTGATAATTTTGACTCTTTTAATATCAGTCCTTTTTTACCCTCAGGGGATTTTCCAAGGCAAAACAGGGAAAATAAATCACAGATACCAAGATCTGCTGGTAATGAACTGAATAATTTTACCTACTACCATACACCTGTTTTATTAAGTTTTTAGCTTCCCTCTGGAGGCACAGTTATCAACTGGGAGTCTAACAAGTGGAGAAGCCTTAATTAGAACCAATGCTATTACTGAAATTAAGTCAGAGTAATGTGCTACAACAACAGTAAATACCAATAACAAATGAATTTTAAAAAGAGTAAGAGGAAAATGTTTTGTAAAATACATTTAAGTTACCTGATTTAGTAGCTTTGTTGCTGGATTCCACTCTATGTCAGTTACTGTATCAAAGGTGTTACTGAAAACATCAGCCTCTGAATAGACAGCTATAATTAGGGGGAAAAGAATTTATCAATAAATATGCTAGTGAGTTTTCTAAAACTCAAAGTAAAGGTTATTTAAAAACTTCTGATCCAATGTAATAAGATCAAATTATTATGTGCTCATAGTATGAATGACAAGAATACATTAACAACAGATGTGATTGTTTATACTGTTTTGTGAATTAAGATCACTGGCTAGAATTAGTGATAAAATATAGGATCCTTAATAATACAATATAGGTAAAAAGAACAAATTCTAAATTTGAGATTTGACTACTATAAGTAGTTTTTAAAATGCTCCTAAAAATACATAAAATGTTGAACATAATTTTAAAAGTTTTCTGTTCAAATTCCACCTTTTCAAGATTAGCAAAATTTAAGGCAGGTATTACATGAATACTAGCTTAATTGGATGACTACAACAAAAACAAACAAAAATATCTGCCTTATGTGTTTTAATGACATTGTATCATTCTTATGAAATGTGGAAGTAGAAAGCTTCAGGAATGTTCACTTTCTTGTTTATTTTTATCATTTTCTCCATTGTAATTACGTCTAAAATACATATTTTATTTAAATGTGTTTGCACATTAACTGAGTTATAAGCAACTCAGTTATATATTAACTGAGTTATAAGTAGTCTCCCATTATAGGGATACTTTTATAATAAAAAATGGTTGAAAAAGCACTCACATTCATCAATTTCTCCTACTGAAGCTGCAGCAGTCTTATGTCTTTTTGTTCTATTTGTTGGCATATTAAATTCATTTACATAGTTTGAGTCCTTCATTTTGTTAATTTTGCCAGGACACCAAGTGACTCTTCGCTTAATTTTAGCCTAAAGAAGAAAAAATAAAAATTACTTCACCCAGATAATAAAACAAAGAAACTAGTTTCCATTTTTTAAAATGACTGACTTGGTAGAATTCTTATTAAGCCTAGTTTAAGATCTTATGTCTAAGGACATACTTAGACAAGAAAAGATACTCAAACTTTTCAAATCAGTGATTAACCCCATAATAAATTTGATGAAACTATTTTAATATATATATTTTTAATTTAAGTTGAATCTTTACTTACAAGCCTCTCTGGGGCTTAATTGAAAGAAATTGGTTAACTCACAATCCTTAAAGTAATGTGGTGTTATTGAACGGCCAGCTGCAGCTCCACCATCATAGCTACCAAAAGCACCTTTGGGAAACCAGCTTGAAGTGGGAAGGAGCAGACATGTAGCCCATGTTAATTTCCTTCAGCAGTTAAATTTTTCACTGGGCCCTTCACAATGACAATTCTCTTCCAATTTGGTAAAGCTAATGCCTTCCACTGGTGTTCCTGATCTCATTTTATTCCTGTCTCCCTTGGGACCCTGGCTCCATCAGTGATCTGTTCATCTGTCCTTTTCACTAGGTTCCTTTCTCTCAGCTTTAGGAATGCTCAAGCCTCTGTTTGCTTTTGATAAAAAAACCAACAGAAAAACCAACAAAAAACTCTTGACTCTACTTCTCTCTGGCTACCATTCTCTTTTAGTTTCTACATTGTTTTCTTCCTGTCTCCTGATTTTCTCCCACTCAGCTAGCTGTCCTCACCACTCACTCCACTTCGCTGGTTTCTCTTCCTCTGCCCCACTCCTGTTTGTGTTTTTCCATGAATCATAGATACCACTCTTCTCTTGTCCCTTTACTAGTACAAGCACTATATCATCATATTTGATTCTCTCAGCAATCCTCTATTACCACATCCATTTTATAGAGAAGCTAGGGGTCCAAAAAGTTTGGAGAAGTTGTGTGCAATCTTACATCCAACTGATGACTAAGCCCATTGAATTCTACCAAGTCAATCATTTTAAAAAATGGAAACTAGTTCCCTTGTTTCCATTAGGCTCTGTAACTTCACAGCCTATACACTAACCACTCCACTGCATTGCCTCTCAACATTTTTTGTATAATACAGATATTTGTGTAATGCAGATATAAACATTTGTAAAACTGCATGCTTTCATGCTCCTACCACATAATACCTTTTTGCTTGAAATTGACAGCCCTTTCCACAGCCTGCTCTGCAAAAGCCCAGTCATAAAAATCCTTGATGCCAATGACCTTCAGCTCAGCTCCATTTTCTCCCAAATCCACTCCTGGACCTTGTTATTATCTGAAACTCATAAACCTAGACTTCCTGCTCTATCTAAAGTTTCTACCCTTCCATCTCACTGATTCAGTCAATTCCATTTTGGCTATTAAGCTTAAGAGGGACTTCTAGTCCCTTGATCCACTAGTTTCTTCTTGCCAGCTCCTTTTTGGGTCTCATCCCATCATCTCAGATTACATAGATGATCACCTGAATCATGTTTTTGGGTCAACAACCTCAAGTCATTTGACCCATTCATTGCTACCTATACCTATTCCAATAGTGTACACTCAAGTGAATTATACTCTCCTGAGCCTTTAGCAGTGTCCTGAACACTGTCAGAGCTACACAGCCAGCCTCACCTGGGTCCTCAATGCTGCCTGGCCAGACTCCTGTCCACGTGGGCTTCCTTTTCCATTCCTCACAAAGGCTAAACTATTTCAAACCCTTAGCATGTCTACAAACTTGTGTCTCTATCATCTCCTGCCATCATAGCATGAAAAGTAAACCTATTTCACACACAAAAATACAAGCCTAAAGTTACGAAAGCGTTACTTGCACTGCTGCCTGTCCTTTCCCATCCTTGATATAATGAACAGGTGTTTCTCCCTCTATCTACGGCCAGACCCTTCTCCTGTATTTAAGAACTCATTGCTTTGGGCCATCTCAAGTCAACACATAACACAAATTGCTTTTGCAAATGAACTTTTTCTAAATCCAAAAAATTTTTGTCTGCATATATCTTATTTAACTTCTCAGCAGAACATGGCCACACTACCTCTCTGAAATATTATCTTCCCTTCACTACCACTTTCACTTGGTTTGCTTAACTCTAGAGCTAACCCCAAGCTTCTTTACAGATTATTCTTTTCTGCCTTTACCTATGCAGTTGCTGTTTCTTGGGGTTTTGTCTTTGGCTTTCTGTTTTTTTTCATTCTCAACAGGCTTCCAAAGCAACCTCGTCCATTCCCAAGACCTAATTTGGATCTGCAGTAGTTAATATCCAAATGGGTGTCTCCATCTCAGATCTTTCACTGGATTTTCAAACATTTGCATTTTCAACTGTCTGAGACCTTAAACTGGAGATGTCCCAAATCAAACATTGAGTGGCTCCACTGCTCTACATTCCCTGTTCCTTAACTCAACGAGTACTGCTACCAGCTACCCAGTAAGCCTAGCAGTGCTTGCGAGTCATTCTGGAAACCTCCTTCTCCCTTTCCCTGCCTCCCACATCTAAACAATCATAAAGTCCTGTTAAGCCTACCTCCCAAATAGCTCTTCAGTTTCTCCAATATTTTCCAACTCTAGAGCCACCATCCTCGTAAAGCAGGGTGGGGAACGTCTGGTCTGTGGGCCATATACAGCCTGAGAAATCATTTGGGCTGTTCCTACCAAGGCAACCGCAGACGGGACTCGAAACTCAATAAAAATAGGAGCTTTTTTCATAGCTAATTTTTAAGTTGATAATTTTATATGCCCTGAGAATGATGTTATAAATATCCAATTAGCCCTTAGCACAAAAAAGGTTTCCCAGCCCTGTTGTAGAGGCCCAATCAATCTGACGTGCACAACAGCTACCTCTTTCTAAAATGCAATTCCAATCATGTTACTTCCAAGGCTTTTTTCCTGTCCTTAGCATAATGTCACGTTCAAAACCTTCAATGTGGTTTAAAATGCCCTTGCCACCAGAACATTTTAAGTCTGAGAAATATGTTTTTTCCTCAACTTCTGTACATGTAAGTGTCTTCCTGAACCACTCATCTCTATACTTTCCATTGGGCTATTTCCTATTCATCACTCAGTCAATAATAGTTCGAGTGTCTTCTATATACCTTGCGTGGTGATTTAAACATAATGTATATTAATAATAACCTCAATAGCATACATTTATGGAGGATTTGCTATGTGGAATGTTAAGCACATTCTACATTACTTCTCACATCAATCCTATGAAGCTGTCTCATTGATTAGGAAACTGCAGCAAAGTACAGTTAAGAAATTGTTCTCAAGGTCAAGAGTCAGGGGCTGACAGAACCGGGATTCAAATCCAGGCAGTCCAGCTCCAGAGACCATTCTCTAAACCATGACACCATCATAGCCCAAAAAGATCTATTGGATAACAGAAATCCAACTACCCTAGAAGAAACAAAAAGCACACATACTGGAAGCCAGAATTTTGATCACTCTGTTGACATATTCTAGGTCAATTTTCCTGAGATTAACATTTGCTTAAATAGAAAATATTCCCACACACTCCAGATACTTATGGTTTCTAATCACCTAATCAATTTCATTAGAATTTCTTAAGAAGTACTTTTCAAATTGATTCCTTGACTATATTCCAGACTTCTTCAATTTGGATCTCTACATGTGGGAATCAGGAATAGGTATTTTCAATGAACCTTTTAGGTGGTGTTGCTGTATAGGCAAATACACAGAAAGTTCTGGGTTTCTTGAATATACCTCATCAAAGGATAAGATTTATATAACTATAGAATAAACATATAGGAATGCCAATTCTATTCTCTATATACCAAGTTTAAGCTGTCAACTTTTAAATTTTACCTTTAATTCCTGTTGTGATGTGAGGGAAGAAGAGGTCACAAGCATCCGCGTTAAGTTTTGAATTTTCTCATCCTTCACTTTTTGAAGCAATTCTTTTTCTTCCAAAAGTTGGGTCAATTGGTCTGTTTTCATTGCCCGGGCCCGAGTGTCTAAAGAAACCTATAGAATATATTAGGTTATCTTATAATAAATATAGCTAGGTTTTAAAACCTTGAAAATTGCTTAAAAGAACAGAATGTAAATGTTTTGTGAACCATGAAAATTTTAATGTTATTGAATAAAATATCCTACCTGCAGAACACCAATATGCAGTTACCATAACAACTTCCCAATCTTATAAAAAGTAAAATATACAGTTCTCCTCATGTGACTACTCCATATGCCATGTATAAGGTTATAACAATGGTGTTATAGGGGACCATAACGATGAAAACAAATAAACTGCAACTGCAGGTTTAGAAGAGGAATTCAAGATAATGTGAAACTGTAGAAAGTCATTTTAAGTAACCATACATGGTCTTTTTAACCTAATTCCCTATATTTGTGATAATTTTAAAAAAGTACCTATACCTGGCCCATTAAAAAATCTCTAATTTTGCCCTTTGGAAATGAAAACTAAAATCTTAGTTTCAAGAAACCAAATCTTTCAGTTTATAGTGAATTAAACTAAAACTTTTGAGTTGATTTCTTCTTAGTTGAAAACTGTTTTAAAGTTAGGTTACAGCCTGGCCAGGTGTGGCTCAGTGGTCGAGTGTCCACCTAGGATCCAGGCGATTGGGGTTTGATTCCCGGTCAGGGCACATGCCCAGGTTGTGGGCTCAATCCCCAGTCGGGGGCGTGCAGGAGGCAGCCAATCAATGACTCTCTCATCATTGATGTTTCTATCTCTCTCTCCCTCTCCATTCCTCTCCCTGAAACCAATAAAGATATTAAAAAAAAAAAAAATAATGATGTTAGGTTGCATAACTCAGATATTGATGATTTAAGAGTCTGAGCATTTAGGCAGATCTCAATTCTATTTCTGTTCCACTCTTTTTTTTAAATATATGTTTACTGATTTCAGAGAGGAAAGGGGAGGGAGAGGGAGACACAGAAACATCAATGATGAGAGAGTCATTGATCCGCTGCCTCCTGCACACTCCCAAATGGAGAACTGAGACCACAACCTGGGCATGTGCTCTAACCGGGAATTGAACTGCAATATCTTGGATCCTAGGTCGATGTTCAACTGTTGAGCCACGCCCAGCCAGGCTATTCCTTTTTTTTTTTTAATGTTTTTATTGATTTCAGAGAGAGGAAGGGAGAGGGAGAGAGAGAGAGAGAAACATCAATGATGAGAGAGTCATTTCATTAATGGGCTTCCTCCTCTGCATGCTCCCCACGGGGGATTGAGCCCAAAACCTGGGCATGTGCCCTGACTGGGAATTGAACTGTGACCTCCTGGTTCATAGGTCAACAACTGAGCCACGCTGGTGGGGCTTTCTGTCCCATTCTTTACTGAGATACATGATTCATACATACCTCCTCTAATTGTCTTTTAAGATCCATTATTTCTTCTCTGTATCTTTTCAGGAGAGCTTCCTCACTCGATACCTCATTAACATAAGGAGTATTCTTCATATATTTGGCAGTACTGGCAAACTGGAAAATACACGAGTATTAAGTGCTCGACACTGAAAAATTTATTTTCGTCACTATTTAGGTTTTCAGTAATTAAGTTTTTTAGAGAAAAATCAATGCTCTTTCCATGTGGCTTAATATACTTTTGAACACAAAGAGCATTCTATGTTCCTGTAACAATGCCTGTAATTTACCCTGGTACTGAAATATCTTAAAGAAGAGAAAAAAATATCTTAAAGACAGATGCTGACAGAAAACCTACAAAAACGGCTTACTAGAATCCCACCTACCCCTCAAAGTCCAGTGCCAGTGCTTCCTCTAGCTGAAGCTTTGCTTCTAGTCAAAAGCATCTGTCCTTCCTTTGAACTCTATCCTACTTATTAGCCATGTAACTACGATTCCAAGGCAATCATGTTGGAAGACAGTCTAATCTTCCCTATAAGGCTATAAATTCTGTGAAGCCAGGGACTCTATTTTCTATCTTTGTTTCTGACAGTACCTTGATCAGTGCTCAATAGCTATTGAAACAATGTGTCTTAGAGCACAAGTATCAGAAGTAATTTTAAGTAGGAACATGAAGATTATCATTAAAAAACACTGAATTCTTCATCGAGAAAGCTATTCTATTGACATCTCTCATTTTTCTTTAAAACACAAAAAATGCAGGCCTTAAGCTCAGAGCCAAGGCAAGCAACAATTAGCTAGCAGGAATTTAAGAATTATTGTTATACAGACACACAAACATTTTTTTGAGTCACCTTCCACTTGTTGCAAGTGATACTAGTTTTCATTTATGGGAATGATATAAAGTTTCCTTCTATAATAAATTAAGTTAAAAAGTGAGTTGTTTAAAGAAAAATATCATGTTAATTTCAGTAAGTGTTAGATGTGGCAAAAATTGTGGAGCTGAGATATGAGGTTTGGGAAAAGGAAAAAATGCTGTTTAGTAGACAATACATTAATTTTAAATGGTTTGTTAGGCCAATTAAAAAAACTATAGCTAATCTTAGTAAGTATTTTTTTCTTCAAGATAATTTCCCCCCCATATTAAGTTGAGATAAAAAATCAAACTCACCTGGAGAGTACTAAGAGTTTCATCAAAAGACACTGGAGTAATTGTGCAGATAATACGCGTTTTGGCATTTCCTCCCAAGGAATTCTGTAGAATTCGTGTTAATTTGCTATCTCGATAATTTATGAAACCACTTAGTGAGAAATGAGTTTGGGAAGAAAAAGAATAAGAATTTTTATATAACAAAAATGGTTGGTTTACTAATGCAGAACCTTAAATTAGCTAGTTTTAAAAAAAATTCTTCACAGGTTAAAGGAAGCAGATCAAAATTACTGACAAAATATTTAAAATAAAAAAGTAAACTGAGCTGGTCAAAGTCATAGGTATGTGAAGTCATGCGTTCTTGCAGAATCACAAAAGCTTTTGAGCATATGGAAGAAATCAGTACTTCTGTCACTGAACGAACTATTATAATTTTCAAACTAATGAAAAATGTAAGCATTCATAGGTAAATGACAATGGGATACACTTACCCAACTTGTCCATCACTAAGTTTCTTGATCACTTGTCCCAAAATAAATAAACTTCGATTTATATTACAGCCTTCCTTGAGTCGCACACCTGCATTAAACAAATACGAAAACTAAAATTGATCTCTGTACTAGATGATGAATTTACCAGTAAGTTATAAGGGAAATCAGAAATTAAAGGGTCAGGTGCTAAAGTCTATGCTTTGGATTAGATCTGAGTCCACCTTTAATACCACTGGTAGAAGGAGCTCTCTCCCTATTCCTCCCGTCTATTAAGTGAATCGGCAAAGTTGTCACCTGAGAGAACTAGCAAAAGGAAAATGATGACTAAGAAAAGAATCAGAAGGAAGAAAAGCCCATTTCCTAAAAGAGCCTCTCTAAGTCCTCAGTTCAAATCTATTTTTTCCAAACCTCCAAATACCAGCAACTACAAACTTACAACCAAATTAAGTTCCTATGGCTCACAACCAAAAATGTTTTCATTTTAAAATTGTTAATATGCTCAAATGGCTCAAACATTAAAAAAAAAAAAAAGTACACCGAAAAAGCTCTCTCATTTTTATGCTTCATTTAACCTATTCCTATTCCTATACCAGGCAACCATTTTTCTTATTTATTAGTTTATTCTTCTAGAGATATTTTGAAATACAAGACCACGTAAATTAATTTCTCCCTTCTTTTTTACACTCACAGTAGCATACTAAATACACTATTTTTGCACTTTGCTTTCTTTCACTTGGCAACATATCATATCAGTAATCATTGGTCTATTTTATTGCATAGAACTCCACTGTATGAATGTATTAGAATTTATTTACCAGCACCCTGTCAAGGGACATGTAGGTTTTCAGTCTACCACGTATACAAAAAAATACTGCAGCAAATAATTTTGAACAGCTATTATTTCACAGGTGCACTATTCAGCTATGGCTGTAATATGGCTGCAAAACAAGCCAGCTTAAAACAAGCAGCATTTATTTCTTGTTTACAAGACTGAGGATTCACTGGGTTGGTGGATATAAGTTATGTCAGGCTGCAGGAAATTAACAGAGAGGCTTGACATGTTGATGATTTTGAACCTCCCCATCTAAGCATGCTTTTCCATTTGTTTAAGTATTCGGTTATGTCCTTCAGGTCTATTTTAAAGTTTTCTTTATTTTGGTCTGTGAAATTTTTATTGAGTTTCTTCCTAGGTATTACATCATTTACGTCACTGTTGTAAATGGAGTCTTTTGTACACTTAACAGTCTAAGTGTACACTGTATTGTTGTTGATTGTATTCTGAGAGTTATTAATGTTAGAATTTAATTTTGTACCCTACTACCTTTCCGAATTTCCTTGATTATATGAAAATTTGGTTTTCACGGTACTCTCATGAGCTTTCCAGCTATACAATCCTATCAACTGCATAGTTTTAGTTTTTTAATTGATGCTACAGTAGCCTGAATTAGCTAGATACAGAAGCTGATTTTTACATTAAAGGCCTTTATCATAAAATTATTATTGTCATTACTTTGTTTCTAAAATGCATGCTGGCACTTTTTATTCTGTAAAAGAAAAGGAAAACATTCAGACCAACATATTGCATGAGTGTTCATTACCTTCAGCACCTGTTTGAGCAGCTCTTTCACTGCCTGCAAGATCAACCAAATTCTGAAAGATGGATGGAAATAAACCTTTAGAAAGGGTAACTTGAATAATGAAATCCAAACAACTGAAAGGACATTTTTAATGCATGGTTTATCTGACACCGCTGCTGTCCCTCACCTCACTGTTCAGGCTTCCTTTTTCTGAGTCAAACTGATCTCTATACCTTGTTCCTCATCTATAATGTATCTTCCATAATGCTGCCAGAATAGGTTCTCTATTTCCTACACAGAGTTCAAAATCTTATCATGGTGACTATGACTCTTTACAATCTGGCACCTGTGTTGCTCCAGCCTTATACCTATCCATCACTTTCTCTTAACTGCTCATGATGCACACACATCTCAAGACTTCTACACTTGCAAGTGCCATCCTTTGCTACTCCCTTTTGGTTAGTTTGAATGTTGCAGTACGCCCTTACTCTTTAAGCAGGAACAAAGGCAAATGCTAGCTCCTCAGTGTAGCTTTGCCAACTTTATCCCTCACCCCTACAGCCTGAATGAATTGCTCTTTTAGCTGTGAACCAAGAGGTGTTTATAGATATGACTTATCCTTACAGTGTTCAGCTAGTCATTTGTGGCTCTGAATACACTGTATCATCTTTAAAAGCATGGGCCTCTCTCTCATTTCACAAATGTTGTTGAAAAAAATTGACTGCCTTTCATGCTGCAGGCAGTATGTTAGGTGCTAAGGATACAGCTGTGAACCGGACAAATAAGATCCCTGTTCTCACAGAGCTTATATTCTACATGGGGTGGGATGAGGAGAGGAGAAAGTTGGTGAGAAGAGAGAAAAAGACAAACAGATAAGAAATATATCATGGTAAGTGTAATATAATACAGATAATTTAAGAAAGTGCTGGGAGAGAAAAGGGGAAGGGACAGAGAAGGTTCTTCAGATTGGGTAGTTGTGGAAGGCCTCCCATTCAGCTAAGATCAGAAATGACAGAGAAGAGGAACCCAGTCATGCAAAGACCAAGGGAATCATACTCTAGAGAAAAAAAAATAGACAGTACACTCAGTTACAAAGCAGTAATGAGCTTACTGCATTCAAAACACAGAGAAGGTAGCATGGCAGAGTGAAGTAGGGAGAGGACAAGATAGGGTAAGCAAGGGTAAGAACTCTGGATTTCCTAACTGCAATGGAAAGCCATGAGAGGGCTTTAGACAAGAGTGACATGTCTTGAATTAACTTTCTGAGGGATCGACTGTGAACCCTAGGTGAAGAAAGGATTGGGGAGGGGCAAGGGTGGCAGCAGGGAGCCCAGTTGGGAGGCTGCTGCAGGAATCTGTGTGACAGACAATGGTGGCTTGGGCTAGGCAGGTAGCAGTGGAGACAGTAAATAGTGGAGAGATGTCTTCTTTATTCTTTTACTCTCAAGAGCCCAGTACTGTGGGCTCATGACAAAGGCTCAGTAAATATCCCTTCTTTTTTAAAAAAAATTTTTTATTAACTTCAGAGAGAGGAAAGGAGAGGGAGAGAGAGACAGAAACATCAATGATGAGAGAGAGTCATTGATTGGCTGCCTCCTGTATGCCCCTTGCGGGGAATTGAACTTGCAACCCAGGCATGTGCCTTGACAGGGAATCGTACTGAGATCTTCTGGATCACAGGTCAATGCTCAACTGCTAAGCCATGCTGGCTGGGCTCAGTAAATATTCTTAATGCATTTAAAGTAAGAGATTTAAATTATTTCTCTGTGGAGACTTGCAGGGATGGCAGGTAATTCTGTACCCTTACTTTATAGTTCTATCTCAGATACTTCTTTCTCTAGAATACTCAGAGAAGTTTAATCTTTCTTGTAGACTATGTACTACAGATGACCTAGATACATAATAACAGGGCAAAGTGGTGATGAAGGCAGCATGAATTAAGGCATAAAGTGGGAACAAGCATTAGTGTTCAAAGACATGAAGAGGCCCAAGCAATCTATAAGAAAGGAGCTCATGTAGAGTAGAAGTAAAGTTAGATGGGTTAAGAGTGGCCAGATCTTCTCTAGGAAAGTGACACAACAAAAGCAGTGCGTAATAACATTCAAAATCAGTGTAACAGACTGAAGAAAGGAAGATCAGAGTCATGGAGGTCAGGCCCAGGAGAACAATACAGTAATTCAAGAGAGATGAGAACCTAAATGAATATGATACCCATAAGGATGTTGAAAGATGAAATCAATAAGAAACGGTGATAACTGGACAAAAGGCAAGTCAGAAAGAGAGCCAAAATGACCTGGGTTTCCTGCCTAGGTGATTAGGTTAATACTGGTATTACTGGAAAAAAGGAATAGTCACATGCTAGGAAGAAATTAATTTGGTTTTAGACATGCTGAAGTTTGAGACAACAGTGGGACATACCATTAAAATAATCTTTAGGAGGACATGTATGAGAACTCCAAGACTCTAGACAAAATAAACATTTGGCCGTGATTAACGCAGAAATGATAACAATATCTGAGGGCAAGCATTTGAAGTAAGAAAGGCCACAGAACAGCTTGTATTTCTGTTAGAAGGGTAGGAGAAAAGAGGTCACACAGGGGAATAGAGAAGCACAGCTAAGAGAACCTAGATATTATCACAGAAAGGCTAGGAAACACTCAAAGGCCACCTACAAAGAGCCAGAAAATGACTCTGGGGAAGACTTCTTCCCAAGAAGATACTTAAGAGTAAGTGAGAAGGCTGGAAGGTTGCTGGACCAGATCGCGTCTATGGTCCCGAGATGAGAACATCAAACAATATGAGAAAAGTCACCAAATGGATCACTGAATACGTAAAGAGTATTAATGCCAAATTATTAACAGTAAAGTTGGAATTGTAGTGAAATATCAGAGGCCAGGTTTGGAAAACAAAACAGAAATTAGGATTTGTGGGGTTTTGTTGCTGTTAAATTAAAGCAAGACTAGTCTACTAAAATAAATTTTATATTTGTACAGTAAGTGAGGTAAACTAGAATTAGATATTTAAGACTGATTTTTCAAAATCTAAAAATGAACTACATTATAGATTTATTATTTTTTTCTCCTGAAGTTTTCAAACCAAACAGAGTAAACTTAAATCATATCCCACATCAAGCTAAAGAATTTAAGCCCTGAAGATGGAAAGTAAGACAATAGTGATAAGGGAGAAGGAAGCATGAAAAGAGTCAGAAATGATATAGTGAAACAATGTGAGGTTTACTTATGTGAAAAAAAGGAATGTTGGCTTAATGCTTATAGTCACTTATTCAACAAACAGGAATTGAACATACACTATGTGCAGTGTGTTGGGGCTACAAGATAAAGGCTATCACTCTTCCCTTCAAGGGATTTACAGGCTAACACTGTGTTTATAACAAAATATATTCTTATTGTACTTAAGAATGAACTTGAATAATGTGACTTATTTTTAAATCATCCCACTTAAGTTTATCTCACAAGTCTCAATTCTATTGGTTGAGACTAAAAAACCAAAAAGACAAAGACCCCCCAACCTCAAATTCCAAGATCATGTTAACTCTTAAATGTGTATAAAAAACAACAAAAAACCCAAACCCCCAAACCCTCCTTCATTACTGGTCAGAAAAAGCCTCAAATCCTAGAGTCCTAAGATCTAAATTTTAGGAGATGGCAGCCATAACATAACAGGAAGAAAGAGTCTCTGAATTCTTCCTATATTTCAGCTAGTAATTACATGCTACATGACACCAGTTATACTACCAATTTATAGATGGTTCTTACTAGTTCAGTTAATAGTCCTCATGACACCAAACATCCTGCAGCTGAATTAAATTTTGTTTTGCCCTCTATGGTACATTATCATGGTTCATCAATACTCACCAAATGGGACACCTTGACAGATCCTTCACAAGAAGGTTCACCTTTCTCTCTACTTTCCAAAATCTAGATGGAAAAGGCAACTTGTAGAAAAATTAGTGCATTCTTAATTGGAAAGACCAAACAGAGAGAGAATTACCTACCATCCTAAAAATGGTATGAGAACGACTGCTTCTTTGATTCATTTTTGTAATTCCATAATGTCTGTTCTCTGTAAAAAAATAAGTCCTATTTCAGCAGTGTATATTAAAATAAAAAAATTAACTTTTATTTTAGCTTAAAAGTAAAAGTGATTCGAAATCTAAATACATTTGATTGAATAGTTTTTACAATGTTTTGAAGAAATGCGGCATAAAGTCTTACTTTCTCCCTTTCTGATCCACTTCAAAGCCATTTCTGATGTATAAATAACTTCTTCTGTGAGGTCAGACACATACACATTCCTCTGAAGTTTAATTACGGGAAGAGTAAAGAAATAGAAATCACTTAAAAGTTTGCATATCAAAAAGTTACAAACTATGACAGAATTCATTTGTAGAAGTTAAAAATGCAAAATGAAAACTATAGTAATGAAAATAACAAGTAAACCTGTAATATTTACAATTTATTTCCTATATCAAAGCACATCCAAATTCTAACCTGAAACTTCCATCTTCATCTTTTTAGGAACTTACACCAATATATTACAGCTGTCAATATTTAAAAACTATACATACAGGGGTGGGCAAAAGTAGGTTTACAGTTCTGAGTATGCAAAACAGTTTATTATTATTATTATTGTATTATTTGTGTTACAGCTGTAAACCTACTTTTGCCAACCCCTGTATTGCTTAAAAGGTGATCTCTATAAAGGCTTACTGAAGAAAACTAAAAACAAACCATAGATACCAAAGACACTTAAAAAATATAGAAAGGTATATATTCAAGAACAATAATCCGAACGAATAAATCTCTTTTTTGAGCCACTTTAACTCCACTACTTACATTGAAGTCTTCCCGAATTATTAAAGGCTTCATTTTTCGAGTGTCACAAAGTAAATCTGTAATGGTTTCATTGTATATCTCCATGTAAGACACACGTAAGAGAAATTCCCTATCAGGAAACTAGAAGGAAGAAAAAAAAATAAAAACATCAGAGATTACCCAATTAGGAAAACCTAATACTAAATGCTTATGTGCTAATACTAAATATTAAAATATTGTTTGAGAAATTATCTTCATAAAACAAACAAAAACACACACAAAAAAAATCCCATAGTTCTGTATTAACAATGATAAACACAAAAGTATAAAAGCAGCCCAGCCAGCGCGACTCAGTAGTTAAGCATTGACCTATGATCCAGGGGATCTCGGTTCGATTCCCAGTCAGGGCACATGCCAGGGTTGTGGGCTCGATTCCCAGTAGGGGATGTGCAGGAGGCAGATGATCGATGACTCTCTCTCATCACTGATGTTTCTCTCTCTCTTTCTCCCTCTCCCTTCCCCTCTCTGAAATCAGTAAAACATATTAAAAAAAAAAAAGGCAAATGCACTGTTTCAGAAAAGTATAGTATCATAGAATTGGAAGATTGCCCAGTCCAACTCTATAAGCTCAAAATAAAACCCTACTCACAGATGTTCAAATGAGAACATTAAAAATCATTAAAATAATAATGAAAAAAATTAATTCAGATACAATCATCTGTTAATTAATAAACACAAACCCCAAAGGCAGTGAGGAGCTAACCATTCCGATAAGACTTTCCTGAAGATTTAAGGCAAAAAATTAAGAACTTGAAGGTCTGAAGTAAGTTTGTGGGGAAAAAAGTGAATCTATGCCAGGCCTTTCTCCCCTCCCCGTGGATAATCAAGAGATAACTGTCAATCTATTTCCTTTCATCATTACAAGAGAACACTGAAGTTGCTATCCTATTATTACTACTTTTACCTGTAAAAAGTAGAAATTTAGCTAAGTTATTTACCTTCTCAATTTTTTGGAAAATGTCATGAATTGCCCTGGGTATTACTCCCAAATAATCTCCTGAACCCATCATAGTATATGTTTTTCCTGAAGCAGTCTGCCCATAGGCAAATATAGTACCTGCAAAAACAACACAGACACATGCAAAGATTAAAAATGAGATGAGTGTGTGAAGCTTATTATTTGTTGAACAGATGTCCTAGACCAAAATATTTCTGTAGTGAATACAAACCATTGTAGCCTTGTATGGCAGAATCTATGATGGGCACTGCTATTTCTTCATAAACATCTTTAGTGGTTTCATTACTATCAAAGACACGATCTAAAAAAAAAATACACATAAGTTAAACCAAACAAACTGCGTTTTTATTCTTAATAGCTGCTCAAAGAAATAAAATTGTGAGGATACGGTATAAAATATTTAAGACACAGTATTTTCTTCAACTTTTTGGTCCTCTGAAAATATACTTCTCTACAAGGTAAAATGTATTGGTTCCCACACACAAACAAACAAAAACATGTCATCTATGCTACGTGCCTTTCAAGAGGCAGTAGGGCATAGTGGCTGAATATGCAGTGTGGAATCAGATTATCTGCAAATACTGGTTCTGAGACTTATAAGCTGTGTAACCTTGGGCACGGTGGTCGATGTTTCTGTGTCTTAGTTCCCTAATTTTTAAAATCAATACACTATATTGTCTTCCTCATGGAATTATTGTAAACATTTGGTTAATAATTAGGAAATGAGAATTATTACTACTCTTTGAGAAATTTCAATGTTTATAACATATCTAGCAAGAAGACCTAGCTCAAACTTAACTAACAAATGCAAACATTTGGAAAAAAGTGCTAAAAAAAGTACTGACTTTAGAAGGAATGACTAGTTTGCTGGTTGCTAAAGGCTGGGTTTAGGATAGCATTTGCCCTGATGAATTCACTAGTCTAGAATGTTTTTCTGTTTTGTTAAAAATGGACCACTCTTGCAGTGGTAACCTCATTAAAAAGCTCACAAGAAATGAATTTGTGAATCAGGAGGGAAATGTATTGACCTGTGATGAGAAATTCAGTGATCATACTGCTTGCTTGTACCATGCCCACACATCTACCCTGTTGCAAAACTATATCGAAAACCAAAGTGCCATCTGAAGGCTGCTTAGGCATCATGATTTCTGAGCAAGGAGAGATGGCAAGATGATTCAAATCTTAATGACACCTGCTTCAGGTGGATGAATGAGGCAAAATCCTTTATGGGCATATATGACTACTGAGAACCTGTAGTACCTGAGTCGAAATGCTTGTCCATTCCTTACTTTCGGTTTTATAATCTCTGGCACATATTGTTTTACCTTTTAAAAAATTATGGTAATGCCCTCAAACAGTCCTTTACCAGGAATCATTTTCTCTACTATATATCTTTGCTCCAGAACCTTTTAAGTTGGCTTTCTACTTTAACACTGATTTGACAACCTAATCACTCTTACTGCTAAAGGTTGTTGAGAAGACCTCACTGTCGCTCTTTGGTGCCTAAGTAGTAGCATCGTAGTGGGGCTGGAACACGGAACTGGAGCCTGACTTTCTACTTGCTGGCTGTGTGATTCTGGGCCTCTGTTTAAGTTCCGTTTTAAAATGGGAAGATACCTATCGCATAGTACCTAGTACACATGTTTGTTAGAAGATCAAATGAGTTAATATTACAAAATGTTTAGAACAGTGTCTGGCACATTGGCAGCACTATATACATAGTAAATCAATATAACAAACCAGCCTAGTCAACCGTTAGGGCCTTCAAGTTCCTTTGTCCTAGCTAGCTTTCCCTCATCCCACAAGTCACAGTTTAAGTGGTAACATTTCAGATACCTAGACTACTTAGATTCCCCGCTATAAACTTCCATAAAGCTTATCCTAACTGTACTTACTCGTTTAAAGTGTCCCTTCTGACCACATGATAAGCTCCACAAAAACTAAGGTGGGTTCTTGCTGTATTCCAGCAAAGAAGGGATATATTCACTATTTATTGTTTAAAGAGATATCTTGAAAATAATTGTGGAAAAAATACTAAAGATCTTAAAGATGCCTTGACATTAAGTAACATATTTTGGGCTTATGGAGTTTTAGGCCACAAACACACTAATGAACAAGAGGAAAAAGGCATTTTGACTATCACTGTATTTTAAATATCAATTTTATTATCTTACTTATCATACATGGGTGACACTTTA
This sequence comes from Miniopterus natalensis, assembly GCF_054644295.1. Lineage (NCBI taxonomy): Eukaryota > Metazoa > Chordata > Mammalia > Chiroptera > Miniopteridae > Miniopterus > Miniopterus natalensis. The sequence goes on along the minus strand of NC_142081.1, from coordinate 141,624,786 downwards.
AGGTTTCCACTGAAGCAGTTAACAGAAGGCTTAGTCTCATCTTTAACGACAAATCCAGTATTACTTATAAGCTTTTGTACTCAATAGGAACAGAATAACAGGTTAACTTTTGATGCTCTTATAAGCTTACCAAAACTGAAGGATTTACTCCCATCCACTTGATAAATAGCATTATTGCCAGTTTTCCAATAAACCTGGGCAGCTTCTCCAAGAGCTTCCTCTCTAAAACAATAAAACACTGCATTTTACTATAAGTGGTCATAGAAGCCATGTTATATATGAAGGGTAACTTAAAATATTTCATCTTCTGAAGAATATTTTAAAAGACAGTAATGACTTATACCTAAATCAGAGAAACATGGAAAATCCACCTTTGAGGGGTCAACACTTTTAAACAGGGCTTTAGTAGGCTCCTGCCCTCTCTTGGGAGTTTCCATGGGAAGCTCTTCAGTCCCTCTGTCTTACCCAGTATCGGCAGTTGAAAAGGCACATTCAAAATGCAACTCTGCTTATATCCCTCTCCCTTAAAACTTTTAAAAGTCATCAGAAGTCCTTAATATGGCCCATGAGACCTGGATCGTGTTTATTTCTCTTCAACCTTATCTTCTAAATTCCTATATATGTCCTAACTCCCTACAAATCAACTACCAGAAGGTTCCCACAAGATTCAGCCCCTCTGTGCCTGGCATATCCTGACTGACCTTTCCATTAAGTAACCTTATTTTTTCATTCACGAAGTGTCTGGAGTTTCCTGGCACGAGCCCTGCCTCTCCCCCACACTGTCATCTCACTGAAGGGCTCTGACTCCTCTAGCAAACACTCTCCACCTGCCTATGGTAACTTCACTCGTCAGGATGTATTGTAATAGTTTCCTTACGGGGCGAAGGGAGAGACCAGAGAAGCGAACGGACTTTTTATTATTGCCCCTCCCGGCTTTTTCTCTATGGCATTTATCACTCCCGCATTAACGTTTAACGTTCTCTATTTTTTAACTGTATTTTCTGTCTCCCCCTCGCCCCGATGTAAGATCCACAGAGCAATGTATGTATTTGTTTATTACAGTACACTGTAATAAAAAAAAATCCATATTGATAAATATCAGCCATTCAGCAGTCGGCACGTTGTATTCAATCACCGTCTGCGAAGTCTCAAGGGCGACCAGTCCTTGCTCGTGAGGAGCACACAGAAAAAGGGTGAAATGACGGCTGAGCGCCAGTAACGACCTTCCCGACCGACTCTCCTGGGGGATGGGTGGGGTGGGCTGGCGGGCAGGGGAGAGCGGCGCAGGGGTAAGTCTTTAACTCAGCCAGACTGAATTTTTTCGATTAAGAGAATCCGCGTCTGGAATGTATCTTAAGATCCTCCCGTCCTTCCCTGCCACTTGCCAGATAAGGGAACTCAGGCCCGAAGACCAGGAGCGGATGAGGACAGAGAAGGGATTAGCTAAAGCCCATAAATGCAGGCCCCACGGGCACCGACCACAGTTAGGTGAAGGCCAAGGGAGGGGGACGGGGGGTGGAGATGGGTAAAAGGGGGGACACCTGCAATAATGCCAACATTTAACAATTTTTAATACAAAAAAAAGAAAGAAAAAGAGGGTGAGCGGCGGAGTTACTAAGCGGCGGCGCCCGGAAGCGGCAGCTCTGGGAAACGCCGCACGACTCCCGTCTCCGGCGGGCCGGCGGGGGCCGCAGGGGGGTCCGGTCGCGCTCTCGCTCCCTTACCTGCTGTTGAGCGGCCGCACCCGCACGCACACGGCGACGGCTCCTTCCTCCGCCATCCCGTCGGGTTAGACCCCGGGAACCGGCCCAGGCCCTCCGCGGCCGCCGCAGCGAAGCCCACGGGCCGCCCCGCCTTTAAGTTTAAATTTTCCCAAACGCCGCAGCTGATTGAGCGCGGCCTGGTGACGTCACGGGCCGTTCCACCTGCGCCGCGGCGCGGGGGGCGCGAGGCGGGCGCGCCCACGGACGCCGGGCGCGGGGTGGGAAGGGCCTGGAGCGGGATTGGCCGGGGCTGGCGGCCCGGGTGCTCTGGGCGCGCGGGGAGCGCCGGTTCCGTGCAGCTGGAAGCGCGACCAGCTGTTAGACGCCGCCTACGTGCTGGCGGCCGTTTGCCAACCTCGTCCTCCACGCCACCCTAAGAGTTTGCAGTCTGTAGAAAAAACAAGGTAGAGCTTTTTTTTTTTTTTTCCCCCCCCCACCAGCAAAGAGAATTACGACCTTTAAAGAATCACAGTGCTTAAAAAAGCCCCCAAACAACAAACCCCCTTAAAGTTACTGCCCAGCCGGGAAACATCAGAACCTTGTTGTGCTCAGAAATCCTGAGGTTTAAACTCTCCCTTTTCCTCTTCAGCTCTTTAAGCTCCTGTTTCCATTGGCTGTGAGTTCGGAAACGACCAAAATTTTGCCAGCCGGGAGCTGCCTTTTGGGATACTGATTTTAAGTTGTTTATTGAGAAACAAAACACCCAGAAAGAACCTTTGACCCTTCCGCTTTCCTGCCCCAGAGACCAGAGAAGCTCGCTCTAGGAAGGGCGCCTTGGCTCAACCACCGACCTAAGAATCTGTTAATTTCATTAGCTCAACTAGAAGATGCTGGGCTGGATCTAATAAAATAATAAGAGTTAAGAAAGCTGTGCTTTAACTTAAATTGAGTGGTCGGGAAAGGCAAAGAGATTTGTTAGATAAACAGGCATGTTTAAAAAATTTAAGTGTATTTGAGCAAAAATCTATTCAAATCATCCAGTATCTCATGTAGCAGATAGAAAAGAACTCCAAAACCTCTACAAAATGAAAGACTTTTATAGGCAGAAAGGAGTGGAATGAGGAATTTATACTAGGATTGGCCATTATAGTTACTTCCCTTTAGGGGATGGCAGGGACCTATTCGGCAGTTTAACTAACTAGTGCTGACTTGGTGATTCCTGATTGATTAGTTTAAAATTACATTTCTGGGAGAACCAAGGTCATTTAATCTTAATTTGGTTACATGGGGCTTAGCATGAGCAACTTCATTTTGGGCCTGTTGTCTGTTTTTAACAGATTAAGAACTTGTCTAAAGTTATGGAACATTTGGAGAGAGAGTTTTAAAATTTGCATGCATACAACTTCTCTAAAAGGTGATTAAAATATTAACTTTTTTCTTACCTCAAAGATTAGTACACGCATATGATGAAAAAATTTAAGAGTATAAGAAGAATCACAGTGAAAAATAAACCTTCTTTCCACATCTGATCCCCAGCGTACAAGTTTGTCTCTCCAAAGGCAACTCTGCAATTTCCTAGAGTGTTGTCCTCATACTAATCTACAAATATGCACATACATATCTCTTTTTCTATATTGCATATCTTTTAAAATAAATAGGTACCTGCTATACATGCTGTAGTGCACTTTGCTTAAAATGTGATCTTTACATAACTATTTTTATTCAGTTCAGGAAGGTAAAATGAATATCTGAGGCATGCATGTTAATTACACATGCTTCCATGTTGATGTTTAAATCACTGTTTTTCCATCCAAACTTTGTTTATTTCTGCTAAAGCTGCAGAGGGCACTGTAATCCTTCCAAAAGCATGGCAAAGCCTTGACTAGTGTTTTGCAATTCTTGAATGCGGTGCCAATTTTAGGATTCTGAGAAGCTCCTGGTATTATAAATATACATCAATTCAAATTACTCACCTGTGCTCACTTCTTATAGATGCATTTTATATAAAAATAATTGCCATATATGTTTATATTATGTCATCACAACAGGGTAATTTTTTTTGTAATAGATACAACATTTAATTTTCAAAGCACAAATCTTGTGTTTAATTTTGTAGCTATGTCTGTAATGATCACAGACATAGTATCCCTTTCTTTTAAATTATGATTACACAGGATTTGTGTGGAATAATGGAAACTGCACTGACCTAGGTCTGTCCTACTCCACCATTTATAAACTATGCCACACTAGAAAATAATTTAATCTCTGTGAGTCAGTGTTTTCTCATCCACAAAATGAGGAGATTGGATTACAGTATTTCTAAGGTTCCTTTTAGCTTCAGTAAGTCTATGACATCTTCCTTAAAAAAATAAACTTGTTAAAATTGAGGATGGATGAGTGTTAAATAGAATATGGATGTGTGAAGGGGTGGGAAAAGCAAACTAGGTTACAGAGAAAATCTAAGGCAGTCACAGTGCTCTGGGCACTGATGACAATCCACCCTAATTCATTCTCCTTTTTGTGGCCAGAAAGCAAGACTACACTCCCAGGCTGTCTTGCACTTTGGCTGCTACTTCTAGGCCTAGATATAAAAGCTTCGCGAGTGTGCTTTTCCTTCCTTGTCCTTGGTGATCAGCTCTCCCCTTTCCCTCACTGACCCATGAAACCTAGACCATTTTCCTCAAGGTCAGGTCCATGCTCATCCTTACTGAGAAACCAGGGCCACTGGGTAAGAAGTCTCCCCCCCAGTTCTCCCACCCCAACAGCCTGCACTCCAACTGATTGATTTCCCCACCAACTCTTGCCTTCTTTCATGCAGCTCCTGAGAATCAGGTGTCTTCTGGTCTGAGACAGATTCTCTTATTGATGCCTGCAGGTCCTTCCTCTTCAGGACCTTGCTCCAACAATTATTCTCTATTTCAGAAAAACCTTACAAAACAATGAGAGAAGAGTCACCTGTAGTTCCACTACCCTAAAAAAAAAAGTAAAAATCTAAAGTTGTCAAGTGAATGTTCTGTATCACTTACCCATCAAATTTCATCTTCCCTAAAGTGACATGTTAATTTTCTTTCTGATCTTTTCTTGAATACGTGCAAGAAACCTATATAGAAAAGTAGCCACAGTTATACAGTCAAGAATGGAATCATTCTCTACTTGTTGATGTGCAGTTTGCTTTTTATGCTAATAAATCAATATGTAAATCTGTCCCTTTTTATATGTTGACTGCCTAATTCAACTATGTGGTTATATTGTAGTTTATTCAGCCATTCTTTTATGGATATTTAGATTGTTGCCAATTTTTCAATACAGCTTATAATACAAAAATCCATCTACATACATCTTTACACTTTCATGTTTTATTTTCACAGACTAGATTTTTAAAGTTGAAATATTGAGCCAAATGATATGCTTGTTTTAAGTTATAACAAGTGTTACCAAATTACTTCCTAAATAATATGTACCAATTATACTACAACCAAGAGTGAGCATTTACTTCCTTATTCCTTCACCATCACTTGATATTACCAGTATTTCTATTTTTTCGATTCATGGGTAAAAATATATATTATTATTTTAATTTACAGTTCTATGCAAAAAGGATTGCACATCCTTTTATTGTTTCTTAGTAATATTTACATCTTATTTTGCGAATTGTTCATTTGGATTAAATAGTCCTTTGCTCCTTTGCCTATTTTTTCATGTAGATTGTTTATCTGCTCCAATATTTTCCTCACTTTTAAAAAATATTGTTTTTTTCTTACCTTTGAGTCTTGAGAATTCTTTATACATATATTCTGGATACAAGTCTGGATACCATATATTCTTTATACATATATTCTGGATACAAGTCTGGATACCAGATAATTTACATATATATGCTTTGAGTTTATGATCTGTCTTAACAGTGTCTTTCATACAACAAATGTTTTTTTTTTAATCCTCACCGAGGATATTTTTTCTATTGTTTTTCAGAGAGTGGAAGGGGGGGGAGAGGGAGAGAGAGAGAAACACTGATATGAAAGAGACACATCGATTGGTTGCCTCCTGCACTTGGCCCTGGTTGAGCTGGGGATTGAGCCTGCAACCGGAGGTACATGCTCTTGACTGGAATCGAACCTGAGACCCTTCAGTCCACCGGCTTATGCTCTAACCAATGAGCCAAATCGGCTAGGGCACAACAAATGTTTTTTAAATTTAATTTTTATGAAGCCCAATTTATCATTTTATTCTTTATGGATTATGCTTTTGATGTCATATCTGAGAACTCTTTGCCTAACCTAGGGTCACAAAGATTTTCTCCTATGTTTACCTGTAAAAGTTTCATAGGTTTGCATTTTAAATCATGCCTATGGTCTATTTTGAGTTAATTTTTATATAAGGTTTATTTTTTGGCAGGCACATAGTCATTTGTTCCAGCACCATTAATTGAACGATTGTTTTTACACCATGAATTGCTTTTATACTTTTCTAAAAAAGTCATTTGATCTTATTTGTATGGGTCTATTTCTGGATCCTCTATTTCATTCCATTGATGCATGCATCAAACTTTTAACTGTTATTGTTTTAAGCTACTAAATTTTAGTCCAGTTTGTTATACAGCAATATAGAACCAACATAGTCACTATCAAGAACTGTGAAAGGTCTGAGATTTTCTTCTTACAAGCTAACAAGTTAGTCTACCACAGTATCATGTATCCTGACAGAAGACCCAAGACCTCTGGGCCAGGGATGAAAAAAGTTTATTACTCTTAAAAAGGAAAAGTTTATTATTCATGACTGCAATAGCAGTAGCCAGAGTATCAGCATTTTTGTGCTGTTTTTCTGAACCTCATTTCTCACAAGGTGATGCAAAGAAGGCCAAGTGACACCTGTACACACAGCGGATTAGAATATAAGACAGGAACCCTGAGTTTAGGAAATCTAAATCTTCTGTCATGGGCAGGAAGTATGCCTTCTCTTTGCTCTGCAGTGAGACAGTATATTCCTTTTCCAAGGCTGGTCCTTATATAAATATCCTTGAAAAGATATTTTGGAACAAAGGACATGCAGTGATTCACTTGCAAGACCTTTAGAAACATGAGACCCAAGGAGAATTGTCTTCCAATAGTCATGATTACTTCTTTCCTGAAATACTCTATGTCCAATAGAAATAAAATGAAAGCCATGATACCTATTAGCCGCTTTTAAGAAGTAAAAAAAGAAATAAATGAAATTAACTTTAGTAAAATTTTAGTTAACCAAGTATATCCAAAATATTATCATTTCAATATACAATCAATGCATGAAAACAATAATAAAATATTTTACATTCTTTACACAAAAATCTTCAAAATTCAGAGTATATTTTATACTCACAGCATACATGTCTCAATTATGATGCTAAATTTTTTAAAAATTTATCTTTAGTGTTGAAAATATTATAGATGCCCCCTCCCCCTGCTCCCCAGTGATACCTTCTACCTGGCATCCGCCCCCTGCCCCCCCCAGGCTTTCTCCACACTATTGTCTGTGTCCCTAGGTTATGCTTATATGCATGTAAGTTCTTTGAGTAATCTCTCCCCCAACATGATGCTAAATTTTGATCAGTAATAATTCTGTTTAGATTTTATAAAATTTACCATTGAAAGTGCCCAAGTTGTCCCAAACAAAATCAACTTTTCAAATAACAAAATCATGTTTTTAAATTAAAATTACAAATTTAGTTCCTGAAGTGCTCTAGCTATATTTTAAATTCTCAATAGCCACATGGAACTAGTGGATACTGTATTGGACAGTGTTGCTCTGCTCCCTTAGGCTCTAATATACACTCCTTCCCTGGTTTCTTTCTTGCTGTCTGGTCACTATTCTTTGGTCTCCTCGGTAAGCTCTCATCTTTGCCTTAGTCCTAGTCCTGTGGTTCCTGATGGCTTCATTCAAAGTTCTCTGCTCTTGATTCTCTGTTCTCTATCTTTGTTTTAGTTACCATTTGTAGGCTGATAATTCCCAAATATATATCTTTAATCAAAAATTTCCCCTAAGTTTTAGACATGTATGTCTCACTCTTTATTGGAGAACACATGGGCAATCTCAGTTTCCCAAACTAGCCTCATACTTTCCATTAAACTAGCCCAAGAGAAAAAATTGAAAGTTACATTTAACACCTGCTCTTGCTCGGAGCCCACAACTAACTAATCAAGTCATATTGTTCTGTATTTTGGTTGTAATTCTAGTTAGGTCCTGGGAGGAGGTGCGTGTAATTTCTGCCTACCCTGCTGTCATCTTGAACCTCTATTTAGTGTTTATAGATTGCCAAATATGTAGGACTTAAGGTAGGGCTGTGTTTTAGTCATCTCGGTTTGCCTCCATATCCCATAACAAGCAAAGTACATTTATCATTTCAGACACTAAACGCCTTTGCTAATTTCTTAGGTTTGCTGCCACTGTGCTGTATTACTCTAGATGTGTAACAACTTCCTCTTTCCTTGATGTTCATGAAAAACAACTTGACCAATTTACTAACAAGGCATTTAGATGGGCAGTTAATTTTTCAGGTGGGAATAAATGGAGGTGGTTTACATGATACGTGCAAATTAATTCCTCTACTTAAAAGTTCTTTGGTAACATTTCTTGTAGACCAGTCATTTTTGTAGGCTGTAGCCTTCTTCCATTTTGTCTCATCTCTTTCTTTCCATAAACACTTTCCTCTTCTCTCTCTCTCTTTCTTTTTTTTTACCCTTTCTTGCCCATCCATTTCTTCGTATAAAAATAATTCAGAATGACTTCTTCGTCTCATTGTTTCTCTCCAATTTATACCTCCAGAGTCTTACCTTTCATTCCTAAAAGAAACAATTCTGCTTTAAGTGGAGCTTAGGCACAAGCTATTGATAATACTTCCTCCCGCCAGGGTGTGGCTCAGCAGTTGAGCATCGACCTAGGACCCAGGAGATTGGGGTTCGATTCCTGGTCAGGGCACGTGCCCGGGTTGTGGGCTCGATCCCCAGTCAGGGGTGTGCAGGAGGCAGCAGATCAATGACGACTCTCTCATCATTGATGTTTCTATCTCTCTCCCTCTCCCTTCTTCTCTCTGAAATCAATAAAGATATATTTAAATAAATAAATAAATAATAATACTTCCAACCTGACTATAGCAATTAAAAGAAAAACTTTTTGGCCTGGCCAGTGTGGCTCAGTGGTTGAGTGTCCCATGAACCAGGAGGCCACAGTTCGATTCCCTGTCAGGGCACCTGCCTAGGTTTCGGGCTCAATTCCCAATAAGGGGCATGCAGAGGCAGCTCACCAATGATTCTCTGTCATCATCAATGTTTCTATGTCTCTCTCCCTCTCAGTTTTCTCTAAAATCAATTAAAAAAAAAAAGCACATTAAAAAAAAGAACTTTTTGGGACAGTTTGGGGTATAAGTAAATAAAAGAAAGGTATGTAGAAATTTGTACATATGTGCATTAAAAAGACATATAAAAATATTCATAGCAGCATTATTTGCAATGGCCAAAAAGGAAACAACCAAGTGCTTATCAATAGCAGAGTAAAAAAAAATAATGGTATTTTCATACAATGAAATTAAATACAGCAATGAAAATGAATGAAGTACTGCTACCTATAGTGACATATGCAATATTGAGCAGAAGAAATTGGACACAAAAGAATACATACTGTTATAGTATAGTAAGAAGCTAGGAAAATTCCAGGACAAGTGGAATAGGGAAACTGAGACAGATAGTTACTAACAGCAGTTTGCAGCCACCTAGTAAATTATATCTTCCCTAAACCAAGGACACTTGAGAGTAAATGGTTTGTATTAGATGGGCCAGGTACAGAAACCAGGTGCAGAAACTAGGTTACAGAAACTCACCAAGGTAGGAAGCCCCAGATGCCTAGCAAGGGGTGAAGCTGGGAAAACAAGAACTTTGTCCCCAGGGTAACCTATCCTTCCCTAACATATCGCTTGTGATGTGATTTAGACATCCCCTTCCCCCCAGTGTTTCCTTTATAAAGATAACGTCTTAGAGAGGCCCATATAGGCGGTGAAACCAGATGAGTGGCACAGTGGCTGCCTCAGGACCAGCTACATTGACTAATGACTCCCTGCCCTGGCACCAACCAATCAATGGAGACCACAACCCTGAAAGAGCCCACCTGGAAGGCTGATGAATATTCTATTGAGAGACTCCTCTGAGACCTCTCCTAAAATTTCCTGCCAGTAAGAAAGAGATAAATACTCTCAGGATGGAGGACCCAGCATGCTCTCCCCTGCCCCAGGCCAGAGGAGCATGCCAGCACCATTTCCTTCTCTCCTCCAAGGGGACCCCACTAGACTTGCAACCCAAGGAGCAATGGGCAGCGGCAGCTCATCCTGGGCCTACCCCCTGAACCTGTCTCCAAGGTCCCCAAACCTATTTTCAAGGCCCCCTTCTCTTTCTCTCTGACTTCTCAGTGAGCCAAAGCAGCTCAGCCCAGGCTCTCCAGTTACTTCTGCTATGCACCTTCCTTGTTTCACTGTCCTCTGTATATTTTTGCTGTAGCCAATAAATTCTTGCTTTCTTTTCTACACTTTGTCTCTTGATTGAAATCTTTCCCTCAAGAAGACAAGAACTGAGGTCTCCTCGGTAACAATACTGTTTGTTAGTTTTAAGGAAGTTCAGAAATAGGCAAAACAAGCCAATAGTGTTAGAAATGAGGAGCGTGGTTTCTTTTTGGGAAGAGGAGCATTACAATTGGAAGGTGGCTTGATGGGGACTCCCAGGATCCTCGTAACATTCTATGTCTTCATATTCACAGGGTTGCAAAAATGTGTTAAATTTGTGACTGTTCATTGAGCTGACCCTTGTGGTTTCCATATTATGTATATTATACTTCAATTACATAGTTTATATTTTTAAAATATATTTTTATTGATTTCAGAGGGAGGAAAGGAGAGGGAGAGAGATAGAAACATCAATGATGAGAGAGCCATTGATTGAGCCCGCAACCCGGGCATGACTGGGAATCGAACCCCAATTGCCTGGATACTAGGTCGACGCTCAACCACTGAGCCACGCCTGGCCGGGCTACATAGTTTATTTTTAAGAAGGTGAGTTAAGTATTCTTATTTCTGTTTCACAGTTGAGCAAGTAAACTTAAAAGATTGAGTTATTTGCCATTGAATCAGAAGCGTAATGCAGGTCCAGTGCTTTTGTACCACTACTGCTGCTTTAAAAAAAGGCTTACTTGCCTGGCCGGCGTGGCTCAACGGTTAAGCATCGACCTAGGATCCAGGAGATCGACGTTTGATTTCCAGTCAGGGCACATGCCCAGGTTGCGAGCTCGATCCCCAGTCGGGGGCGTGCAGGAGGCAGCCGATCAATGACTCTCTCATCGTTGATGTTTCTCTCTCTCTCTCTCCCCCCTTCCTCTCTTTAATCAATAAAAGATATATATATATATATATTTAAAAAGGTTTGCTTAGTATCTATTTGCATGATTAAACTTTTTCTGATACTCTTCACACTTTACTTTTTCCTAAAAAGCCATAGCCATATAACAAATATTTTAGGCTTTGTGGCTATTGTAGTGTGAAAGCAGCTATAAATAATTCATAAATGAATGGGCATAGTGATGTTCTAATAAAACTTTATTTATAAACAATGAAACAAATTTCATTTAATTTTTACATATCATATAATATTATTACTCTTTTGTTTTCTTTTCAATATTTAAAAATGTAAAAGCCATTGTTGGTTCCTGGGCCATACAAAAATTAGTGGCAGGCTGGATTTGTTGTGTGGGCCTCAGTTTGCCACCCCTTGTTTTAGGAGATCTATTTGCAGTGTTGATATGAATTGCAGTTTATGTCCATAATTTTTGTATTTCCTTATAGACCTGGGCAAGGAAGCAGCCAACCCTGTATTGTGAAGCTCTTTAAATGGTAAAATTTCCAGCTTATTTAACACATCACTAATTTCATGGCTCATAGGTTTACGCAAAAAAGTTCTCTGAAGACCAGTTTTGTCCATAGTCTCTCTCTTGTGTTTGCTTTCATTTCTTCCCTTTGCTTTGAATGAGAATAAGCAAAATGTTCTGGGATAAGAACAACAGGTTTTATCAAATGTTAACAGCTTTTGAGCCATCTGTTACTGAAAAAGAGTTTGATTAGCACCCTAGAGCAATTAAGCCATTTTAGTTTGGGACGTACTGGGAGAAAGAGGAAATAGAAGGCATAGCTAACCAATGATGGGTATTATTATTGACAACAGAGCACACCTCACTTGGTAAACAAAAGAAATAGTAATTTGAAGACTGATAAATTATCTTCTTTTGAATTTTTATATTTATTTTGGTAAAAATGTAAAATGAAGCAAGGCGCTTGAAAAGAAAGAGCTGGAAAAGTTAGTTGTGAATTTGTAAAAATAAAATTTGATGGTCTATATATCAGTGATTCTTAATTCCTTTCCTGGGGCATGCTTGTTATAAATGTCCTCACAAACATACTCCTGGATTTTGCTTGTTGAATTTTGGCTACAACAGAGAATAGAAACTATTTTAGTGATATCTGGCAGACTGAACCCACAGCCATGAGTGTACTAGGATGTGGTGAGCAGTGGAGCACAACTTGCTGCAAGGACCATATGAGAGGTGGCATCTATCACCAAGCTGGCACCAAGGAAAAGCTCATGTTTACTGGAATGAGTGAGAATTTGGCCAGGTGAGTTTATGGGATGAAAGTCAAGGCGGTAAAAACTTGAACTCAAACAGCAAGATAGTGCTGAAGGTCATCCAAGGGTCACCTGTAACAATATGTAGATACAATTGCACCCTTTAAATGTGCAGCTAAATATTCTAATATTGAAGGTGTGCTATGAACACAATTATGGCCTAAACATGTGTTTCTCAACATGACCACTATTGGGACTTTGAGAAGAATAATTTTTTGTTGTAAGGACAACATCATAGGCTTTCAGGATGTTCATTATCTCTGGTCCTATCCACTAAATGGCGACAGGATCCCCTAGGTACTGTGACAACCAAAATGTCTTCACATTCTTCCAAATGTGGTATGGTACCACCACTCCTGGACCAAAAATACTGGTTTAAATGATATAAGTCTTCTATGTCACCAGCCTTACCTTTTGCCAGGCTGTTTGTTGCGTAGATGGCTTATATACAACCAGAATTTGCAACAATAGACACCTTGGCAATAACACATAAAGATATAAAATATTTCTTCCATCTTTCAGATGAACAAAGCAAAAAAGACACATTAAATAAAAGATATATTATACCTAAAGTATATTGTTCTTTATTTTCTCTTTATATACAAGGCTGGTACAGTAGAAGGTTGTGTTTGGCTGTTGCTAATAAACACGGGTTTTCACCGATTTCAACACATTGATCCTGTTATTCCATTTTGGGTGATACATATTGTGTTTGCCCTTTCTTTCACAGGTCAGGATTGTCTTGTGTGTTGCAGGACGGTTAACAGCCTCTCCTGCCTCTATGTGCAGATGCGAGCCTCACGGCCTAGCAGTGACAACCAGATGTCCCCTAGGGGACACTATTTTCCCATTTCAGAAGCACATTGAAAGTGGTAGAGACAGAGTGGAGGGGTAGAAAATGGAAACTGCACTTATCAGAATGTATCTTTTGTTTTTAGATTTGACTTTGGAACCATGTATATGTTTTATGTGATTATGTAATAAATTAATTCAAAATAAAAAGCAGTTCCTAAAAATTGGGAGCAAAATGAAACAAATTGAGTGGCTGGGTTAACCACACAGAGAGGAGATATTTCTTCTTTTTTTTAAAAAATATATCTTTATTGATTTCAGAGAGAGGAATGGAGAGGGAGAGAGAGAGAGAAACATCAATGATGAGAGATTCATTGGTCGAGCCCACAACCTGGGCACGTGCCCTGACTGGGAATCGAACCCCGATCGCCTGGATCCTAGGTCGATGCTCAACCGCTGAGCCACGCCTGGCCAGGCAGAGAGGGGATATTTCAAGTGACTTTAAAATATAATAATTTGACCATATAATTCTCCAGTGAATATACCCTAAGGAGAAAAAGAACAGCAAAGAAATATTAAATTCTTTTTTTCAGAAATCAGTGTTAATAATAATATTGATATTATGGTTAAAAAACTAATAAGTAATTATGTTAATGATAGAAACTAATGTCTTTAGCATAAGAGAAGAAAAATAGAAAAAGTACAAACAAAAAAATTAAGTAAAATATCTTATCCTAAGTTGGATTGGAAATATTAACATGAATTCATGATATATTTTTTTCTTAAAACAAGTGTTTCCTGGTCCTATTTGCTGAAAAAGTCCCGAGACAATACCTTATAGTACCCAAGCTGTGGTCTTCAATGATTTTTCCCACATAAAAAGAAACCAGAGTTTTTTTGCAGAAATGAGTGTTTTTAGGTCTATAGCAGAAAATGTACAAGAGGAGTCTGAAAGATCTTGCCATACCAGAAAATGAGGAAGCTACCAAATAAGTATGAGTAATGACAAAATGACACAGAGCCAAATTAAAAAGGCTTCCCAGATAAAGAACAATAACTGCATTGGGGTAAAGCACATCAAATATGTTAAATTTCATGACATAATAATACTTAAATAAAAAAGCCTCATTGGGTACCTTCAGAGAATGTTACAGAACCAATTCATTATTCTGAATCCTGGTAAATAAAAGGAAAGTATCAAGCGTCTGTCTGTCTTTCCTGTATGAAGAACCTCTGGGTAGCCATATAGTGGATAAGGGATATTTTTCTTTGTTGAAACATTCCAGCTAATAAGTAAAAAAGAAATCAAATAATTAGAATAGTATCATTTTCTAATCCCTAATAAAAAATGGCAAAGACCAACAATAGTTGTTAAAAACATTTTTAATAAGATCAGGCCAGTGACACTTAAACTCACAAAAAGAGGGTCAACCAAATATTGTGTACTTCCTAGTAGAAGTACACCACACAAACTATGACGTAGTCTTGCCAAAATATCGACCTGAATCTGATCAGGCCTCTATATCTAATTACTCATTTACAAGAAATACAGGAAACAGAATAATATGCTTTATGGGGATACAATTAGATGAATCTAGAATGTGGAAAACGCTACAGGAATAATAGTCTTTTGATTCTTCAATTTAAAAAAAATTATGAGAAAAAAAGAAGAGGAAATGTGTGAATTAAAGAGATTTAAGAAACGTATCAACCAAATGCAACAGGTGGACCTGGCTTGGCTCTTGATTGAGATAAATCAACTCTAAATAAAACATTAATGAAACAATTGGAGACATCTGAACATTGACTAGATATTTGATAATATTAAAAATGTTATTGTTAATTTTAAAAAGAGCAGTATTGCTATTTTTTTAATAAAAAAGAATCCTTTTCTTGTAGACATATTTACTAAAGTATTTTATGGGTGAAATAAAATGTCCAATATTTGCTCCCCATTTAAAAGAACTACTTACTCCCGTCTCACTGGTCCTCCAAAATTTGTTTAGAATTTGAAGTTGGTATCTGAACAGCTCAGGCAAGATGAAAGGGAAACATATTCATAAGACTGTACTTGGAGAATATGAAAATAGCTTAATAGCTCCTTGTGCCCTCCTTTATTATTCATTAATATCCCATTATCTACCTCCAGCAGGGAAATAGAGATTTCTTGTTTATTTCTTCCCTGGAATTAGTTAAAAACATAGTACTTGCTTTAATGTTTTCCACAATTTTAACATATTCTGAGCTTAAAACTTTCTAGAGCTGTTTTAAGGCTTTATGTCACTTCTGTGATGTTTATGTTGAAAACTTTGAGGTGGTCATTTTTCTCTCATTTTCTTTCTCAAATATTCAGCGTTTTTTTCCCTTCAAATCTGCAATTGACTATGCCCAGTATTTCCTCCTCTTATTACTTATTCCAAAATGCAGTGGTCATTTTCTACCTAAATTTCTATCACATCTGTATCACTAAACAGAATGTTAATAGCAGTTTAACATATTTCTTCAATTTTGTGCATGAAAATATTATCAGAAAGGCAAGACATGGGGGCAGGGGAGAGAATTTCTGAAGTGGAGTTTTGTTTTGTTTTTTTCAAAGAGGATTTAACTTTTAGTGGTAACCCGGCAAATGAAACTCCCCATCACTAGTACCTCTTGCCTTAGTGCTGATTTGTAACCTGTTAGGGAAGCGTCACTCCTTTCCTCTGCGTGGGAATCTGTAATCACGTCATTATTTCTTCCTCCCTCATGGAAATGCTCTCCACTAGGTTGGCACAGTGGGCTTATGAACTAACAAACCCTATTCTTGTGCGACATCTATATAGCTGCTGTTCAGTTTTCATTTTAAAAATTATGATCTTCAATAGAAGCAGAAGGAGCACCACCTGTGCCCTCAAACCCTCCCCTTCCCACGTAGGCTTCAAGGTTGCTGAAGTTAAATTCCACTACTTTCTGCTCCCTTGTTCCTCCCAGTGAATCAGCAGAAATGAGTCCACATCCAATATGGGTTTTATATTTTGCCTGACTCACTTCAGAGCTATTTCTTCTCTATTAGACTATAAAAATAATTATTATATCTGTTTCATGCTTTATACTCTGTTCTGTCTCAGTGATCTAACTACTTGAGGTCATTTCATTTCTTGTGTCAAAATTTTGAGTTGATTAAAAAAATTATTAGCCCTTACTCCATCTGCTGTTATGGAGAGAGAGCACATTTAATAGAAAGAACACACACACACACATGCACACACACACACACACACACACACACACACACACACAAAATAAAAAGAACGCTGAAATGCATGTCAAAAATAAATGCTGGCATTCTGGCTCTAGAATTTACCAGCAGTGTAACTTACTGGCTTCTCTAATGCTTTACAGTACAAATAATGCTATCTGGGATTTTTATTAGTATCAAATGAAAAAAAAACATGCAGAAGCGCTTTGCAAACATTTTATGTACACATGCAGTGGTAAGTTGGTGTTATTACTTTTGATACACCAGTCCTTGGGGCCATGTTATTTTTGTTGTTGTTGTTTTCTATTGTTTCTTCCTGCTCGTGATTAGGCACCACCTCCGTCAGGACTTTTCTTGGTTGGTCAGACTTCTATCTGAGAGGCAGGTGCTGAGATAGAGTCTCACACCCTGGGTTTTCATCTGTTCTGTAATTTACTGATTGGTTCTTCATTTATAAGATTGGAATGGCAATACTGCACTCATAAGGTTGCTGTGAGAGTTAAATAGAAAAATGGTAAAGCAATCTAGACTTTTTGTGTTGAAATCTCTCCTGCACCCATGCATCCCCCTTTGATTTTCACTCTCTCTTCTATCTCAAGTTCTTTAAAACTGAAGTCATTTTCTTATACAAATATCCTCCTGTGTTCTCTATCTTAATGAATAATACTGTGATGCACTGCTAGCCCAAGCCAGAAATCTGGGACTCATCTCTTAATATTTGATCAACGATTAAATAGCATTGAGTTGATTCCCTTAAAAATCTAAAGTTTGTGACCCTCTCCATTCCTCTTGTCATTACCTTAATTCAGGCACTAGCCCTTTTATTCCTGGATTATCACAACAGCTTTCTAACTCTTCTTTTGGCCTGTAGAATTCTTTGTCCCCCCTCCTATTTATTCTCCTCACTGGTGTTGGTAGGTGCTTTTTGGAATCGTGTCTGATCATCTAACTCCCTTGAAATGTGAAATAGAACTAATGACAGTAAGCGGATGGTCTCAGTAGACTTGTGCAGAAATTCATCTAATGTTCTCCCATTAAAAATACGATCAGATGAAGGAAACATCCAGTAAGTCCTGTTTCATTAACTATTTTCTGCCTTTTTTAAAATCCAGAATTGCTGTTAAATTTTGCCAAATGCCTTTACAGTACCTGTGAAGATAACTGTGTGAGTTTTCCCTCCTCTGAGCTACTGATGAATTTTCTAATATTGAACCATTTTTGCATTCCTGGAATAAAATTCACTTGGTCATCCTGTGTTTTCCTTTTAGTGTACTACTAGAGTACATTTGCTAACACATTATTTAATTTTTTTTACGTTGATAATCATAACAGAGATTGGTTTGTAGTTTTTCCTCCATATAAACGTTGTAAATTTAAGAATTAATATTATCCCTGTATCTTTAAGTTGAATTTAGTTTTTCTCTGGTCCATATGCTCTGAAACAATTTAAATAGCATTTAGTAGAATTCTCCCCAGAGACGTTTGGGTCTGGTGCTTTTTCCTGGAGTAGCTCTTTCACATTTTTTCCTATTTTTTTTTTGTGTGTGGAAATTGACCTATTTAGAGGTTTATATTTCTTCTTTCTTTTGTAACTTGTGCTAAATTGTAATTTACTAAAAATGTGTCCATTTAATTATTTAAACTTATTTATTTATAATTGTGCAACATAGTCTTTTGAGATATAACAAATTTATCTATTTTTGCGGTTATTTGGTCCTTGTCATTTACTATTTTATTTATGGTCTTTAAAAAAAGTTGATTAAGTTATTTAGTGTTTAAAAAAATTTTGTCCAAGTACCACCTTTTACTTATATATTGGTTCCACTGTTTTTCTGCTTCCTAGCCCATCAATTTTGAATTGATACTTAAAGTGCATATACTAGATGACTATAGGTGCATGCACTTGACTATAATATTCTTGACATAACACATAAAAGAAATTAATTCAATAAATACTTATTGAATGGGATTTTGGTCTTTTGTACATTGGAGAATATTTGAATATATTACATAGAGAATACACTTGGTTTTTCTAGTATTTCATCAGATATGCCTTTTATGCTGAGTGATTAATCTGTCCCTATTATTTTTATCCAAATATTTTAGCTATAATTTTTTATTGGTTAAAAGTTCTGGAGTGAAAGTACTAAAGATGGTAGCTTCAGTGAAAAGTGTGTTAAATTGTAGCCATGGCTACTTTTGGGATTTTTGAACTTTGATTTTAAAGACTGTTTGCAAAATAAATAGGCTTTATCATTGGGAAATACAAGCCACTCAAGACGATATGGTTAAAGAGTCTAATGGCATTGCTGATTTCTCCATAGATATTTTAGATCTCTTGTTGTAATATAGGAAGTGTCACTATAAAGTAATTAATAAGGTAAGGTGGCTTATACAAACCTGCCACTATTTTCAGCAATGATTCTAAGAATGAAGAAGCCATAATGAGAGTATACACAGAGAGGCTAACGGAAAGAGAGTTGGAATAAGAGCAACAAGAGTTGGGCACGGGCGTTGACTCTAGCAAACGCTGGCTGAATGAATGTACTTTGGATTGTTTTACCTGTAAAATCAATGCACTGTCCCAACTGATCCCTAAGACTCTATTTTATGTACTGTGATTTCAGGTTTTAAATAAACGATATGACCAAAGAAAATGTTGAGATTATGGTCATTTAAGTAGCTAATTATCTCAGAACCATAGATGCTTAAGAGATTAAATGTGAATTAAGGTTGTATATGTGTTTGGGGTAGGGAGAGAGAGAGAGGGAGATAGACTGAAAAGAAGGAAACTTGAAAAGGATGACTTTCTGTAAAATGCAACATAGAAGTAAAACTATGCAATAGTCTAGTTTGAATATGATAATTGAGTTATTTTGTTTGTTTCACTGAACTTAGAAAAATATTTACATCAAATCTAAAATGATATGAGCATCTCCAAATACTCTTTATTAAGTTAAATTTTCACTGAGCTTAAAATGCAGTTTAGGAGGAATGAGATGGGAAGTATAGGGTATGAAAAATTCTTATGGGAAGAAAACTGATACTAGAGAATTTAGAAGCACCATTTCATTTGCTAATCCTTCTCTATATGCCAGCATCTGGCACAATGCCGGGCCCGTAAATGAGTGCTCAATAAATCTCTGTTGGGTTAAACTATAGTAGTAAATGTCAGCAAAAATAAAATATAGAATAGGTCAGCCACTGTTTTAATTTGATGTCTATACTTAGATATATATGTCTCTGTAGTATATGTGGTTACATTTCAGCTCTTGCTTTGCAGTACTGGCATTTAAAAAACTTAAGGTTTTTCTTGAATGAAGCATCTTGTCGTGAGCTGATGGCTGGTATTTTAGTCTCATTCATCCTGTGCTGTACATAGAAAACAGATTCATTTTTTCTTTTTATTTGAAAATATGAAACACCAGGAAAGTAAAAAAAATTAAATAGTACTGTATGGGAAATATTTTTTACAGTGCTTTTCACAAGATGAACACAAACTTCCCTAACATTTAGTACCCTTCTCACAAATTCTTATTGTTATTTATTTATTCCAATCACAGTTTCACCCAAAGACTTTAATTTGCATGTGTTTAGTCATACATTTTAAATACTTTACTTGAAGTCCGAAGCTCTTCTTGGATGTCTGCAGTACCCTGGACTGTCAGTCAGCTTGAGGGTAAATGCTTTTGTGTCTCCTCCTGGCTACCACCTATGGCTACTTACACAGTCCTCTGACTATTTCTATCTTCTGTTCAAGTCATTTCACACAGGTTTCTATTTCTCTGTCTTTCAGAATTCTTTCCATTTTTGTGCCTTATAAAATAATTCTCTACTTTTCTAGAAGAGTGGAAGCTAGTAGTCTGTCTTGTTTGCTGACTTTTGCTACAGCACTAGCACAATATTTACATTTAACATAGTTATGCGCCCATATGGCTCATTCATTCACTTTTTCTGTTTTTAAATATTTCTCTACATTTAAATGATTGAGCACAGAGACTGCGTCACATGAAGTTTTTATGTTTTCAACAGCACTTATCAATTGAGATTCACTCAGTTTTTATCTAACGCTTGTTGATTTATAAGTGGAAATGGTTTCAGGTTTGCTTCACTCCTCTCTTTTTTGGTGAACCTGTTCAGACTCTTCAGAACACTTATATTAACAGTAAAGAGAAGAGCTGAGAGGGAGTCAGGAGAGAAGGCCCACCAAAGAGTAGAAATCCAGGATCCTCCCTCTCTGTTTCTCGCGCCCCCCCCCCCCCCCCCCCCGTCTCTCACAGGCGTATGTTCTTTTGTTCTGTGAGACACACCTCAATGACAGGGCTTGCCAGAAGCAGAGGAATCACCAAAGGGGACAGCACTGGTACCAAACCCACATTATATCCCGATAATTTTCTGATTATTCAGGGGGCATCTTTCTGAGTGAAGAGCTCTCTAGTATTCCTAGTTGTCTCCAGATTACAATCTCCAGACTGCAATAGTCCAGTAGACCAGGTAGTTTCAATTCATTTTTTCCAAATGGAAGGCACGTACCATTTGTAAAGGAGATAATTTTAGACAGTCATCTGAGGTACATGGCCTTAAATAACAATGAATCACAGATACATTAACTTTTACAATTTCCCTGATTAATAATCACAGTTTGACCACAATACACATTTAACAACTAACGCTTCATAAAGAAGTAACTTTTTATGAAGAGAGAGGGGTTTCAAATCCTGAGGTTTGGCAAGCAGCAACAAGCAGTTAAAATTTAATAATAGTTTTAATTTTTATTCCTTTTTTCATGGTTGCCTTTGAGTTTTGGGAAGTGGTGCTGGATTTCCATTCATGACAGTTATAAAAAGTTTCCATTTAAGATACACTTAAGTTAAATGGTGGTTAGCTGATTTAAAAATAAAAATTAAGGAAATAATTGTATGGATTGTTCAACAAACAAATTGAAGCTACCGTTGACTACAATTTAGATTTACCCCAATTAAGTGCTTTTATTTACAATTAGTGTATCTTGTTATTTGATGCCCAGAAGTAGACACAATGCTTCATGAAGAGTCTGACCAATGAAGCAAACAATGTACTCTTACAACTCAGTCCTGCACAGCATACTTCTATTAATACCATCTAAAACTGCATTTGCTCTCCTGCAAGGCCCTTTATTTATTTTTATTTTTTATTTTCTACTTTTTAAGAATATATATTTTTGTTGATTTCAGAGAGAGGAAGGGAGAGGGAGAGAGAGAGCTGAAACATCAATGATGAGAGAGAGTCATTGATCAGCTGCCTCCTGCACACCCTCCCCCCAACAGGGGATCGAACCAGCAAGCTCGGCATGTGTCCTGACCAGGAATCGAACCTCAATCTCCTGGATCCTAGGTTGATACTCAGTCGCTGAGCCATGCCAGGCCCTGCAAAGCCCTTTATACTTTTGTCTCATATTGAACTTGAAGTCAACTAAAACACTCAGGTTTTTCATGAGGACTGCTACCATGTTAGGTTTTCTCCTCAACACACTAGCACAGAACACAAAATATCACACTTACAGTTAAAGTTCACCTTGATTGCTACACATCAATGACTCAGCCTATTCAGAGAGTTTTGGATCCTGAGTTTCATTTTTGATTTATTAGCTATTATCCCAGTGTTGTCTTTCTGAAAATTCATTAAAATTTTTTGTATGTTTTCATCCAAGTAATTGAATTTATAAAGTTAACTAAGAAAGAGCCAAGGGTTAAAAATGACCATATTTCATTAGAGACACCCTTTAGGTTGATGCCAAACTTTGATCATAGGGGTAAAAATCCCTTTAAGTTTACAGTTGAAGAAACTAACGATCCAGTGCCTCTGTGTTTAGTTGCACAGGTTGTGTAGTGCACAAGTCTGGGTATATGTTCACAGACCCCAGTGCACCATCATGTACAGCATCCCAGCTTTGGATGCTATTTTTCAAATATTGCACATTCACTTACGTAAGCAGTTCACTTAGGTCACATTTTCCTGTTTTAGCCATAAAAATAATATAAAATATTTTGTCAAATATCTTGTTAAAAATCCAAACAGCATGGAATCAATAAGATCCCTTTGTTTCCCACTTCAGAAGGAAACTTACCAATGGAAGAAATTAGATTAATTTGGCATTATTTGTTCTTGACAGACACTTGTTATCTCTATGTAATCACCTTTTATTTCTCAAAGCATTTATTAATCATGTGGTACATGATTTAGTTTTGAATTTTGTTGAAAATTGATGCTGAGCTTTCATACTTTCTGAAGCATATTATTTCAAATAAAATAATGTGTGCAGATTTTTAAAACTTACCACAGAGAATATAGATATTACATACAGAATTAGTTAAAATTAACTTTTTAAAAAATACATCTTTATTGATTTCAGAGAGGAAGGGAGAGGGGGAGAGAGAAACATCAATGATGAGTCATTGATCGGCTGCCTCCTGCGTGCCCTCAGAAGGGGAATCAAACCTCGATCTCCTGGATCCTAGGTAGATGCTCAACTGCTGAGCCATGCCCAGCTGGGCAGAATTAGTTAAAATTTAACATTTCTACCTTGTTTAATAATTTAGGTAAACTTTTTGTTCTCCTTGTTCCAGAATAAAAGTAAAAATAGTAAGGAATTTTTTGTGTTAGTTTCTGGTTTTTGAATTGGAGAGAAATCTACATATGACACAATTATTCAGGTAATTAAAAAATGCATCTGATATTTGAAATTGTGAAAGTGGTTTCCTTGTTTATGTGTTCAGTGCAGTGGAGCAGAAGGTGGACAAATTATGAAGGACACTGTAGGCCATGGTAAGTCTCGTGGCTTTTACTATGAATGAGATGGGAAGCCATTGAAAGTTTTGAGCAGAAAGTGACATATCTTTATTATGTTTTAAAGGATTGTTCTAGATGCTCAGTTGAGAACAGATTTTTGGATGTAAGAGTGAAATCAGAGAGAGTATTTAGGAAGGAGGCTATTGTAATGATCTAGGTGAGGGATAGAAGTGGATTGGAATGGGGTGGGAGATAAGTAGTGCAGATGAAGAGAAGTGGATTCAGTATATAATTTAAAAGTAGAGATTACAGATTTACTGGGGAATGTGGAGTGTGAGAAAAAGAGATAAATAAAATATGTAAATCCAAATATTTTGGCCTGAGAAAGTGTTAGATTAAAATACTATATTTGACAAAGTACGCGACTGAAAGGTTGGCAGGTGTTGAGGAGTATGTCTTCATGTTCGGTGAGGCTCAATATATGTCTCTTGCTGCTCTTTGGCTCAGATTTGTAGACTTGGTAAATGTATTTACTTTTCCTTCTTGCTAGTTGCCACCACATAGGGTGCCTGGAGTACCCTATAATTTATGGAGAGTGAGCGTTACCCACTGCTTGCATAAGGCATACCAGTGACAGAACATGAACCTAAATATTAGGAGTGCAACCCAAAACACTCGGGCAGGATGATTTAGAGTGCCTGTCATTTTGTAATTGTGTTTTATACCATTGCATAAAAAATTTTATATGACTGCTTAGCTGGGCCCATTATTCTTTCTGTTCCTCTTTTGTCTGTCACATTCCTGCTTATCTCTACCTCCAAGACTAACCTAAGTTATCAAAGTTTTTTTTTCTTAAAATATACCTTTAAAATTAACAGAAAAGACTGAAGGCTTTCTTTTAGAAAAACTAGTATATGCCATCTTTCAACACATTGAAAAAAATGTTATTGTCTAGAGAGAATAACAATATTAATTTTTTATATGGAAATACTTTAGCTGTTTTCTCTGAAGGATATTTTTGGGTTTCTCTAGGGCACAATCTAAGTATTTTAGATATTTTAATTTTAATTTATAGAAGAGTTTACTAGCTTTTTGCATGTTTGTCTCTATGGACTAATTTTACTGGAAAATCTGTGTTAAAAACACTTGTTAATTAGTCTCATAATATTAGAATATAATATGGGACTTTGCTTTAGGATACAATGAGAGAAATATGAATATGGATGGGTCCTGGAGAATAGGAGAAAAAGAGTTAAACATACAGTTATGTACTAAGACCATAATGATCCATAAGTAATTGTACTGTTGGGGCAGATTTCGATTGGCCTTCAAGACCATTAGGAATAGCAGAACTCCAAGAGAGAAACATATGTAAAGGCTCCAATGGATAAATCAAATAAGATCAAAATATGTACCTTAAGGGGATGTCGTCAAGAAACATGATCATGCCCAGCCGGTGTAGCTCAGTGGTTGAGTGTCGACCCATGTACCAGAAGGTTGCTGGTTTGCTTCCCTGGCAGGGCATATGCCTGTGTTGCAGGATTGATCCCTGGCCGGGGGTGTGCAGGAGGCAGCCGATAGATGTTGATGTTTCTCTCTCATCGATGTTTTTATCTCTCTCTCCCTTCCTCTCTCTCTAAAAATCAATAAAAACATATTTTTTAAAAACAGAATCATGAACATGATTAAAATGAGCTGTTGTGGGCCAGCAATAGTGGAAGAAAACTCACTGTCACTGAATGCTGTTATGCAGGTTTATGGGTGGGCAGTGAAGCGGGCACTGAAACCTCCTTGTTAGCATAGAGTGGTTATAAGTGCCTTTCTTTAACTTTGTAATGGCATCACCAAATGCCATAAGGAAAAGTGGGCAGAGCAATTTGTGGATTGTTCAGGATGGAGGTGGCTGCCTGAGGGTCATGTTTTGAGAATCTCAATGCAGCTCAATGGGTAGTACTTGAGAAAGGCTGAAAAAATGAAATACATGATCCAAAGTAATGGGAATCTCATACTATAAAGTCATTCCCTTTCTTCTATATACAGCTGCTCCTTGAAGAATGCAGGGGTTAAGGGTGCCAACTTCCCACAAGTCTGCATATAACTTTTGACTCCCCAAAACTTAACTATTAATAGCCTACTATTATTACAATAAAGCAAGTTAGAGAAAAGGTTATTTAAAAAACCATAAGGAAAAGAAAATACATTTATAGTATTTATTTTAAAAAAGTGGACTTGCGCAGTTCAAACTTCTGTTGTTCAAGGGTCAGCTGTATATCCTTTGACTGCACACTGCTTATTTATAGCTACTATCTCCACAACAGAGCTCCTCTCTAGGGTTATAAAAACTGCATGGGTGTTGGATCCTTACTTGATGAAAACAAAACCAAAACCAAAACCAAAACCAAATCCAAACAAACTCAGGAATGGGGAGAATTAAACAGATGATCATAATGGGAACATGTTTTGGAATCAGATGTTCTGAGGGAGAATTATAGGTTTACTACTTAATTTGGTGTGTAATCCTGGGAAAATTACTTAACTGCTTTGGGTTCCAGTTCTCTGATCAATAAAATGGAGTTTCTGATAGTGTCTGCTTCATAGGATTGTATGCAGAATAAATGTGATAATACACGTAAAGTGTTTAGCACATTACTTGGCTCAATAAATGTTGGCTCACATTAATAGGTGATTAAATTGGCCTACTAACACATCTCTTTCCTTTTCTAAAAAATAAAGTAAAGAGATAAACCATCTCTGTGTCATAGAGTAGGCACTGATAGGTAGTATTTATCTCTAAATTTGCTATTTTAAAATAAAAATAACTTCTTTTTTTAATGTGGGAATTTGTCTAGTGGTAAGAACATAACATTTTTGTCTAAAATATTCAAACTATTATAGAAACTTAGATTTTTATTTTTATTTTTAATCCGCACCCAAGGATATTTTTCCCGTTGCTTTTCAGAGAGAGTGGAAGGGAGAGAAAGAGAGAGAGAAACATCCATGTGAGAGAGACACATCGATTGGTTGCCTCCCGAACAGGGCTGAGGATGGAGCCTGTAGCCGAGGTATGTGCCCGTGGCTGGAATCGAACTCGGGACCCTTCAGTCTGCAGGCTTATGCTCTAACCACTGAGCACAACTGGCTAGGGCAGGAACTTAGATTTTTATGGGGAAATTTTTAAATTTTCCTTAAGGAAGATATCTTCTATTTCTTAATGGTTTATACTATATATGTTAAAAATATTCTGGAATCAGCTATCTTTTAAGGTGAAGCTTAAAACTAAAAACCAGCAATAAATATTTCACAGGAAGTGGAAAAAGTCAAGAACAACCTGTCCCTTGGTGTTAGACGTCTCCAGTCACAAAGAGTGACGCAGAAAGGAAAGCCCATGCTGCTGACCGGCCGTAGTGCGGGGACAGTTCCTTCTCCTTCCTCTAGAGTGGACGCAGGTTTTTAGTTGCTTTCTGGCTGCCTTGCGCTGGGCTGCGGTTTGTTTTCTGTTGGCTGCCCACCTTCTCATGCTCCCTGGGGCATGACCTTAAATTGACTACGGTGCCCCTTCCCCTGTGTGGTCAGCTGGATAACAGGAAGGGAGCTCAGGCAACTCAGGCTTAGAAATTCACTACAAAAGGCAACTCTTCTCTTTCAATTTCTCTATCAGTTTGTTCTTCACTCCTGAAACAGTACACTCTGCGGTGACATTTTATTTTGCATATATTATTTCCCTAACTAGTGAAGTGTAGGTGTTAGCAAACATATATTTCAACTTGCCACCCACCTCCAGACTCTTCTCCCACCCCAACAACTGATTATCTAGCCCTGCATCAACACATCCAGCCATTGAGGTCTTACACTGCAACATATTTGGATAGACAGGTATCTTCCCTTTGATTCAGCTGAAACAACTTTATTGACACAAATCATATATTTTAGTTAAAAAGGAATACATTTTATTCTAGTTCATTTTCTTTTTGCAGAAATCTTTTTTCACTTTTCTTTTAAAATCTTGATCAGAATTATTGTTTTCTTGAATATTATGTTGGATAAACATTTAAACATATTCAACTTGCTCATTAAGTCCTTTCATTAAGAACTTTCATTAAGATAGTTATTCTTTCACTTATTTTTTCAAAATTATTTTACTATAATTATGAATGGTATCTCTTGCTTTCTGGTGAAATTTTGTAATTAGTCATTCGATTAATGTATTATTTATTATTAGGTTGCAAAGGCAATGACAATACTTCTCTTACCAATCACTGGAGATTGAGTGAACCACTCATAGATCTCTCAGTGCTAGTCCCACAAATTCTTTGTATATTTCCCTTGTGAGTATTTGATACTAAACACACGATATCTTAACTATGGGTCTGGGATCAAAGGAGTTCATGAATCCCCTGACATTACATGCAAAAGTTTGGTTTTGCGTCCATGAGCATATTTTAGGGAAAGAAATTCCAGAGACTTTCATCAGGCTTTTAGAGAGTTCTATAAATTTCCCTCCCCCAAATGTTAGAAACCCTGTTACTGTGGGAGTATGTGTGAGTTTGCTAGAGCTGCTGTAACAAATACCACAGACTGAGTGACTTAAACAACTAAAATTTATTTTCTCACTCTGCTGGAGGCTAAAAGTCTGAGACCAAGGTGCCAGCAGGGTTGGTTTCTACTCCTTTGCTTGCAGATGGCCATCTTCCCTGTTTCTTCACATGGTCTTTCCTCCATACACGTTTGTGTCCTAATCTTAAAAGGACACCAGTTATATTAGATTAAGGCCCACCCTAATGGCATCATATTAACTTAATTACTTCTTTAAATATTCTGTCTCCAAATAGTCACCTTCTGAGGTATTGGGGGTTAAAACTTCAACATATGAATTTTTGGGGGGCACAATTCAGCCCATAACAGATCATTTGAAAATTAAAAATCAAAATATGAAAACTGCATTCAATTTATTCCAGAACAAGTTTTCCCGAGTCAGAATCTGCTTGTGCAGTTCCTATTAACCTGCAACTCAAACACAATTTCATTTTTAAAGTGGTTGTTTCTGTGTGAGCTCTCTGGACCACTGGAGCCGGAATCAATCAGTCAGCAATATTCATCGAGCGCCCACTGTGTGCAGAAAGCTGTGTCAAGAGGTCTGAAGTCTGCAGTACTGATTGTGCCTGCCAGCCGGGCTCAGGCTCTGTTGTGTAACCACTCTGGCATTTGCTTGGTGCTGTGAAAGGAAGTATGGAAGTGTGAATAGGGTATTCCAAACCCTGAAATTTAAAGAGCCTTATCTCAGAAGGGAAGTCTCCAAAAGTGTCTTTCATCCATAAACCTATGGTTCAGACACTGATGGTGTCTGTGAGTAGGTCATTAGAAGATCTTAAAATATGCATATTAAAATGCATTCCCTTTACAAAGCACTTACAGCTGTATTAGGGAGCTGAGGCCAGATGCAGCGGGAAAAAGAGGAGGAATATAATAAACACATGCTTCTACCTAAACTAAGAAATAGTATTACCAGTGATGTTGAGGCTGCTTTTGCAACATTCTTCTAAAGCAAGTAGCAGATTCCAACAAATGTGGAAGCTACCTTACTGCATTTTTATTACTGAAGGCCTAAGATTTTGCTTGGTCTATGGTGGGCTTCTTTGAGACAGTGAGTATGTGGTGGTGGCAGTGGCTGGGGACATGGGACATGCTTCTTAAACATGACTGAAAAGGCTCCCAATTTCTCTATACACTGGCTGGCTAAGGAGTCATTTGCCTTTAGCTTGGCCCATTAGTACAAAGTTAGGGGCTGTGTATCTTACATCTGTCCTTCCCATTCTGAATATGTGTTCACTACATTAATGATGATGTTGGCTGAAGGCAAGACCTTGTGCCTGCCTCTTCCGATTGCCTAGGCTCATCTCCTCCCTATGAGTCCTTATACAGTCAGATTGAGGTCTTAAATCTCTACTATTTCATTTTCCATAAGCAGAGACTCATATTCAAGGCTTGAGAAGAGTCCTCAGCGTAGCAATATAAATATGATGCCAGAAGGGAACTCTGTGTGCCAGGGTCTCACCGGGAAAAAGATGGCACACCCAAACTGGGTAACTGAGCAGGGTTTAATAAAAGGACAGTTTATAAAGGTGTAGGCAGGGCTTACTGAAGGCTCCAGGGGAGAGGCAGCTCCTCAGGGCTGGTATCATCTGGGAGTCTTTGCCTTCCTGGGCTAAAAGGGGCAAGGGGAGAGAAGGGACCTTGCACCTGGTGAGGGAAGTATAGAGAGAGGGTCCTGTGACAGCAGCTGGCTTTGGGAAGACAGACAGGGAGGGGGTTAGAGCAAGAAGGACTCTGGCTTCATTCTCCCCCAGCCTTCTGCTGCCCGTAGGTGCCTCAGGTTGACCGAACCCAAATTGACACTTGCTGCGGTCCACACAGGCCAGTCTCCCAGCCAGGAGACCAGGGCAGAAAAAGATAGAGGAGGATGTGGAGGGCAGACAGAAGCAATCAAGCTGCAGCCACATGATTTTTCTGTATTTTGAGGAATTTAAAATATTATCCAAGTAATACGCTGTCTCCCATGCAGGGGAGGCCTGGGCTACTAACTTAGCTCTGCTGAATATCTTGTCCTCCAAGAAGGCCTCCTCTCAAGCGCAGACAAAAGGAGCCTTAACTATTTTGTGAACATCTCTAGTACTATTCATAGACTACAACTGATACTGCCTTGGAGTCTATATGCATGAAAAGCTTTCTAGTAAATTTTTAGCTCCTAAGGCAGGGTTGATGTCTTGCTTATACAGAGTCTTGCAGTGCGAAAATATTAAGTTGAAAATTCCAGCAATAAACAATTCATAAGTTTTAAATTATGCACCATTCTGAGTAGCTCACTTCATCTCATCACACAGACATTGTATCATCTCACATCATCACAAGAAGATAGTGAGTGCCGTACAACAGCATATTTTGAGAGAGACCACATTCACGTAACTGTCATACAGTATGCTGTTAGAATTTTATTATTAGTTGTTGCTGTTAATCTCTTACTGTGCCTATTTTCTAAGTTAAACTTTATCATAGGTGCATATGTACAGGAAAAACAGTATATGTAGAATTCAGTGCCATCCACGGTTTCAGGCACCCACTGGAGGTCTTGGAGTATTCCTCACCCCTTTGATGGATGAAGCTGCTCTACTGTTTTTGTTTCTTCCAAAATGCCTTGCACAATGCTATATACCCAACTTGTCCACTAAAACTTTTGTTTGTTTTTGTAGTGGCAAGCCCCACCGGGCAGCAGGGAGATGAAGTATCCATGCCTCCTTGAGTGGAACACGTGCTTGCCTCACAGTTCCACTGTCTCGAAGAAGGTCCGGTCTGGCTGGAC
The DNA here is from genome assembly GCF_054644295.1 of Miniopterus natalensis. Classification (NCBI taxonomy): domain Eukaryota; kingdom Metazoa; phylum Chordata; class Mammalia; order Chiroptera; family Miniopteridae; genus Miniopterus; species Miniopterus natalensis. The sequence goes on along the minus strand of NC_142081.1, from coordinate 141,594,243 downwards.
GGTAATGACAGCATTTTTCGCATGATTCACCCCAGCGTCCTTCCATGCAGTTTCTAAGGCACAGGGCAGCAGGGAGAATCATGAAGCTGTGATGGTATCGATGGTATCGGCATGACTGCTTCCCCTGTTAGTAAGTCTCTTGCTGTTTGCCTGCTTCCTGCCCTAACAGTTACTCCCAGCTGTTACCAGTTCCTCCCTCCAGTCTCACTCCTCTGTCCTTACTACTCTTTTTTATTTTTTATTGTTGACTCTATTACAGATGTCCCTTATTTCCCCCCTCCCATTGCCCCCCTCCACCCAGCCCCTGCCCCTCCTAGGCCTTCCCCACACTATTGTCTGTGGTCATGGGCTATGCACATATTCATATATTCTTTGGTCGATCTCTTCCCATCCTCCCCTCCCCCCTCCCCTCTGAGATCTGTCAGTCTGTTCCATTTATCACTACTCTTTACCTCAGGCTCCTGGCCCTAGTTCAGCAAAGTTGCTTGCTGGCTCCTCAGCAGGAAGAGCATAATTTGCTTCTGGACCTTTGCACACATCTTATTAAAGGCCCAGAACGCTCTCTTTCCCCCTCCCTGGGTTATTAGGGAGGTAGTGTTGCCCTGAGGTTGCAGGCAAGAATCTTAGCAGACCAGGAAAAAAATTACTTACTTATGGCATGTTTCCCTAATTTTGAATTTTGGAATCTGTAGGTAGTATTTTTGATGTTTCCTTTAAATATTATTTTATCTTCCTAATTTATTTTAGTATAGGTTGCATGTTTTGGATCTTGATCAGGTTCTCAAGGTATATTAATTATTTCTCCAATTTCTGTTTATTTGTAAATTTTATGAGCAGACAGTCAAAATTTTCAAACAAATATTGGTGAAAACATCAAAATAGGTAATTTATTATAGATGGAATTTTATGTATCAACCAATACTCTTTGGTTCTCATTATTCTTCTAGCTATTAATTCACTCATTTGTAATATTATCCATATCAGTTAGTAAGTTTCTCATTAAAATTTTAAATGACTTTCTGCAACCCAAATATAACATTTCTGGCCAACCTGGCTATCTGAAAAGGCTATTAGGTTAACGTGCACAACTTCTTCATAGGGCAGACAGGCTCCTAGTCATTAACACATAATGTTCACACACCCTATTCATGATTTGTTCAAAGTTTTGTTTGTTTGTTTGTCTTGTTTTTTTGCCAGTGGTTTAAATAAACTTTAGAAGTCTGTTGTTCCCAGAAAATATACTTGCAAAATGGAACATTTGCTTGCTTATCTTCAGCTTTCTGCCACCTCTTTTATTCACTACTATGTCTATCCTGCGTTGCACTTGCAAATCCTCTTACTATTCAGGTATAAAATTCATTCTGGTTGGATCCACTTGAACCTAAAGCAAACAAAAAACCTAACTATCCTGATAGAATCTCTCCAAGTCTCATCTCATCAGTTTTAGATTTCAGTTCTATTTTTTAAAATGTTTTTTCTACACTTTTCTGCCTGAAGGTTATTCTCCTTAAAGACAGAAGCAAAATGGGAGCCCTCATTGTCTCTGTATTTGTTAGCAAAGTATTGTAGCATAGCAGGTAATCCCAAGTAGTGAGCTTCTTTTTAAATCTATCATCTATCTATATGTATCTATATCTATCTATCTATCATCTATCTATCATCTATCTATCTATCTATCTATCTATCTATCTATCTATCTATCTATCTATCTATCTATCATCTATCATCTATCTATCTATCTATCTATCTATCTATCTATCTATCTATCTATCTATCTATCTATATCTATCATCTATCATCTATCTATCTATCATCTATCATCTATCTATCATCATCTATCATCTATCTATCTATCTATCTATCTATCTATCTATCTATCTATCTATCTATCATCTATCATCTATCTATCTATCATCTCTATCTATCACCTCTATCTATCATCATCTCTATCTATCTATCATCTATCTATCTATCTATCTATCTATCTATCTATCTATCTATCTATCTATCTATCTATCTATATCTATCATCTATCTATCTATCATCTATCTATCTATCATCTATCTATCTATCTATCATCTATCTATCTATCTATCTATCTATCTATCTATCTATCTATCTATCATCTATCTATCATCTATCTATCTATCATCTATCTATCTATCTATCTATCTATCTATCTATCTATCTATCTATCTATCTATCTATCATCATCTATCTATCATCTATCTATCTATCATCTATCTATCATCATCTATCATCTATCATCTATCATCTATCTATCATCCATCATCTATCTATCATTTATCATCATCTATATTTATCATCTATCTATATCTATCTATATCTATCTATCTATTATCTATCTATCTATCTATCTATCTATCTATCTATCTATCTATCTATCATCTATCTATCTATCTATCATCTATCTATCTATCATCTATCTATCATCTATCTATCTATCTATCTATCTATCTATCTATCTATCTATCATCTATCTATCTATCTATCTATCTATCTATCTATCTATCTATCATCTATCTATCATCTATCTCTATCATCTATCTATCTATCTATCTATCTATCTATCTATCATCATCTATCTATCTATCTATCTATCTATCTATCATCTATCTATCATCTATCTATCTATCATCTATCTATCTATCTATCTATCTATCTATCTATCTATCTATCTATCATCTATCATCTATCTATCTATCTATCTATCTATCTATCTATCTATCTATCTATCTATCTATCTATCATCTATCTATCATCTATCTATCTATCATCTATCTATCTATCTATCTATCTATCTATCTATCTATCTATCTATCTATCTATCATCTATCTATCTATCTATCTATCTATCTATCTATCTATCTATCTATCTCTATCATCTATCTATCTATCTATCATCTATCTATCTATCTATCTATCTATCTATCTATCTATCTATCTATCTATCATCATCTATCTATCTATCTATCATCTATCTATCATCTATCTATCTATCTATCTATCTATCTATCTATCTATCTATCTATCATCTATCTATCTATCTATCTATCTATCTATCTATCTATCTATCTATCTATCATCTATCATCTATCTATCATCTATCTATCTATCATCTATCTATCTATCTATCTATCTATCTATCTATCTATCTATCATCTATCTATCTATCTATCTATCTATCTATCTATCTATCTATCTATCTATCATCATCTATCTATCATCTATCTATCTATCTATCTATCATCTATCTATCTATCTATCTATCTATCTATCTATCTATCTATCTATCATCATCATCTATCATCTATCATCTATCTAGCTATCATCTATCATCTATCTAATCTATCTATCATCTAGCATCATCTATCTAATCATCATCTATCGTCTATCATCATCATCTATCATCATCATCTATCTATATCTACCATCTCAAACAGTGAACTTCTTTGTTTTCTTCTGACATTATTGTTTATCTTCCCCACCCTGCAAAATAACAATAGCAATAACAAACCAAAAATTCCCACAATAAACCAAGTCAAAATCAAAATTAAAAAAGCCCGAGGGAAGGGGCAGGGGTGAGGGTCTGGAAGAGGTGGGCAAAGGGGTGGGGGGAAATGGGGGCATCTGTAATAGTTTAAACAATAAAAATTAAGCTAAAAATAAGAGTTTATATATAACCCTGCATCAGATCAGGTCAGGTTTTGCTTTAGATGAGCTGTTTTTGGCTTTCAGCGAGTTTTGAACTTTGTAATTGAGAATAAAGGACTGTAAACTTTGTATTGCTGGGTTAATTATATCAAGACAAAGTAGAATTCATCCCAAAGATGTAAGAATGGCTTAACATTTAGGAATATATTAATATGATGCACCATATTAATAGCTCAAAGGAGAAAAAGTATGTGATGTCTCAACAGTTTTTAAAATGGCATTGGACAAAATCTAACATGCATTGCTGATTTTTAAAATAAAGAAATATGGTTTGTCTCAGTGGTTAGAGTGTCGGCCCAAGGACTGAAGGGTTCCAGGTTTGATCCCAGCCAACAGCACGTACCTCGGTTGCAGGCTAGATCCCCAGCCTGGACAAGGCTTGTGTGAGAGGCAACCAATTGATCTGTCTCTCTCAAATCATGCTTCTCTTTCTCTCTTCCTTCCACTCTCTCTTAAAAGCAATGGAAAAAATGTCCTTGGGTGAGGTTTAAAAAATAATAATAAAATAAAAAATAAAGGAATATGTGTGTCCATATCATTAAAATAAATGAACAAATAAATAAAGCCAAATTAAAAACAGTCTTCTTCAACTGGAAGATCTGACCCTGGCTGGTGAGGGTCTGGGGAGCAGGGTTGCTTGTAACCTGACTCCTGGGTACCATGGTGTTCAGCTATTCATGTAATGTTTATTCTGTTCTTTTTATATCTATGCAGCTTTAAAATGCATTTAGATGACTTTTTTAAAAAAGATATCTTTATTGATTTCAGAGAGTAGAAAGGAGAGGGAGAGAGAGATAGAAACATCAGTGATGAGTCATCACTGATCGGCTGCCTCCTGCACGCCCCTGACTGGGAATCAATCCTCGATCTCCTGGATCCTAGGTGGATGCTCAACCGCTGAGCCACACCCAGCCGGGCTAGATGACTTTTAAGTGTACAAATAATATTCTTCTTTTGTGGGTTAAGAATAAAAGTATACTTGCTCCAAGAACCTGGACCTGTAGCTTGCATTAGTGGAGAGGTGTTCTCTCAGGTCTATTTACCCAACATCAGTTTGATTTGATAATCTCACCATAGTATCACTTACTGGTCTTAAAATTAGTTACTTCTTTTTAAATTTTACCTCTCAACATTTGAGTCTGTTATTTTATTTCAACCCAGTAAGGTCCAAGTCTTATTTTTAAAGTCTTTCAACTACAACATGTAAGGCACATAGACCAAGAAAAAAATGCGTGCACAGAAAGGTTATATTATGCTTCTTCATTTGATTTATGCTCTTGTTGTTGTGTGCATGTTCTAAGTTTGGTTCTTTACTCCAGTTAGTTGGTTTTTGTAAGCAACGACCTTGATATGGGAAGCAGGTAGATCTGTGCTTTCACTAACGTGCAGCAGCTTGGTCCTTCTCAATAGTTCCTTGTACCTTATGATATATACGGTTACTGGAAACTACATTTTTTTCTTATTAAACTGAAGATCGAGGAGCAATTTAATAATGTTCTCAACTATAAGAAAAGATCATAAGCAGAGATTAGTGTTTGTTTATTGTCCACTTTCGGCTGAAGGAAGACAAAAAGAATTGATATTAAATTGCACATGAAGGATTGAAATATGTTTTGAGGAAAAATTCTCAACAGTGAGGGTTATTCCATTTCAGAAGGGAATTCTAACTGCTTTTGCAGACATCAGGTAGGGAGACGGAGGTAGAAATGGGGTCACTGAGAGGCAGTATCTGGGGTGGGAAATTATGTCCAATAATTTTCAGAGAGCCTTTAGCAGTAGAATAGATTGAAAGAAGTTTATTCTCTCTCTGGGAATTTGAGGAGGATACTGGAGGAAGACTAGACAACAAACAGTATTTTAAGACTTGCTTAATATTGAAAGTTTATGATTAAGTAATTCTCTCAGTTGCAAGTCTATTTTAATTTAAAAAATTCTATTTTTTTTTATTAAACCAAAGCATCACATATTATTGAATGTTGTTATACAGAAGGATTTTTTGGGTTGGATATAATTTGTATATTGCAAAATTCAGTTATTGGTGCTTAGCAAATACTGAAATGAATGCAGTTTTCCAAGACTGAAGGTGATTCAGTCTCTTTCTTTCCCTCTTTCTTCCTTTCTTCCTTTCTTCCTTTCTTCCTTTCTGTCTTTCTCTTTCTTTCTGTCTTTCTTTCTTTCTTTCTTTCTTTCTTTCTTTCTTTCTTTCTTTCTTTCTTTCTTTCTTTCTTTCTTTCTTTCTTTCTTTCTTTCTTTCCTTCCTTCCTTCCTTCCTTCCTTCCTTCCTTCCTTCCTTCCTTCCTTCCTTCCTTCCTTCCTTCCTTCCTTCCTTCCTTCCTTCCTTCCTTCCTTCCTTCCTTCCTTCCTTCCTTCCTTCCTTTCTCTCTCTCTCTCTCTCTCTCTCTTTCTTTCTTTCTTTCTTCTTTTTCTTTCTTCTTCTTCTCTCCCCTCCCCATATTTAGTGTATTGGTGCCCTATGTAAATTCCATAGGCCCCATATTTACTGTATTGGTGCCCTATATAAATTCCATAGGGTAAATTCAAGGAATTGTTTCTCAGACTTTTCTGAGTTGCAACTTTAAAGATATTTATGACATTTTGGCAACAATAGTTTTATAGAGAAGGTAAAAAAGTCAAGATGAAACAATACCAGTCACCAATAAAAGTACATAGAAACTGTGACCTTGAGACACACTTTGAAAACAAAGCAGGCTACCATACAGTTAGATGTTACAAGCAAATGAAATCGAGAAATCAGTTTTCATCTTTGGCTGTCAAACTGATATGCTCCAAGTGTCTAATTGTTTTCTAACTGATTATAAAAGGATTTTTTCAGAAAGAAATACTGTTAAGATTTTTTAGGAACTCTTCCCATTGTGACAGCATGGATGGGCCTGGAGAGTATTATGCTAAGTGAAGTAAGCCAGTCAGAGAAAGACAAATACCGTATGATCTTACTAATATGTGCAATCTAATTAAAAAAACACCTGATGAACAAAATAGAACCAGAGGCATGGGTACATGGAACAGACATGTTCAAGGGGAGAGGGGTGGGGGTACTGGATAAAGGAAGGTGGTGGGATTAATTAAAGAACATATATGCATACCCCATGGACACAGACTTGTCAATATTAAAAAATTTTATTTTTAATAAAAATAATTTTTTATAAATTATAAATTTTTAATAAAAAATAATTTTTCAGGAAGAAATATGAGCTTCCCTTTGTTTTTATTTTTGTTATGAGTTTAGAATAGCTGGAGGTGGCAAAGTGACCAGAGTGCCCTAGGATTCACAAAATTTAATAGATGTTTGACTCATAAGTCTGTGGTGCAGTAAACCTATGCCCAGCTCAGAATACAACAATATTTGAGCTAATTTTCTAGTGTATATTACATAGAACTATTTTATTCCTTATGCTCTTCCTAGGGTAGAGAGTGCACACAGTAAGAATTATAATTTCAACTTTTTCCAGTGGGGGAGTTGAGGCTGAGAGAAGTTGAAGTGACTTGCTAGGAATCACAAATATATGCAGTTATGCCTGGAATATTACCTGTCTTCTGAAAATTGTTTCCAACTGTTTTAATTATGAAAATATCTTGATCAAAATAAGTCACTATATAAAATATTACATGATGTAAAAAGTCAACCTGTATATAAATGTAAAGTGTATCATTAATTTACTTAGCAAATATTTGTTCAGGCTCTGTTCTGGTAGTGTGTACGCATCAATGAACACGACCGATAAAAATTCCTACCTTTGTGAAATTTACATTGTAATTGGAGGAGATAGATAATAAACCATAAGATAGTAAATAAATAAATTATATAATATGTTTGGAGTAATAACTATTTTGGAAAAAATAGAAAAAATTAAGAGGAGTTGGGGATGCAAAGGCAGGCGGGGAGGTTGTAATTTAATTGGCTTGGTGAGATGTCACAGGGTTGATGAAGTGACATTTAAACCAAGGTTTAAAGGGATTTGAGGATGAGTCATGTAGCTATCTGGGAGAAGAGCAGAGATAACAGCTGGTGCAAAACATCTGAGGAGACTGATAATGGTGGGAAATGCAGCAGGAACGGTAAGGAGCTTGACATGGCTGAAGAGGAGTGAGTGAGAGGGAGAATGGGAGATCAAGTAGAGGAGTGACAGCTGGCAGGAGAGAGGAAGGTGGAAGACAGCCTTGGGAGTTCTACAGTGACCAAGACTTTTCACTCTGAGAGAAACATGCAGCCATTGGAGGGTTTGAGCAGGTAAGCACTATATTCTGATTTAGGATTTAGAAGGAGAACTCCTGCTGCTTATGTTGAGAATAGAGGATCGGGAGCACTGGTAAAAGCAGAAAGAGTGGTTAGAAGATTATTGCTAAAATCCAAGTGAGAGAGGCTAATGGTCAGAACTGGGATGGTCACAGTGAAGGTAGTGAGAAGTGTCTGGATTTGGAATATACTAGTGGTTTGAGGACATAGCCAACAGGATTTCTGGGTTGGTTAGATGTGAAATGTGAGAGAAAGACAGGTGTCAAGCATGACTTTAACAGCTTTGACCTGAACTACTAGAATTATAGAGCTGCCATTAACTAAAATGGGGAAGATGTAAGTCAAAAAGGATTTAAGGGGAAAGATCAAGAATTTCAGCTTGAGTTGCTCATTGGACATCCAGATGGAGATAGTGCATATTGGCTAAGTAGGGGAGTCCCAGGCTAGAGACATAAGGTTGACATTGTATTTAAAGCCATGAAACTGGCTAAGATCATCTAGGGGACAGGTGTAGACTGAGAAGACAATGGCACCTGGGACCAAGCCCTGAGTATTCCAGTATTTGGAAGTGGACTGAAGAGGTTGAAGAGGAGGAACAGGTGAAGGAGACTGAGAAGGAGTTGGCCAGTGAGGGAGAAAGAAAACCAGGGTAAGGTGTATCTTGAAAATTGAATGAAAAGGATTTTTCCAGGATGAGGGAGTGGAGTCAGACAAATGCTCCTGACAGGTCAGGTTGAATGAAGACTGAACACTGACCACTGAATTTAATTGCGTGGAGGCCATTTGTAACTTAACAAAAGCAGTTTTGGTGGAGTGGTACAGGCGAAATCCTGACTGAAGCAGATTTAATAGAGCACAGAAAGAGTAACTGGATACAATTAAGTATGGTCAACTTTGAGATTTGCTATAAAAGAGTGTAGAGAAATGCTTAGTTTAGTGAAGGGAGAAGAGGGCACACAAGAATTCTTTAATGTTTGTTTTAAAGGTAGGAGAAACATAACAGCATTTTGTATAATGATTAAGAATTATCCAGGATAGACAGAAAAATTAGTGCTATAGGAGAAAGAAGGCACATGTTATGTACTTGAATAAGTGAGGGGGGTGTGGTCAAGTGCACAAGTAGCAGGATTTCTGGTGGAAGGAACATAGAAGGTTCATTCTCATCAACAGGAAGAAAGGCAGATTTAAGGATGCAAGTGCTCAGAGGATGAGTGGTAATAAGACAAGTCCTCAAATCTCAATTCTCCAAAACCTATCCCTATAAACTGTTGGTATGTATTCTTGTAGATACTTCTGGGAAATTGATATTTTCATTCTGTAACTCAGATGTGTAAAGAAAATGCAAGGTATTTGTTTTAAAGTGGATCTTCATGAGCATCCATCATGCTAGAAGTGGGGGGAACACTCCACCTACAGCCTCTATCTGTGTTCCTGTGGTCCTGTGGTCTACACTTTGTGGTCTTTTTGTATCAGTACCCAATGGCTCTTTGTGCACCTATTTTTTGCCATGTTCTCAGTACCTCTGCATTTCAATGGTATTACACAATGACTTCTGGTTCCCCATGTATGCAAGGCACAGACCACTAGGTATTTGGAGCTTGGACTTGGGCTAGATCCCATGCCCTGATCATCTGCCTGAGTCATAGTATTAAAATGAGCTTCTGAACTGACTTAAGGATTTTTCCTGGTATGGTGATTGTGGATATCCAGTAGAATCACATAATTTAGAGTCAATGATCAAACAATACCCGGCAGGTGCAAAGGGTAGTACGAGGCATCACTATTTTAAAAATCTCTTTAGGCACTTCTAAAGTTCAACCAGAGTTGAGGAACACTGCCTTCAAGACCTGTAGAATTTGTGAGGCTTAGCCCAAGGGAGGCTTATAAGTTCTTGCTGTTTTTAAGGTCACCCACACCTACATGTTTCTATGCTTCCTATTCCAAGATGTGGCCCGAGGGTCAGTGTAAACTGGGACCCAATAACTATTTAAAGATCCTGCATCTCCTGTGCTGGGAGGAGTAGGATATCCATCTACTTTTCTTCTCTGGAGAGGATCCTTTCTATTTATATTTGTGATCTGGGGGCCACAAAACTTCACAATTCAGTTATAACGACAGAAGGAGTAACTTGTCTACACTGAGGATCTCAGTGTCCTGCGCAAGCACGCACGCACACACACACATTCACACTCACACACACACATCCAGACTTTCTAGTTTCAAATACTGGCTTCATCATCACTAGTTGTGTAATCTTGTTCAAATTAACTTAACCTTTGTACTTTATAGGGATAAACTCAAGGTTGTTGTGAAGGGTATTGTGAAAATACAACAAAACTCTTAGAATAATGCTTGGGACACTAGAACAGTCCCTGGAATACAGTAGGCATTGACTAAATGTTAGCAATTATTTTTATGTTTATATATCAATATCTATATAGATATCTAAGGAAGGCAGATACTAAGAACAGACTCAAGTGAGAGTTAAGTGAATGAGGTTCTAGGAGTGAGACACAATGTTGGAGACCTAACTGATTCTATGTAAGCAAAAAGAGATATATAAAGAGATTGGAAAAGACACAGAAAATGGGAAAGCTGAAACTAAATAGAAAAGAGAGCTTGATTCGGGGGTTGTTTGAAAAAAAAAGATAAGGTGGATGGTGACCAAAGAGTAGTTGTATTAGTTATGAATTTTCTTTAGCTGTTGTAAGAAAAAGTTCAATTAACAGGGGTTTTTATTTTTTTATTACATAACAAGAGTCCCAGTATAGGCAGTTTTTGGAAGTAGTTTTGGGGTTCGAGGATGTCAGGAATGAAGTCTCTGATTTTCTTGCCTTTCTGTGGTTGCCTTAAGATTGCAAGGTGGCTGGTCAACCCAGAGCATTGCAAAACTGCAGGCATCCTCTCGATTTCTTCTTTAAGGAATCTTTCATAAAGCCCTACCCTACAATTTATGCTTACATCTAATCTACCACAGTAGTGTTACATGGTCCCTACCTGTAAGGGTGGTTGCATAATGTAATTTTTAAAAATCTGGGTTTGTTAATAGTAACACAAAAGTTGAGAATTGACAACATGTAGTCCAAACTACTTTGGCTCCTTAATATTCATTCATTCACATTCTTCCTGCCGTGTATGTTTTCCTTAAGGGAGACAACTCCATGTCCCATTCAGCTACTGCATTCTGTTCAAAGTACTCAGTCCTCTCTATTGGATCTAACTGTGGCTTTGACATTTATAAGATGTTCAACCTCCTATAAAACAAAGAGCCAATTATCTGCCCCCAGCATACACAAGTTGTGTAGGTGAGGCAAAACAAGGTAGCCATAGCAAAGCCACTCATAAAAAAAGGTAATGGGAAATACATAGTGGTCACTGCCCATAACAATGATTGAATGATGTTGGGCCAGACTGTCAAGGAGTTACTGCCTTGGCTGAGGGTTACGGTCCTTAATTAGGCCCTCTGGCAGATCTGATTCAAATGTCTGGGAGAAATTCTTTAATCCACTGTCCTCTCTTACCCTCTGATGGATTTTAACTTTTTTTCGTATACAGATATCTGAAGAATAAGTTCCTAGAAGCAAAAAACTTAAAAGTTAATTGAAAATTTAATAGATATTTCCAAATCACTCCCTATAATAGTTTATACCCAGTGTTGGATAGTTCCTATTTTGAAATCTCTCTTTATAAAACAGTATAAAGAATTTTATAGTCCCACATATCACATAGTTGGACTTACAGTTTTGTTGCTTGATAAGATATATAATGACATCACTGAATGTAAAAATTTGAATTTTAGCTTTCACAACAGCAGCATCCTATATTTTATTTAATTAATTAATTAATTTATCTATTTATTTATTTATTTATTTATTTACTTTTAAAATTTATCTTTATTGTTGAGACTATTACAGGTATACCATTTCCTCCCGCAACTGACCCCCTCCACTTCACTCCCACCCCGTCCCCAGGCCTTCACCCTGTTATTGACCGTGTCCATGGGTTATGCATATATGCATATAACTTCTTTGGTTAATCTCTTCCCACCCTCCACCCCCCTTCCCTCTTTCCTCTGAAATATGATCATCTGTTGCATGCATCAATGTCTCTGGATCTATTTAGTTCATCAGATTCTTTTGTTCATTAGCTTCTTCTTAAAGAAGACCCTTCAACATTTCCTGTAGTGCTGGTCTGGTGGTGATGAACTCCTTTAGCTTTTTCTTATCTGTGAAGCTCTTTATCTGACCTTCAATTCTAAATGATAGCTTTGCTGGGTAGAGCAATCTTGGTTGTAGTTCCATGTTTTTCATCACTTTGAATATTTCTTGCCACTCCCTTCTGGCCTGCAAGGTTTCTGTTGAGAAATCAGCTGACAGTCGTATGGGTGCTCCCTAGTAGGTAACTAATTGCTTTTCTCTTGCTGCTTTTAAGATTCTCTCTTTGTCTTTAACCTTTGGCATTTTAATTACAATGTGTCCTGGTGTGGGCCTCTTTGGGTTCCTCTTGTTTGGAACCCTCTGTGCTTCCTGGACTTGAAGGTCTATTTCTTTCCCCAGGTAGGGGAAGTTTTCTGTAATTATTTTTTCAAATAGGTTTTCAATTCCTTGGTCTCTTTCTGCCTCTTCTGGCACCCCAATAATACGAATGTTGGGCCTCTTGAAGTTGTCCCAGAGGCTCCTTTACTATTTTCATATTTCTGGGTTCTTTTTTCTTTTTGCTCTTCTGGTTGGGTGTTTTTTGTTTCCTCATGTTCCAAATTGCTGATTTGATTCTCAGCATCCTCTACTCTACTGTTGATTCCCTGCAAATTATTATTCATTTCAGTTCCTGTAGCCTTCACTTCAAATTGATACTTTATTATGTTATCGATTTTCTCAGTTATTTCCCTAACCATCTGCTTAAACATCCTATAACCATTATTCTGAACTCTCTGTTAGCTTGCTTGGATCTATTTCATTTAGTTTCTCTTCTAGAGATTTCTTCTGTTCTTTCCTTTGTGACATGTTTCTCTGCCTCCGCATTTTGGCTGCTTCCAGGTGTTTGTTTCTATGTATTAGGTAGAGCTGCTATGTCTCCTGGAATATGTAGAGTGGCTTTGTGTAGTAGATGTCCTATAGGGTCCAGTGGTTCAGCCTTCCCAGTCACCTGAGCTGGGCCTTCTAGATGCTCCCCTGTGTGGGCTGTGTGCACTGTCCTGTTGTAGTTGAGCCTTGGTTGCTCTTGGCATCCCTGGGAGGGACTGACCCCCAGGCCAATCAGCTGTGAGGACCAGCTGCAACTACAGCCAGAGAGCTGCTATGCTGGAGGCACCCCTATGGAGCAGGATTTACTTCAGTGGAGCTTTGGTTCACCAAGTGCGCCCCTTGAGTGTGTCACTTGTGGCTGTGGTAGGGTTGTAACCCAGCATGGTCGAGTCTGAGCACCAGGTGCACTGTCTCTGGGGCCTCCCAGGAGGTGCAAAGTCAGCCTGTGCCAGTGCCTTGCCCAGGACCACCCAGCATGAGCTACACAGCAAACCGTAGTTGGCAGCTACTTGTGCTGGGCTTTGCATTGTCCAGGAGAGGCCAAGCTGTGAGCCAATGCAGGCTGCCGCTAGTGCCAGGCCTGGGGCTGCTTATCAAGCCGTATGGGGCCCACTGCTGCTTGTTTGAAGGATTTTAGGAAAGTCCTAAGCATGAGGCTTGAGAGGCCACTTGCACAGAAAAGCCACTGGAAATGGCCTGGATGAGCTGCAGGTGGGGAGGGCGGGGCCTCCGGGAATCACGGGGCGGGGCCAAAGGTGTGAGTCAGGTGCTGGGGATTCAAATATGGCGCCTGCCTGCCGGCTGTGTGCGGGGAGGACTCGCCAAAGGAGCAATGGCCTCTGCCAGCCCTTCTGCCTGGGAGGAAGCTGTCCCTCCACCCCTTGCCCGGATCTCAGGCAGGTTAGTTCCCCCCCAAGTGTCCCAGGTCCTTTCAGGCTGCTGCCCGGCGCTGGGCTCAGAGGGAGAGCGTCCGAGTGAGTCCGTGCCGGGCCCTTTAGAGGAGCTGCTGGGGCTCCCACAGCCTCCGAGACCCTCAGGGACAGTCCCTGCTGGTTTCACAGCCCGGAGTTGTAGGGGCATCTCTTCCCGGCCCTGGAGCCCTGGGCTGGGGGCCTGCTGTGGGGCTGGGACCCCCTCCCTCCTCCGGGAAAACTCCGCCGCCGAGATTCCCTTCCCGGTTTCAACCGCGGCACCGGGTGTGGGCCCGCGGCACCGGGTGTGGGCCCGCGGCCCCGTCTCTGCGATTCAGCCCCGATCTGCCCCCTGTGCACCCCTCCTCCCGGTCTCGGTGCTTCTTCAGCTCCCTGGTTGCGGGGCTTCTGTTCAGCCAGATCTCAGGAGGTTCTGCGTGATGGTGGTTCTGTATTTTAGTTGTAATTTTGATGTGGTTGCGGGAGGCGGTGGGTGCAGCTGTTACCTACGCCGCCAGCTTGTTTTTTCTCCCCAGCATCCTATATTTTAAGAGAGGTCTGTACACAAATGTACAGATGACTTTTGACTCATTATGAATTAGGTGATTAATTATTAGTTAACTAATGACTTAGTTAACTGATAATGCTTGGTGTATGTACCTCAGGTGTCTGCTGCTCATGCTTAGGGACTCAGGACACTAGGCCATGGACTTATCCAGCTACAGCCTTCTTTTTGGTCCCCTAATGTACTTGGCACTGAGTTTTGCACCTGGTTGGCCATCTGGAAATATTAGTTGATTTGTATACCTTTTTTTTAAAAAAAAATTATCTTTATGGTTGGAACGATTACAGATGCCCCCTTTCCTCCCCATTAACCCCTCCCACCTTGTACCCACTCCCAGCCCCAGTCCCTCACCACACTGTTGTCTGTGTCCATGGGTTATGCATTTATGCATATAAATTCTTTGGTTAATCTCCCCCCTCCACCCCCCCACTCCCACTTTCCCTCTGAGGTTTCTCAGTCTGTTCTTTGTTGGCTCTTAGTTTCTTCAAACTAGAGGTCTCTCTTCTCCAACTCGTCATGGGGGAGAAATGTAGATTCCCACAGCTTTCCTCGCACCTTCCTGTTTTTAAAATGAGGATTTTTAGGTTTTTCTAAGGACTCTTTTTGTTAGTTTTGCTTTGGTGTCAACAGCCTTTGGGAAATAAGAAAATAGGGAAAAATCCTCCCACTTTCTGGCTGCTTCCGATTAGGTGACATCGGGATTGGGAGTTGCCAAGGATCTGAAAGGGCTAGGATAGGGGTTGCCAATAGAGGAAGAAAAGGAAGTGTGGGGGATTGGGGTGAGCTGCGTCAATTGTCATATGAAAATGTAAGTTTATGTTTGCGATATATTGCAGTTATTCAAGAGCAGTCAGAAATCTGGACTTTATGTTCCGTCATATTAAAACAAAACTAAAGTATGACATGGGGCAAACAAGACAAGTCTGTGGGCTATATTTGGTCTGCAGCTTACAGGTTTATAATTTCTGTGCAAGAAGGTCTTAGGCGTGGGCTTGTATTTCATGCCATTTGATATCTTTTTATTAAAGAGTAATCAATATCTCAGAACCATTTTATAATAATATTGTATCATATATGAAGGCTTGTTTCTGACAGCTAAACTCTACATTTTATTACTGTGTCTGGTCCTAGCATAATCAGTACTCAATTAATATTTGCTGACTATATTTATGCCAGGCAGAAAATTTGATTTTCAGATTTATTGGGTAAATACTGAGATCGATGGCAATCCTAATGTCTAGTAGCAAATATCATACAAAATATAAAATCTTCCAGAAAAAGTTGATAATATTCTTCATTTTCTACACTATTTGCATTTCTTTGTTTTTATTTTTCCCTAGTATTTTACTTTGTGTTTCTTTATTGCTTTTAGTTTATGCTAAAGGAAGAAAAATATTAGATGTAGTTTGCTGAGGACCGTTCAGAACAAGGAATTGTTTTGCCTTTTTAAATAAAGATGTTCTTTCTGTTTATGGAATATAGGTATCTTTTTAAAATTATATAGATTTTAAGTGTTCTGCTTCATTTATCATAAACTTCCTTAGTGTCTTAAAAATTTTAACATGTTGATATCTAGGCTGCTTCTTGGCTCTCAGAAATCACACAAAATAAATTTTTAGTCAGATTATCACCAATCTTGGTTCTGCAAAAGTGTTCAGTATTTGTTTTTCTTACCAAACTATGTCACTATCATGCTGTTTTACTTTTCTTTTGCAAAATCCAGTTTATCTATTTGGTTAAAGGCATGTATTATAATATCTCCTTTATTGTCATTCTCCTTCCAGTAGGGTGGCTCTCAAAGTATGGTCTGTAGAACCCTGAGGGTCCCTGAGCCCCTCTAGGGAGGCCTGTGAGCTCAAAATGATTTTCATAATAGTAAATTCTTTTGCTTTTTTTATTGTGTTAACATTTGCACCAATACTACAAAAAGCAAGGGTGAAAAAGCAAGATGAAACTATTGGAATTTACCTGGAATCAAGGCACTATGGACTTATGGCAGAAGCGAGAGGCTCATTTAAGAATGTCCTTCTGATGCATATCAAAGTACAATGTCTGTCTCAAGAAAAAAAAATTTTTTTGACTCCCAAACTAAGGCCTTTCAAAATAATTCGGAATTGCCTTTTGCCTGGGGTGGAAAGGGAGTTCCTTAGATAAGCAGTAGAATAGATAAGCAGTGCTTGGTGCAAAGGCTCCCTGAAGATTAGGGTTTAGGGCAAGAAAAACAATGTGCATTTTGATGATTTCTTGTAAATTTATAGACTTATGTAGACATAGCACAATCTATTTTTTAAAAGAGCATTTCCATTACTCACCAAATTTCCCTCAATCTCATTTTTTATTAAGCCTAATTCTAACACCTTTAGTCACAGACAATCACTAATCTGCTTTTTGCTTCTTTAAATTCTTTGCTTCTTTAAATTTTGCCTTTTCAGAATATTTCACATAAATGGAATCATATAACATGTAGTTCTTTGTGTCTGGCTCTGTCTCTCATCATGTTTTTGAAGTTCATCTGTGGTTCAGCAGGTATTGGTATTTTATTCATTGTTATTGTGGAATTATAGTCCTTTATGTGGCTATATGACATTTTTTTATCCATTCATCAATCAATGGGAATTTGGATAATTTCCAAATTTTGGTTCTTATGAGTAGGAATGCTATGAATATTTACAAGGTATCATTTTAATTGCTCTGTTGATTTTTAAAATTATATGTCAGTTATTTTCTTTCAGTTATTGTACTTTTCATCTCCAGAAATTCCATTTAATGTCTTTTTTTAAAAATTTATTTATTATTATTTATTATTTTTTTATCTCTTTATTGATTTCAGAGAGAGGAAAGGAGAGGGAGAGAGAGAGATAGAAACATCAATGATGAGAGAGTCATTGATTGAGTCCGCAACCCGGGCATGTGCCCTGACCAGGAATCGGACCCCGATCGCCTGGATCCTAGGTCGACGCTCAACCGCTGAGCCATGCCCGGCCGGGCTAATTTCTAATTCTATTCAATTTTTAGCTCTTTGTTGAGATTCTTTATTCATTGAAATCTCAAGTTATCATAAGTGAGATCAGGATACAGGGTCTCTTCCAAGAGGAACTCTGTCTTATAAGGGACAAAAAAGTTAAAGGTTACTTATTCCCTCTGTCCAAAGGTTCTTTATGTAGTTGGGATGGGGTATATTAATGATATTTATTGTCTTCAAAATTTGTTGTTGTTATAAATGTTATGCCCTGAATCCATCACAGTTTTGGATTTTGAGATCCAAAAGTTTCAATTTTTGAAACTGAAAAAGCCTTTGCTGTCAAAACTATTTTTTTCTGCCATGAGTTTCAGAAAGTTATTTCAAAACCCCATAGCCATGATTCAATTATTTTTTATTATTTTCTATGATGACATTCTTGTCTTGAGGTAATAGGAATTCTGCTTGAGTAAGAGGGAGGATCATGGGGTAAAATGAGTAGTCACGGCTAAAAAAATACCTCAATTAATATAGAAAAACATATTTTCACCATATGTATGTTCCAAAATTCCAAAGAGGTCATGGTTGAAAAAACATGGGGGTCATCTGTTCTGTGACATGGAGCATGAAGAAGTTGAAATTTTCAACTACAAGAGTAATTGTTCTTCTTCCTAACTTCTTATAATTCTCTTTATCCAAATCTAGTACCAAATCCACTTCTCCTTCACATTTTCCAGAACATCAAGTAGATTCTCTGTGTGTAGTGTGTTATGTGCCATTGAGTTGGCTCCAACTCTTAGTGACCCTGTGAATGAGTGATGTCCACAATGTTCAATCTCTGCAGAGCTCCTGTAGACTCATGCCCATGCTGAATGTATTTTCCTAGATTAATACTTCATATTTTCTCTTCTCTTTGTTCTTTTTTTAATTGACAAACTTATATTGACAGATATAATCACTCAGAGTCCATAATCTAATACTATTTGCCATCTCCATATCGTCTTTGGTGAAGTGTCTGTTAAGACCTGTAGCCCATTTTTTAATCAGGTTTTTAAAATTTTTATTTTAGATAATAGTCCTTTATCAGATGTGTCTTTTGCAAATATTTTCTCCCACTCCATGGCCTGTCTTCTAATTCTCTTGATATTGTCTATCACAGAGCAGAGTTTTTCATTTTAATGAAGTCCAGCTTATTAGTTATTTCTTTCATGAATTGTATTTTTAGTGTTGTAACTAAAAAGTCATTGCCACACACAAGGTCATCTAAATTTTCTCCTACATTATTTTCTAAGAGTTTTATAGTTTTTCATTTTACATTTAAGTCTGTGATTCATTTTGACTTACATTTTGTGAAGGGTGTAAGGTCTGTGTCTAGATTAAAATTTTTCTTTTCATATAGATGTCCAGTTGTTCCAGCACTATTTGTTGAAAAGAATACTCTTGGCTCCATTGCATAGCCTTTGCTCCTTTATTAAAGATTAGTTAGCTATATGTGGGCCTATCTTTGGGCCCTCTATTCTGTTCTGTCTTTATTTCTGGGATGTCTCATCTTTCACCAGTACTATGCTGTCTTGATTACTGTAGCTTTACAGTAACTCTTGAAGTCAAGTAGTGTGAGTCCTCCAACTTTGTTCTTCTCTTTCAATATTGTGTTGCCTGTTTCGGGCCCTTTCCCTGCCATATAAACTTTATAATCAGTTTGTTAATATCCACAAAATAACTTACTGAGATTTTGGTTGGGATTTCATTCGCTCTATAGATCAAGTTGGGAAGAACTGGTATCTTAACAACACAGTCTTCCTGTCCATGAACGTGAAATATTTCTCCATTTATTCAGTTATTTAATTTTATCGGTTTTGTAGTTTTCCTGGTATTGTGTTTTTAATTTCAAATTTCACTTGTTTATTGCTGGTATATAGAAAAGTGATTGATCTTTATATATTAATCTTACAAACTTGCTAAAATTGTTGTTAGTTACAGGGTTATTTTCTGTTGTTGGTTCTTTTAGATTTTCTACCTAGACAACAATGTTATCTGTGAACAAAGGCAGTTTTATTCCTTCCTTCTTTATACGTATACCTTTTTTTTGTCTTGCCTTATGGTATTAGCAAAGACTAAAAACTGGTAAGAGGGGACATCCTTGTCTTGTATCTGATCTTAGTGAGAAAGTTTAGTGGAAAAGTTTCTCACCATCACATATGATGTTTGCTGTATGTTTTTTGTAAATGTTGTTTTTATCAAGTTTGAGTGAGTTCGCATTTATTTTTAATTTGCTGAGAGTTTTTATCATGAACGGATTTGGATTTTATCGAGTGCTTTTTCCTGCCTCTACTGATATGATCATATAATTTTTTTATTTTTAGTCTGTTGGTCTGGAGGATTACAATTAATTGATAAATAATTGGTGAACCAGCCTTGCACACTTAGGATAAATCCCACTTGATCATGATTTATGATCTCTTTAATGATTTGGTTTGCTAATACTTTGTTGAGGATTTTTTCATCTATGTTTATGAGAGATATTGGTCTGTAGTTTTTTTTCTTACGATGTCCTTTTCTGTTTTTGATATTAGTATAATAGTGGCCTCATAGAATGAGTTAGGAAGTATTCCCTCTGCTTCTATCCTTTGAATGAGATTGTAGAGAATTGGTACCTCATATTTTCAACATTTATTTTTATTTTTTATGGTTTTTGATTTCCAAAGTATTAAAGAGATAAAGAATTCATTCAAGTTAGTTAATGAATGCTGATAAATGAAGGTGCATTATGTGTCTATCCTGGGTCATAGGTCAATGCTCCACCACTGAGCCACACTGGCTGGGCAGTGCAGGACTTTTTTAGTGATATTATTCACACCGCATCCTGGCATGGTACCCTAATTCTGCTAGCTTGGGGCACTTTATAGACACCTCTGAAGCCTGTTGCATCTCTTATGTCTGAGTACACTTTTAAATCTGTGTTTTAAAGATATTTGCTTATTTTTCTTTCTTTCTTTACAAACTTCATTTAAAAAGTTGATGGAGTCCTCTTTTACTGTCTTAGCCTGAAATCAGTCCTATCAGTAGGCGAGGTTGATAAACTGTCAACCCCAAAACCATCATTTCCATTTATAGAAACACAGCCAATGTTTTTTAGGGGTGAATTCTTTTGTGCAGGTAAATAGAATGCTTTTTAAAGATAATTCATATTGTACCACAGAAAATGCAAAACATCAAGCCTGATTATCTAATAGAATGACAGCCTTTGATAAATATTTACATTTAATATTAGAAAGGGAATGAGACCTACATGGAATAATCTGTATTTTCTGTATCATTTCCTACATTGTTGTGTTTTCTCAGCATGGTTTGTTTGGTATTTTAGATTCATTAAATGCATTCATTGTTAGGAATTTCCTGAGTACAAATATAAAAATATACCTAACATATATATTATAAAATACAACGAAAGTATTATTTTCTAATCTGATAAGTGAGAGCACCTACTTAATTTATGATTTTACAAAGACTTCAACTTGCCTCGAAATTGCCTCTTATAGAAACACTGGCTATTAATATTGTCAGCTTTCAGAAAAGACATTTTTCAAAAGTTAGATAATTTATATTTTCAATGCCATGTAAAATATAACAGTGACTACAAGGAAACAGGCTTGTTTCCTTTCTTTGTTTTTGGTGTAGTCTTATTATTTCTTGGCAGGGTAAGTTATACAACTGTTTGGATAATTTAGATATTTTCAAACTTGATTTCTGAGTATGCTAGTTGATCAAAATAAAGACTCCCCTCATTAGTTTATACAAACAACAGTTTTAGTTCTGTTTCATATAATACTTATGTCTGACATGGAGCCAGTTTTCAATAAACATTTGCTGGATTGATGGATGAATGCCTGTACTTGCCAAATGTTTACAGAGTGGAAATAATAGGTGAGCATGAATGTTACTTCAGTTGAATGAACTCTCTCGGCAGATCCTGCAGCTTAATGTTTTCTTTGCCTTAGGAGAGATATTGAAGAATAATATTTTAAAAGGCTCTGGAGTAAGAGCCCTACCACTGCAATATTTGGAGGGTCAGCCAGCCCCACGTATCTTGCTTCTTGCAGGGCTGCTCTGCTCTGGGAAGTGGCCCAGGGAGGTAGCCTTATTTTGTTGCTTCACCAGCCCTTAAAACAGCACTTCTCAAACTTCACGGTGTATATAAACTGTACAGGTATCTTGTTAAAATGAAAATTCTGTTATTTGTTAACCAGCTGTAGGCTGAGTGCTCTTTGTTTTGTCAGATACTTTATATTTTGTCTTAGTGCAGGATAAGAGCACAAATAGCCCGGCTGGCTGGCTCAGCAGCTGAGTGTGCACCTGTGATCCAGGAGGTTGCGGTTCGATTCCTGGTCAGGGCACATGCTCGGGTTGCAGGCTCGATCCCCAGTAGGGGGCGTGCAGGAGGCACCGGTAGATGTTGATGTTTCTCATTGATGTTTCTATCTCTCTCTCCCTCTCCCTTCCCCTCTCTCTAAAATCAATAAAAACATATTAAAAAATCATTCTATAGATGCCACAGATAAACCCCATAAATCTGTTATCAATATGTTTATAGGATTAGACTGTGTCATCTTCCTTCTTCCTTTCTTTCCTGGTAATGAAAGATAAATCTATTTCAGGCCATCTGCTAAACGCCTTACTTCCCAAACATAAACTAATCTAGACATTGCTAACGCATTCCCCACGAGAAACAGATCTATCAACTAGAATACAATTATTCTTTTTCACTTTCACCTGAAGATAAAGAATCAGAATATTCTCTTCAAAATTGTTAATTTTTCCATCCCCTGATCCTTTAATGTGGTTATGTTACTCACTTGAAATAGATTTGTTTCTGTTTGTAATCCATTTCTCTCTCCACAGTTTTGTTCATTTTATTTGCTCTATCTATGTATCTAACATCAAGTCTATCTATCCATCTATCTATCACCTATCTATTGAATTATTTACTACTAGCACATTATATCCTTTATTTTTACAAAATTCCACCCTTTATTCCATTCTTCCTCTCCCCCCTTTCCTGTCCTTTGGGATTTCCTTGACAGGTAAAGCTTTGCCCAGTTTATTTCAACCTTTTCAAGTCATTTTGCTTTAGATATTTCTTTTGTTATAACTTGTAGTTGTTTGCTTTTTTAAAATTCTCACCCGAGGATATGTTTATTGATTTTAGAGTGAGGAGCATGGGGAGGGGGGAGAGGCAGAGAGAGAGAGGAACGTCACTGTGAGAGAGAAACATTGATCACTTGCCTCCCATGCGAGCCCTGACTGGGGGGATCAAACCCAAAACCTAGGTATGTGTCCTGACAGGGAATCGAACCCAGAACCTTTTGGTGTAGGAGACAACTCTCCAACCAACTGAGCCACCTGGCCAGGACTCAGACTAAAGAAAACGTTACTGAAAGACACTGGGTTTTCCTATTGCAGACATTTAAAGAAATATTTTGGAAATTATCTTTTTTGCATGGCTTGAAATCATTTCCCTAAAAGATATAAAAGGAAGGACTGAAAAATGTATTAAAGGTGTAACACCAATCAGGTCTTTTGATTTATGAAAGCTGTGTGTAAAATTCCATCACCACAGTATAACCTTTGAATAAAGTTCTTTCTTTTTAAAACTTTTCTTTCTTTACTTTTTCATTGATTACTAGACCCCAGATATCAAGATTTTATTGAACAGATGAGTGTGGGGAAAAAAACCATGATAATCTCTTTTATGTGTATTTTTTTCTGGAATTGCTTCTGCATAGATTAAATTTTATATCCAAGCTTAGAGGGGAAAAGCAAGCGAGTAATATAATTGTTCTCTATTCGGTCTGGTCACAGCCTACTGCAGAAAGCTCATCAAATATGGGCTCTTCGATATTTCTGGCAGAAAAATAAAAGCTTTCCCTCTTGTTCACATAAATAATACCATGCCGTGCATCTTTATTAATCCTGGCTTTGTGAAATGAAGTTTTAAAATTTACTAAGTATCCCCTAATTCAGTGATTTTCAGCCTTTTTTCATCTCATGGCACATATAAACTAATTATTAAAATTCTGTGACACACCAAAAAATATATTTTTTACCAATCTGACAAAAAATAGGTATAATTTTGATTCATTCACACTGAACAACTATTGTTGTGTTGGCTGTTGTGAGTTTTTAATTTGACAGTCTAAGGGAAAAGAGGTTAGTGCCCCTGACTAAATGGTCAGATATTGCCTATTTTAAAGATTTTGCAGCACACCGGTTGAAAATTACTGCTCTAATTCACAGAATTGCTCTAGTAGAAAGAGATAAAACAACTGTTTTATTGCTCAAAGACCTTGTGCCTATAATACAGTCTGTTTCCTATCTCTCTGCCATTGCTTCATGGGCAGAACGCTTGCTTTCAAATGTAAATGAGTCCAATTTTATAACTTCTGTATAACAGTCTTTCCTTTGAGTGATGCTGGTGACCAGCTGTCAAAGGGCCTATTATCCAGGGTTGGCTTCTGCGTGTCACATGATATCTTCTTCCTAATACTGTGTAAGTTTACAATATTCTTTACGGAGTCCCTTAATTGCTTCGCTATTCCATGTTTCTAAGCAGTGTGTACCTGCTGGCTGCTGATAGGAGACTTTGCTTCACATATTTGCAGTACAGTTAAATGGGCTAGATTTTTGTGCTATCACTGATGGTGTAGCATAAATAAGGTCACATGGATTGTGGTAAAATTTGAACTCTGCTTTGAAATGGGATTTTTGAAGCCCCTCTCAGTGGCAGTGTTTCATGTGAGTTGCTATTTTTTCCTAAAAGTCTGCAACTGTGTTAAAATGTTAATCCCTTATATTTTACTGTGTGTAGTACTTTGTTCTGGGTGCTTTGAAAGATACCACAGAGCAATAAGGCAAAGTTTTTGCCCCATTCATTTATCCTACTCAGGAAGGAATTGGGTGGAATATAGTAGGCTTTTTGCCTTCCTGCCCCAATACCACCTCCAGTATTTGCAGCTCTTCTACCTCATGAGATGGCACACATCTTCCACTACAGGACCTCCCTTCCCAGCCCCTCATTCCTCTAGGCCTGGCCCTTGACCCAGCTCTGACAAGCAGGCAGACCGCTCAGTGGCGGGAGGAGACAGTCGGAATGCTTTCTGGCGAGGCGAGGCAACTGCATTCTCTTTCCAGATGCAGCAAGTGATGGGGGTAGAGTGGGAGCACCTAATAGCTGGCATTGCGGGGTTGGCGGAATCACCTAAGGTGTCTGCATCCATGGGTGGTGGCTATGATGTATGAATTTGGGCATTTTCCTGGTTGAGACGTCTCTATGACTAATTGCCAGGGGGTTTTGGATTTTGGGAGTTGTTCAAAATATTTAATAAGTGAGAATTGCTGCGTATTGCTTGTAACTAAGCCTGAAAACTATCATATCTTTAATGAACCACAAAAGAGAGGAAAATTGAAATTTTTGAGTGGACATATAAATGTAATAAGATGGAGACAGACAAGGGCTCAGGAAGATAGGAAAGATTCACAGACGAGGTAGATGTTGAGCTCTGGAGTCTCAACTCATTCAACAAATACTATACGGCAGCAATTTTCAATCTTTTTCATCTCATGGGACATATAAACTAATTACTAAATTTCTGTGGCACATCAAAAATATA
Source organism: Miniopterus natalensis (assembly GCF_054644295.1). NCBI lineage: Eukaryota > Metazoa > Chordata > Mammalia > Chiroptera > Miniopteridae > Miniopterus > Miniopterus natalensis. The sequence continues at coordinate 141,569,127 of NC_142081.1, read as the reverse complement.
TTTTTTGCCAATCTGACAAAAAGTAGATATAATTTTGATTTATTCACACCGGATGGTTATTGTTGTGTTGACCATTAATTTTTTATTTGACAAATCGCAAGAGCAGGGAACCTGTTTTCTGCCAACGGCCATTTGGATATTTATAACATCATTAGTGGGCCATACAAAATTATCAACTTAAAAATTAGCTATGAAAAAAGCTCCTAGATTTATTGAATTTCAATTCCCACCTGTGGTTGCCTTGGCAGGGCCAGACCAAATGATTTTTCGGGCTGCATGCAGCCCTTGGGCCTGACGTTCCCCACCCTTGAAGGGAAAAAGGGTCAGTGCCCCTGACTAAATGGTCAGGTAGTGCATGTTTCAAAAATTATTGTGGCACACGTGTTGAAAATTGCTGCTTTAGGCTGTTGATATATACCAGATATGGTAGTAAGTGCTTGGGATAAAAAGGTGAGCCAGCATGACAGAGTTTCAAGGCAGCTTCATGAAGCTTACAGTTGAAAGAACAAGAAATTACTCTTTATTACAACAGCTCTGAAAACAGCTCTGTCGGGGGAGTAAGAGAATACAACGTGAGCTTATACCAGGGACACTTAGGTATTGAAGAGCAGTCAGGTGAGGTTTCCCTAAGCAGTGTCTTTGAGAAAAAACCTGAGCGATGTGTAGATTAAAGTTAACGATGGAGGAGGGTCTTTGGGTGAAGAGTGCCCAGGTAAAGACATCAGCATTTGTAGAAAGTTTTACAGTGAGATTAAATATGGCTCATTCTAAAAACTGAAAATTTTTTGGTATTGTTGAAATACAGAATTTGGAAGTAGAAAGTGGCTGAGATAATCTGTAAAAGAACCAGATATTTTTTCTTCCATATTTAACATGGATAGTTAGAGAGAGTTTACTCAGGCTAGTGCTTATGAAAGAGAAAAATCAAGCCTGAGAGTGACATGCAACATTACAGTGCTAGTATTAACTTTTGCAAATAAAGATGAATACTCTGCTGGTCCTCCAATATACTCTGTGTTCTACATAATCTTGAAACACAGCTTTATATGGGCTTATGCCTGGGTGAAGAATTGATATTATTACCTGAAGTTGAATCATTCTTAACAACTCTGAGTCAGAGTAGTACAGTTTTGTGGAAACAAGAAATACTTGATATGTGCTTTTAGAATAGATGGTGGACTGACTAGCAAAGTTTGGGAATATAAACTTTCTTATCTTGAAATAGCTGGGTATCCATACAATTTCTGTGATGGTGTACTGAACCGGAACAGGGCAAGTAGTAGTGTTCAAAGGGTTGAGGAGAAATAGACATATTTAAGATATATTTGGGAGGATATGATCATTGATTAAAAGGATAAGTAGCGTAAAGAAGGCGGTGCAACCAAGATGTTTGAAAGACACAGACTTGTGGTTCCTAAGTGTATCTCTGTCCACCTGTGGTGGATTACCCAGTTGGCACAAATAAATCTTGCCATGTTTGCATTTATACATATTTCAATTTAATTTTAAAGGTATAAATACCTTTAAAAACATAGTAGTAGTATATCTGAATCTGTTTCTCTTTTCTGTTGTCTAGCAAAACTTCAGGTAAAATACTAAGAAAGGGTTCATGTAGTGGCTGTGGCAAAATATGAATTACATTTAGGCATATATTTGAAGAATTGTATGTAATTTATTCATGGGGTATACCTATGAAAAATAATTTACACTGATATAACACTCTGCATTTCTTTTCAAAGATCTTCATTCATTATTTCTTTTATAGTCTCCAAAACTCTGTGAAAGGCAAAATAATCTGCATTGTACAGATGAGAACACACTGGCTGGGAAAGGTTTAATAGGTGTACATTCATGCAGGCTGCAGGGAGCAGAGCGTGGACAGAAGCTTGGCTTTTCAGGTCCCCATCCAGAGACAATAAGAAGAGTGAAGCCCTTTGTTCCCACTAGGCGATCGTGTTCAGAATACACTGCCACCCCCAAATCTGTCTTTTGATTTGGTTATTAAGTGATTTTGAGTTGGTTATTAAGAAACAAAAAACTCAGAAAGAACCTCTGAACCTCCGCTTCCTGGCTAATAGAATTCAGATAAAAAACCTGCTTCAGGAAGGGAACCTTAGCATATGCATCTTAGAACATATGAATTAGCACATATGTGCTGGATGGGAAGAAATCTAACAAAGCCTGTTTCCTTGTGTGTCCCATTATTCCTAAATGACCCAGCAAGAATTTGTTTACCATATATTTGATCTTACACTTACCCGTGAATTACCTACTTTTCCTTTGGAATCCCAGACCCCTACCCCCGCTCCTCCTTTGGCCAGAATGGCATATACGCCTCAACTCCCTGATGTGCCTTGAGTTTCATATCTTATGGCACCTCTGGCATGTACATTCGTCATAAACTTTGTATATTTTCTCCTGTTAATCTGCCTCTATTAATTTGGTTATTAGCCCATGTGGAAGGACTTAGAAGTGAGAGGAAAGTTATTTTTTTTATACCCCCACAAGATATATGAACTGCTAATTACGTAACAGTCAGTTATAATTTGGAAGGTCATGATAACTTTTCTTAATGTGTGTGAAAGCTATCTCTATTCAAGCAGAGTGAAATAAAGGGTTGATTAATGTCTCTCAAACACTGTTAAGTAAAAGATCATTTAGGTCATCCAGGCAATATTTCAAATCTTATTCTTTAGGGTCGTTTTTAGTTTTTTGTTTGTTTTGTTTTATTTTTGTTAATACTCACCTGAAGGTATTTTTTCCATTGATTTTTAGAGAGTGAAAGGGAGGGAGGGAGAGGGAGAGAGGAGGAACACCGATGTGAGAGAGACACATTGGTTGCCTCCCAAACAGGCCCCAGTTGGGGCCAGGGATCAAGCCTGCAACCCAGGTATGTGCCCTTGACTGGGAGTCAAACCTGAGACCTTCGGTGCACAGGCCAATGTTCTAACTACTGAGCTACACCAGTCAGGGCCTACCTTTTTTTATTTTGGCCTGAATTGATCCTTTAGTCTAGAAATACCTTTTGTAATTGAAGGTGAGGACATTATTTTCTACTATTTTATGTTTGCCTGAAGAGCTTGTACAGCACTGAGTTGATTGTACTCAAAACTCTTAGCAGCAGGAAGATGCAAATATATAAAAAATGCCTTTTAAAACCCAGCTTAGCTTTAGGAGGTAACTTGTTGAGAAAATGCTTGTAGCCATGGGATGACATTATTCAGCTTTGTGAGGTGCTAGCTGGAAAGCTACAATGTCACAGCTTAAGACTGTATTTGTTTATAGATGGATAATTACAAGTAGCTTTGGGGCTGACATTTTGTGAAAATATCCACTTGTATAGGTCTCCTGGTTGGCCTACTTACATATGTACAAACAGGTTTTCTTGGCATGAGGGCCAGAATACTGATGCTAACAAAATGTGACTGTTAAAAAAAAATATATATATATATATAATAACTGATGATCACAGTTGGCTTTTGTCAAGTTTAATCAGTTTGAAGAATAAATTAATGGTGCTTTGAAAATCTTATAAAATATTCCTCATACAAAAGCCAATTAATTTTTATTCTCTAAAGAACAGAATTAAATGATAGCTAATCACATACAGAATTTAAATATTATTATATGTTAAGAATTACAACCACACACATACATAAACATACAGCTTACATGTGCATATGTTTATTAGTTTCTAAATGATCTAAAAGCCTATTCTACATATGTTATTAAGCTGAGAACTCTAACTTGACAGCAGTCAGTTCATCAATCTGAAAACGGGGTAAGAGGGATGAGATAGTGAGAAGAAAAGTGAAGTGCTAGATATGAATATGAAAAAGCATCTTACCATATTATTTCTTAATTGAGATTAGCATGCTGAAGACTTTGAGAGATACTTTATTTAGGAAAAACAAGTCTTATTTTCCTGGATAGAAAATTTTAGAAACAACATGTGTTATTGTTATTGTTGTAATTATTTAGTTATTAATATTAATAATAGGAAGAGAGAGAAAGGGAAGCCAGATATTATAAGCATGGTATCTGGGCAGCTTCACCAGGAAGGTACAGCTTCACAGTCTCCAGGAAACCACCTGTCCTTTTCCTGCAGATCACTGTGGGAAGGGGTTGAACAGGGGAAATGGCACATATCCAGTGAAATCGGGGTGGCACAGGGAGGGTGCTTGCCTCTCAATCTAGCCTGGGAAAAAGTCTTTGGCTAGAAGGGTGAAGCCACTGCAAACATGCAAAATCTTGGAAGGTTAAAATCCCCAAAGGGTCCCTTCTCTTCCTCTTGTCTTTTGTTTCCTCTTACTCTCTCTTGCTCCGTGACCCATACTCGCCTGTGTGCTGTCTCCATAGCCATGTGGCCTTAAGCAGTCGCATGACCCAGGGCCACCAGACTCCGCATACAGGATGCTGGACCGGACTGTGCTTTAATGTGGACCAGAGACTCTGGGCAGTGGCCTTAATTCTAGCCCTGCTGAAGACAAGATTGGACTTTTTCTATCGCAGGACAGAAGAAATGGGACATTGGAAACCCAGAGCTTTAATTCCATGGAGATAAAGATCACTCATCCTCCCGTGCAAATCTCAGGAAATTCCTTTCCTTGCGACATCGCAAGAACTCCACTTCCACCGGTGGGAGATGGGGACGCAGATGGCATTCCACCGATAACATTATGACTGTGTTAATAGAAGTGTCATATTAAGTACTATAGGCTTTCTTGCATCACTGAGATAAAAAAATTCCATAACCAGTGAGTCAAAAGCTTGGCTTTTACTGAAAAATGATTAAATCAGAAGGAGAAGACAGGCAGCTAATGAGTTGGCTGGACTTATATGGACATTATCTTGAAAGGCCATGATAGGAAACCTGAACGGCGTGGTCAGAACTTAGAACTGTTTTGATCCAAAACTAATTTCCTTGAGTGAAAAGTAAGAATTTACTTTCTTGTAACAATTTCAAAAGGAATGAAATAGAGGGAAGTGGGTTTTTCAAATGAAAGGCAAACGATGTGATTAAACACACACACACACACACACACACACACACACACACACACACACACACACGACATTAGTCTCTCCAGAGAAGGTAGGAAAGGGTAAGAAAGAGGAAAACATTAGTGATCCTCATTTTTGTTTTCCAATATTTATTTTTAAATGACCACAGAAAAGTTGTCTTTACTCATTTTTAAGTGGAATAAATTAATACCTGATGGTATATGAGCTATTTAAAAAACATTTACAATAACCATCAATAAAGACATTCTTTAGTTTGAAAATTTTCTTTATTCATGAGACATTTTCTTCTTAATAAACAACTTTGGTGCTTCTTTGATCCATCCTAGAAGTTCTGACATGATTGCACCATCCAATGTAAGATTTTAAAAAATGCCTCTTAAGTGCATATCTATTGAACAACATGAGGTAACTCAGTGGAGTTATAATGTCAAGATTCATTTGCAATGATAATCACCATTACTATTTAGAGCATTTGTTGAGAAGATGAAGCTGCCATTCTTTTTTGAGAGCAAATTGACCGAGTGTGTAAGTGCCCTCTGAATATGCTGTAGAATCCCGTTTTGGCCTATTTCTTCACTCTGTTCCATGAAGTGGTGACAACTTCAGGGCCCAGGGTTTCAGTTGCGGTATCTATATTCTTTTTTAAAAAATTATGTTTTTACTGATTTCAGAGAGAGGAAGGGAGAGGGAGCGAGAGATAGAAACATCAAAGATGAGAGAAAGCCATTGATCAGCTGCCTGAAACCCAGGCAGGTGCCTTAACTGGGAATGGAACCGTGACCTCCTGGTTCATAAGTCTATGTTCAACCACTGAGCCACGCCAGCTGGGCACGGTATCCGTATTCTTGAACCATCTCTTTAATTGTCTGCTCTGCCTGAGCATTCTGCCAAAACACAGGAGGGCAGCATCAGGCTGGGAGAGGACATTCTCCCAAGGATTTTGCTTAGTTCGCACAGGTTCATGAAATCTTAGGGTTGTTTCTTTTGTGACTGCTTTTCCTATGAGATCTTCGCCCAAGGTAGTCATGAAAGTCTCAAGAGGTACCAGAATAAAAATAAAATTTTCTCATAAAAATGACTTTTTCTGAAAACTAGTCCATGTGAGATATTATTTCAGCATCTTATTAAAAGCCAAAGGTTGTATAAACACCCTTCTATTTAATAGGTTGTACCTTTCTACTATATCTGAAACTAAAATTTACAGCTTAGAATATTCTAACTATAGAAGATAAATATTTTAGTACTGTGCTTTATAATGTGGATAAAAGACGGGTTGTAAGGAGAGTAACCTCCCAGGGTGATCTGATCAGAAATTTCTAACTGGGCAGGTCATGGTAGGTAGTAATATCCCAGGCATATAACTTCTTTAGTAAAAGGTTATCTTTGCCTTAAGCAAGCCCTGTCCGCTGGTTCTGATCATTTAGGTTAACACATCTTTGAAATGCCTTTCTTAAAATCCCTCCTATATTGTGACCACTCTCAAGAAAGCATATAGTATAAAAATTATGTAATCCACAATATATTCAATAAAAAGAAATAAAAAGAGAGCATGTAATCTTTTTTTTTTTTTTTTAATATATCTTTATTGATTTCAGAGCGAGGAAAGGAGAGGGAGAGAGAGAGAGATAGAAACATCAATGATGAGAGAGTAATTGATCGAGCCCACAACCCGGGCATGTGCCCTGACTGGGAATCGAACCCCGATCGCCTGGATCCTAGGTCAACGCTCAACCGCTGAGCCACGCCTGGCCGGGCCAGAGCATGTAATCTTAATTGTTCTGTAATCCCATCCCACCTTGCTTTCCCTCCACCTTTATATAATCTTTCTTATGCTCCCTCCTTAATTCCAAATGCATAAAAGAAGCTGCAAACTGTAATTTCTTGGAAGCATTTTTCTCAGTTTGTTGAAATTTTCTACCAGGGGTATCCTCTATTTCATTCAAATTTTTATAAAAATTCTCTACCAGTTTGGACATTCTTATGTCTACAATAATAAGAAATGTGTTTGATCTGCACAGAGCTCCTAAAATCCTTGGGGTTTCCTAAGTGATAAAAGCAATAAAGATGTCTTTTGTTATATCAATGAGGTGACTTTTGGAATGCACCTAGTATGGGGGCTGGTTACCAGGAGAACCAACCATGTGATTAGAAGGTTGGAACATATTTCCCACTTTCCTGACCTCCTGGAAGGGGAGAGGGGCTGGAGGTTGAGTTCAATCACCAATGGCAATGATTTAATCAATCATAACTAGGTAATGAAACTTCCATTAAAAACCAAAAAGATGGGGTTCTGAGAGCTTCCAGGTTGGTGAATACCTGGAGAGTCAGGGAGAGTGGCATACCTGGAGAGGGCATGAAAACTCATCACCTTCTCTTCTTATCTTACCCTAGGCATCTCTTCTTCCTGGCTATACCTGAGCTATATCCTTTTATAATAAATCTGTCATCTATTAAGTAAAATGTTTTTTTCTGAATTCTGTAAACTGCTCTAGCAAATTAACTGAATCCAAGGAGGGGACATAGGAACCTCTCAACCAGTCAGAAGTGCAGGTATCAACCTAGACTAGCAACGGGCATCTGAAATGGGGGTGTGGGGAGCGGTCTTGGAGACTGAGCCCTTAACCAATGGTATTTGATACTGTTTCCAGGTAGATAGTTGTCAGAATTGAGTTAAATTATAGTAAACTCTGTTGGTGTCAGAAGATGGTTGTTGGTGTGGGGGATATCCCCCTATTCCACACATTGGAATTGGGTCCAGGAATACAAAAAGAAATAAGAAAGATACGAGATATAGAAGATAGTATTATCATTCTTCCTTTGGTTCAAACTTCTCATCTTTAAAAGACATTGTGAAACTATGAAGTTTAAAATGTTAAGTAATGTATGAAAATCATGATGAAACCTTTTCTTTAATTTGTGAGTTTGAATGAGGAAAAGGAAACAGAAGATATTCATATGCCAAGAAACTCTGGCTGCTGAGTATTTGTTAACAAACCTGGGGTGTCTGGAAAATATTATTGTAAGAATCTTGGTGAAAAGACCTACTACAAGAACCCTGGTTCTGGTCTTAGGCTGCAAGGAAGCGAAGATTTTGGGAATTCAACTTTCATCTGGCTTATTCCATGCTGAGGGAGGAGGCTCATTTTTTAGATAGAATTGAAAACCCTTGGCCTGAAGAAAACAGTTTCCACATTCATTCAGGCCAAACACTCTAGTTAGCATCTGACAAAAAGAGGCTCATCTGCTGAGCATATTACAAAAGCTTCTGTTAGCATAAGTCATCCCACCCTGGCTGATACTTCCAAATTTGCTTTAAACATATTTTGTTGAATCTAAGGCACCAGTGGTTCTAAGATTATGAATTATTTAATATATGAGATAAAAGGAAGTGACATAATGCTGAGACCCTAGTGTCCTAAGACCCTAAAATGCATCTCCATTTCAGAGTAAATGTGCATCTTTGAAAAGAAGAAATACAGTTTTGATAACCTCGTCTGCACCTGAATCCAAGTTGTTCCTATTTGGGGAGGCCTAAACTTCATCGAAATTTTAAATGAGCTACCAATTTGAAATGAATGTAGCCATCTGAGAAAGTAGAATTTCTAGAATATTTAACAGAGAAAAGGTTTCAGGCAGCATAGGGGATTTACAGGAGAAATAGAAGTTCATTTCTTGAGTTTACAAATTGAATTCAGTCTCATGCTTTATAGTGGATGCTTTAGAGGTATTGTCTCTCTCTCCATCCACCCCAGTCTGCAGGAATCAGGTCACATAGAGAAGTTGCTATGTTATAGGGACCTCCACTTCCCTTCCCTGGCCCTGCATGAGAGTATGCGAATGTATGGGGCAAGTCATGGGAGTCCTTCCCCACCTTGGAAATTTTGTCTGATAATAAAAATTGTTCTTTTTGATAAAATATAATTGATCTTAGCAATTCTTTCCTTAGGCCCTTTCTGAGAGTTCTCCATGGGAGAGAGTATCTAGTTCCCCAGGTTTCCTGACTCAGTGTCTACACTGGATTTCAATCTTCCTTGATGACATCTGCATCTGAACAGTTGGTAGAAAGCTGCTTCCACCCTCCTGATCAATATTTTTCATTTATTTAACAATTATGTTTTGTGTACCTTCTATGTTCTGGGCACTATTATTTTATGAAACATGATATGTTGAACATTACTACTGCGAATAACAGGAACTGATTCTATTTGAGCAAAGATGTGAAGAAAGCATGGGAGTGAGCCAGGTGGGTTTCTGATGGAAGAGTGTCCCTGGAGGAAATAGTAAGGGCACAGGCCTTGCAGCAGGAGCATGCACAGTGTGTTTGAGGAACAAGGCAGTGAGGAATAGGCCAGGATGGCTGGAGTAGGGTGGACAGGAGGAGAAGCTGAGGAGAGGGTAAGCCAATGGAAAAGATTTTGGTGTTTACTCTGAGTAGAATGGAAAGGCACTGAAGGAATTTATAGAAATGAGTAAAATACTGACTTTATTTCTAAAGGACCTCTTATTTTCCTGTGGAGGAACAAATAAGTATAATTTGGAAGGGTGCAGGCAACGAGACCACTTAGAAGGCTAGTACAAAATCAAAGAAAGAGGTCATGGTGGCTTGTGCAGGGGTTCTGGTGGTAGAGATGGTAAGAGGGGGTCAGGTCCAGGACATGTTTTGTAAGGAGAGCTGCCAGGCTTCGATTGGCTATGGGATGAAGAATGGAGAAGCGATGACTCAATAAATTTGACTTGTGTAACCTGAATAATAAAGTTGCCATTGACTGAGACGGGAAAGCAATGTGGGCAGAACAGTTTGAAGGGGAGAATCACGAGTTCGGTTTTGAACATTAAACATTTGAGAAACTTAATTGATATTCAAATGGAGCTTTCTGCTGTTTAATGCTATATGAGGATCTTAGGGAATGGCTAATATGTAGGGTACAAGGTTTATTACTCTAATTAGCCTTCCATTTGTCAAGTTCTACACATTTATGGAGTGCAAGAGGATGAGCTTGACCCTAGGTACCTTCTACCATGCATGCAGGATATGTGATTGACTTTTGGTGATGACTTTGTGAATTAGAGTGGGTCATGAATACTGATTATACAAGTTGTTTATTTCATCCTATTGGCCATGAAAGACACACACACACAATAACCATTCATTACTTTTGATTAGTAGTAGTTGCTTGTATGTCTAATCTTGTTAATACCTCTTTCATAGTATTGCCACTCTTCTATTTTTATCAATTATTCTGAATTATGTTGTTATTTAATTCTACCTAATTTTTGGTTTCTTTAAGTTTGCTCTACATTTAAATATATGAATGCCTATTAATAATTTATTTTTATGTTACTTGAATTGCTTTACTTTTTAAAGATAGGATCATATGCTGTGACCATCTATTATCCAGGTCTAAGAATGTCTTGGAACATTTAACTTTGTCTCCACAACTTCCTTTGTGACAGAATCTAAATTGTAGATATAGTGCCAAGGGGACAATAAATGAGTAGTCCAGGCCTTTTAAGTATAATCAAGAAATCTATAGCAGACATAAAAATAATGAAATGTTATCAGGTAAGAATCCAGATAAAAGGTGTTAGAGCTCACTTACATTTATGATTGTTCAATCCAAGGATGAGAAAGAAGAGACTTTACTAGTAATATAAAATTTCTAAAGCCCTAATTTTGCATCCATAATCTTTTGAAGGTCACCTATAAACCCTTAATTAAATTCTATTTTGACAACTGTAATTACTCATTTTGTTAGCATTCTTGAATTTTCATGTAATTTGCATTTTAAAATCTGTTATTTTATGAATATTCTGTTTATTAGTTATGTTTATAATAAAAAATGCCATTGTTTTTTAATTCAGTTCCCTTCTTAATAGCTCTCACAATTTATTTGGTAAAGATAAAAAGTAAAATGTTAGGGAGCAAAGTGACATAAATATATTAAATATGAAAAATTGGATGGGACTAAGAGTTCCAGCAGTATTTGATCTTTGGAAATGAAACCTTTTGTTGGAGTAGAGGTGGAAAACTGTTTTTTGGATTTTTTTCCAAGGGTGGATAATAAATACTTTAGACTTTATAGGCCATACAGTTCCTGCAGTTACTCAAGTCTGGCTCGAGTTTATACTGAGTCCTGTGATAAAAGCCAGGGAGGAGCAGCTGCAAGTAAAAACCAAAAGAGCGCCTCAAGAAAAAAATCTTTGTAAATCAATAGTACATAAGGTTATTGAATCCTTACAGCAATTTGTGATGTAGATACTATTACAATTCCCATTTTACAGAGTTTTTAAAGTTTCCAAAGGTATGGAATGAGCCCTAGCCAGTGTGGTTCAAGTTGATTGGGCATCATCCTGTGCACCAAAAGGTTGCTGATTGGATTCCCAATCAGGGCACATGCCCAGGTTGTGAGTTCAATCCCCAGTAGGTAGGGAGGGTGCAGGAGGCAGCCCATGATGTTCCTCTCTCACATCAATGTTTCTTTCTCTCTCCTTCTCCCCTCCTCTCTCTCTAAAAATTAATAAAAAAAATCTTTAAAAACAAAAACTTCTATAATGCTATTTTAATATCAGGTTCTTGTAGTTATGGCAGCCATTATCAAGATCACATATTTTCACTTGGTTCCAGAGTCTTACATTTCACTGAACAGCTCTGGCCAGATATTGGAAACTATTAAGTCTATTCTTATTTTCCACAGAGAACTTTATTAAAATTGCTTTTGACATTTAGAAAATGGGAAACTCAAGGTTATTAAGAATCAAGAAAGAGATCACAAGAACGGCATGGCAGATATACTATTTCTTCAAAATATATGTTTGGGAGAGAGAAAGTAGAATTAAACATTTCAAGCTTGGGGCTTTCCATCCATTAGGGGGCAGCTGGTTAATGTGAAGGAGTAATGGTGGAAAAAGAGGCCCTAATGTGTCTTGATGGGTTCTACCTGATTCTGAAGTGGAATTTTGGGGAGGAGGTTAGAACTCCCACACCCAGCATGGGGGTTGGGTGCAGAAAAGAATTCTCTATGGTGATGCAGAGCTAAATGTGTTAAATATAGGTCAAAGGTTTTTTTTTGTTTTTTTTTGAAACTATAATTTGCTCTGTATACTTTCACTTAAGGTAGGAGATAATAGAAACTATTGTGTTCATCTCTACTTTATGTGTGATGCTCTTTAATTCCTTTGCTCTGTATTGGATCTGCAGATTTGCTCAGTTCCAATTATTCTCTCACTCTCTTGCTTGCTGCTACAGTAACAGCACTGCATGTCTTGTACTAAAGCACCACCAACTACACCCATAGAGGCTCTGGTCCTTGACACTACATCCTGACTCAGATGAAGCACTGGAAAGGGGCCCAAGAGCTGCTGGTTTCTTCAGCAGCTGACTTGGAAGCACTGTGCAAGAATTAATACTCTGGCACAAGTTTTCATCAATGAGATTCCAGGGGTGGGAAACTGGCAGATAAATTTCTTTCCCTTCCTCTACCTGATGGACTCTTCTGAGGCACAATGGTTCTATGGAAGCTGAAAAACTCCTTCATGATAAGAAACCAACCTTCATTTTCTTTAAAGCTATGGGCAGCTCAGCAATTTATCCTTTGCATTTGTTTTTGCTATCTTAATTTCCCTTTCTTCTACATTCTTGATGTTCTGGGATTGAATGATCCAATAAAATATTAATAGATAAGCTTTGCTGCATGGTCTGTTTTCTGAGGAACTCAGGCTAAGATTCATTCATTCAGCAAATACTTATTGAATTAACATTACTATTAGGTGAATATTAGTATTAGGTGTCTACTGTATGCCAGGCAGTGAAGTGCTTAAGATGTATCAAAGAACAAAGTAGATAAAAATTTTTGCCCTTGTAGAGTTACTTTCTGTGGGGGAGAGAGAGAAAATGAATAATAAACATAATAAATAAGTAGATTTTAGAATATGGAGAGTGATAAAAAAGAACAAGCCTCTTGTCCTAGTTTTTCTTCTAAAAATCTCTTTTGCTTCCCTCTAATCCACCTTCTATACTAACTGCCAATGATCTTCCCAAAATATAAGCTTGAAGTCTCATATCTCACCATTTTCTCTCCTTTCCTTTCCACTCCAACAATTTTAAACTACTTATCATTCCCTCTCCCACTGAGGCTGCCCCCAATACTGCTTCTCATCTTCATGCCTTTGTTTAGTCTGCTGCCCCACTGGAATGCTCTCCAGATTTTCTTTATCCATGCGACTGATCTGAGATTCAGCTCAGGATCATCTTTTTAGGAACTCTTACCTGACCTCTTCCCTCTGTGTTTCCCAAGCTCTTTTAGAAGTTATTCTGGGCTCCCATAATTCCCTTCTAAATACCTTTATCATTGCACACTCATATTATTTTCTAAGTGTAATTATTTCTGTGTTTGTGTTTTCCATTAATCTGAGAGTTCACCGAGCACAGGGACTATGCCATGTTCACTGTTTTACTCCTAACACTTAGCATAGTGCCAGTAAGTTTTAAAAAAATAAGTGACTAAACTAAATTACATAGAAAAGAAGTTCAAGGACTGTGAGGTATAGAAGTCTCACAGTTAAGGTCTTACTGGAAGGGCTAGAGAAGCAGGGCCTTTGGAGACATGAAATAAGTAATGTCAAAGAGAAGTGGGGTGGATTTTAGGTTGGTTCATTGAATGGTTGGCTTCAATTCCTGGGCTCTGATTATACTCTGTATACATTAATTGCCAAAAAATAGCCCCGATTCTCTTCTCCATAATCTTGTTAAAAAGTGTGCATCTGGCCTGACCGGGAGTGGCTCAGGGGTTGAGCGTCGAGCTAGGATCCAGGAGATAGGGGTTCGATTCCCGGTCAGGGCACATGCCCGGGTTGTGGGCTTGATCAATGACTCTCTCATCATTGATGTTTCTGTCTCTCTCTCTCCCTCTCCTTTCCTCTCTCTATAATCAATAAAGATATATTTAAAAAAAAAAAAAAGTGTGCATCTGTTCCCTTCAAAACTGGTGTTTTTCCTCACCTCTTGGTCCTGGTCCTTTGACTTGCTTTGGCCAAAAGAATTCAGTGGAAGTGACTATTTTGAGGCCACGCCTCAAGAGGTGATGCACTTTCATTGCCTCATTTAGACACTTTCTTCTGTGGGACAAGCCTGGGACAGCCCGTGGCAGTGGAGGGGAGCCACCTCATCTCAGCCGTGGCCTGCCCCTAGCTCACCTGCCAGCTAACTGGAGAAACCTGACCAAGCCCAGTCAAGATCAGTTCAACCTGTTCGGATTCGCAGAACTGCCCCTGACCCGCTGATTCATGAAGGAATAATAAATGGCTCCTATTTAAAGCTACTAGATTTGGGCGTCGTTTATTACATGACAGCTACGTGACACAGAACATAAAGTGAATGGTGAAGTTGCTTCAGAACACTCATTGTGGTGAAAAGTATTTCCTGATTTTTTTTTTAAGAGAGTGACTATATGGTAGTTGTAAAAATGATATATGCACTCATTCAGCAGTACTGAGTAATACAGAAAAAGTATATAAATCACACCACCCACAGTTATATCTCTTTGTATTTACTTTGTAGCTATGCATATATATTTTAAACCACATATTATATAAAATAATAACCATATATAAAATAAATTTGCAAATGTACATATTGCCCATTCATATATTAAGAAATAATTTTATGCAAACTCTTCAGGTGCGTATTTCACATTAATAATTTTTTTCTGTGTTAGAGCCACTTTCTGAGTTGCCTAACAGTTGTCCGGAGAACACCGTGTTGACTGCAAGGTTATTTGAGAGGCAGCATTCTGTGAAGCCTGCCTAACGCCGCCACTGGAGGCTTTTCAAAAGTGCTAAGTACACCTTTCCATATTACTAGGAGAGTTGTTTACTTATTTACCCTGTAGGTATATACTTGTGACCTCAAAAATGTTACTACTAAATTGATTTTAAGTTTTTTAAGGCAAATAGTGATTAAATAATTAATACTTTTTGTAAAACGTGAATATATTTTAAAAAACATGATACAAAGAACACCTAACTTAAGACATAAAACATTACCTTTATCTTTGAACATTGTGCCTGATCTTCCTCAGTCTCATACCACCTTCATTCTCAAAGAAAAGGAACATATTGAATTTGTTTTCCCCCAGCATTTCTTCTTAAACTTGGTTGTTTGTTTATATCTCAGGAGCATTATTCCTGAGATTTGCCTTTGATATTGTGAGCACCTATAATTCATCAATTCATTCATTTCCATTGCTGGTTGGTATGCTGTTCCATAAAAACAAAATGATTTATTTATACACATATATTAAATCAGGGAAATCCTGTCACTATCTCAACATCACAGTCGTTAATATAATACAAGGTGATTTGTTTCTCATTTCATAATCTGATTTGGATCAGTTTGTGAATATGGTGGGGGTCAGAGTGTGAGGAGGGTCTGCTCCACGTAGTCATTCAAAGATCGATCACAATTTATCATGAAGCTCCTCATTACTCCACATGGCTTGAAAGTTGCATCTGCACCATCAAGTCAGCAGAGAAAGAAAACGGGAGTGTAGAGAAGGCCCGGTTGCTTTTAACTGCTCAAAACCTGCAACTTATACTCACTCTCTTTCATGAGAAATAATAAAAGGACTCATTTTGATGCAAAGAGGCTTGAAAATAAGGTGTTTTTTTTCCTTTGTGCTTCAAAGGGGAAAAAAGTTGTTTAAAGAACATACAGTGTTGGGCAAAAGTAGGTTTACAGTTATTTGTATGGAAAATAATACAATAATTAATAAATAATAATCCAAGAAAAAGTCTGTGTTTGACGTACTCACAACTGTAACCCGACTTTTGCACCACCCTGTATAGCATTGTTTCTTCTAGTCACTAGATATAGATTTTATTTTTACTCTCACACTCACACTCTTTCCAACAGAGGCAATCTAAGGTCCTATTAAAGTTAAAAATCCACGCCTTCTGTTTCTTCACAAGGCTATGTCCCTCAACAATTTTCTCCATGTTATGTCTCACTGTTTCTAGATGTGATCAGATTTTGCAATTCTTCAAGGCCCCAAATTTGTTGGTTTTATCTGTTCCCTTGCAAATGAACAGATTCTCTTCTGGGCTTATTCCTTTTTCGCAGTCATTAGCTGCCCTCTTATAATTGTAGCCAACACACATTACTTCTTTTATTTCCTCCAACCACTTTCCACTATGTGTAATTTTCCTCATCACCCAACATCCAGCTGCTCAGCTAATGACACATATTTAAGGACTTGTTAAGGTAACATCTTATTTCAAAGTACAAATTACTGTGTTAGTCAGAATAAGCTAATTGTTACAAATAAATCAATGTGAAAATCTCAGTGGTTTAATATGCTTATTTTTTACTCACATCTCATTCTAATTGGATGTTTGGTGGATGACCTTCCCTGGGGTCATACTGGGGATCAGCCTCTTATTTCGTGGCACCCTCATCTTCGCCATGTGGCTCATGTAGAGTGGGAAGAGAATGTGGAAGATTGCATGTGGGTTATCGATCATTTTGATTGTTTCCATCCCCAATGCCTATATAGTGTAAAAAATCTAAAATGATAAATATCAAGTATTTCCCTCTGGGAGGTGGCTTTATGAGTATTTTAAAATTTCTTTCTCTGTTTCTTTGCTTATGTGCTTGTTCCAAGATTTCTGGAGGAAACATTATATCCCTTTTGTATAAAGAAAAAAATTATAATTTGCCTCAGAAATAAAGGAGTGATTTTTATCATATGAGCTAAGCATTAGATACTAAACTGGTTATAAAGGTACATCTAGAAAAAGCTTTTGACTATTTGGATGTTTTAGGTAAAAAGTTCATGTAGCTCTTCACTGTGACAGATGGTGACCTCTGATTGATCTCAGGCTTTAAAAAGAGACATTGGAAGATATTAACAGAGATAATACCTTTTGTTATTGTCTTGTTATGCCTTTGTAAACCAGATTTTAACCACTTACCTGCTCTGTGCATTCTTGAATCTTTTGTTTCTGTATTTCTTAGGGAAATGTCACACTTATTTCAATAAAGTCTTCATTTCAATTATAACATTATTTAATGCCCATTGTAAGCTTATCACAGTGGGGGTTAGAGTAGAAGCTTAGGGTGTGTGTCTTCGCCTGAAGTCCCACACAAAATGAACAACATTGTTGGTGGGGTGGTGAAGAAAGAAAGCAATCAAGTATGAAAAATCCTATGGGAAAATTAGCATTTAAATGGAAGGTTTAGGTATGGAGGAATTCTCCTGTTTCAGGATTTTAAAATATGTGTCCTGATTCTCCATTTTCACTTGGCTCAGATCTCTCAAAAACTTTATTTTTATTGTCAACATACAAAAATATGTGACCCTATTCAGTGACATCAGAATTCAGCTTACACTTTGGCAGGTATGGAGCACATTCGGTTGTTCTTAGCATCGGTCAGTGTGGACACTGTCCTTTGTGACTGACTTATTATCGAAGAGTATAGCCGAAGCAGGAAATGATCTGATGTATTTATAATGCTTTTTATAGGAATGTGGGGGAATGCAAGAGACCTTGAACATGTCATTAGAATATGTCTCAATCTCATTTCATTTCTTCTGAGGGAGCTGTGCTTGTCCTGTTATCTGGGGGAGGCTGTGAGGGGTCTGGACCTAGATCTAAACTCAGAAAAAAAATCCAGCTATAAGAAATGAGAGGCAGTCCAGAGATAAGAAAACTCTCCAGATGGTGGAAATGTTATACTTAATAAATACTTTTGTTTCAAATAATTATTAAAAGTGCTATGCTAAGTCTAATTGGGGATTTTGTATATATATGAGTTTTAAGTAGAGATGGATATATACTCTTTTAATAATGTCAATTATATCTGAATAAAAATAAGGATAAAACTATTAAGATAAAGTAGCAAATGTGGGAATAAGTCATGAGAAGTTTCATAATAAGGCATATGCATGTAAAATTAATTTAGCTATTTGCTGGCCAGATCAAACCTCTTATGTGACCATAAATTTCTCATTATGAGACTGGAAACACATAGGAAAGTGACTGATCCTGACAGCAGTTTTAAGAAAATAATTTTACAGGGTGGGGCTTGAAAACTAAGGCTATTTTAGCTAGCTACATAGATATTATTTCATAGCTTTAATTGTTTTTCTTACAGTAAAAAAAAAAGTCTTCAACTTTTCTCTCTTTCATATGTATTTCTGAAACCCATGAATTGGTAGTTCTAAACTCGTTTTTAGATCAATAATCCTTTTGCGAATCTGATGAAAGTTATGCAGTTTCTCTCCAGGAGTATGCATAATATTTTATAGAACACTTCTTGTAGACCCCACTCCAGAAAGCCCCTTTGTAGACTCCAAGTTACAAAACTTTACTCTCAATCATGGTTTTACTTGTTGGTTTTTGGGAGGTCTGGGGAAATCTAGAGCTTTAAGTGTTGCTCAGCTCCACCTTGTCTACAGCAAACATTGAGGAAGTTGGAGGGAAGTACTGAATTTGAGGCTGCATTTCTCTCTGGGATAAGAACAGAAACTTATTGATTTATTTATTAGGAAGCTATATAAAAATCACTTTTGTAGGCACTGGGTGACATGATATATAAAGTAATTCAATCACAAGAAGAAGCCCAGAAAGGTTATTTACACTATTATTGTATGTAAAAATCAGAGATTCCAAATATTAAACAGAATTATTAGTTGCATTTATTTATATTGAATGGCATGTTGTATGCAGAAATGCCTCATAAATTGTAAAATGTCTTTCAAATATTTTTATTTTTATCTTGATGTTGGAAAACTAAAGCCAATGAAAATCATAGTGAGCAAAGGATTCATCAGAATTTTGTATAATAAATAGGATTTACAACTCACAGACACCCCCAAAACAAACATCATCTGTGGCAGTGAAAGAAATTGTTTATGAAATTGTTAACTACAAGACTTAACAGATACTTTCTTAATGACAGCATGAATTGACAGCAGACATCTTGTTCAAATATAAAGTTTAAGAAAACCAGTTATAAAAATATAGTTGAAAAAATACAGTTTAGCTGCAGAATATAGGTGGGTGAATGCTCTCATATGGAAATTGTTTCAAGAAAAATAATCATCCAGAGAAAAATAGGTCAAAACTCCCAGAAACTTTCACACATGGCAAAATATGCTATAGTAGATTTTCTAAGAATAGTGTTAAAAACCTAACCTTTGTAACCACCAGGAAACCAACAAAAAGAACACAAATTAATTACAGGAAATATACATTTCTATGTGTATAAGTTTCCTAAAGTTGTAATAAATTACTACAAACTTGTTGACTCTAAACAATAGATAAAGTGATGAACAATATAGGTCCAGAGGCATGGATGCATGGAACAGAACAACATATCTCAGTAGGAAAGGGGAGTGGAGGGGAAGGGAAGAAATTAACCAAAGATCATATATGCATAACCCATGGACATAGATAAGAGTGTGTGGGGAAGGACTAGGGTGGTGAGGGCGTTGGAGGGGCAAAATAGGTGAAAAAGGGGGACATCTGTAATACTGACAACAATAAAAACCAACCAAACAAGCAAACAAACCTAAAAAACCCCAGAGATTCTTTCAGTTCTGGAAGCTAGAAGTCTAAAATCATCATGTCCACACGATCATGCTCCCTCTGAAGGCTCTAGGGAAGAATCCTTTCTTGCCTTTTTCTAGTTTCTGGTGGCTTCCAGCAATTGCTGGTGGTCCTTGGCTTGTAGCTGCATCACTTTAATCTCTGCCATCATTTTTACATGACCTTCTTTGCATGCTCTGTGTCTTTTCTGTTTCTTTATAACCGACCCAAACTAATTTGGGATGATTTCATCTCGAGATTCTACCTTAATTGTATCTGCAAAATTCCTTATTCCAAATAAGGTCTGCCCATTTTGAGGTTCCAAGTGAACATAACTTTTGGGGACCACTGTTCAACTCACTACGCTATACCACTGATATAACAACAAAAACATTTTCATATTGATTGTCTGACATCAGGAAAAAGAAGACAAATATTTTATTATTTTAAAACTCAGAAATTATGCCTGTAAATTGGCCTTCCTGAGAAGTATGTGAAAATGAAATCACACATACTGATTTCATCCTGTAAAAGTGAAAAAATCCAATCATACAATAATTCATGCACAAAGGCAAGGAATCAGATCCTGGCACTGATAAAATATGTGCTTATGATGACTGAAATAGAACTTTCCAGTTGAACTCTACACTGTAATTAAAGGGATTATCTAAATCCATTTATGTCATTAAAAACATCATATGAATATAGTAACTGAATCTTTAAAGCAATCTTTAAGACTTGCTTTACTATAAAATGTGAATCCTCTTTTTGCTTACATGGGCTAAATTGTGTGATTAAGATAGTGTTCTATTGCAATGACAAAACCTCAAATAAACTAGTTTAAAAATAGGAATTTACTGAATCACGCATGCAGCTAAGAATCCCAAGAGGGTGGGATTGTCTTTGAAAACATTATTGATTCAAAGAATGGTATTTTTTCTTGATCTATCTCTCTAGCCAATCTCTTCTCCGTCACTTGGTTCTATTTCCATTGGTGTGTTGGCCTCCTATAGTAGACAGGTTTTCTCCACGTGAGGGAAATGATGGCACAGCCTCAGGGATCTTCAGGATTATATCACCCTAATTTAGTGACCCATTACTGAGTAAAAAGATAGCATTCATTGATACAATTTCATAGAATGATTCCAGTTTGGCTCAAATTAGGTAGGTCACCTTTCAATTTTTGGACCAATTTTATGGTCAAAGAGTTGTTGGGTTATCTTAGTCAGTTCAGCTTCTATAACAAAGTAACATAGACTGGGTGGCTTATAAATGACTGAAGCTTATTTTTCATGGTTCTGGAGGTTGGAAGTCTGAGATCAGGGTGCCAGCATAGTCAAGTTCTGGTGAGGACCCTCTTTTGGGTTGTAGATTGCTGGCTTTTCGTATTCTTACATAGCAGAGAGTAGGGATCACAAGAAAGCTCTTTGGTAGATCTAATAAGGGCACTAATCCCATCTATGGGGGTTTCACCCTCATCTCCTCAACTAATCCTAATTACCTGCCAAGGGTCCCACCTCCTTTTAGCATCATATAGAAAAACAGGGTTTCAACATATGAGTTTTAGGAGAACACAAACATTTGGTGTTTAACAGTGGTATAGTGGGATGTTCTGGCTGGTAGTCTGTAGTAACAGAATAGAGAAAAGCTAAGTCAGAGATGGTGGGGCTCAACACATGAAAACATTAGTGCCAGATTCTCACTGAATAACGTAAAAAATTTTTTACGTTGAATTTTGTCGATATTCTTAAAATATTAATAATCAGCTTTCCAAATGCATGTCTAAATAACTCTGCTATGTTTCTTTAAAGAGACCCTGAACTGAAATCACTACATGTCCTCCATCTTAGACATGACTTTTGGAAGTAAGTCTTCATTCTAACACATTAAAAAACATTGCTGTTAAGAGTGGATTAACTATGACATTTGGAAATGTCAGAGATAATTTTGGCTATGGCAATACTGGGCAACACATCTCACCTATCCAAAATACTATTTTTGGAGGGCCTGGGTGCTCATGACATTGCTAGACATCTTTGTCCTTGTGTCAATAAACAGATTTTAGCACTGAAGCAATCCACTCTTTACAAAGCAATTATCATTAGAAAATGTCACTGCATAAATTGTAGGACAAAAGAAGCAAAGGGATCTGATTAGTGGCTGATTTAAGACAGGAGAGTACATCCTGAGTAGAGCAGAGTGCCAAGAATCAGTAATTCATACTCTGTTTTTCACTTCTGTTTAAGTAACCTTATTAGAGGAACTGATTTGAACCACGGAGTGTTTGATAGGATTTTTCAGAATTCCAGAGATACTCAATAGGAAGAGAAACACATTTGTTTAAAAATAGTTAATAGCCAGCATGTTTTATTTTATGCAATTGATGCATTCTGGAACATGCATGTATGTTGAATTAACTAGCAACTATATTTGACTACCACTAAGGATCAGATTCTATGCCAAGTCCTTTACAAATCTAGTAGTATCAAATCTTCATAACAGTCTTAATTATCATTCTCATTGTATAAATTATGGAACTCTGAGGCAAGTTTTATAAGTTTCTCAAGGTCACCTTGCTAAAGTGGAAATGAGATTCATACCCAGATTTAGTTTACTCAGTTTGTCACATCTTAGGCAAGCTTGCTAAATATATACTCCTATATGGGATTGTTTGGTAAAACAGTCATGTCATTTTTCATGTGTAGGTTTGATGCTCAGTAAAATTAAGTTGCATTAAGAGCATTTGTTAATATAGGTCATAACCATAAATTTTGTTACTTGATATAATCCAAGAGGTATAATGGTAGTTGGATGTTGGCTCCTTTCTTCAAGATCTACAGTTTTAGACTTTGCCTACACATTTAAATGAGAGGGGAGGTGTGTTTTGAATGGTCCAATGGAGATGTATTAAAATTCCACTGGATTTAGCAAATTAAAGTATAATTACATTTGAAGTGTTGTTAATCTGAAATTCGAATTTAATTAGACATTTTTTATCTGGAAACCTTAATTTGAATTCCTCCAACTTGAATCTCTTTGATGTTTGCTTTGGTTCTCTTGAATTCTATTTTCTTTTATTCAGTAGAGTATTATATATACTCTATAGAGTACATTATAGAGTATTATTTTGTTACTTTGAAACTTTTAGGCCAGGTCTTTGAGTGAGTTATTACTCTTTATTTGAGGTTTCAGTCCTCAGTAGGTTAAGTTCATCATTAGCCAGTGTCTACCACCTGATTTCTTATTTGAAGCTTCATTTTCTAGCTTGTACTCTGACTTGATTTTTTTCATGTAAGGCATGTATTGTTTTTATTGACATTGACAATTATCCATAACACAGAAATATAAAGCAGAAAAAGGGGCCCGGCTGGGCATGGCTCAGCGGTTGAGCATCGACCTAGGATCCAGGCGATCAGGGTTCGATTCCCGGTCAGGGTACATGCCGGGGTTGTGGGCTTGATCAATGACTCTGTCATCATTGATGTTTCTGTCTCTCTCTCCCTCTCCTTTCCTCTCTCTGGAATCAATAAAGATATATTTAAAAAAAAAAAGAAAAAAAAAGGAAAAGAAAAAGGGAAGGCAGAACAGGAAAGAACAAGACAAATTGGCAGAAATTATGCCTAGATCTTCTCACTAGAGGAAGTAGCTTGTTGGAAAAACTGGGATAAGATTTTAGGACTAGCAGATGAAGATCAGGTGGTTGAGAAACCTGGGCACTCTGGAAAACCCAAAAGATGGATGATGCAGAAGGTGAGCTGGTCATGTACAAAGCAGAGTGATTCTTCTAGGGCAGAAGTTTGAGTAATCAGAAATGGATCATGACAGATCAGGACTTTCAGGAGCTGCTTGGCCCAGAAATGGCCTCTGTTAATTTAAAAGGTACAACATCCCCTAGGAAAACATAGTTTCTGCTAGAATACTGTACCAAAAATATAGAGAAGAGCTCTTTATTCCACCCACAAATATGCATTCATGTAAGGTTGGCTCTTGATAATGAATTCTATTAACTTATTTGAAGAAATATTCATTGAAAATACTTAAACCATAATTTAGTTTGCTACATGTCCTGCACACCTGTCCAAGGAAGACAGAAGCTCCAGAGGAAGCAATGTAATATGGTCTTGCCTGTAAGAGACAGTTTGGTGCCCTGGCCTGGTGGTTCAGTTGGTTACAGCATCGACCTGTACACAAAAAGGTTGTAGGTTTGAGTCCCAGTCAGGGCACATATCTAGGTTGTGGGTTGGATCCTGAGTTGGGGTGCATACAGGAGGTAGCCGATCGATGTTTCCCTTTCTCTAAATAAATAAATAAATAAATAAATAAATAAATAAATAAATACCTATCCTAGGGCGAGAACCAATAAAAAAATAAGATGGTTTGGCATAGATTCATGAGCAGCAACATAGTGAGAGTACAGTGATTATCTTAACTCTTTGTTTTTGTGTGAGTTACACACTCACATTCGCATACCCTCACCCAACACACAACTTTTGCCCATAAATTTCAATCTTAAAAAGAAATTTGAATTTTCCTAGATCCTCCCCATTCGCTGAGGGCCGACTTCCACATTCATACAGTTTCCACTTAGTCACCCGACTCTTGTTCCTTGTTACATTTGCATACTCATCCTGGCTTTTCTGAATAGGCCATCTTGTCTCTCTAATACTAGACTTTCATTTCTTCTCAAGAGATTTCAAACTGTGAGGGTTCATTTATCAAGCTGTGATAGATAATTTGGAGATATTGATAGCTGTCAATAGCTCTGCATCTGGTTGCCAGGGGTGAGGATACCATGTGTGGCACAAGGAAGGCAGCTTATAAGAGCCGAGCATTAATTACATCATTAATTTTTGAAGAATTTTGTGAGCCATTTAAATGCACAGCTATTATTAAAATTATATTGTAAAGCCATCTTATTAAAGAAAGTATTTTAAAAACAAAGTTAATAAAAACTCAAATTTCATCACTTCCTCATTCTTTTACTATGTTTTATTATTCTCTATGATCTTGAGGTTATTTACATGCATTTAATCTGTAAGGCAGAACTACCACACAATGGTGCACTACTGTGTATCTGCGCAGTGACATCACATTGGTATCTTGAATGGGTCATGGCAGGACTATTTATGCCTCGGGAATCTGCAAATCATAAAAATAAAGGAACACTTCTCCTCCAGAAACCCAGCTATTAAATATTTACCAGCACGCCACTGTTACAGATCTGCCAAAGTCAAGGAGTCAGAGGCTCCTCGCCCCCACCCCTCAGCTTTTCTCTAGATGCTGCCCACAGCCTTAGCTTCCTTCCTTCTCTCCTTCCTTCATTCCCCTTTTCTCTTTTCCTCAGCCCTACCTTCCCTCTGTCTTGCTCCTCCTGTTAGTCCTTCCTTTCTTCGGAAGCAGAGCTGTGTAACGGAGTGAGCCATCCATTGGCCAAGCACAGCTAGATGTGGCTGGACTGCCTGGAACCAGAGCATCACCAGGTCTCCATGGCTGTCGCCACCTGCTTAGAAGCAAGGAAGCTCAGTCACCATGACCTTTGTGCCTTCTGCCTTGGATATCTTGGTTTTATTGTCCAAGGTCGCCCAGCATATTTGTGTCAGGTTTCATCTCCATCTTCTGAATTGTCGCCCCTTCTCACCGGCTTATGCTGTTTGGGCCTGAACCTTTTTCTCCCATCAGGACAGAAAACTAAATGAGCATTTTATGCATTTTTGTCCTGCTTCCCTCACAGGACAGGATGGAAATAATGCTATTTATCTTTTAAGAGCCTTCCTCTGCCAAGTTGCACATGCTTAACCTATAACTTTCATTTTATAAAATAAAACATTTTCCTGGGTGATTTAATCTGTTATTGATGTAATTAACAATAGTTTCATTTTGTCTGTGTAAAAGAATTTTTATTGGAAAAGGCACAGTGCTATAGATAGATTTCCCTTTAGTCTTTAAATTAACAGGAAGAGCAATTGGAGCTAGTAGGTTAAACGAGGCAGAAATTTTCAGATTTTATGTGTGTGTGTGTGAAATAACTATTGAAAAAAATTTTCTTGAAGAGATCTATTACTTTCTCTTTCTCAAGTATCAATTATGCATTAGAGTTGACAGGACCATAAATTAAAAGTATTTTCTTTCTCTTTAAAATGCAAAACAATTCAGTAAAATACATAAGCTTTTAATAATTCACCAGTTAAATAATAAGGATATCAATGAGATCATAGGGACATAAACCCTGAGAATTTAAAGGAACCTTAGTCATTAACTACCTGTAGTAGACATTTTTGGTTGTTTTCCACCAGTTCCTTTCCTAATCCCCCTTCCAAATGGGACACTGAATTTCACAGCCAAGAGGGTTTATTGTAAAGAGCACCATCTGCATTTTGGTCTCAACCAGTCACCTTAATTCTATCTTCCTTGCTCAGTGCTTGGCTTATTTACTAAGTTGATGGTTAGGAGAAGATAAGTTCACTTATCCTCTGGAAGTTGAGGTTGGTACATGATGTGATGCCTGTAATTCCCAAAACAATTTTCTAGCATGATGGGGGAAGACCTGAGATGAAGCTGACATGAAAAAGAAGGCACTGTGAAGACAAGTGGAGCCAGGTCTCTGATCAAATTACTCCTAACGGCTGCCTCACATTTGGAATTTTCAGTCATGGGAGCCAATGCATTTCTAAGTTTAAAATTTTAATCCATTTGATTACAGTTTTATGTTACCTGCGGGTGAAAAATATCCTAAATAATGCTCTCTTCTAATGCTTTTTCCCTAAATAAAAAAATTTTGATTCAGAACAATTTAGTATCTAATGCTCATGATTTAGATCCATTACTTCAACATTCTTTTGTTGAGCTACTACTAAGTGCCAGATCTTGTGGCTGGTTCTGTTTCTATAAAGATACATAAGACATGCTCCCACTCTCAAGGAAATTGGATCCCAGTGGGAGAACATACATGCATTAATTATGTTTCAAGGTGAAAAGTGTTTATAATAGAGGCACAGAGTGATATGGTTACATCAAGGAAGACAACAACAGTTTGGTTTAGAGTGGTGAAAGGGGTAGAAATATCTCAGATGAAGAAGTAGGCATAAGACCTTCCAGGAAAACAGGACTTGCTTACCAAATTGAAACACTATAAAAGTGCACATCAGCCTGGCTGGGCATGGCCCAGTGGTTGAGCATCGACCTAGGATCTAGGAGATTGCTGATCGATTCTTGGTCAGGGCACATGCCTGGGCTGCAGGCTCGATCCCGTTGGGGGCCTGTAGCTGATCAATGATGACTCTCTCATCATTGATGTTTCTATCTCTCTCTTCCTCTCTCTTCTTCTCTCTGAAATCAATAAAGATATATTTTTTAAAAATGCACAGTGTATGTGAGGATACCTGAGCATACATTAGATGTATGGTGGAGAAAGGGATAGGGAGCCTGTTACATGCTAACTGTTATTGACTTACAAAATGTGGGAGATTTTTATCAAAGTGCAAATTGTGTTTCTGTCTTAAGTATTCAATCTAGATATTTATATAGTTAAAAGTAAGTCTACTCCAAGGGAGTAGCTGTTCTCTATGCAGATGAAGAATCCATGTCATATTTTCTCTTTTTTTTAGCAATAAATGAAGAATAATTTTGAAGGAAAAGAATAAAGGAAGATGTTTTCCATTTTAGTGTGGCATTTAGAGATACTGCAAATAAACTAATGGTACCAGTAAAGTAGATTAGTGCTATAATGAAACAAGCATAGAACAAGGAATTGTGGGTTCACTTTCTAGGTCTGTTTTAGTGTAACATTCAAAATGCATTTATCTTCTCTGGAGATTAGTTCCCTCTTCTATAAAGATGAGGCAGTTGTCATCTATTTTCTGAGATAACAGTTTCATTTCTGAAAAATGTATCATTTTTATATTTTGACCTTATACTTTTTTAAAAAAACAACAACTCTCAAATATAGTTCCTTTGACTTTTGAATTATTTTTGTACTTGTTTCATTATGAGTTATTATGTAAGTGTTTGGAGGAGATGTATAGAGTGAAGGAATTTGGCTTGAGCATTAGTAGGCCCTCAATCTATTGTTCTTATTAATATCTCTCCTTATGTCTTCTTGTAATAGAATGATGCTACTAACTCTCCCAAAGTAGGGTGTATACTTTGCCATACTGTAGAGATTGATTTAAGCTGAGTGCTCATTTAGTTTCTTTTGCATTGCACTCAGTCACCATGGAACAGAATAATATTTACTGCTTTGCTCAGAATTGTTGTAGAAGGTCATGAGTGGGGACAAACTCAACATTCATTCCCCTCTTCCTCTCTATTAACAGATATCTAATTTTATTTGGAGCTGCAATGAATCCAAGTCAAAGTCAACATTTCCCCGGTTGTTTGCAGCTAGATATGGCCATACGGTTAAGTTTTAGCTAATGAAATATAAGTAGATATATTATATGGGGTCTCTCAGAAGTCTGAAACAGGAGGTCACATACTTTTTTCCCTGTCACTCTCCTGCCTGTTACCTGTAATGTGGCTGGAGCTGGAGTCACCATCTTGAATGAAGATTAACCAGCTAAGAATATTAAAGGAACGATAGAAGGAACCTGGATCCCAGTATTTACTTATCTATAGATTTAACTTATATAAAATACAAATAAACTTCTATCTTGCTTAAGCCATTTTGTGTTTTCTGCCAGATATACCTGAATCTAAGTTTTAACTAGTACTGTGGTTAGATTCAATGCCAAATTCTATCAAGTTTTCTTTTAATATATCTTAAACCTGTCCTTTTCTTTCCCTTCTTTCTTCTCATATTCCTTACCACCACTACTACCACCACCACCTTTAGCCTGCCAGCCTGCCAGCTTTACTGATCACCAGACTATTGTAATGATTTCCTAACTAGTCTACATAATTCAGTCTAGACTTCTCCCATATGTTTTCCACCCTGTAGTCTAATCAATGTTTTCAGAATATAAATTGGGTCAGATTATTACCCACTTCTCTTCTAGGCTGAAATTCTTCAGAGGTGCTACGGCCTGAGTGTTTGTCTCCCTATACATTTTATATGTTGAAATGCTAACCCCCAAGGTAATGCTATTAGGAGATGGAGGTGTTGAGGGTGGAACCTCTAGTTTTTTTTTAGTTTAACATTCAAAAGCATTTATCTTCTCTGCATAAAAATGAGGGCAGAGCTCTCATGATTGGAATTATTGCTATTATAAAGGACACCCGAGAGTGCCAGCTCCTCCTTTCTGCCATGTGGGGTTACAGGGAGAAGACAACCATCTAGGAAGTAGGCTCTCACCAGATGCCGAATCTGCTGGTGCCGTGATCTTAGACTTCCCAGCCTCAAGACTGAGAAATACACGTTTGTGTTTATAAGCCACGCAGTTTATGATATTTTTTTTGTTATAGCCTCATGGATGGACTAACACAAGAGGTTTTCCAATGACAATTAGTATAGACATAAAAATATTTAACATAGCTTGTATTAGTTTCTAGGGATATCATAATAAAACACAAGGGACTGGGTGACTTAAACAACAGAAATCTACTCTTTTATAATTCTGGATGCTAGAAGTCTGAGTTCAAGGTGTTAGCAGGGTTAGTTTCTTCTAAGGCCTCTTTTTTTGGCTTGTAGATGGCTGTCTTCTACCTGTGTCTCCACATAGTATTCCTTCTGTGCATGTTTGTATCCTAATCTCTTTTTATTAAAGACACCAGTCATATTGGATTAGGGCCCATCCCAATTACCTTATTTTAACTTAATATCCCTTTTAAGGCTCTCTCCAAACAGAGTA
Source organism: Miniopterus natalensis (assembly GCF_054644295.1). Classification (NCBI taxonomy): domain Eukaryota; kingdom Metazoa; phylum Chordata; class Mammalia; order Chiroptera; family Miniopteridae; genus Miniopterus; species Miniopterus natalensis. Next base: position 141,539,731 of record NC_142081.1, on the reverse strand, counting down.
ACATTATAAGATACTGGGGATTAGGACTTCAACACATGAATTTTGGGGGAACACCATTCAGTCATTAACAGTGTCCTGTAATGTTTGGCCTTGCTCCTATGTGCTTATAAACCTTTGAAGCTCACATGCAAAGAACATCAGGAAAACCTGACTTCCTGGGCAAGGGGGAACACTACTGTGACAGAGCCTCAGTAGTGTCTCAAAAGGAAAAAGTTCATAAGCAGGACTTATAGGATGGTCTGGGCAGAGCTTAATTGGTTAGTGAATTTGTGAACTAAGCAAGTTGCTGTAACTACGAGTCTATCTTTTGCTGTAATGCAAGATTTCATTATGAGTTGGTGTTAAAGTATTTGTGCTTTTTTGTTTATGTTGCACATAATGATTAGGTGCAGTGTAACTGTTTTGAGGGTCATAGTAAAGTTTTACTACCTGTGGTTTTCATGTTTTTCTGTTTTATTTCAGTGCTCCCTTCCTCTTATGGTCATTCATTAGTCTAAGCCAAGGAAAAAGTTGTTGCCTTCTTGGGTATGTGATTAATCCAGATCTGTATTGCTATTCAATGGGTTGTGAGTCACTGCAGTATCTTCCAGTGTCAGGGTTTCTTACTCTATTTGGTTAGAACGATCATCTATCACTACAGTGGTGGCATTCACTTGAAACAACAGAAACACTAAAACAAACATTCCTATGAAAGTTTGCAAAGCACTATGAAGCCATGATTATAGACTTACAAATACTGGTCATGAAAACATGCCCAATAACTTACTTGGATCTTCCTTATATAAGCAAGTAACTTTTCCCTTTAATTTGGATATTGATTCTTCAACTTTGCCTGTACCTGAAGGCTTGGTCCCAAATCTGTCAAGGGTCAGGGTTTTAGTAGTAGCATAACTGGAGGGTGAAGGTCATTAGGAGCAATTTAGTGCCTCAACATAGCAGAAAGGAAAGAAAGTGGCAAAGAGGATAGGTTAGTTCTATCACTTACATGGGTGCGAGCTGGGCAAATCACTGAGCTTTTCTTATGGAGGAATATCATCTTCTTCCTAAAAATGTAATTTGCAGGGATCTTCAAAATAATTTGTAAGAAATCAACTTCATCTCTAAAGCCACTATTACTGGTGTAATTTAACACAATGCTGAATGGAATCATCTCTGTTCTTGAGTTGCAGCTAATGCCCAAAGTGAGGAAAAGAGGCACTAAGTATCCTTAATTCTCATAAAAGCTTCCTTTAAGTCAGTAAAAGTTGGACTGGGCACCATCTTCCGAGCATTTTTTACGGAAGAGGTCAAACTAGAGACCGCCACCCTGCACCACTACCCCATTTCCCCCCCAAAACATTTAAAGGAAAGTCTTTAGAGGGGAAAGGGAGGATGCCAGAATGCACACTTCAGGAAGAAGAGCAGGGCATGTGGTGAGAGATTGCTCCCTTTTATTTTGGAAGCAAAGAGAATGGGCTGAGGATCCAAGAGAAAACACAGTGTAACTGCAAGAAAAAGAATCTAGTAGATCATGCGGCTGTATCTCACCTGCTGAGGGAGTGGCCTGGTTGATCTGCTCTTCTATCTATCTAATCAGGAGAAAGAGTATTGGGGAGAAAAAGGAAGGGGCAGAGCTGGACTAGCAAAGATGTGTGAGTTTCTCATGAATGTAGTGGACAGTGCAGACGGTAGTCAGGTTCCAGCTCTCCTACCAGAAGTGCTCAAAGGAGGGCAGACTACTAGGCTATTGGAGGATGGCTGGGCGTGGGACTGAGAGATGAGGGAAGAAGGCGATCCAGACCCAGATCTCATTTCAGGGAATTGTGCAGTGGGGACTCTCTGCTGGGCTCTTTGGAAGTATTCCCATGTAACCCATGTGAATCAGAGTTTGGGCACCTGTCATCCAGGGAGGAGAAACAACAACTGTCAATGCCAGTCCACAACATCGATAACCTGCAGGCAGTTAGATGACCTCAAGCAGGCAAGTACAGGACATTTGAAATTTCCCGGGATTCTCCTACCTGCCCCAATAATGAGTAGATTTGAACCTAGAAAGGGAGAGGTTAAGACTAGGCCATCCCTTCCTTTCCATATAGCCAACGTGGCCACAAGACTCAGGAGGAAAGGGAAAGCTTAGAATTGGATGCGATTTTGGAGTTTTAAAATGGACTGGACTAAGTATGGATAACTAAAAGTGCCTGGAGGTACCTGGAATACTTAAAATATAGTCAACAAACTGGAAAGAATTTGTTAAAGGAGTTTTAATTAAAATGTGATAAAAACTATTTTATTTTTATACCGTCAAGAGTTAAGAATCAATATATTAGTTGCATAAGCCCTCTTGCCTTGGTTTGTGAGTCAGCACATCCTTCCTCATCTCAATACGCTGCTTGACACTCTTGACACTGTGCTCCACACTCTTGTAGATTGTCTCACAGCAAATGTTGACATGGGGGGATGTGCCTGTTTGTACTTCATGGTCCTAAGTTATGGTGGAGTTGCTGGCTGTACAACTTATGACTGAGTTTAGGGATTTTTAGCTCTACCTTACTTTCTTTTCAGAGAGCCACCTTAACATTACCTTTCCCAGAGTTGTAATGAGAATAACTGGCAGATGTACAGGGGTGGGCAAAAGTAGGCTTACAGTTGTAATACAAATAATTCAATAATTAATAAATAAATAATAATAGAAGAATAAACTGAGGTTTGTGTACTCACAACTATAAATCCACTTTTGCCCACCCCTGTATTTTATCTAACAACTATGAATGATTTATCATTATAGTCTAAATTTCAATCTGTGCTTTGTCTTACAACCACCATAAATCTGTGAACAGTTTGTTTCTTCTCAGTTATATACAAGGTATGTTATGTGCTAAAATAAGGGAAAGATTTCATGATTGATACTGTCTCTAAGTCCTAACATGTAACTTGTCTAGCCAGGAGCCTGGCACTAATTTTAGAAAGTTAAATGCTCTCTTGCATTTTTTTCCTTGGGCTCTAATTTCTGAATACTGGTAGATTTTGTACCCTTAGTTTTATAATCTTTCTTACTGACAGAAAAAAAATAATAATGCTGAGATATTTTGCTTTTACACTGCCTCCCATTAGCGGGACACTATTTGTCCTCAAAGCAGATCTATGAACTTATTCTTTTCCTGTTTCTGAGAATGTTAAATAGCTTTGTTTTTGTGGCCTTGAACTGTCTTCCCAATCAGTCCATTATGGCTTTAGCCTTTCTGTGACATTTTTTACAGAACGATACCATACTTTAATATTTATCCTTTGATATGTACTATTTATTTTTATTCTTTGGTACGAAGACTTAAAACCCAAAGATGTTGAAATGCTTCTTGTATAAGCACATTGTTTTTGCCTTTCTCATGTGCCTATTTAACCACTGCACAGTCAGGATTTCTTCATTAGATGCCTAACCCTTTTAGGCTGTATTATCTTTTATAGTCTCGGACCCTAACCACATTTCCCTCTCTGCCTGATGAGCTTTAAGATGCCACTATTACTTTCTGGAAAATTAAGATTGCTTATTGAAACAAGGTTAAAACTTAGAGTATAGATTTTAACAAATAAGCATGTACATACAATTTTGCAAAAGAGTTGAAACTCACTAGATTTGTAAAAATGTGTCACTGTGTCCTGCTCCTGAGTCTTCTGGTCTCCATCTCATATTCTCTGCTTCTCCTGACTAAGAAGACTCCTGAACACATCTCTTTGGATAGCATGGCTGATACAGGCAAATCTATGCCAGAGGCAAAGAAAGCTGTTGAAATTCAGGGACAGAGAATGGACACAGAAATTTAAGCAGGAAAATTATATTACAAACATTATTTTTGAGCAAGTTTCTGTGAGCAGTTTGGAGCATGGTCAATTGTGAATGGAAATTGGAAAAGCAATGGAGGAAGAATGGGAGAATCCGTGACAGTCAGAGGTTTGTGAGGTGAAGGAGCCTCTGGTGGAAGGGGTGACTGAGGAAAAGGAGAGGCCAGTCCCAGGCAGCAAGAGAGCAGCAGGGAGGGGTCAGTTGAATGTCAGACACACTGAGGAAAGAAAGGCAAATATAATACTGAAGTCTGAAGACAGGTCAGAGAGGTGAGGGAAACTGTGAGGTCATGTTTGTTTAAATAGAAATATCTAGTTTCACAGGTGAATGTTTCTGATGTTTCTGTTAGTATATATTTCACTCAAAGTCAATAATTTTTTTCTAATTCTCACCTGAGGATGTGTTTATTGATTTTGGAGAGAGAGAGAGGAAGGGAGAGAGAGAGAGAAAAGGATCTGTTGCTTCACACACCAGCCCTGACTGGAGATCCAGCCCGAAACCTATGTATGTGCCCTGACCAGGAGTCAAGCCTGCAACCTTTTGGGCCACCAGACAAGGCTCCAACCAAATGAGCCTCCTGGCCAAGGCAGTGATTTTTATTCTAAACCTTCCTTTTTTATTCATTCTGCTTCTGACATACAGGAACACTATTTGTTGGAATACTTCATCCATCATGTGGAGAAAACTTTACATTATTATATTTTATGATGTAAAGTGCCTTCCGATCATAAAGAAATACCTTAGACTCAATGATAGGACACATTAGATCACATAAAAGAAACATAAAAGGACAGGAGAAATTGGATAAAGAAAGTAAAAGCAAAATTATCTATCCTCAAAAATTCTACCTTAGAAGATCAAAGAGGGTTGAAGAAAACTGTAATCAACTGCTGTTACAATAATTCTGATTTCTAGGCAAATCTGAATTTCGAATTACAGACTTTTCCATGAAATAATCTATATGTGATTGAATGATGAAGAGACATTAATAAAATTATGGCTTTAATTAAATATGAGGATTAAAATGGAGATTTTGCTTATAACCCAGTCAATTCAATATAACTAACCTTTTCAATATCACCAAGGACCACAAATATTAATAAATATAAAAGAACATATAAAATTTCCAATTTTTGTCAGAACTTGTATTATAGCTAACATCTTTCAAAGAGCAGAATATGATGACATAAACTCAGTAAACACAATGACAAACAAAAACAAAAACAAAGACAGCAAACACAAGAACACTTTATACTTTTTATTACATATATATATTACACTTTCATTTATTCAAAACTGTATATAGACATCCTATATCCCTTTTCATTAGCAAGTCCTTTATCAAGTGGTTAAGAATCCTCCTGAACAAAGAAAACTAGAAAGATTGTCTCTGCCTTTCAAGACAGTTGTTCAAATGTTATTTTATGGATTCCATCATAATTTCTGGAGTGCTTATTAAATAAGCAGATCACAGGGTACTATCACAGATCCATTTAATCAGAATTTGGAGTGAAAATTAGGAATCTGCATCTCTAACAAGTGCTTTTGACAATTCTTATGCTCCCTTAGTTTTGAGAACCTTTGTTCTGGAAATCCACAATATCTAGCATGAGCAATGATTATCAAACATGATCAGACCATGAAACAGTGAATAAAATCATTGTATAGGCAATAAATCTTTTTAATTACATTTGTAGCTTAGCCCAGGAATAAGCCCATAGTAGGTGCTTAATATTTGTGAGTAATTAGATAGTGTATGTATTAGAATACTGAATTACCACGGTAACCTAAGTATTTGCAATTTTTAAAACAACATATTTAATTATTTTTTATTACAAAGAAAGGAACCAGTCATTACTTTATATTTTTATAATGTGCTATGAACAAATTTGGTTTTTATGATTTTAAAATGATGAAAAATAAAACACTGAAAGGCCTTGTGGGAGAAAATATATACTTAGGTCCTAAAATACATGTACAATTCATTTTTAAAGAGTAATGAAAATCTGTAATATATCCAAAATTCCTTCTATGTTCACTGACATTATCTTTAATTTCAGAAAATGTTCCAGCTGCTGGAAAAGGCAAGGCAGCAGATGTAATAATTAATCCATTAATCATTTAATTGAAACTTCTAAAATCCAACTAATGCTGATTCTACCCTGACAAAATGAAATAAAAATTGTTCCAATTTGTTAAAGCTTTGTGTCTGTTAGAAATACACTCAGTTGAAAATGGAGGTTTAATCAAATAGGGTTTATTTTTCTCATATAACAAATCTCTAGGGGTGAGAGCTGGTATTAAGTCAACTTCTCTGCAGTGTCATACAGAATCCGTATCTTTTCTATACATCTGTTCCAGCACCTTAGCATCTTTTTCTGACCTCAGCACTCAAGGTTGCTGCTGCAATTACTGGTTTTATGCTAATAGTCAAGGCAGAAAGAAAGGAGGAAAGGATGGTATTCGCTATTGCTATATTTTTTTAATGTCATCAAATAAAATCCCAGAAACTCTCTACTAGATCCCCTCCCCCACCTTTCCCCCAAATTAATAAATGGCTTTTATTGCACCTTTAAAATATCATAAATAGGTCTGAGGAATCATCCGGCATCTTGCTGTTTCTGTAGCTGGGCAACTTGGGTCTTATCCGTCAGCCTGCTGAACTGTTCCTTTTTCAGAAACATAGGCATCATCCAAAATTTTCTGATATCCTTGTTTTAACTGTTATGGCTCGCTGAACAAAAGCAGCTGAATTTGATACAAGTTCAATGTTGTTTGCTTCAAGAGCAACTCACATTTCTGGGTTTGAGAAACTGAACAAGCAATGCCTGACCTCATCCATACCCTGCAGATGTATTTTTCACAAGAAATTTCTGATTTCAACAAGAGAACCATTCTCCTGAATAACAGCGTTGATGGGGAAGTGAGCGTACACAGGCCTCATCTTGTAACAGAAGGCCAGTGTAATACCCTCGATCATGTTCTGTACATGGCTGCAGAGAGTGTGAATGGTGGCCAGTGTCTTTCTGCTCCCACCATCTATCAACCTGGAGCCTCTTTTTCTTTCCAAGGAGACTGAGTTCTACATTGATGTGATTGAAGTCCCACTGCAGGTTACCCCTGGGGCTCCCTTCATCATTTTCAACCTTTTTCATCTCATGGCTCACATAAACTAATTACTAAAATTCTGCTGCACACCAAAAAATATATTATGCTTTTTGCTGATCTGACAAAAAAATAAGTAAAATTTTGATTCATTTACACCAGACATCTATTGTGTTGGCTGTGGTCAGTTTTTTAATTTCACAATATAAGGAAAAAGAGGTCGGTGGCCCTGACTTAATCGTCAGGTATTGTATGTTTCAAAAACTCTTGTGGCACACAGGTTGAAAATTGCTGTTTCAGATGGATGTCGGCATTTTCTGGAATGTCAACGGTCTGATCACTGAGCATATTCTTCATTTTTGCAGTAGATGCTGCCTAGATTTCCCCTTTTGACTCATGGCTCTTTGGCCAGAACTCTGTCATTCTGAGAAAATGAGAATCTAGCTTTTGGACCCTATAATAGGCAGAAATTTAAGTATAATGTCCAGTCCTAAGGACATTGGGAATGAGAGAAGCTTGTGGCAGACACTTTCCTTTGGCCCACTCAAAAGTCATTTCCCAACTGTTTTTTCCATTGCTGCTTGCTGTGGAATCCAAAAGCTAGATACAAGTGTACATATTTCCCCAGACTCACATTATTTCTCCAGATATATAACATACACACTCTTCATTTAAACTTTCCTAGTTGTTTTATTTTTTGTGGGTGGAGAAGTAGATATTGATAGAAGGTAAAATGGTACCCTAAGAATAATTTTTAAAGAACAAAATACATGGTTTAGAGAGAGGAATGATCTGGCTGAGGAACAGCTAGTAGGACACTTGAAGATGAACCTGCCTTAGTGGGAGGAGGGTGCTGATTAGAAATGTGGAGGCAGCTTTGAGGCAAACTGTTAACTTTATATTTTATTCCTGTTCAGCTCTGGTTTTATCTTTCGATTAAGACACACAGAGCACTCTTTCTTGCCTTTGGTATTGAAGGAATTGAAGTTAATGTCTTTGAAGGAGATCTCAATTGTATTCATATGAAATTGAAAGAGTCATTAAGATAAAATGAATAAAAGAAAACACTTTAAGGTGAGTAATGCACTTATTACAGCCTCGGCCCCTCAATATGCCCCAACAGGCATAATAAACTGACGGAGCAGGGAGTATGAGCCAGATAGATGGTCAGCTGCTTTCATTACGGTGCCGGGTTATGCAACAGCATCAACTTCGCAAAGCTATTGTTTTAAGAAGGAATTAAGCAAAATTTGTTTCTCTGCCGGGAATCCAGCCTGGAGGACTTGGCTCCTAGATCTCCTGAAATGTGGGAGGAATGTCCTTGTTTGTCGTGGAAGCCAAGCCAGGGATTGGAAGAGGGGGAAAGGACGAGAAGAGGAGGCACAGCTCCGGGGGAGGTAGAGCAACGGGGCCTTTGCGGCCTGATCTCCCTTCTCTGGATTTTGGGTTTCCAAGGGGAGGATCCAAGTCACAGGGACCTTAGATGAATAAGTAGGAGTGTAAGAGCAGGGCCTTTTTACCTTCTCTTCCATTTGTAGGGTGACAGTTCAATTTATTGTCTAGAGTGCAAAATATTTTAGAGTGAAAGAAATCAGGATTTTCTGGACAACTGATATATATATATGTACACACACATATATATACACATACATATACATACATACACACATATATACATATATGTACATACATCTATCTATATCTATCATCTATCTATCTATCTATCTATCTATCTATCTATCTATCTATCTATCTATCTATCTATCATCTATCTATCTCTATCTATCTATCTATCTATCTATCTATCTATCTATCTATCTATCTATCTATCATCTATCTATCTATCATCTATCTATCTATCTATCTATCTATCTATCTATCTATCTATCTATCTATCTATCATCTATCTATCTATCATCTATCATCTATCTATTATCTATCTATCTATCTATCTATCTATCTATCTATCTATCTATTATCTATCTATCTATCTATCTATCTATCTATCTATCATCTATCTATCATCTATCTATCATCACCTATCTATCTATCTATCATCTATCTATCATCTATCTATCTATCAATCATCTATCTATCATCTATCATCTATCATCATCTATCTATTTCTATCATCATCTGTCTATCATCATCTATCATCTATCTATCATCTATCTATATCTATATCTATCTATCTAATCTATCATCTATCTATCTATCATCTATCATCTATCTATCATCTGTCATTTATCATCTATCATCATCAATCATCTCTATCTATCTTATATGTGTGTGTATGTGTGTTTACTTACTCTGTACTAAGAGGGTGTGTGTAACCAGCCACTTTGGAGGATATGATGAGCCTGATAAACTGGATGCCCACATGGCTTTCATATTTGTCATGTACCCTGAGAGAGTATTATCAGGAGGCTGATAAGAGGAAGTTTCTGGTGAGGTTATATGATTCCACAGCTGAGTCAAGTGGAAATCCCCAGGCTGGAACACTGGATAAAGTAAAGAGTAATCACTCAAGGGTCAGTGGCCTATGCAGACAGCATAAATTAAAGAGTCAACCACAAGATTTCCAGGGTAGCCTGGATTATTAGAGGCTATTAGACTATAGGGACCTGAACACCAAGGTCATTGTTCCAGGAAACAGTGCTTGCATGAAATGAGAGGTGCCCTTGCTTGCTTTGCCACAAGGACATGTACCATAGTCTTCCCCTTATATTCCTGGAAATTACTTAAGGAAGGAAACAGCAAAGTAGTGGCTATATGGGAGATTAAGTATTTTTATTAATAAAAATATTAATGGAGAGACTGTGTGGTCTTTTAAGTTATTAAAATTAGATACAAATCTAGTTGAGTGTCTATTTTGTGGGTGGATTAATTATGAACAAAATAAAGGAGCTACATCTCTGAAAATCTAAGCTGTACTATGAATTGTGTGATCCTCCTTGCTGCATTTAAATAGCTATATATTTACTGATAGAAGCAAGAGATCTCCTCCCTCTGTATTACTTCCAAAAAATCTTAGTAATGCTGCTATTTTATTGAATCATTCGCTGGGATCAGTACTTATATCAACCATCTAATATTAATGACCCTAAGAAACCTGTAAAGTAAGCATTGTTATTTTATAGGTAAGTTTGTCAAGGCTAAGAGACATTGAAGTGCTTGATCTAATTCATTTAGCTAATAGGTGATAGAACTGGGATTTAGATCAATCTAAAGCATTTACATGATTTACATATTACCTTTCATTCTAAGTTGCCTTATTTTATCACAAATTATAATCAATGCAATGGACCCCTGATTTCTAATCTTCTGTGTGGTTTTATCTATGATTTAAATTTAATTAATTATTGAAGTTTTTCCATGCTTATAATAAATTTTCTCAACTAGATTTAAAATTATTTAGCATTTTCTTCTTGATTGTCCTGTGTCTGTTTCTTGCATCATTGTTTCCAATTTGTAAAAAGATTACAATACATTTACTGTTTACAAAAACTTTACAATTACCCGTTCATTCAATAAGTATTTATTGAGCAACTGTTATATGCCAAAAACCATTTTAAGTCTTGGATATAGTAATGAATAAAACTGAGTGATAAATGATCCTTATCTCCTTTGAACTTACATTCTCTTGGTGGAGACATAAACAAAATGAACGAAAAAAATTGTAAGATACAGTAGAAGATGCTAAGTGTAAGGCACACAAAGGTAAATATGGGTACGTTGCTGGAGTTGGCAGTGGGAGTGATTTGCTATTTTAGGGAAGATAATAAGAGATCCATTGATAAAAGCTGGAGGAAGTGGCCTTACACAGGTCCAGAGGAAGAGCAGTTCACATGGAGGGAAATAGACAGTGCAAAAGCCATGAGGATTACGTGATCAGAGGAGAATTAGTAAGATAAAAGTCAGAGAGAGAACAGTTGGGGGTGTTGTATGAACAGATCTTACAAAAACTTGAAAGTCAGTGCAAGAAATTTGACAAGATTGCAATAAGATTTTTAATTAAGGCTTTCAATGGTGATGGAAAGAATAAAATAAAAACAAAACAAAACAAAAAATTAAGCCTTTCATATTGCTTCTTAACATCCAGTTGGCCATAAGCACATACTTCTCTGTACTGGCAGATGATGGCTTTACCCTTTAAAGTTCTTTACAGGAAGAGGTGACATCCAGACACATTATGTCTACATTTTTGTTGAACTGTAATCTATCATAGGCTCTTCTATTAGAAGATTAGTGGTTTGTCTACCCAGAGAGTGATTTTTAGTTACCAGGCCAGTGGGAGTCACAGAATTCTGCGTACCATCTTTGACTAATTCATGTGCATCAATTTTTAAAAAAAATTTAAACCACCATAAATCTCAAGTTCAAGTAACACCCTGGACAGATAGAGTTTCAAGAGTTGTTTTTGTTGTTGTTGTTTGCTTCTCTTTTATTTCTTCCCACTCCTAAAATTGTGCTAAGTGATTTGGCACAGCTTTGATCCCTTTATCAACTAGACCCCAGGGTAAAAGGACTAATGATATTTGGTAGGAGCAAAAGCCTTCTAGAAAATGCCACCAGCATGTACTGGCAGCTTGGAACCCTAGGGAATGTCTCCTAAACTATAGAACTGTCTGGGGTGTGAAGATGTCTCACAGTTGGATGCTCGCACTCTATGAGGAGCCCATGAACCTCCTTTAAAAATCCCATCCATTTTTGGCCAGAAGGGTGGGCTTGACCCAGCAAAGAAGGACCTGGGAGCCACCTTTGACATCCCAGATCTTTCTCTGTTTGTCTGATTCTTTTAATCTAAATTATTTACTGGAGTCTATCACAGGTTAAAATCTCTGATCACGTTAGTCTGATTTGACAACCTAATCCTGTTTTAATTTGGTTATAGAGAGGGAATCTTCAAAAATTATTGCTTGTAAGAAGGGACCAAATTTACTACAGGCTCATAGAGTGTTGTTTGTAAATTCAAGAGAACAAACATTTTCTGAATAACACTATTTTGGGGAAATTGGGCTTTAAATATTTTGAGTGGAGTCTAAAGATAAATAGCATGCAGAGGCAAGAAAGTAAATTTTTAGCAAACAGGAAAAACATACATCTTGTTCTTTCAGATTTGATAATTGGGAACTATTAGCTTATTCAAAATATTAGGTCATTGTTTGAAGCTTCTGAAATTTCTAAGAATTATTGTGGGAAATGTATCTTTAAAAAAATATCTTTGAATGTGACATATTTTTATTCTTTGGGAGTGTATTTTATTTTTGAAAAAACTTAGAAGCTACTTAGAATAAGTGCTACGAATTAGATAGATAGTTGAGGATTTAAAAAATGTGTGAATATATAGCAATGTGACTTGTTTTCTTGAATGGTTTTTATAAACTAAATGGTGAGATAATTCCCAAAGTGAAGTAAAGACTATCTGATCAAAATAGCTTTACTGGAATAAATTGTACTTTCCCAGGATGACTACTTTGAAGGACAACACTCATTTGGCTGTTTTTTTTTTTTCTGTTTACTTACCTTGACCATCCTATTTAAGATACCTACTTTGATCATTTTATTTCCAATAAGTATTTTTTAATCAAGATTGTTGCTCAGTTGATGTTATCCCTTATGCCAATGTTAATAATTGCTGTTTATGGAGAATAGAACTGTCTTAATATTACATATTTTAGTTTTCTCATAATAAAAGTGGTATGGCTCAGAGCAAAAGAGTACAATTTCCCCAGCATCAATCTGTGGGAATAAATGTTGGTTTTTTTTTTTATTAGTAGTCTAATGAAAATCTATTGCATTGTACTTATCCACACCAAACACCAAAACCCTTTTATAAATAGCTATGATTATAAGAAATATTAATCTGCAGACTTTCTCCTGTGTTATGCAAGGGATTTGCTTATTATATCCCCTTTATTTACATATTTTGCTTTTACCAAATATTATTTGTCCTTCCCCCCTGTGATTTAGTTTCTGTTGATGTGACATGATTTCTTTCCTAGTAAGTAAGGGTAATACATTTAGGAGTAACTTACTTAAGTGCTGAGGTGAGATGAATAAACATTGAAAAGTATTTCTCCTGCTTCATGCTGCGTATGAGATAATTGTTTGTTCGCACTTGCACATACACATGGATATTATACACATATTATTTTGAACTCAAATGTAAAATAAAAAAAAATATTGATGTGTGCATCAGTGGGGCTCTCTGAGGAGAAAATGCTGGGACAGGATTAGTAGCCCACGAAATTTAATGAGGGAGAATGCCCGTGAGAAATAAAGGGAGGAGGAAACACCTTTGGCACCTGCAAAAGAAAGGAGGGTGGAGAAGGCCTGGGCAGGGGAGCCTCGGGCATTATGCAGATGCCACCAAGTACCTGCCGGACCAGCAGAGGGCCCTGAGCCACACACCTGTGGCAGACACCTTCAGGTCCCTGGACCCATCCACAGCAGCCACTGGCTGGGGGCTGTCTGGAAAGGGTGACCTCCGCTCAAAAGGTGGATACTGGGTCATATGGTAGCTTTATTTTTAGCTTTTTGAGGAGCCTCAATAGGGTTTTTATAGTGGCTGTACCAGTTTACATTCCCACCAGCTGTGCGTGAGGGTTCCTTTTTCACCAACCTCTCCAACACATGTTATTACCTGTCTTGTTGATAATAGCCAATCTAAGAGGTGTGAAGTGGTATCTCATTGTAGTTTTAATTTGCATTTTCCTAATAACTAGTGAAGTTGAGCACCTACCCCAAAATTTTGAAAACATTTACTCGCAAAGATACATACACCTCTATGTTCACTGCAGCATTATTCACGGTGGCCAAGACATGGAAATACCCAAAGTGTCCCTCTATAGATGACTGGATAAAAATGATGTGATCACACACACACACACACACACACACACACACACACACACACACACACAGGAATACTACTCAGCCATAAAAAATGAAATACTGCCATTTGTGACAAAATGGATGAACTTTGAGAATATCATGCTAAGTGAAATAAGTCAGACAGTAAAAGTCAAGACCCATACAATTTCATTCATCTGTGGGATATAAAACTGAAAGCAACAAATGAACAAACAAGACAAACAAACTAAACTTGCAAACACAGACAACAGTATGGTGGTTACCAGAGGGAAAGGGGGATGAGGTGAGCTACTGAAGGGTAGAGGGGGTCAAGTGCATGGTGATGGAAGGAGATTTGCCTTTGGGTGGGGGCATGCACAATACACAGATGATTGTACACTTGAAAACTGTTATTAATCAAGGTCACCCCAATAAATTTAATAAAAATACATTTAAAGAAAAGGTGGATTTATGTTATGTCATAAACTAATTCATGCATTAACTATCTGGAACATATTCAAATAAATTTTTGATAATATACCGGTGAATTACTCTGTAAAATGCTCATATCTTCTGTTTAGTATTATCATGTAAAGCCATTTGCTGAAAGAGCATTTTACAACACTTACTATATCGTTAGGATTTTCATGTAGAAGCTATATTTTGTGCTTAAAAACAGTGTTTCCAAATACTCTATGCATACATCATTCTAAGAGTGTACATGAACTTCACTAGAGGTTTAAACAATGCAGACCTCATTCAAACACTAAAACTAGACTTTTCTCAATAGTCTTTGCAAGTAGCATGTACAACTGTATTGATTTAAGGTTATTTCATAGACTAATACGCACATTACAGCTCTTTGGAATACGTTTCACTTTTTGAAGTAATACACAGGTGAATCACTGTGTAGAATGCTCATATCTTCTGTGAAGTATTTTAACATAATGGCATTTACTTGGGGAGCATGTTTGCACATTCTTTATATAGTTAGTTTCTCATTTATAATTTTAGTGTTTGCTTAAAACTTTGCCAAATCCCACTTTGTATGAATAAATTTTACAATGGTCAATCAAGTTTTACACAATGAGATCCTCATTGAAACCCCAAAACTATGCTGTTCCAGTATTGGCTTTCTGTTACCATTTATAAATGTATTGATTTTATGTTATGTCTTAGAATAATACACAAATTATTTGGAATATGTTTCAATCTTTGAAGAAATACACAAGAGAAGTCCTATGTAGAATGTTCATATCTTCTGTGAAGTATTATAATGCAATTAAATTTACAGAAGGTGCATGTTACTACATTGTTTACATAGTAGGCGTTTCATTTAATAATCATAATTGTGCTAAAAACAGTGTTTCACATCTGTATTGTATATATCTTTCTAGGTGTGTTTAGAAACTTCATTCCAGTTTTAAACAATTGAAGGCTAATTGAAACACTAAAACAACACTGTTCTACACAGTCTTTGCTATTAGCATGTACAAATGTATTGAATTCATGTTATGTCATAAACTAATTCATGCATTAACTATCTGGAACATATTCAAATAAATCTTTGATAATAGACAAGTGCAAAAAAAAAAAAAAAGAAAGAAAAGGTGGCTACTGAAGGCAATGATTGGGAGCTGTGAGTAATTGCATTCCTTGCAGTTGAATGGCAAGTTTTTTCTTGAAGCTAGATCCAAGTAGCATGTCTCCATGGCTGTCACAGCTTGTGTGTGCGTGCGTGTGTGTGTACACTACTCTGGTCAAAATAGAGACACGAGAAAGTCCTCTATCATTTGGAATCTACTATTTTGTAAGATATTTTGATTTTATAACCCATATAAACAGGTTTTATATGCTTGCCTGTCTTTCCTTGGAACACCTACATGTAGATGATTTGATTTGGGCCAATTTCAAGAGATATACTTTACTGAAATGTCCCATACTTCTGATTAATGACAGTAATTTGAGTCTGGAGCCCCGATTATGGAGGTTAGACATGGCATAAAAGACAATAAGAAATATTGTAATAATAAACTGTAATTGGCATAGGTTTCAGTAGTGTTAGCCCAAGCATAATTGTTGAAGCTTTCCCTTTTATTCCATAATACTTCTCTGAGGACACAACCCTTTGTCTGGGGAAGCTTAGGAATGTTCCAGGTGTTGTAAAAGGTTAGCCCACATGGGAGAGTTCGGATGGGACTCAGTAAATCCCTAACTGTTGGAGGGTGTTGTTTCTGCTGATAGTTCTGTGGGAGACATGGAGACTGCAGTCGAAGGTTGTTGCAAAGCACACACCTAACAGGGATCCTTACCTAATGTTTAGCCAGCCTGGCTCTCTCTACCTAACCTGTTGCTGATGCCAGACCTTGCTTGGCAGCTCCAGGTGCGATTTCACTCTTCTCTCTGGTGTACCGAGGTCTTGCCGCTGGCATCTCATCTCAGGCCCCATAGATATCTCCAAGTTCCTATGCCACTAAAGTTTCTCCTCCTGAGTCCAGCTGATTCTTATTTAGTTTTGCCTGAGTAGAATGGTCAAGGTAACCCCCTAGTCTTTTTTAAATCATAAGAAAAAAATGGCATAAACTCTGTGCTCTGCTTCTTTCTGGGCATTCCTATCTGATTTTCAAGAGTCTTTTCTTCCCTCTAAAAGCTTGGTTCCTACAAATTAAAAACATTGCTGGTTGTTGTTTTTTTGTTTTTGTTTTTTTAAATATGTCTTTATTGATTTCAGAGAGGAGGGGAGAGGGAGAGAGAGAGACAGAAACATCAATGATGAGAGAGTCATTGATCGAGCCCACAACCCGGGCATGTGCCCTGACCGGGAATTGAACCCCAATTGCCTGGATCCTAGGTCAATGCTCAACCACTGAGCCATGCCCGGCCGGGCTTGTTTTTGTTTTTGATATGGGTTCAAGAATTCATTTTAAGTTAAACAACAAAAACAAGAATGCTGGCAGTTACTTTTAATGTTTATTCTTGCTTTACAATTCTAGTTTCATTTAAGCAAAGCAGATGCCTCCAAATGACTAAGAAATCACATATTGGGAAGTAAGATAAATGGGTAATATTTCAAGCTATTATATCACTATATAACAATGATAGTTAACTTTGATTGACCACTTAATCTGTGCCAGAACCTGGGACAAAACTTACGGATGATCTCACTTAGATAAAATGATTGCTGATATGATTAATCAGTACAGGTATAAGGGGCGTCCAGCATTACATATTTTATGAATAGAGATAGTAGAACACTGAGAGGTTAAATATCTTGCCAAGTTTACAGAGCTAGCAAAGCTAACATTCAAATGTAGGAAGTCTGCTCCAGAGCCAGCAATCTTACACCCCTGCTTTCAAAATATTTTCTTTATCAAGGGTTAAACATGATTACAAAAGTATTTTTAGAGGATTAGTCTGGCATCTGTATAAGAACCAAGAGAGAGGATTATTAGTTTGGAGGTTATTTTAGTCTTTCAATATGTCTAGTGCTGCAGGTATAAACTAAAATTGAGGTCCTAAATGTTTAGCTTAGTGGGCGAGGGTAATGTGAGCAATAAGAAGAGGCAGAGGAATGTAAGATCAGTAATTTGGGAAACTAATAATAAAATATACAGTATACTCTAGAAGTGTTTTCCAAACTTCTACAAGATCACCTGGGGCACTTGTAAAAATAATGTAGAATCCTGAGTCCAACCCAACCAATCTGCCAGAAGCAGAATTTCTAATCTTCTTAAAATGGAGATGCCAGATGATTTTTGTGATCAGATAAATTGGAGAATACATTTTAGAATTGCTTTTTAATATTTCCTTTATAGAAACTTTTCATTATGTAATTATAGTGGCTTTTCTTGACTCAATGACACAATTTACTTTTTTGCAGTTAGTATCCATTGTACAGAATTGTTAACTACTTAGGTCAAGGCTCTTAAAGGCTTCTAGTCCAACTAGTAAATAATGCAGGAAATTTGAGGTTTTATTGTTAATGCTTCATTGTTGACAGCACCACATTGCATTGATTTTGAACTATCAGACATGGCATGAAGCCACATGCTATAATTCAGCCCTTTAATATTAACAAATAGAAAAATAAAATGTGAATTCCTGACCCATATTCTTTCAAAGCTCCCATTTTATCAGTCATGTCAGCCAATTTTAGAGTGGAGTAATTGCTGATATAATTTCCTTAGCTCCTTTTATGGAAAGTCAAGCAAAGTTTCCTACTTGGTGGGTTCAGTGTGACAAAATAGACCCTGGATGATGTCAGAGACAATCCTGAAAGTAGGCACTAGTTTGCTGGAGTAACAAGTTCCTGTCTAATTCTGGGGAATAATAACCAGTAGGTTTTTATACCACAGACCCGATACCAATCATTAGGGGACACCCAGTGATCTGTCTATGACAAAATGTCCCTATAGAATTGTCAAATGATACTGTAACATTTGACATCATTCATCCAGAATGGAGGGGGACCAGGTTGTGGTTTTGTAGTATCGAGATCATTAGGTAGACCTAAAGCAAAAGAAAAATAACTTTCCTTGCAGGATCTGTGAAAGTAGGATAGTCTCCGAATATACGTCACCCATTCTCTAATGCCCTTCCAAGTTCAATTTCCATGACAGGTCCATTACAAAGGCTTACTCTTATAAAAAGTCTCTGAATACTGTTTCAGTAGAGGCAGAAACCTTTTCTAGGTATGAAAGAGCAGAAGTTTTAGATTTCTGGTGAGGATGTGGAGAAAAGGGAAACCTAGTGTACTGTTGATGGGAATGCAGGCTGGTGCAGCCACTGTGGAAAACAGTGTGGAGGTTCCTCAAAAAATGGAACTGGCCCGGGCGGCCTGGCTCAGCGGTTGAGCATCGACCTAGGATCCAGAAGATCACGGCTGGATTCCCGGTCAGGGCACAAGCCCGTGTTGCGGGCTCGATCCTCAGCAGGGGGCGCGCAGGAGGCAGCCAATGGATGACTCTCTCATCACTGATGTTTCTATCTCTCTCCCTCTCCTTTCCTCTCTCTGAAATCAATAAAGATATATTTTTGAAAAAAATGGAACTGCCCTTTGCCCCAACAATCTCACTTCTGGAAATATATCCTAAGAATCCTGAAACACTAATCAGAAAGAATGTATGCACCTCTATGTTAGTAGCAACGCAATTTACAATAGCCAAGATCTGGAAACAGCCCAAGTGCTCATCAGTAGATGAGTGGATAAAAAAGCTGTGATATATTTACATAATGGAATACTACATGGCCATAAAAAAGAAGGAACTCTTACTTGCTGTAGCATAATGGATGGACATGGAGATTATTATGCTAAGTGAAATAAACCAGTCAGAGAAAGACAAGTACCGTATGATCTTACTTATATTTTGAATCTAATGAACAAAATAAACTGATGACCAAAATAGAAACAGAGGCATGGATACATGGAACAGACTGTCAGCTTTCAGAGGGGAGGGGTTTAGGGGGGACTGGATGAAAGAAGGTGAAGAGACTAGCCAAACGACATATATGCATAACCCATGGACACAGACGACAGTGTGGTGATGGCCAGAGGGAAGGGGGGGGCGGGAGCTGGGTGGAGGTGGAGAAGGGAGGGGGAATGAGGACATCTGTAGTAGTTTCAACAATAAAAATAAAGTTATATAAAAAAAGAAATAACAATTTGAAAGACACTAAAAAATTTACATTTTTCTATATTCTTACCAGTCTGTTTCAGAAATAGATCTGTGTGATAAATTTTTTGGAGGAGATATCGTTTTCCATTATAACAAGGAATAGAATAACTTAAGTGTGCTGAAGTTATAATGTCTATGAAATATGTTTTATTTATTAGTATTAAATTAAAAATCAGTTGTTCCTATTAACTTGATGCTACTTGGTGGTTCAAATGAGGAGACTGACTCTGGATACTGGGAAAATCCATAGTAAATCATTACTACTACTTTCCTGTGCTTTGCCTAAGATTTATTAGGGAACACTTGTTACAGGTTGAGCTTCTCATAGTTTTCCTTGAGTTCCAGAAACATCTTCCTCCCTTTTGAATAGATCTAAGTTATTAAAGCATTTGGTGAATATCTGCCACATACCAAACACATAAGGGAAATATTACAATCTGCATTAAATCAGTGAGGGAAGAGTTGTAAAGTGTTCCTGTGATGTATCTATGGGCCCAGAGTTAGTGACAGAGGTAGGGTTAGAATCTGTCTCTTTGAACTCCAAGTACTTTTCCTCACAATATACATGGGAAAAGCTGTTTTCTGTTTATTGGAGAATATTCATTATCCTCTGGGGTCCTTATAACTTGAATAATAATTTGTGGGTTTTTTGTCTTTTTTTTCCTCTCACAGAAAGATTTAATATCCCTTATAGATATCAAAAGATATACTTTGGCCATGATGAATTCCAACCCAGAAATTAGTGTTTCTCTGCACTCAGAGTTTTGGGGTAATAATATCCCTATATATGTTTAAAGCAAATTATTTAAAATTCTTCTTAGGATTTGGAATACGAGTTAAAGTTAAGAAAGTTAGGCCCATTTGAAGTAAACTTTAAATTATATTTGGATTATTTAGAAATATTTTATCACCAGTTACTGGTTGAAATAAAGTATACATGGATAGGTATAATATTAGACCATCAGAAGTCAGGGAACATAGCCATTGTGACAAACTTAGGAGAAGCATGGGAAGTGTTGCTGGTATTCAAGATTTCAAATTGAAAACAGAATGAGAATGTTTGGCATTTGAATGTAATCCTAAACAATGAGAAAATTGTTTTTGTAAAATTTTCCAGGTCCAGAAAATGATCATATCAGTGTATGACAGAGAAACTTTTCTAAAAGATGTTTTAGATTGATTTTTCCATTGGGAAAAGAACATTTCCATTAGTATCTGACTTTGAATAGGTTATGAGTCTAAGGTGGCTTCTGAAAAATTTGCTAAGATTTTGTTGTGCAAGAGACTTATTTATATAGTTAAATTTGTGTAAAAAATTTGCTGTTATCTCATATAAATTGATTTTATCAACTGAAATTGAATTTTTAATGTTTATAGTTGAATAATAATACATACCTATTAGAAAGGATAAAAATTTTAAAAAATGACCACAGTAGTATTGGCAAGGATGTGGAGGAACTAGAAGCCTTGTATGTTTAAAATGGTGCAACTGCTCTGGAAAACAGTTTGGTAAGTAAAAAGTTAAATGGTAGTACATGCTTGAAAGAAATGACTTTTGAGGACAGCAGTATCTGATAGACAATTTAAGGATTTCTTTATGACCTCCCGCTGACCCCTGTATATTTATTAAAGTCTGTTTCATATACAGATGTGATTGGGTGAGGTTCCCCCCCCCATCTTGTATGGATATGTGTGTGCACTTGTATATGTGTGTGTGCACACTTCTGAGCATACAAGCAAGTGTGCTCGTGTGTGTGTGTGTGTGTGTGTGTGTGTGTGTGTGTGTGTGAAACCTCAGTAAAGACTAATGTTCATTATTAGGTAAGCTCTTTGAGGACTAAAGACGGCAAAAACATAACCATGAGAGCTTGAATCCCAGAAATCTATATACATCTTTAGGTGAGATTTGACTTCTTTAGGATGTAAAATGTGGTTTCTAGCCCATAATATTTATTATAGATCTTATAAGGATAAGCAATCTCAGCTGACAACTAGATCACTAAAAGATTAGCACCTTTCAATGAGACACAACTAGAAATCCCTTTAGCATCAATTACTCATTTCATCATTTAAAAATATTTACCGAGTGATCCCTGTTTACCAGCACTGTGTTAACTGTTGAAAATATAATAGAGAACAAAACAAATGTCAGTTATTTATTACTCTGTAACAAACTATCCTAACAGTGGTTTAACAAAAAGCCATTTTCTTTGCTTGTCGTCCTGTGGGTCAGCACCTTGGACTTGGGAGCTTAGCTCAGTGGAGGGGTTTGCCTGTTGGTTTCTCCTGTTGGCTGGATTGTTTGCACAGCCACAGGCAGCGGGTGGCTGAGCTAGAAGCTGGCTGATGAAAGGAGCCTCAGCGGAGATCGCTGGTCTCTTCTCTACACGGCCTCGTTGTCTAAGAGGCCAGCCTGGCTTCTTCACATGGTACCAGAAGGATTCTGAACAAGCAGCAGGACAGGCCACGCTGGAGAAGGCCAAAGCTCTTTTAAAGCCTCCGCTTGAGTTACATCTGCTGATACTATATCAACGGAAGCATGTAGCATGGCCAAGAGCCAGCCTCAGAGTTAATGTGGGGGCGGCCACACAAGAACGGATACAGGGAGGTGTGATTCACTGGAGGCCAATAATGTAATCATTCACCGCATGAAACATGCTCCTTTCCCTCATTAAATTATAGACGTCAATCCTGTCACTCAAGAGTTTAACTTTTTCCTTTAAAACTGTTCATCCCTTCTTGCCATTCCCTATGCCTCTGCCTCAGTTCCATGATTAGTTTACACTTTTACTTTCCTAGACCCCCTCAAATGCCTCCTGATGGGTCTCTCTATCTTTATTAGTTGTT